>NW_024429184.1:50965282-52190282 GCF_017639785.1 Mesocricetus auratus | reverse complement strand
CCTGAGTGAAATGATAGACTCTAGATATCCCCTATGCGGAAGGAATTGACTTACAGTATTTTATTTAGTATTTTTACTTCAATGTTCATGAGGGATATTGGGCTCAAGTCCTCTTTCTTAGATGTGTCTTTGTGTGGCTTGGTTATCAATGTTATTGAAGCCTCATAAAAAGAATTTGGCAAAGACCCTTCTGCTACTACTGTGTGGAATACTTTGAGGAGAATTGGTAGAAACTGTTCTTTGAATTTCTGGTAAAATTCTGTACTGAAGCCATCTGACCCTAACCTGTTTTTGGTTGGGAGACTTTTGATGATTTCTTCTAGTTCTTTTGGCATTATAGGATTATTTATGTTGCTTATCTTTCTTGATTTTATTTTGGTAAATGATATTTATCCAGAAAGTTGACCATTTTCTTTAAATTTTCAAATTTTGTGGAGTACAGATTTTCAAAATATGACCTGATTATTCTCTTGATGTCCTCACAGTCCATTGTTATGTCTTCCTTTTAATTTATGATTTTGTTAATTTGCATTTTCATACTCCCCTGTTTGGTACGTTTGGATAAAGGTTTATCTATCCTGTTGATTTTCTCCAAGAAGCAACTCTTTGGTAAATTGATTCTTTGTATGGTTTTCCTAGTTTCTACTTTATTGATTTCTGCCCTCAATTTACTTATTTCTTGGTGTCTGCTCCTGTGGGATGAGTTTGCTTCCTTTTGTTCTAGAGCTTTCATTTGTACTGTTAATCCTCTAGTGTGACTATTCTTCAGTTTCGTCACTTAGTGCTATGAACTTTTCTCTTAGCATTGCTTTCAAAGTGTTCCATAAGTTTGCACATATTGTGTCTTCATTCTCATTGAACTCTAGGAAGTCTTTAATTTCTATTTTTATTTCTTCTTTGACCCAGGGCTGGTGCAATTGTGAATTATTCAATTTCCATGAGTTTGCAGGGTTTCTGAGATTTGTGTTATTGTTGAATTCCAACTTTAAGGCATGATGGTCTGATAAAATACAAGGAGTTATTCCAATTTTTTGTACCTGTTGAAGTTTGCTATGTTGCAAAGTATGTGGTCAATTTTTGAGAAGATTCCATGTGTAGCTGAGAAGAAGGTATATTCTTTTGTGTTTGCATGGAGTCTTCTATAGATATCTGTTAAACCCAATTGGATCATAACATCTATTATGTCCTTCCTATCCTTGTTAAGTTTCTGTGGTCCTGCCTAGTGGTGAGAGTGGGGTGTTGAAGTCCCCCACTACAAGGGTGTGAGGTTGAGTTTAATAATGTTTATTTTACAAACATGGATGGCTCTCTATTTGGGGCATAGATGTTCAGAATTGAGACTGCATTTTGGTTGATTTCTCCTGTGATGAACATGAAGTGGCCTTCTTCATCTCTTTTGATTAATTTTAGTTTAAAGTCTAATTTGTTAGATAATAGGATTGCTACTCCCACTTGTTTCTTGGGTCCATTTGGTTGGAAAATCTTTTCCCAACCCTTAACTCTGAAATAACGTCTGTCTTTGAAGCCGAGGTGTGTTTCCTATATGTAGCAGAAGGATGGATTCTGTTTTCCAAGCCATTCTGTTAACCTGTGTCTTTTTATGGGCAAGTTAAGACCATTAGTCTTGAGAGAAATTAATGACCATTGATAGTTCATTCTTGTTTTCTCCGTCTATATTGATTGAAAGCTTTGCTGGGTATAGCAGTCTTGGCTGGCATCCGTGGTTTCTTAATGTTGGTAGAATATCTTTCCAGGACCTTCTGGCTTTCATAGTTTCTATGGAGAAATCAGGTATAATTCTGATAGGTTTGCCTTTATATGTAACTTGGCCTTTTTCCCTAGCTGCTCTTAATATTCTTTCTTTATTCTGTATGTTTGGGGTCTTGATTATTACGTGTTGTGGGGACTTTTGGGGGGTCCATTCTATTTGGTGTTCTGTAAGCTTCTTGCACCTTCATTGACATGTCTTTCTTTAGGTTGGGAAAGTTGTCTTCTATTGTTTTGTTGAATATGTTTCCTGGCCCTTTGAGGTGGGTTTCTCATATCCTCTTTCAGGGCCTTTATGCAATTCTCTTCTGGTTCATTTGTGTTGGGGTGTACCAGTCTTGTTGGTGTAGGGTCTCTGGACTCTGGCTGAATCATATTGGTTTTTCTATTGCTCCTTGTGTTTTTATATTTTCTTCGTCCCTTTCGTTCTTGTAGTGGGTTCCAGAGGGTACCTCTTCCTCTCCTGGTGCATGTGGGACCAGGGTTCCCTTCTGGTGGGTGTAGGCAAGTTCACTGTGGTGGTTGCTCTCCATTTCCTGGTCTCGTAGGTGGAGAAATGGAGTAGGATGCTGGGGTGCTTTGGATCCCACTGGCATGGATGGAAGTGTGGATCCAGGAGTGTGGCCTGGAGACAGGCCCTGATAGTCTTAGTCACGTGGGTGGAGCAGGAGACTAGGATGCTGGGGTGAGTTTGCTCCTCCCTCTGGGATGGAAGCCACAGTGACAGTCCCCAAGTACCTACAGCAGTTCTAGTTCTAGTTCTGTGGGTGGAGTAGGAAACTATGGTACCTTGGCTCCTGCTGCCTCCACCAGGATGGAAGCCTCAGTGGCAGAGCCAAGGTCCAGGCAGGTCGTCCGGAAATGGGAACTGGTTTACCTGGTTCAATGGGTGGAGCAGGGGACTATGGTGCCTTGGTTCCCAACACTGGGATGGAAGCCACAGTGGTAGACTCCAAGCACAGGCACCCGGTCTAGTCCTGTAGGTAGAACCAGAGATTAAGCTGCTGGGGTGCCTTGCCTCCTGCCTCTGGGATGGAAGCCACCATGGCATCCCCCACGCACTGGCAGGCCTCTCAGAAATGGGCCCTGGTTTACCTGGACCTGTGGGTGGAGCAGGAGAGTAAGGTGCGTTGGTTCCCGCCACTGGGATGAACGATGCAGCAGCAGACCCCAAGCACAGGGAGCTGGTCTAGTCCTAGTTCCATTGGTAGATCAGGAACCTATGGTACCTTGAATCCTGCCACCTCCCCCAGGATGGAAGCCTCAGTAGCAGAGCCCAGGTCCAGGCAGGAGGTCCCGAAATGGGACCTGGTTCTGGCCCAGTGGGTGGAGCAGGGGACTATGGTGACTTGGTTCCTGCCGCTGGAATGGAAAACGCAGCGGTAGACCCCAAGCACAGGCAGCTGGTCTAGTCTAGTCCCACGGGGGAATGATGTGGGGATTGAGAGGTGGGCTGGGGGGCTGGTGGAGGGACAAAGGAGGATGGGTGGGAAAGGGAGCTGGCATTTACATATTCATGTTTCTAATTTAAATGAAAACATTCCAAAAAGAACCAATGGAAAAAAAGAACACATTCTTTACGTATCAAAAGATCAAAATTCCTATATTCATATCCATTGTATAGGCTTTAGGTAATTCCCCAACATATGTGATTAAACACAATTAATAGACTTTTAAACATTCGTCGTCTTCCAGTAGTGTAACTGCCATTTTTTCTCACACTTCTGATGATCTTAAGAGCTACGAAATTGCTGTTATTATGATGGATCATGGTTCCATCATGGGTGAGGAACTAGACATTGTTCTAAACTGATTTGCTTCTTTCTACTCTGAATGTTACCTTACCTTTTCTCATTCCTTCTTTAGTGATCTGAAAATGCTATACAAAGTATTTTTATCATATCCACCCACTCCCCAACTCAATCCATACCTGACTCCTTCCTTACCCATCCAATATTGTGATATATCTCTTTAAAAAATATATGATGTTAGTTTGTGCTTCTCTTATGTTCTTGTGTGTGAGACCATTCATTAGAGGAGGATTGATGTAATGGGGTCCTCAAGGTGAAAGAAAATGCACTCTCCCTCTCTCAGTTGCTATTAATTGTCAACAGCTCCTTAGAAGGCCATGGGTTCTCATTCCCACCTCTCCTTTCCACACTGAGATTTTCTCAAGCTTGAAGTTCATGTTCTAGTTGAACTTCACAACTGCTGAGAGTTCATAGGTACAACTTCCTTGCTGTGTGATTTTAATCTGAAATTGTCCCTGTCTCATGATAGAAAGGAAGCAAACTCCTGCAAATTTTTACTACTTTATCTTTTTTTCCCCTAAATTCAGACCTTTAACCACAATTTTATCTAAGCTTTATCATGTATTACAGAGGAATAAGCATAGAATAATAATTAAAGTTAAAAATGCAAGCAATAATTACATCACCTACCTTTTATTCTATTGTGATTTATTTTTAAAAATATACTGAAATAACTTTGTAGGAGACAAATCCCTACCATTTCTATTGTTAGTACACACATTAACGAATACTTATTGACACTGGTAATAATTATGCAAGCAAGGAAAGTGATAACCTCTAAAATGTCAAGCTGTTTAAACTTTTCGAATTAAAAAGAAAAATACTATTTGTGAAGTCCTGTCAAGAATATTTAACAAACTAGGGATCTGCTAGAATATGCTGAGTTGGCTGACAGATTTAAGCTGGAGCAGGATCAAGGTCACTCAGAACCCTCTACCAATTATCTATGTTAAATCATATAATGGTTTCCTCCACATTATGTTCTCAGGAAGAATGTGAGGAGATGCTGTGATAAGATACAGGATGTAGGGCTGGAAGACTTTAAATGCTTGTTGCTATTAATAAGCAGTGGCAGGTTAGGGAGACAGATCACCAAACAAGAATGATGAACATCTGAGGCATTTTCAGTGGACTATCAAAACTGCTTTATCCTCAAGTACCAAGAATCCTCATCCATACTTCAAGTGTTTCTGTAGTGCATCATACCTTGTCTTATTTATTTCTGTTCTTTCTCATCATTTGGGAAACATTTAATACATTGCATAAGTCAGTAAGTCAGTGCAGCTGAACTAGATTCAACACAACCTGTCACTCTGGAATCCATCTCCATGGGAAATAATGAAGCTGGAATAAAAAAAGAAACAAAACATATTTATTGCCAGTCAAGTCAACTGTCAGAATGTTTATTCTTTTTTCTGATAATAGCAGGAAAACAGATTTTTCACTTTAATAAGTGATTTGGATGAAGTGAGGCTATTTTCCACTTACTTGTCAGGTAATTCCCAAATAAAATGGTTCCTTGATTGTATAGCAGTCAGAAAATTTGTTATAGAAATTGTCCTGTTCATAACCGAAAGCAAATAAGCTAAAATATGCTTGCAATTGTGAACAACTCATTGGGGCATCTTGAGGGAAACAACTTAACTTTACTTTTCTGGGGTTTTAGGCATGAGACATCAATTAGCTCTATAGCATTCTGGTACTATTTAACCCAGAATATCTTTTAAAACTTGATTTAATTGCTTTAAATTGGGTAGTTGGTGAATGGGAACAGGATTATGGAGGAATTCTTGTCATATGAGTGAAAAATCAGCAGCAGGATTCATTAGCCTACAAAATATTCATTCATTTTTAAATGAAGGGCATGAAAGTAATGTTGTCAATGAGCCAGCAGGTTACTTTTTTCATCCAGAGGTTGTTTTATGGTTTGAGACCTAAAAGCACTAATGTGAACATGAAAACAAATGTAATAACATATAGTAGGCAGTAAAGGTAGTTTCCTTGTTGGTTATAGGCATATTCATTGTCAAGGGCCTTCCTACCCAGGTACACTTGTGAAGATGCAAAACCTTTGGTAATGCCTGATTGGACATGAAGGCCTTGTCTATGAATGTAGATTATCAGCAGAGGTTTGGCCCTACCATTATGCTCAGAATTCTTGTTCTGGATTTCCTCAGTGTCTCCAATTTATACCACTTTTCATTCTAATCTCTGTCATTCTAACATCATTGTCATATGACAGAAAACTTTCTTCAAACCCCTAATACAACACAACTTTCCCTTCCTATTTCTCATACATACTTCTCTACTCTTATCACAGTATAACATTTCTGTGTGATTATCTTATCTGATGTTCTAAATTTTGCTTTCTTTTTAAATCTCAGTGAAAATGGAGAGGGGATTTACTTTGCAATTAATAACCACTATTATTAATCCAACATACTTAAACAATGTTGGTATTACAGTAATAAATTCAGTTTATGTTTTTTGTTAATTAAAATTAACTGAGACAAATACTTAATCCCAAACTAGACTGGACCTCATGATCCTCCTGCCTCAGTATCCTGAGTACAGGGTTTATATTATTATGCCATCATTCCTGGCTTAAAGGTTATTTGTATTACCCTGAATATCTTCTGAGATTTCAGGAGTAACAGAATGCATAATTTATGTCTCTAATTAGTATTTAATTTGCTTCAGCTTTATGTCTCATAAATATAATTCTTCAGATAATAGTCTTGCTCACTGAAAGAACAGCATGAAGAGAAATCATTGAAATGATCCTAATTGTTGTTTTTTAAATCATGTTAGTGTCTTAAGATTATTTTGATTAAAATATTTTTTGTATTGTTTAATATGCCACATGTAATTATATAATCACATGTACAAGAGTAAATGCACACTGTGATATAAAAGCTCAATGAAACAATTAAATAAAGGGATAATCCTGAAATGGTCTCAAAATTTATTTGACAGCCATTCTTCCTTTGCACATTATATTTGTAGTTATTATTTTCAAAATGTCTTATGTACGTTAGTTATGAAGTTAAATATTAGAGGTCAAATAAGCTAGTCAATCCAAAACTAAAACTTCATTTAAAGTTTCTCATCCAGTAAAACCTCTAATAAATTTGATATGCAAAATGAGTGTCAAACAAATAAAATCTAATCAACATGACTGTTGAAAAGATGAATTAACAAAAGGTAAGGGTCAATATACCAAGGAAACAGAAGCCAAAAACACACAAAAATAAATAAAACAAAATTTGTAAAGAAGTATCCTCATATATGATAAAGTGGAGTTTGCTCCCAAAATTAGTAATAAAATAAAGTCACTAAATATTAGTAAATGGAACATTTCATGAAAATATAACAATTATGTATTCAATAAATGTTGTGGTCAAATTTTCACAAAACAGACACTTACGGCCTTAAAGGAACACATAAATTCAGATACAATAATAAAGGATGTCTTTTGCCCTCTACACTTATTTGCAGCTCAAATCAAAAGTCAAGGAAGACAATTCAGAGTCAAAAGGACTAGGCAGACAGCAACAGAACATTCTATCCACTGGCTGTGGGTACACAGTTTTCTCCACATCCTATTTTCTAACTGTTCATATTTTAGTTTGTAATTCAGATCTTCACAGGGTGAAAGGTGCATTGAAAGATTTCTTGCAGCTTATTAGGTAATGGGGGATAAACTGGAAAGTAAGAGTAAGAAAAATTACAATTATGATGCAAATAGACAGGAACCAAACAACACACGCTTGAATATTCATTAATGGGTTATTGAATAAATCATGGATGATTATTTACAACATAGAATTAAATAAAACTGAAAGTAAAAATTATCAAACTTGTTGGAACACAGGAAAGGCTTTTGTAAGAGAAAATTTCATAGCTTAAAGAACTTGTATTTTTGTGCATCTTTTGTCTTAGTTTTGCTTGATTTGTGTTCTTTTTAATAGAAAGAATATGAAATTGGCTAAGTAAAACTGGGAAGAGAATCTGGGAGAAGGGAAAGAATAAAATGAAAATATTTTGTATTAAAAATTTTATATATTGGCACATCTCAAATAGATAGCTCTGTGGTATACTTCAAGGGGTTATAGAAGGAAGAACAAACCAATTCAAAACAAAGCTAGAAAAAAACAAATTTCAGTAAATGCCATAGAAAGAACATGAAAGATCACAGGGTTGATTCTTTGAAAACAAACAAGATCACAATTCTTAATTAAGCAAAGGAAAGAGTGAGAGACTTAATACAATTATGGTTGAGGGAAGATAAAACAGAACAGATATCAATGAAGTTGAGAGGACATTTTAAAACAGATGTTACAAGTGTACACCCATTAGAGAAAGAAAATAATGATGAAAGTGACTAGTATTTATGCACACAACCTCCCATAATTAAATCACAAAGCTCTATGGCATTCAAGCAAAACTACAATACACAATAAAATTGGAGGAATTACTCCTCCAAACAAAGAAAGTTCTGAACCAAATTAACTCACAGCCAAATTCTAACAGGCATTTTAAAAAAGAACAGACACGCATGCTCCTTGAAGTTTTCCACAAATGGAAACAGGAATACCAATAAAGTATAACTATCAAGACAATATGATCCATATACCACGACCCCAAGGAGCGCACAGTACTAAAAAGTAAAATCCACAGGCCTTTTTCCTTGATAAGCATAGAAACAGAATATCTTCACAACATATTTGAAAAAAATTGAAATACTTATATAAAATTAACAAAGTTGATCATATCGAAAGAATAAAAGACAAATAAATATATCACAGGCCATACATAGCCTAAGGAACAGAAACCACAGGCTCTCATTAAATGCAGGAAAGGTCTTTGACAAGAGGCAACATTTGTTCATGCAAAACTTACAGAAAAACTTGAAATAGAAAGTATGAACCTCAAAATAATAAATTTAAATGTGACAAGATTTTAAGAAAGCATACTCTAAATAGATGAAGCTAAAATTATTGTCTTAAAATCAGTAATGACACAATTATATGCACTTTTCTCACTCTTATTAATTATGATGCTTGAAGTCTTACCTTGAGAACTTAGAAAAGAGCAAGAAACAGAAAGGATACCAATAAGGAAAGAAATTCCACTATCTCAATTTAGAATGATGATTCTAGAATTAAGACTCAGAGAAACACACCACTAGAAAACTTTTAGGTCTTGACCCCTTGGCTCATCACTCCTCCCATTCTGTCACTGTGTTCCCAGAGTTCATCTGAGTGATTAGCTGTGGGTTTCTGCCTCTGCTTCCATCAGTTACTGGATGAAGGTTCTAGGATGGCATATATGGTAGTCATCAATCTCATTATCAGGGAGGGGCAATAAAGGTAGTCTCTCCATTATTGCTTATTTGGAGTCATACTTGTAGATCTCTGGAAATCCCGCTAGTGCTAACTCTCTCCTCAAACCTATAATGACCCCCTCTATTATAGTATCTCTCATCCTGGTCTCTTCCAATCTTCCCCCGACTCAACCTTACTGTTCCCCCATATCTGCTGCTCCTCCCTTCTTCTCCCCCTCTCTTTGTCCCAGTTCCCTCCCCCCTCCCCCCATGTTCCCAATCTGCTCAGGAGATCTTGATTCATTCCCCTTCTCTTGGGTAACCTGCATATATCTCTTGGGAACCTCCCTGTTTCCCAGACTCAGTGGCAATGGGATTGTAGGGTGGCACTCCCCTGATCCATGTCTAAAATCCATATATCAGTGAGTACATATCATGTTTGTCTTTTTGTGACTGGGTTACCTCACTCAGAATAGTTTCTTTTAGTGCCATCCATTTGCCTGCAAATTTCTAGATTCCATTGTTTTTTTCCCATCGAGTAGTACTCCATTGTGTAAATGTATCACATTTTCTCTATCCATTCTTCAGTTGTGGGGCATATAGTTTGCTTCCAGGATCTTGCTAGTGCTGCTAGGAACACAGTGGAACACACATCCTTGTTGTACGAATGGGAATCTTTTGGGTGGGGGGTTAGGGTGCTGGTAGAGGGGCAAGGCGTGGGAGAGGGAGCTAGAATTGACATGTGAAACAAGCATGTTTCCAATTTAAATAAAAATATATTGAAAAAAGAAAATCTAGAATGAGCTAAAAAGATATGACATATTAAACACCATATGCAAAATAATTATAAGTAAAATAATCAGAAGCTATGCTTATTGAATGTTCTCGTTCTAATTCAATAATTATATAAAACAAGGAATAATTACTTCAACTAGCATATAAACTATTAACCTGTGTTCTGTTTGGGAACTTTAAAGATGAACACCTGGTTCCTTTTGTTATGCTGGTGTTTAGTAGGTCAATTTATGTGCTGAGTTATCATGCCAAGCCCAGTATCATCATTTTTAAGGAAATTACAATTTCTATACTGTAATTTTATAATGTGACATTACTTGCACATCAAAATAGCAAATAGCAAATAGTTTGTGTAGTTTCTGATGTCTTTAGCAGTAGGGACCTGCTTTTAAACTCTGGGAACAACCAAGGACATCAATAATAACCTATATTGTGTTTTTGTGTGTGAGTCTTTTGGAAAACCTGAATTACATGTCACAGGGAGTTTCTCATGCTTGGTGTTGAGTTTTGTTATGTAATCTACGGCTGTTGGGAAGACCATTGTTAAAGAAGATGGGAATATGTCATCTAACATATTCGTGTATATCTATGCACACAATAAACATATTATATGAATGTTAGGTAGGTATAGACACACTAACATGGGAATCAGAAGGTCACTGGCCTCATCCCTAAACAAAGAACTACAGGAAGCTAAAGAATGCTGAGAACAGGAGAAATAGACTTCCCAAGGAAAGAATAAACCAATTTGTATCCAGTACCACTGGATCATAACAGAAAGTATGCATACATATAGCATTTTACAAACTAAATTTATTTCTATATTTCTAATGCCATGAATTTGAGTAAGCAAGACAAGATGGTACATGGAATGGTTTGGAGGGAGAAGATGAAGGAGGAAATGATGAAATTATAATTTTAAAAATATTAGAAAAGTAATCAGGTTTTCATGTGGGAAAATCTTTTGTTCCTTTTATTGAAATTAAATTCTTTTCCCATATCCTGATTACAGTTTTCCCCACTACTCTTCCTGGTTTCTTCTCCATCTCCTGACATTTGGGTCCACACCTTTTCTGACTCTTATTAGAAACAAACATCTAAAGAAATAACAACAAAACATAACAAAATAAAATATAAAACAAAACCATCACATCAATTTGGACAAGACAAAAGAACAGAAGAAAAAGAGCCCAAGAGGGACAACAAGAATAAGAAACCCACTTCTTAGCACACTCAGGTGTTCCATGAAAGCAATAAACTGAAATCGATAATGTATACATAAAAGACCTGGGGTTCCTTGAGCTTTAAGGGGAGAGATTACATGGAGACATCCCATTTAGAGCTGTGTGTTCAAATGTCTCTCTCTGCCTACCTCCCCTTTCTCTCTTACTGTCTCTCTCTCGCTCATGCACTCTCTCAGTCTCTCTCTCTGTGAGTGAATGTGTGTATGAGCGTGTGTGTATGTGTGTATATGTGTGTGTGTGTGCGTGCGTGCGTGTGTGTGTGTGTGTGTGTGTGTGAGAGAGAGAGAGAGAGAGAGCGAGAGAGACAGAGAGAGAGAGAAATCTGGATGTAAGTCACTGTGTTTGTTTTCCCATGCTGCAGGAGGAAGCTTCTCTGATGATGGATGAATAAGGTACTCCTCTATCAATATAGAACAATATTATTAGAAGTCAGAAGAAAACCTATTTTAAATAAAAGGAATATATATATATATATAGATAGATAGATAGATAGAGAGAGAGAGAGAGAAATATGTATATATTCTCTACATTTAACAACTCCTCAATGCAGCTCTGAGGTATAGAAATAATTGTCTTTAAAGATCTATGACACAAATATGTCACTCAAAGAAACATTTTAAAACTTTTCTATACCCTGAAGTGTATCTCGTCCACATCACTGTACCCAGGGTGTCACAATTGCAGAGTTAAAACCTTCCACATCTCTCTTTCCCTAACTGTGTAGCTGCCCATGTGCTCTTCCTATTAGTGAATGAAATGAACAGAGCTTCAGGATCTATCCACCTTTCCCAAACAACCTCAAAAGACTTTGTAATAAAAAGCAAACCCTTCTTGTTCTTAAGTTACTGACATACTCGCTACTCCAATGTAACTTACTCCAAATCAGTGACAAATGTGTCTTCGGAACATTTCAAAGTAACTAAGCTCTTTGGCAAAAACCCCTTGTTTGAACAGCCCTAAAACTACTAGAGCCTACTTATATGCTGGAATATTAATGCACCTCCCTAAACATCAGCACACTATGAAATGTATATAGGGCAGTATAATAAGGAACTTACAAATTATATAGATTGAATTAGTAGTATTGTAAGAATTACTGTGATGGCTGATGGGAAGTAGTGATAATGAATATTTTAAGAGAATTCATGAAAAATATGATAAAAATTATGTTAGAACTCAGTGCAATACCAAGAGAGCATTTGTAGATTAGATTTATATTTAATTCAAAGTTCTTAAATGTAGCTCTAAATGTCTGGTTTGCAGAAGACAATGATGATATCATAGTTATGCCGTGGACAGTGGTAATTTGAAACTCAGTTGAGACTCTGTTCATTCTGTCAATGTTAAGGAATGATGTCCATGCATCATCAGTTATTGTTCATGAAAAAGGCCTACCATCAAGATTGTTTGGAAGATTATTCATTTTGGAAAAGTTAACTTAAAAACATGTTATAATCTAAAAACTCAGAGGGCAATGGGATGAAATGGAAAAAAATGTAAAACCATTATTGGCTGGCTCAATTGGTAAATCATCCTAACAAATTTAATTTAGCAGAAATAACAACTTTGACTTTGCGAAGTTTAAATAATAACTTCAAAGCATGTAGATAAGGATTTTGGAAGTTTTTTGGCAAAGTCATTTCTGGGTCTCATTTCCAGAAGATTTACATTTTCAATAACACAAATTATAGAGTACAAGAAAAGTAGGAGGATGCCATTTATCAGGAAGACAGAAACCAAGCATATGCTGTGCTGCCAGAAAAATTAGCTGGAGAGACATTAGCATGAAATACCTAAAAATTCAGCACTCAACCAAAACCTCAGAGTCTTATAAAGCAATGCACTTGGATTTCCAAATAACTTAAACATTACCATAATTCTTTTCCTCTAGACAGAACTTGTATACAACTAGATTGATAAGAGCTTCCCAAGTTATAATAAAGAAATATGAGTTACAATAAAATTGGACTACAGATTTCTACTCTCTACATTTAAGTTAAATATGCAACAATATTGCATCAGCTTACACATTTTTATTATGATGAATGACCAAGCACAGGAGAATAATATTTCAGAGATTATAAATGATTTGCCCACACTTGTGATACTAATTCAAGGTACATTTTGTTTTATTAATTCAGTTACAATCATTTAAAAATGTTATACAATTTAACAGAAAATGCATTATGGCCATTTTTAAAAGAAATAGATTTCACTGTGAACTTTCATGCAAAATTATTATATTGTTATGTGTGCAGCCATTTAAATACAATGAGTTTTTGATTACTCTTACATGAACAAGCAATAATTTCCATTTTATGAAAATTATCATATCACTCATATCTACACATTATTATCATAAATATTGCATAAATTATATCTTTCTCTGTACGGTTAAAATTGACTCCTAATACATTGTCATGTATAGCTTAGGACAATATAATGGTCTCAATTATACTTGTCAAAATATTACCACTGTTTGTTTTGTTATTATGGCTATGAATGCATATGCCACTAGTGCTCTGTTGTTGCATTAAAGGCTGAAAGCAGAAATTGAAGATATAATATTAGTATTTTAAGCTTAAAATCTTTTAAAATGACATTCATTTTCTTGGAAATAAATATGAATAACATTATCAAAATTATTCAGAATAGCTACAATTCAATGCTTCATTTTGTTCATCAGTATGACTGAATCCTGTAGGAATACCTTCCAGAATATTACTTATATAATATTCATGTTATATTTGGGGAACAGCACTAAGTCAATGAATAGTCTATTTACTTCTTCATGGTCATCATAAAGTGTTTAAAATTGGAGGATTTTAGCATTGATACTGCTGTGGTAGATAAAGGGGCATGAGAAAGAGATAGCATGAACTTCTAGTCATATAAACTCTAACATGATTGAATTCCTCTAGATTATATACTGTACCAGCCTTCCCTGGATGAGAAATTACTGTAGTTTTATAAATGTCAAAGGAACACACATGTTTAATTTTCATCTTCAATATCAGTTAAAAGAAGTTTTAATGCTGATAATAAGAACCTTCTGTTTACTAAGCCTAGAATTTTGAAATACCTTGACTACAGTTCTTGAGAATGAAATTTTATTGACAGATGAATCTTCAGTTTTGGCAAAAACAAGTTTGTGGAAGGTAGACACGTGACCAACATTAAAATTATACTTATATCAAAAGTAAGATTTCAAACAAAGATTTAGGAAATATTTTATTTGCAAAATAAGCTCATTAAATTCATATAATTCAATTTTTAAGGTTTCAGAGACAAAATCAACAAATGGGCCAACTATTTATGTATTTAAATAAAAGTAAGATATGTATTTTCTCAGTGCAAGACTTCCCTAGAATAGAAGTTTACTGCAAGTGAGGAGAAAGTTAAATATGAATATTACAAGTCCTCTCATTTTATTGATATGTGTTTGCCTTTAGAACTTAATTATTAAGTCATCATAAGTGTCCATTCTCCTTTGTGTCTACTGATATAAAACCAGGTTTCTACCAATTGGTACTCATATTACTACAGTGTAGTGAATAATTATTATTTTCTTATGTGAGGAAAAAGGAACACAAAGGGAAGCGAGTTGTTAGGCATAATTCAATTCATTATCATTTAATGGAATATACAGTTGTAGAATATGATGAAAAATTAATTTATACCAAATATAGAAACACAGTCATGGCCACTTTCCTCCTTTCCTGACAGTACTTGGGAAACCAGAAAAACCTTCAAAATCACATGGGATTCTGTGTGTCAGTCAATTGTCAGTTTGACACAGGAGGGGTTTAAGAATATACTAGTTATGGAATATGATTTTGAAAGAGGTTTCTTTCACTTCATGGCATCAAAGAATTTTATTATGTAGTATGGAAAATCACATTTTAAATATCATAAATTTATAATTTTATTATTATAAATATTTTTGTAAAATATGACATAAATTGTATTGGAAAATGAAATGAGTATGTTTTATTAATCATAAAGAATACTTATGCTATCCTTAATCTGATGTAGACTATAAAGAAATTTCCAAAACGAAGCTGATAAAACTATGGAGTAACCCAGTCTCCCACTCTTCTAAGGCTAGCTCAGGCTTGAACATTGAGACATATTTGAGAATGACTTTGGCATCACTCTTCTGTTATATTAAATGTATTAAAATGATGATGTCTGACATTTTAACAATTAAAAATATTACTATGGCATACATCATTTGACATGTATATTTTTTTGAATCTTGTAAGATATTTCATTCCAATTACAGTCTACAAACATAAGCTACAGCAATCTTCTCTCTCGTGGTCTTTGATTAACTCTCCACCCTGCTTCTAACTCTACCCAACACAGCAACACTCAAGTAGCCTTTTAATTTTGTCTCATAATTTCTATTATCTAAATTTCAGAATTTTAAGTAAGTCATGATTTACATGTATGCACTATCTGAATGCCTTCTGCATTTATTGTCATTATGTTTACCATGTCTTGCCACTTCTAAACATATAGTATGTTTTTAAGATAGAAATTAATTACTGTCATTAAAGTCTGGGGTTTATAAAATCTCATAATTTACGTCTATTATACTCTGTTATTGATATTTTGTGAGTAATAAATGCTGAAATTAGTTAAATATGTACACGTAAAGCTTTAGCTTCTCTCTAAGATGCATATTAACAAAAAAATCAAATGGAACTTCTGTTTTTCATTAAATTAATGATTATTATAGCTAGGGTTTCTATTGATGTGAAGGGACACCATGACTATGGCAACTCTTACAAAGGAAAACATCTAATTGAGGTGGTAACTTACAGTTCAGTGGTCTAGGAAATTATTATAATAATGGGACATGGCAACATGCTGGCACACATAGTTCTGGAGAAGAAATTCAGAATCCTACATCTTGTAGGCAACAAAAAGTGGACTGTAACACTAGGTACTATTTTGAGCATATATGAGACCTCAAAGCCTGTCTCCACAGCGACATACTTCCTCCAACAAGTATACCCACTCCACCAAAGCCATTCCTCCTTATAGTGCCACTCTCTTTGGGGGGCATTTTCTTTCAAACCACTGAAATAAGTTGTAGTTATAACATTGTATATTATATTACAGGTGCATGATCTTTAGGTCAACATGGAGTTTCGAGCAAAGCATCAAGTACCCTGTTCTTTTACTCTCCTTCCTATTCCATTGAGTCAGGGTCTCTAACTTATCCTGTTGCCAAACCAGCCAGTGAGCGCTAGCCATCCTACATCATTTTCTAATCACTTACATCATTGTATCAAATATGTCTGGCCATACCTAGTTTTTTACGTTGGTGCTAAGAATTTTAACTCAGTTTCTCATATTTGCCTAGCAAGTATTCTTAGTCCAAAAACATCTTCCTAGCACTATCCACTATTCTGAATATTTTGCTTCATGCAACTTCTACCATGCCTCTCTGTGGCTCTTTCTGTCAAAGATTCTGTCTCTTTTTTTAGTACACAATTAAATATTGGTCCATTTCTTTACATAAAATTTCATGTATTTTTGATAAGAAAAGTATCAGTAAATATGAGACAACATAAATACATAAATTAGTACCCATTTTCTTACAGATAAAAATGGTAGAATGAATTAAATTGCAGTTTAAATTAAGTTTGTTGGTCCTATTGAGGAAAAGACATACATATCTTTACTGAATCTGCCTTTGCAATGACTCCTCTAAAAACTGAAAGGATAAGGGAGAGTGAGAAGCACAGAGTGCTGCAGAGGGTCTGAGGAAGGGAGCATCATTTTCAGACAGATCATTCATAGCTGTAGATTTTGTGATTATTCATTGAGAGGAAATAATCAGTGACAACATTTAAACAGGCTTCAGAGGAAGTGTGAGGTATGTCTGGTGATGTGTTGAAAATTGTAATCCTTTGATGATAAGGAACAATTGAGACTCTTGACTAAAAACCGATTTTGTTTTGGAGCTATTTGTTCATTTTGTGCATTTTTCTATCTTAAAGAAACATAGAAACTTACACTATAATTACTTATATTTATATAAATATTTTAGTTTAAATTAATCTAGTTTTATTTTATCATGTATCACATCTGTTTCAATATGGGATAAGTAATCATAGAGTAGAATATGTAAGAAATGTGAATCTTATATAATATCATTTAAACATCAAGTAATTCAAAGTAGCATATCTATTGGGGGTAAATTTCCCAAAAAGTAAGAATATCATCCTCAGGATAATTACTGTTCATAGAAAATGAGAAAATTAAAAGTGCAATTATCTTTTCTTATTTCCAAATTAAGCAATAATAGATATAAAACTATCAATTACATCTCTAACTGTAAGGAATTACATATGGGATTCTTGAAATATCTACTACCTTTACATTAGATTCAATAATTGTTATTTAAAGAAAAAAATGAAATTATTTTCTTTTGAGAGTTAAGATTGAGGCAGGTGAACAACAGAGAGCTAGAAAAGAGATACCTTAACAGAGGAAGTCATTATAAGTTTAAAGAGAAATCTGGCCTTAGAGAAATGTTCAGAGATTCACAAGAATGACCTCAACTAAGAATCTAAGCAATAGTTGAGAGGTTACCTTAAACATCCTTTCCCTATAATGATATTGATGACGACCTTAAATGCCATCTGAGAGTCTTCATCCAATAGCTGATGGAAGAAGAAGTAGACAACCACAGAGAAGCACTGATCCAAACTGCTGGAATCCAGTTGTAGAGAGGAAGGAGTGATGAGCAAAGTGGTCAAGACCATGCTTGGGAAATCCACAGAAACAGCTGACCTGTGCAGGTGGAATCTCATGGATCCCAGTCTGATACCTGGACAACTAGCATATGACTCCTTAACGTGGGTATCCATTAGGAGGCCTGGGCAATCTTTGAGGCTTCTGGCAGTGAAACTAGCATTTATTCCTAGTGTATGTATGGACTTTCAATGTCCATTCTCCATGCAGGGATACCCCGTCAGTTTAAATACACGGGGGAGGGCCTAGGCCCTGCCCCAAATGATGTGACAGACTTTGATGATCCCCCATGGAAGGCCTCTTCCTCCATGGGGAGTGGATGGGAGATGGGATGGGGTTTGGTGTTGGGAATGGGAGGGGGGAGGGAGAGGGAACTGGGATTGATATGTAAAATAAAATTGTTTCTAATTAAAATAAGATTTATAAAAAAGATTCTTTTTCTTTACTGGAAAATGCACAGTACAAATTGTAGGTTTACCAAGAATATAAGTGCGATTCTTCTAGAAAATGAATTATTCATGTGACTAACTAACTCATAGCTGAAAAATGATAAAGTATATGTGGCAAGATAAACACTTCAATGCCTTGCTAGGTCATCCATCCCCACATCCCTGTGTTGGCACCTCAGGCTGATTGTCACTCATTCAGTTGTCATGTGGACTTTTCTTCCTTCTCCTAAACACCTATTCAGTCGTTAATATTTTAATCTGAGTGTTATTCTCCTACCACCTTCTTTTTACTGTAGAGGATTTTTAGTATGCAAAATCTGAAAACATTTTAGCTATTTTTTGATTGAGTATGATAGATGGGTCATTTAGTTCCAATATAAGATTACCTTCTCTGTGGACAAATTACCCTTGGATGAAATATAAGTAATGTTTCTGTTGCTATGATAAAATGCCGTCACAACTTATTGACAGAATAGTTTAGTTTTTTGTCCTTGGAAATCAAATTGGTGGAGAGAGTATGACTGCAATAGGAAGGACTTGCTGCAGAAGTGTAAAACTGAGAACCATCTTGAATCACAAGCATGAAACAAAGAGAAAAAGCTACAAAGTGACAGAAGTATTGTTTCTCTGAAAGTATGCTCCAAGTAATATGTTTTCTCTAGCAAAATGAAACCTCCTAAACTTTCACAAACAGCACTAGCAACTGGGATGAAATGTACAAATGCAAAAGTCTATGGGGGTGCATTCTCATTTAATCCATCACAGTAGGGAATGTTTTACTTTTTTCTTATTTTAATTTTAAATAGTTTGTTTTACATGTCAATCCCAGTTCTCTCTCCCTCCCCTCCTCCCGTACCCCCCCCCCACCATTCCCCCCAGCCTCCCACCCTATGGCCATTTCCACATAGGGGATATCTAGAGTCTCTCATTTCACTCAGGGCAGGGTGCAGGCACTCCCCCTAAAAGTCCAGGTTGAGAGAGCATCCCTCTTTGTGTGGGAATGTTTTAAATTGTCTTTCTGCATGCTATACTTAAAAACTACTGTACTCACCTACATTCATTCATATGAGCATGTTTTTTCTGCAAATGTAGACAATATGTATGAGAATGTGTGTGTGTGTGTGTCTGTGTGTGTGTGCGCGCACATGCGTGCACATGGGAATGTGTGTTCATATTCTTGTACAACTTGTGCAAATCCCAGGACACTGGAAATTGGAATACTGTGTTCTTCATTTCACACTCAGATCATATCTGGTAGCTGTGTTCACCCTTCATCTTTGAAATATATGATCTTACAGTTTACTTTCTATGCTTACTTTGAAAAATAAGTAGTATACAATCAAAGAAAAATAATAATGGATTCATTCTCATTTTTTATGGACATTAATTGGCCCTTAATATTTAAATGAGGAAACTGAGGTTTTATCAGGAATTATTTGAAGCAATGTTTAATTTCATCCTTCAAATATGCCTATTTAGTAAATGAGAAAATCAGTTTTCAGTTAGTATGTCATTTGCAATAAAGAAACTGACATTTTAAAAACATTTGTAAAATTTCATTTATATGCCATTTGGATGACAGCAAAGTTTTGTCTTTGTTGTCTGTTTTTCCTATTTTAAATTAAATTTTATTATATTATTTTTTAGAAAAAAGCTTGCTTCACATGTTAAACCCAGCTCACTCTCCCTCCCCTCCTCCCACACCCCCTCCAACATCCCCTCCAGCTCCCACTCCTTTCCACATAGGGAATATCCAGAGTCTTTAATTTCATTCAGGGCAGGGTCCAGGCCTTTCCACAAGAGTCCAGGCTGAGAGAGCATCCCTCTTTGTGGTATGGACACACAAAGTCCATTTGCATGCCAGGGATAAATACTGCCCAGGCCCCATAAGTTGTCCAGGCCTCTTTACTGACACCCATATTCAGGGGGTCTAGATCAGTCCCATGCTGGCCTCCCAACTGTCAGTCTGGGGTCCATGAGCTCACCCTTGTTCAGGTCAGCTGTTTCTGCTGGTTTCACCAGCCCATTCTTTACCCCTTTGCTCATCACTGCGTCCTCTCTGTCACTGGGTTTCAGGGGTTTGTTTCACTGTTTAGCTGTGGGTGTTTGACTCTGCTTTCATCAGTCACTGGATGAAAGTTCTAGGATGACATATAAGGTAGATGTCAAACTCATTATCAGGGGTTAGGAATGGGCATTTAAGGTAGTCTTTCTATTATTGCTTAGTTTGCCAATTGGTGTTTGTCATTTTTTAATAGACTGCTTCCAATGCATTTTTCTCTTTTAATAATACTAACTTAACCTTGGGCAAAGGCTCACTCTGGAAAAGATTTCTCTTCTACCATTTCAAAATTAATGGAAACCATAAATTCAATGCTTGTGCCCTCTCTTCCAAAAGGAAAACTTTATCTGGCACTTTTTTTCTGACTTGTGTGGAGCTGATGGAGAAGGAGTTAGGACACTCAGAGATAAGAGATGCTGTTAATTCATTCAAGGTGGTGCTAGACTACAATAGTAAATTGGAGGTAAATACAATGGGGATTTCACTGTGCTGCAAGCATTCTGAGAGCTAGTATAGTCAAGGAAATAGGGTATGTGTAATCTCCGACTCACTTTCACTGTACACTGGGGTGTAGAACTAATAGACTGAAATTAAGTAAACACTGCACATCATCATAGCACCTAATGGCCACTGCAATCTTGGCAAATAAACTAAAAATAGGCATGTATCTTTTGTCAAGAAGACAACTTTTTAATCCTTCTACCAGTATATTATGACTACCACACACATGAAAGCATTTGTGAGGAGAAAGTTCATCAAAAGCAATAAAAAAGACACAGCTGAAGACCAGTTAGTTCTATCAGATGTGAGGTGATTACCATAACCTCTTTTGGGATCCCAGTGTGGCTGGGAAAATTGGCACTGATATTAAGAACTTAAGGCTGGCTGGTTGTTAGCCTTCAAATAAACCAATCTGAAATTGCACTTGCCAGTTCTTAGAGGATTGTGGACAGGAGGACCCAAGGAAGATAGCATCGCTGAATCACTGAAGAGGTTGATCTTATTCATGTGTTATTGAGGTCTGAAGATGACAGTGACAGCCACCTCAAAGTATCATGTAGAAATATACTGTGCCTCCTCACCATCTACTAAGATTTTGGGGAAACAGATCTGAAATTGGATAACCACATACTTTGCAAGGGTCAGGATGGAGGGCTTTCAACAAACTATTACTCAATTTAAAATAATATTCACACAGAAATAGTGTCTGGATAATGCAATCTTTAGCTGCAGAAAATGTTTATCAAGTTTGACAATTCATAAAAATAAGTAATCTTACTTCAGAGATGATTTACAAAACTTATTATCTCTTATAACAGTGAATTTAAAACATCATTTAAATGGACATCCAAAAATCAAATACTTGAAAGATAAGGTGTTCATGGATAAATTCACAACCATTACTCACTTATTAAAATAAATATGATTCAACTGGCCAAAATCCAAAATTATATTGCACAGAAATATGATTTTTGTTTGTAGTTATCATTTAAAAAGCCCTCATCAAGTGTCATCTGTAGATAAGTAGCACAATTTCACAGATGGTCAAAAAGGAATAAGACATGAATGCTGATATAATAAATTCATAGTCTAAAATGAGAATGCAAACAGAAAGCACACACTGATGACACAGAATTTCAGAGGTGGGAAGAGGGGTTTTCTTTTCATGTAGAAAACCTTGCCAGGCAGTGGCGCATGCCTTTAATCCCAGCACTCAGGAGGCAGAGGCAGGCAGATCTCTGTGAGTTCGAGGCCGGGCTGGACCGACAGCCTCCAAAAACAATACAGAGAAACTCTGTCTCATAAAACCAAAAAAAAAAAACCTTAATAAGACTCTGACACTTAAGAGGTTAGAAGTGTTTTCTACTGATATTCCTTAAGTCCTTCTGTTTCTAATATTTCTAACTTTCCCATAGCCTCCATAAAAGGGCCACTTATTACAGTCAATTTGAGATGTAGATAAAGATGAAGGATTTTTTTTTGAAGTAGCAAAGAAAATTTTTTTTTATTTTTATAGCTTGTTTTACATGTCAATCCCAGTTCCCTCTCCCTCCCCTCCTCCCGCACTCCCCTTCCACCCTCCCTCCCAACCTATTGCCAAATCCTTCCACATAGGGGATGTCTAGAGTCTATCATTTTACTCTTGGTAGGGTCAAGGCACTCCCCTAAGAGTCCAGGCTGAGAGAGCATTTCTCTTTGTGCTATAGGCACATGAAGACAGATTGTATACCAGGGATAGACACTGATCCACAGCTCAGAGCCCCATAGGTTGTCCAGGCCTTCTCACTGACACTCACATTTGGGGGGTCCAGATCAGTCCCATTCTGGCCTCCCCACTGTCGGTCTGGGGTCCAAGAGCACTCCCCTGTTCAGATCAGCTGTCTCTGCTGGTTTTGCCAGCCCATTCTTTGCCAATTTGCTCATCATTCCTCTCTCTCTGTCACTGGGTTCCTTGGGTTCAGTTCAGTGCTTAGTTGTGTGTTTGCCTCTGCTTCCATCAGTCCCAGGATGAAGGCTCTGAATGGATGGGGAACAGGGCGAGGGGGGGGGGTAGTGGGACCTGGGAAGAATAGAGGGGGTAAAGAGGAAGGGAGTTGGTCATGGGGGAACAGGAAGTTGAGGGGCTGGGGGTAGAATAGGGGGAAGAGGGAATCATAGGATCGAAGACAGATCAGGCACCAGAGCAACCTCGAGTGATCTAAAGGGATAACACCAATTGGCAAGCTAAGCAATAGTGGATGAAGGATTTTTTTTTAACACATCCATTATACATTTAGGATTTTTGAGAATGATTTCATTATATTATTCCAACATGTTGTCAACATTCAGTATGGATGAGCTCTCTTCTTCTACTGTACAAAATATTGGAAATCTGAAAGTCTGTAATTTATATTGGTGCCATAGGTCAATTTTGCCTTGTTTCATTTTCTGTGCTCAAAAGCTATGTGTGGACAATGGGAAGTATTGAACCTTATAGCTCTCTATGGTCTACTGAACTCAATATGGATGCACTTTGATTTACCATGGGATTCCTTCCTGATGAAGGAAGGAATCCCATGCAGTGAAAATATCTCAAGTAAAAAAAATCATTTAATACACCTAACACAGAAATTATGGCATAACTCCACAGCACACTGCAGATTGAATTCTGAACCATCCAAACATGCAGTTTCAGTAGGTGCCCAGTCTCACTGAAGATTTTGTGATACATGTGGCTAGCTAGCTCTAGAAGATCAGAATTCAAAATGTAATTGAATGCTATTGAACTCAATTGAATAATCAAGTTGGAGACTATGTAGATAAATAATATCATACATATTTTCCAGAAGTCCTCAACAATTATTTTTAAATTTCCAAATTTTTGAAATTTCCTGGACTTTAAAAATATGCATATTTTTGTATTTAGTATGTGCAAGGACATTTTCACATGTGTGTGGGGTTGAGTGTATGTACATACACTGTGTGCATGTGGATGCCAGAGAAGAAGTTTTGAAAGATATTTTTCTCTGTAGAATTATTATATCTGCTTATGACTTTTGTTATGATGAAATTTTCCTTCACATCCTTAGCCATGTTTTCTTAAAGTCAATTCAACTAATAATAATGCAATCATGCAAACTCTCTTATAGATATGGTATACATAATATAAGCTTCCTATTGTTTCAACCCATTGCTTTCATTAAATCTGATACTTAATTCAAAGTTTCTATCCAGCTTAAAAATCTATTCGTTTTAATTGGAGTTTCCAGGGTATTAACATTTATGTCAATTATTGTACTAAATTTTGTTATTTGTTATACTTTCTTATATGTTTACATGAGAAGGTTACTCACATAAATATCCATATGTGGACAAAATACATAAATTCTATGATAATAGTGTAATTACTCTATCATTTTTGTGCAGATACAGAACTGACTTAGTGAGGTGCAGGCTCCTGTTGAGTCATGTGAGGCATAGTTTGACGCATGAAACTTGGCATACCAAGAATAGCTGGAAGCATACTTCTGGTGACATGTTTCAAATGATCTGCCAGAATTTGTTACTCAAGATAAGGAACTAAACTAACTCGCAGGGTCAGTGAACTGTGCTCTACTTATCTGTAGATATAGGGGAGTGGTTGTTGCTGCATAGTACTTTAAACATAGTAGAGACATTATTTTATAGGAGGAGACATCTCCTGATTCCTTGTGTGGCATTGTGGGTTTGAAGGTTGTGAGACAGCTGCAAAAACAAAGTTTGACATTCAGTTGCTTCTACTATGCATCCCCTGTTTCCTGATTTTGATGAGACCTTACCCAGGGACCCCAAGGACACATTTTTATATATTTGATTGTCATTGGTTCATTAAAGGGCGATTTAACTAAATTAATTCTTACTTCATCCTAGTCTATTCCCTCACTAAACATTACCTTATTTTCCTAATATATGAAATATAGCCATTAATAGCTGATATTAATGGCTCTTAATGCTATCTTCAACATCAGTGTGTTAAGACAATAAATTAATTTTAGCATCATAGTTATTTTATGAAATTTTATATTTAGCATTCCTGGTGATTTACATTTACTTTTGAATCTACCATCTTTTTTATTTCCCATAATTTCCATAGTATGCTATATGAGAAGAAATGTTATTATTTAGTTCTATCTGTATCTATTTATCTGGAAATGCCCTTGGCCTACAGTATTCCTGGAATCATAAAGTTTTTGCTGGACTATATATTCATACACATGTATTATAGAGATTTTAAATAAACACTTTACTTTCATTTTGTTCTTTACGATATTATGAGTATGTCATTGCACTGTCTGGTGGCTCTCACTAAAAGAGTCAACTCTTTATTTTATTGATGTTCTGCTATCACCATGATCCCCATTTTGATTTGCTACCTTCAAGGTTTGTATATAAAGTCTTACCTTTGAGCTCACTAGATCTTCTTTTTTCTGTCAACTCAATCTATTTTAGTTTTGTTAATTTTTATGATTTTTGTATATCTCATTGTTTTCTTATTATAAAAATGTATTTAATCACAATTTTTCTATTCTTGGAGCATACGTAAAGTTGCTCTTTTGAAGTGTTTATCTATTGTACATAAAATCTGATATGTAAAATCTCTCAGTAAATTATTAAAATTATCTTTTAGGATGAGAGTTAAATCATCTCTCTTAGAAATTGTATATATTAGTTTATAAAATTGTATGAAAATGACACCCATGGAGTTAGGTTGTTATTTCTTGTTTGTGTGTAGACTTATTTGTTCACTAAAATTTCAAGCTTAGTTTCTAAAATTAGTCTTTTTGTAGACATTCACTGATGTCTGGTTGAGTAGTTTAAATACTTAACTTTGTGTTGAGTTTTTTTTTAATATAAGGTTCTCATGGATGACATAACTCTGTGTTTTAAAATTACATTTTTAGCCTAACTGGTTCATTTAGGCCCATGACCTCTGCTAGTTAGGGGACTAAGGAAGGAAGGTCACAAACAGGTTCAAGACCTGTCTGCATTTGAGTACAAGTCTGCCAACTAAGACTAAAATATGGAAATGTCAAAAAATAAAGTTGTTGGGGGATCATAGCACACAAGTTAAAGAGTAAACCTTGTCTTCTTGATTAATGCATGTGGTGTCAAAAATAAATGGATAGTTAAGTCTAGTGAATGTTTTCTAGATTCATTTTATACTAGGGCAAGTCATATTTTATCATGATTTCAAATCTTAAGATGAACATTGGGTTTCTACCATTTTGTCACATATCAGCTATTTTTATGTTAAACAGCATATGTCTCACTTTTATTACACATTTGCGGTGATTGTAGTTGAGGTTGTTTAGTAGAGATTTTCTTTGAAATGAAGTAATAGTGTTGATAACCACGAGTATCTTTCAAAGTAAATACCTTGTCAAATGCCTATGAATTGTTCTGCCACAATCATTTGTATTAACTTCAACTTGACTTCTTCCTTTGTATCAAGACTATGTTTCTTTAGGCTAGAATTGTAAAAATGTCAACATCCATGTCTATCACCATGCACAAAATTTAAGTCTAAAAGCATCAAAGATGTCAACACAAATCCAGCCACACCGAACCTGTTAGAAGAGAAAGTGGGAGGTACCCTTGAATGAAGTGGTACAGCAGACTGCTTCCTGCACATACAACAGTAGCACAGACACTGAGATCGACAATTAATAAATGGAACCTCCTGAAACTGAGAAGCTTCTGTAAGTAAAAGGACACAGTCAGCAAGACAAAAAGACACCCCACAGATTGGGAAAAGATATTCACTAACCCCACATCTGACAGAGGGCTGATTGCCAAAATTTACAAAGAACTCAAGAAGCAAGTCTCCAAAATACCAAAGGGTCCAATTAAAAAGTGATAAAATGAACTAAATAGATAATTCTAAATAGAGGAGTATAAAATGGCTAAGAGACACTTGAAAAAGTGCTCAACATCATTAGCCATTAGGGAAATGCAAATCAAAGCCACTTTGAGATATTATCTTACTCCTGTCAGAATGGCTAAAATCAAAAACACCAATGACATTTTGTGCTGCAGAGGATGTGGGAAAGGAGAACACTCCTCCACTGCTGGTGGGAGTGCCAACTTGTACAGCCACTATGGAAATCAGTATGGAGATTCCTCAGAAAAATGGGACTCAGTCTAACACAAGACCTAGCAATTCCACTCTTAGGCATGTACCCAAAAGATGCACATTCACTCACCAAGGATGTCTATTCCACTATGTTCATAGCAGCATTATATGTAATAGCCAGAACCTGGAAGCAACCTAGATGCCCCTCAACTGAAGAATGGATAGAGAAAATGTGGTACATTTACACAATGGAGTACTACTCAGCACAAAAATAATGGGATCTTGAAATTTGCAGGCAAATGGATTGCACTAGAAGAAACCATCGTGAGTGTGGTAACCCAGACACAAAAAGACAAACATGGTATGTACTCACGCATTTATGGATTTTAGATATGGATCAGGGGAATGTCAGCCTATAATCTCAGTGCCAGTGAATCTGGGAAATAGGGAGGTTCCCAAGAGAGATGCATATACCCCAGAGAAGTGGAATGAGGCAAGATCTCCTGAGCAGATTGGGAACATTGGAGGAGGGGAGAGTGAACCAGGCAAAAGAGAAGGGGATAAGAGGTGGGGAGAAGAAGACATGGGGGAAAAGGAAGTTTGAGTTGAGGTAAGAATAGTTGAGAGCAGGATGAGAGATACTATAATAGATGGAGTCATTATAGGCTTGAGAAGAGAGCTGACACTAGTGAGATCTTCAGAGATCCACAAGGATAACACCAACTGGCAAACTAAGCAATAGTGGAGAGACTACAATAATAGCCCCTCCTTGATGATAGGGTTGATGATTACCTTATATGCCATCCTAGAACCTTCATCCAGGGACTGATGGAAGCAGAGACAGATACCCACAGCTAAACACTGAACTGAACTCCTGGAACCTAGTGACAGAGATGGAGGAGTGATGGGCAAAGGGGTCAGGACCATGATGATGAAACCCACAAAGACAACTGACCAGATAAGGGGGGAGCTCTTGAATCCCAGATTGATGGCTGAAAGTCCAACAGAGGACTGATCCAGACTCCATGAATGTAGTGCCAGTGAGATGTCCACAGAAATCACTGGTGCCTTGGTGTTTACCATGGTGTATGAATGATTTTTGGAAACCCATTACAAATAGAGGGATGCTCTCTCATCCTGTACTTATGGGGAGGGCCTAGGTCCTGCCCTGGATGAAGTGACAGACTTTGGAGATCCCCAAGGAGGGCCTCACCCTCCCTGGGGAATGATGTGGGGATAGGGTGGGGGGCTGAGGTGGGCTGGTGGAGGGACAAGGGAGGAAGGATGGGAGAGGGAACTGGGATTGCTATGGGAAGCATTCATATTTCTAATTTAATTAAAAACATATATTGAGGAAAAAAGTCTAATTAAAATAGCATTTCATAGCATATTTCTTGGACATTTTTCTCCTCAGTCTTGTTCTCACATTTCTAACAGCTCTGTATCACTCCATATGTTTCATTGGTCCAAAGTTTACTTGTAGTCCTTTCAAACACAGATTTCATGTTTTCAAACAATAAGGTATGTGATTAAATATCACACATACAGACAAATATGATCCATGTATGTAAACAGTAATAAGGTTTCCTCACAGGCATAATAGTATGGAGACAGAAGAAAAAAGTAATACATGAGTTTTCTCAAAAATAAATAAAATTTACCTGCTCTTGCACATAATAGGCATGCATTCACTCATTCACACTAATTTTGGTTCTTCCTATTTAGCCATAAAATACGCTTAATTATAACAGTACTAAACAGTCTTCCAAATCATCCTTTAATGCTCACGTAGAACCGCAGTGCATAAATATGTCATGATTCCTTTAACCAGCAGAGTGTGGGACAAGAAAGTGAGAAGCTTAAAATGTTGGCAGTGGGTCCAGATTACCCAGGCTTTAATCCTCCCTCAAATTAGTAGCAATGTGAGTTCCTGGGATAAGGAACTTAATTTCTCTGTTCCTTTTTTATAATAATACCTCCTTCGGAGTGTTGGGAAACGTAAAAGTGTTAATGCATTTAAAGCTCAAAAGAGATTTCCTGGTACCTCACAATAATGCCATTAGTGCTGTTCATTTCTCATTAAACAGATTGCTGCCTGCAGTTTACTTAGCAAATTAGAGCAGACTTCTATCAATTGATCACAACTTCACAGTGTCCATAAGAAATTTTTTGAAATATCTAATATCCAAGTAATGTTCTTGTCTCATTATAATTATTTCCTTTCTAACATCTGTCACTAAAATGAAATGTTAAATGTCTGTGAATGTCACCACTGCATTTGAAAATTTGCCTTAGCCTAACTTCTATTTAAATAGTTTTTAAACAAAAGCAGCAATAAAAATGACCTCTGCATCATTTTTTAATGAATAAGGTTTTTAGAATTTAAATGAATCATCTATTTGTCTCTTACGTCAATATGTACCTCATAGGTCATGACTTTATCTGCATAATTTCTCTGAAGTTTTATTTTTAAAGAATGTAAATCATGGTAGAATGCACTGTGGATTAAAGTTCTTTATCTAGGAGAAAATATTAATTACGGAGTGTTCCTTTTCTAGTAATGGTTAATTGTCTCTGAAAATAAAATTAGTAATACACATCAAACATAAATAAAATTGAGAAATGCATTTTGTTATGTAAGAGAAAATATGATTAACTTGCAGTTTTTTCAACTCATATTTAAATATACTTCTTGACCTTTAAAAATATTTTATATAAATTTGTATCATATTATTTTAGCCATTCAAATTTCAATCAGTTTTTGTTGTTGTTTAATAGACAACTGCAACAGATAAGACTTGCTTTTATGTAACTGGAAGACATAGCAAAGGGAACATGATAATGGTCACTATGCTCATGAAGTTTTTTTTTTCCAAATGTGACCTTTCCTCCTGTTTATTCTCAGGTTACATATCTGGGTAACTCTCTATATGATTCGACCTTTTTGACTTGTTAGTTATTTTTAATTTATAATGTCTATTTACTCCTAGACAATTTACCTAAAATAATAAGAAAGATTGCATATTTCAAGCTCATCATTTGATACATTGTTCCAAAGCATTCATATTCTTCTGTGGAAGGATTTGTGCTAAAAGATCAGGAAAATTCTGTACTTTGTCACAGCAAAAGTTCTAAGAAGCAATATGATCTATAAAGTCTTATAAACAATGAACGATGATTGCTTCATTATCAGCAAACCTGATATACAACTCTAGAGTATGTGGTGGTTTGAATGGGATTGGCCCCATAGGCTCATATGCTTGAATATTTGGTTCCCAGTTGGTGTACTAGTTGGGAAGGTTTAGAAAGTGTGGTCATGTTGAAGGAAATGTTGCACTGGGGGTGGGTTATGTGGTTCCAAGAGGCTATTACAGGCCTAGTAATGATTTTACAAGAGACTATGGTGCGAACATCCATGAATCTCAATATCCAAAAGACTAAGAATTAATCAGAAACAAAATAGCGGCTTTGGATTTACTCTGGAATAAATTCATAATCTGGTGTGTAACAGACAAACCTTAAAAGTTCCAAATGCTAAAGGATTAATAATGACTCCCCAAAATAAAAAATACATAATTGTTAAATTTTTGACAGTATATTCCTCCATATCTGACAGATCTAAGTCAGTTTTTGAGAACTTCTGATTACAGAGTCAAAATATGCATCTTACAATATATCAAAAGTGAAATTTTCAAAAAGACACAGAGGCAGTTAATTATATAGTACAAAAATAATGTATGTTATCATCAAATATTGGAAAGAAAAAGAATAGGGACTGGGACAAGTGGATTAAACCGTTTTCTCTTCCTGTTTTTGATGCAAACAGGTGTGGAATTTTGATAAAATTCCATTTATCTGGGATTCTTAGTTTTGGCTGACAAACATGTATGTTAGTTACCTTTCCTGTTGCTGTGACATATAATGAAAGAAAACATTTAAGCAGGAAAGATTTGCTTTGGGCACATGTCTTCAAAGTTTTTTACCCATAAGGAAGCAGACCACTGCTTGGAGTATGCCATGGGACAGAGCCATTCACCTTGCAATGGAACATAGCAGCCGAGACTGTAAGATGATATTGTAACGAACTCTTCCCTTCTTCCCTTCTGTTTACACAATTTCTTGGGCTTCGGGAAGTGCTGCCATATTCAAGATCATTCTTTCTCTTCTTGTTGCTAAATCACATGCCAATTATCTGTGGAAACACACGGACACTACCAGAGTAGAGTCTACTAATTGTCCAATGTCTTTCAATAGATTAAGAGTCAATATTAACCAGCATGCTGAGAATTGTGATTAGGACAACTACATGAGTGTTTCTAGCACTGGAAGTCTAAATCTAGGCTTTTACATTTTCTCAAATTATCTTCCAGAATACAAAAACATAAGAAGTATCCCATATTTAACCACTGCAGTGCCTGGAATACTAAGTACCATATGAAGTAACATATTGCAAAGGGTGGCATTTAACTGGAGAAACTTTAACAGCTATCTCTTCTGTGCCATTTTTAGCATTCTGTTGTTGTCATGTCAATTCTATCAAATTATATACACCTGCACATTTAAATGAATTTATGCAATGATTTGTCTTGCAAATGAAATAACTACATTGATAGATGTATTAATTAAAAATAGCAGTATGAATTCATTGTATGCAAATACCCAAAAATATATTCTTCTATGTTTCTGGGATTTAGTTTTCATTCCAGAAACATCATCTTACTGAATTGTTCAATAGGCTAATTGACATGGAATTCAGTATAAGTTTTAGGTATTCAAAATAATCTGAGCAATTTTAGTCGAACTAAATTTATGAACCACATTGCTGAATATGGCCACAAAAATTGTACAATTCTTTTTCAATATTTTTTATCCTATATTGTGAGACTTGCAGGTGATAACTTAGTAATTAACATTTTATTTTATTTTGGATTTTAAGACAGATTTTGTAGTTTATTATGTAGACCAGAGTAGCCTTTTACTCATAAAGATTTGCCTGCCACTTTCTCCTGATTGGTAGAATTAAAGTTGTACACTACCATGAATGGCAACATCCACACTACGCTAGAGAGCTGACACTTCTGCCAGTTTTTAAATGGTCTGTGTCAGTGACTGTTCTAAGCTTCCAAATGAAAAGTTATTGTAATGTCCTGTATGGTTATATTCATCTCAAATGTATTTCCCAAGTTTCAGGGTTATGCAGCATAGCTTTGGAGGTGATTAGGTCAGGATGACATGACATTTAGGAATAGGATAGGCTTCTTTAACCAAGTAGATCATCCTCTCCCAAATGGAAAGTACAGCTCTATCTATTTACATCTTTGTCTACATCATCCAAGCCTGCAGAGCTTCACAAATCAAGTTTAGTTAGCATTTAGCCATTCTCATTTTCTAGTGTTTTCTTATAGGAGCACAAGTGATTTAAGATCCAAGCTTTTTCAGGCTGTCATACCCTGGCCATTGTATGTTGGAATAGCTCAACGTTGACAAAATTACTACACTGCTGTGGTCTCTACTACAGACATGGAAAGGGGATCTCAGAAAGAAAATGATGAAGAAAAATCTTGAGTTCATAATTTGAATTCTCTTTGTTAATTCGCTTAAAATTGTTCTAAAGACACATCCATGTAAGTGGTTTTGATGCATATTAACAGTTAACAAAATCCTACCATTGCTACTGCTACAGTTAGAGAAAATTCTGAAATATTGTCCTTAAATAATCATTTCATCTTAACCAGTTAACTGTAACTTCAATTTCTGATAGATATCTTTTAGATATTTACATCCTTTTAGAAATATCATACTTTTATTGAAGACACAATTAGTCCTTCTAATAAATTGATATTTTATATCAATTGTAATCTCCACTCATGGATGCCTATTTGCTAAAAGCTATTGACTGACAAATAGCACTTTGGAATAGGTTTTTGTATTAGGACAGAGCAGAAAGAAACAGGAATAAAATCAATAGAACACGTCTCTGGGTCTTGTTCTATCATTAATAACCCTTTCTTTCCTTAGAAAGAACATACCTGTGGGTTTTGTGCTTTCGTCTTTACTTTCTGAACTAACAAAATATCACAGTGGTGTAGTTGAACACAAAATTATACTAACTAATAAACATTAGCATATACCACACTTCCCTTTCTACTTTTCTTTCTTTTCTTTTGTTTTTGTTTATTTGACATTTGCCATATGTCCTAAAGTTTAGTTGTTTTCATCATTGGCAGTAATTTTCAAAGTCTGGTCTTTGGAATAAAGAATCTGCATTACCAGAGAGCCAGTCAAAATTCTCAGGATTCACATATATCCTGTTGAATTAAATGCTATGTGAATGGGTTCAACAATATTCAAAGGAATAAATCTTCCTGTGGTACTATTGAATACTAAACATAAGAACCTTTATTCTGTACACTGAAAATTAAGCTTTTTGCTTGTGTGTTTGTTTTGTTTTTTATAGTTTTTTGTTTTTTTGAGGTAGGTTTCTCCGTATTGCTTTGGAGCCTGTCTTGGTACTTACTCTGTAGACCAAGCTGGCATCAAACTCACAGAGATTCTCCTGGCTCTGCCTCCAGAGTACTGGCATTAAAGGTGTGTGCAACTAACACCTGGTGATAACAAAGTTTTAAAGGCCTTTTCCTACACTAACTTTATTTAAGGGGAGTATATAACTAGTCTACAGAAAATCCTCTCACGCTCATTCACAGAAAAATTAATTGGAATCATGGAACATTCCTTGGCATCATCTACATATAGATATATAAGGCAGTTCATGAATACTGAGATTTTTAGATGAGACTTCTAGTCGCACTACTATGGTCCAACAATTGTACGACATTGGCTTGACTGTATTCAGGAGACCCTGAGAAGCAGAACTGCACTGAATCACAATTTCCCATCATAAGATAATTTTCCTTGTATAGGCACATGTTCTCACTCCTGAGGAGAAACTGTTATTTCCTACATGATGAAATATCAGAGCCTCATAGTTAGAGCACCAATTTCAGACTGAGATAGGGGCTTAGAGATAGACAAAAGCCCTCTGTTTGCATTGCGGCACGTGGTGACAATAGTAACTGGGGACCTGACATAAAGGCAAAATAGAATTTGAGGTTTCCAAGGCAGCTTGGGCAGAGAGGAAAGGTTTCTGAAGAAGTGAAAGGAAGGGCTCAATGCTGGGCACTTTGCATCTAGAAGTACCTTTACAAGTTATACACTCTGAGAGTGAAAGGCTAGTTGCTCTAGAGGAGAAAGCCTTTATCAGACAATAGATATAGGAGAAAGAAAAAGTGAGTTCACAGTGTAATAAGATGGATAGGCTCCAGTGAAAAGTACCACTCTCGTGTGGTACCAGAATGATACCAGTGATTGAAGGAAAACAAATATTATAAAGCAAAACTTCATAAAGTCCAACCCAACCTGACTCAGTTAACACTTTGAAGATATAATACTCTCCACATAGATGGTTTCCATGTTGGCTGACTATCAGCCTATATAGTGATTCCTGAATGAAAATGTAACTGAAGTGTCAATAAATCTCCACATGAGATATTTTCCTTGGAATGAAAATTACCAAAGTTATCAATCAAAGAATAAGTAAACAACATAAATAGACTCATAGATGGTGGAGAGTCTTGAATTATCCCAAAATGTATTTAAGAAGAGATCATAGTAGGAAAATAAAAGGCATAGAAATATCTTAACCCAAAGAAAATACACAAAAACAGAAGGATTAATTTAATATATGATTTTAATAACAGATTTGACATATCAAATATATTAATAAATAATTGGGTAATATCAGTGGGAGGTGTCAAACATATATCAAGTTGTAAAATGAAATACAGGGGAGAGAATGGCTAAAATCAAATGCACCGAAGACAATTTATGCTGGAGAGGATGTTGAGAGAGGGGAACACTACTCCACTGCTGGTGGGAGTGCCAACTCGTACAACCTCTTTGGAAATCAGTATGGAGATTCCTTAGGAAAATGGGAATTAATCTACCACAAGATCCAGCAATTCCACTCTTAGGCATATATCCAAAGGAGGCAAATTCATACAACAAGGACATCTACTCCACTATGTTCATAGCAGCATTATTTGTAATAGCCAGAACCTGGAAGCAACCTAGATGCCCCTCAACTGAAGAGTGGATAGAGAAAATGTGGTACATTTACACAATGGAGTATTACTCAGCAGAAAAAAAAACAATGGAATCTTGAAATTCGCAAGGTAAATGGATAGCACTGGAAAAAAAACATCCTGAGTGGGGTAACCCAGTCGCAAAAAGACAAACATGGTATGTACTCACTCATATATGGATTTTAGACATGGATCAGGATACTGCCAGTCTGCACTTCCACTGATAGAGAATCTGGGAAATAGGAAAGAACCTAAAAGATATGCATAGTACCTAAGAGAAGAGGATTGAGACAAGATCCTCTGAATGGATGGGGAACACTGCGAGGGGTGGGGGGGAGTGGGAGCTGGGAAAAAAAAAAGGGGGAGAAAAGGAAGAGAGAGTAGGTCATGGGGGAACAGGAAGTTGAGTGGGTGGGGGTAGAATAGGGGGAAGAGGGAATCATAGGTTAGAAGACAGATCAGGCACCAGAGTGACCTCTAGTGATCTAAAGGGATAACACCAATTGGCAAGCTAAGCAATAGTGGAGAGACCACCTCGAATGCACATTCCTGATAATGAACTTGATGTCTATAACCATCCAGGAGCCTTCATCCAGTGATTAATGGAAACAGAGGCAAACACACAATTAAGCACTGAACTGAACCCAAGGAACCCAGTGACAGAGAGAGGAGTGATGAGCAAATTGGCAAAGAATGGGCTGGCAACACTAGCAGAGACACCTGATCTGAACAGGAGAGAGCTCTTGGACCCCAGACTGACAGCGGGGAGGCCAGCATGGGACTGATCTGGACCCCCCAAATGCGAGTGACCGCGAGAAGGCCTGGGCAACCTATGGGGCCCTGAGCTATGGATAAGTGTCTCTCCCTGGAATACAAACAGTCATCGTGTGCTCATAGCACAAAGAGGGATGCTCTCTCAGCCTGGACTCTTAGGGGAGTGCCTGGACCCTACCCAGAGTGAAATGACAGACTCTAGATATCCCCTATGTGGAAGGAATTGGCAATAGGGTGGGAGACTGGGGGGGAAGGGGAGTGCGGGAGGAGGGGAGAGAGAAGGAACTGTGATTGACATGTAAAACAAGCTATTTAAAATTAAAATAAAAAATGATAAAAAATATCATATTCGGGGCCCGACCAGAAACAAAATGTGTAATTGATGAAGATTTTGCTTTAACATGAAATTCTAATATTTCGACCCTATTCACCATTGCACATACTTTACCAACAAAGAAAATGTAGCAAAAGTGTATGTTAAATGAAGGTTAACTTCACGTTTTCTTATTTTTACGATATTTTCTAGTGCTTCTCTATATTATGAAATAGAAAAAACTTATGAACTTAAGTCTGTCCTAACATCAGTTGAGGACAAATAGATATTAATTGAAGCAAACTACAGAGGAACTTTAAAATGTTATACAACTAAATGAATATAAGTTTTGATTTCTCTGAAAAAATATTATTGTATTGTCTGAGTAAAGGAATTATAAAACACAGCAGAAAGTACACATATAAAATAATGGTCATAATTTCTTAAATGTAACAACTGTATTAAGATAGAAACAGAGATCAGCATAAAAGGGTAAAACAGCTATTTATTTCAAACAGCTTTGTTATGACAAAGTATCCACAAATGTAAATGGATAAAAAAAGGCATTTCATAAAGGGTAGAATTCAAATTCCTTTGGAATGAGAACTCCACTTTAACAAATGTCACTTGAATTTTTAAGTTATTTGAAGTGTTGAAATGATAGAGACAGTGAAGGTCAAAATGGAAAAGGTAAACGCATGAGAAAATTAAAGGGTGGCAGTGATAACACAGTATTCAAGATTATAAAAATTTTATGTAAATTGGAAAAGTATTAATTCATAGTAAGTTTCATTAGAATTATATTCACAAGAATGATACACACAGGGATATAGATTCAGAGAAATGTAATTAATGACTGTCAGAGGCTCACTTGCTAGGATGAAGTAAATCAAAGTGTATACTAAATTGTATGTATTAAAGATGGATTTAATGATTTCAGTGAAATTAAGCTAAAAGTTGATTAGCCTATCTTCATCTTACTACTCACTTGAGAATGTGTGCTTTACTTTTTCTTGAGTCTCCAGCAGCCTTTACCGTAGGAAGGAACTTGTCATGTATAACATTGCTCTTGCCTAGATTTCTTTCTGTCTTCCTCACTGATAATTATTCGTATTGAAGAAGCAAAGAATGGTATACAGGATGCTTTGGAGTGAGCACTAGGAATGGAGAAATGTAATTATATTATAATCTCTCAAATGAAAATTTTAAAACGTTGTTTTTCTTGTCCAAAACACCATTTCTTCTCTGCCTTCCTTCTTCAGTGATAATATTAATAGTATATTTGGAATTTTCATTTATTCACTGATAATATAACTTTTGTTTCTTTTGCTTTGCTTTAATATATCTTTTTGGATTCTTTGGGAATTTAACTTCATTCACCTTAAGTCTACTCATTGTCCATTCCCTCCATATCTGCCCCTCATCCTTGTAACATCCCCCATAAAAAGAAAATTAAAAGAATAAATTAAAACAAAACCAACCAACCAACCAACCAGACAAACAAACAAAAACACTTTGTCCCTCTGTATTTGCTACCTCTTCAACACTGCTGCATTCCTCTTAGTGTCTTTGGTTGCAACTGTGTGTCTTGCATTATATACCTTTGTCCTATTAGCTTTACTTGCCAGTGTTAATTGCAATGAGTCATTGGTCTGGTTCAAGGCTTCTGGTTTATAGTATAACATCACTACTCTTGGATATCCTGCAGCCACCCCAAGTAATGGAAATCCTATGGGTATCATGAAGCAGGATAAGTCCTTTCACATTAGGTTGGGCTAATTCAAGACCTTAGATGTGGGCCTGGGTAGTAGTAGAGTTGGTCATACCTGGCTGCTATCTCCACTCCTGTGTGCAGTGGAGCCAGTTCTCCTATGCCCATGCCATCAGGGGCTGTATCTCCCAATTGAGGGAAGACAGCTCTCCTGTGAGGATCAGGACCAACTCTCTTCCTGCAGTGTCCAGCAACGGAGAAAACCAGCTTTCCAGGGTCAGCGCAGGGCAGGATTGTCTCAGCCTGGTCCTCAAATTTCATCATGCATGATTCTTAAGACCCCCTGTGGTAACACAGGCCAGAGACATTAACACAGAGTCCAGCTGCAGCAAGACCACAGACCCAGACACAGCTCTCATCAGCAGTTGTGACCAGACACAACCATGTACCCTGTGAAATCCTAGTCAACCAGATCAATATGGCCCTGGTTGGCAACATTACTCTTGGACACAAACCTGATATTCTAACAGTCCTTGGGGCATCTCAGATCTTGGTTGCTATAGGGACACAGACTCAGACTTGTCCCTCAGCAGTAGCCAAGTCTGGATGTCTCCATAGCCCCAGGTGAAGGTCATTCAGATTGGCATGGCCCCAGGTATGTTATTACTATAGGACACAATAATGGCTATAGGTGACATCCCAGACTCGGGCAAGATGGGACTTTGCAGCATGAGCCATGGACATTAACACAGACATCAGCTGCAGTAGGACCACAGACCCAGACATGGCCCTTGGCAGCAGCCTGGTTCTGGATATCACCATGGCCTTAGGTGGCAAAAAGATTACCCATATTACCTTCTCAGCTCCTTCACTTTCTCATTTCCACCAGCACACATTTGCTCATCACAAGGTTCTGGGCAGCCAGTGAACGTTTTCAGCCTCCCCAGGCCTTAAGGACACAGGCTAGCTTGTGGATGGCTTCCACCCACCTGAGTTGAGTCATAACTTTTGATTCTTACCTAATCCCTTCATTAACGACTTAAAAAGGCTCACATGCTAGGATAAAGGAAATCCAAGTATATTTCAAATGGTAGATATTAAAATCATTATTTTCTGATTTCAGTGAAATGAAGTAAAAAATTAAAAAGACCAATACATCCAATTTCATTTCTGTGTCCATGGGCATCTCAGTTATGATAGAGAGCACTTTATCAGAAGTTAGCACCAATAACTGAGCCAGTACTGTGATTGCTGTTAAGATGCTCCTGCCTCAATAGAAAGCCACAAACCCATGAGCAAATGAACAACACTAATTGAACTCAAGTGATTGATAACAATAATAATAACAACAGTAGAAAAAATATTTTTCCTTACCATTGTCAAACCTCAGATCTGCCATCATGACTTTGGAGACACTTTGTTAGTCACTCATCTAAAGCAGCTCCTTTCTCTCATTTTACCATGATTTTCTCTGTTTCATCTTTTTCATAGACTTTAACATAACTCCATATTACAAATAATTAATTCTCTAAAGGTTGTTATTTTTCGTTGTCTCATTCTGTAATCACATTATACTAATGAACTACATAAAAGTCCATGAGATAGGTTACTGCACTGGCCCCAATGTTTAGAATTATGTCTTGCACAAATTATGGATTCAGTAAATGTTTGAAAGACCAGTGGATAGACTCAGCAATGTTCCAGGAGGAAAAGTATAGCAGTTGACATAAATAATATGAAAGATAAAAATTTGCATTTAACTGTAGAAGATTATCTTTATGACCCTGAGGTAGAAAGCATTTCTTTAAAAAAGAAATAGAGGAAGGAAGGAAGGAAGAAAGAAAGAAAGGAAGGCCATAAAACACAAAAAGAAGAAAATGTGGACTATACTAACTTATGGCGTAATGAAAGTTTTAAATTCCAAAAATTGTTCTGTAATTGGAGTCAATTGATAAGGCTTGTATAATATAAAACAACCAACACAACTGAGTTTAAAAGGCACATTGATTCACATCTATCACCTTGCACAAAACTTAAGTTCAAATGGATCAAAGACATCAACATAAATCCAGCCACACTAAAACTCTTAGAAGAGAAAGCAGGAGGTATCCTTGAAAGAATTGATACAGGAGTCTGCTTCCTGAACATAATGCCAGTAGCACAGACACTGAGATCAACAATTAATAAATGGGACCTCCTGAAACTGAGAAGCTGCTGTAAGGCAAAGGACAAAGTCAACAAGACAAAGGAAGCCCACAGAATGGGAAAAGATATTCACTAATCCCACATCTGACAGAGGGCTAATCTCCAAAATTTACAAAGAACTCAAGAAGCAAGTCTCCAAAACACCAAAGGATCCAGTTAAAACATGGGATACAGAACTAAACGGAGAATTATCAATAGAGGAGTTTAAAATTGCTTAGAGACACTTGAGAAAGTTCTCAATATCCTTAGCCATATGGGAAATGCAAATCTGAACAACTCTGAGATACAATCTTATCCCTGTCAGAATGGCTAAAATCAAAAACACAAATGACAGTTTCTGCTGCAGAGGATGTGGAGAGAGGGGAACACTCCTCCACTGCTGGTGGGAGTGCCAACTCATAAAGCAACATCGGAAAACAGTATGGAGATTCCTCTGAAAAATGGGAATCAGCATGCATCTACCCAAAAGAGGCACATTTCTACAAAAACATCTGTTCCACTATGTTCATAGCAGCATTATTTTTAATAGCCAGAACCTGGTAAAAACCTAGATGCTCATCCACTGAAGTGGAAAAAACCAATGGAATCTTGAAATTTGTTGGCAAATGGATAGCACTAGAAGAAATCATCCTGAGTGAGGTTGCCCAGCACAAAAATACAATCATGGTATATACTCACTCATCCACGGATCTTAGGCATGAAACAGGAGAGTGTCAGCCTACAGTCCCACAGCCAGAGTGTCTGGGAAGCAGGGAGGACCCTAAGGGAGATATGCATGGTAACCCAGAGAAGGGGAACAGGACAGAATCTTATGAGGGGAAGGGTGAGGAAGCTGGGATAAACACAGGGGTTGAAGAGGATGGGACAGGAGATCATTGTGGAGCAGGGAAGTTGAGTCTGAGAAGAATAGAGGAGAGAAGGATGAGAGATACCATAAAAGAAAAAGACATTATAGGTTTGAAGAGTGATCTGGCACTAGTAAGCTGTCCAGAGGTCTACAAGGATGACACCAACTGGTCATCTAACCAATAGTGGAAAGGCTACCTTAAATGCCTTTCCCTGATAATGTGATTGATAACTTCCTTGTATGACATCTTAAAGCCTTTATCCAATGCCTGAAGGAAGCAGAGGCAGACACCCACATCTAAACACTGAACTGAATTCCTGGAACCCAGTTTCAGAGAGGGAGGAGCAATGAGCAAAGAGGTTCAGACTAGGTGGGTGAAATCCACAGAAACAGATGGCCTGAACAAAGGGGGAGCTCATAGACCCCAGACTGATAGCTGAGAGGCCAGCATATGACTGATCCAGACCCCTGAACGTGGGTCTCAGTGTGTAGGCCTTAGCATTTTTTAGGGCCTTGGGCAACAGATCAGCATTTTTCCCTGTCAAGTTGGATTTTGGGAACCAGTTCCATGTGGAGGGATGCTATCTCCACCTGGCCACATCGGGGTGGGCCTAGGCGCTTCCCTGGATCATTTGACAGCCTTTTGAGATGCCTTATGAAGGGCCTCACCCTTCTTGGACAGTGGAGTGGGGATTGAGGGTGGGAGTGGGGATGGGGGGAGGGTTGAAGAGGAGTGGGAGAGGAGGGGTGGGAGAGGGAGCTGGGATTGACTTGTGAAGCAAACTCTTTTGTAACTTAAAGAAAAAAGTTGTTTTATTATTTTATATACCAAAGTTCTCCTTCCTATCCTTCCAGCTAACCCCATCTTCTCCCTACCCAATAATCCATCCACTCCTCAGTAACAGTAAGGTCCCAGTGGGGAGTCAACAAAATTTGACATATCAAGCTTAGGCCATACCAAGTCCCTTCCCCCTGTTTCAAGGCTGAGCAAGGTATGGCTCCATAGGGAATGGGGCTCTAAATCATCATTTTATGCATTTGGGAAAAATCCTGATCCCACTGCCAGTGTCCCACAGAAGGCTCAAGCCAGAAATTTCAGGCAAGTTCAGAGAATCTAATTCAGTGCCATGCAGGTTTCCCAGCTACCATTCCAGAATCAGTGAACTCCCACTAGCTCAGGTCAGGTGTTTATGTGGATTTCCCTATTATAATCTTGACCCTTTTATTCATATAATTCCTTCTCCCTCTCTTTCACTGATTTCCAAAAGCTCAGTCCAGTGCTTGGCTGTGAATCTCTGTATCTTCTTCCATCAGTTACTGGATGAAGTTTCTATGACAATTAGAATGGTCATCAATCTGATTTCAGAGGAAGACCAGTTCAGACACCCACTCCACTGTTGGTAGGAGTCTCGGCTGAGGCCATCCTTATGGATTCCTGGGAGTTTCCATATCTCCAGATATCTCCCTAAACCCATAATTGCTTCCTCTATAAGATTTCTATTTCCTTTCTCTCCCTCTCTGTCCCGCACCCAACTCAAATGTCCTGTTTCCTCGCTCATGTTTTCCTCCCCTTCTCCTTTACTTCTGACTCACCCCATGTTCCCAATTTACTCAGAAGATCTTACCAATTTCCCCTTTCCCAGTAGTATCCATGCATGTCTTTTTTAGTGTCCTCCCTATTACCTAGCTTCTCAAGTGTCATTGAATGTAGCCTGGTTATCCTTTAAGTCTAATATCCACTTATGCATGAGTACATAACATGTTTGTCTTTCTGGGTCTGGATTATCTCATCCTAGATGTTTTTTTATCAGTTCCATCATTTGCCTGAAAGTTTTAAAATTAATTTTTATTTAAGCTAAAAACAATCTTATTTTGCATACCAACCCCATCTCCCTGTCCCTGTAGTTCATGATTTCCCCCTACCAACCCCAATCCCATCTCCCATCCACTCCCCAGGGAGGGTAAGACCTCCCATAAGGGATCACCATTTGCTGCAGAACCTAGAACCTTACCCATGTATCTAGGCTGAGTGGGTATTCCCACAAACCCATTTGTGCACTAGGGACAAATACTGGTTCACCTGGCAGAGGCGTAATAGACTGCCCAGGCTTCCCAACTGACAACCCCATTGAAGGGGCATGGTATTTAAGATAGACATAAATCTCATTATAGGGGAAGGAAATTTAATGTAGCCTCTCCACTATTACTTGGATTCTTAGTTGTGGTCATCCTTGTATATCTCTGGACATTTTCCTAGTGAAGATTTCTCCTTAAACCAATAATGGCTCCCTGTATTAATACATCTCTTTTCTTACTCTTCTTCTCTCTCTATTCTTCCCCCAACTCAATCTTCCAGATCACTCATGTTCCCCTCCACCCCCTTCTCACCTGCTCTTTCTCCTCCCTTCCTACCTCCTCCCCCTGTTCTCTCAATTTTCTCAGGAGATCGTGTCCCTTTCCCCCTTTCTGGGGGACCAGATATGTCTTACTTAGGGCCCTCCTTGTTTTCCAGCTTTTCTGGGGTTGTTTTGTTTTTACCACTAAATAATAATGCATCATGTAAATGTACCATATTGTCTTTATCCATTCTTCAGGTAAGGTGCATATAGGTTGTTTCCAGGTTCTGGCAATTACAAATAATGCTATTATGAACATAGTATCCTTATGATATGAATGTGTATCCATTGGGAATATGTCTGAAAGTGGTATTGCTAGGTTTTGAGATAATTGATTTGCAATTTTTTGAAAAACTGCCATAGTGATTTCCAAAGTGTCTGTACGTGTTTGCAGTCCTTCCAGTAGTAGAGGAATGATTCCCTGAATACACATCCTCTTCAGCATAAGCTATCATCAGTGTTTTTGATTTTAGTAATTCTTACAGGTGTAAGATGGTATTTCAGAGTAATTTTAATTTGCATTTCCCTGATGTCTAAGGATGTTGAGCAATTTCTTAAATGTTTTTCAGTTATTTGTGTTTCCTTTATTGAGAATTTGATATTTAGTTCTATACCCCATTTTTTAATTGGATTCTTTGGTATTTTGTTTTCTAGTTTTTTGAGTTCTTATATATTTTGAATATCAGTTCTGTTATATGTGGTGTTAGTGACTATTTTCTCCCATTCTGGGGGTTGCTGTTTTAGTATAAATAACCAAAGAAATTCTATCAGGGAACTCCTACAGCTGATAAACACCTTTAGCAATGTGATGCGATATAATATTAACTCAAGTAAATCAGTAGCCCTACTGATAAATGGACTGATAAAGAAATTATGGAAACATCACCTTTTACAATAGCCACAAATATAAATACACCTTAGGGTAATTCTAGACCAACAAGTGAAAGACCTTTATGACAAAATCTTTCAGTCTCTGAAGAAAGAAATTGAAGGAAATCAGCAAACAGAAGGAAGAATTTATTATGCTCTTGGATAGGAAAGATCAGCATAGTAAAAATGGCAATCTTCCCAAAAGTTATCTACAGATTCAGTGCAATCCCCATCACAATCCCATCACAATTCTTCACAGACCTTCAAAGAACAATACTCAAGTTTATAGGGAAAACAAAACAAAAAACAATAAAGGTACTTCTGGAGGCATCACCAGCCCTAATTTCAAGCTCTACTCTAGAGCTGTAGTAATAAAAAAGTTTGGTTTTGGCATAAAAATAGACACATGGCCCAATAGTATCGAATGGAGGAATCTGACATTTATCCACCTACCTATGAACACCTGATTTTTACAGAGAAGTCAAAATTATGCAGAAAAAAAGAAAACATTGCCAACAAATGGTGTTGGCATACTGGGTGGCAGCATAAAGAAGACTGCAAGTGAATCCATATCTTTAGCTATGCACAAAACATAAGTCTCAGTGTATCAAGGACATCAACTTGAGCCCGGCCACACTGAACCCGGTAGAAGAAAAAGTGTGTGAGACTGCCCATGGGGGATCATCAAAATCTCTCACATCATTTATGGCAGGCTGAGACCATCCCCACTGTATTTAGACTGAGAGAGTAACCCTCCTATAGAGAATGGGCTCCAAAAATAAAGTTCATGCACTAGGGACAAATAATGGTTCCACTGCCAGCAGCCCCATACACTGACCAAGCCCCCAACAGACGCCTATATTAATGGGGCCTAGTTGGGTCTTTTGCAAATTCCCCATCTGTCAGTCTAGATGGAGTCCATGAGTTCCAACTTGCTCAGTTCAGCTGTTTCTGTGGATTTCCCCAGCATGGTCTTGACCCTTTTGCTCAACACTCCTCCCTCCATACAATTTGAGTAGTTGATTAGGGTGGGATGAGGAGGCAGCAGGAGAGTAGGAGCACCTATATCTAACCAGAATTCACTAATTTTTCAAACATAATATTTTTACTTATGTTTTCCTTTAATTTTCTTCCTATTCCCTGAATTTTATATTTATACTTTTATATTAATGAAACAATTTATATTTCACTTTTGTCTCTATAATAATTGTAAGCAATCACTTAATTTTAGAAGTTTCTAAGTATTATAATTACAATACCATTACTGCATTGATTATACATTTAAAATTAACAATAATTTAATTATGTCTATCCTTTTTCTTATTTGACCATTTGTTTGAGTCAATACTAATACATTGCTTCTATCTGGTTTCAACTTTGTTTCAGTCTGTGATTGACGTGCCTTACCTGGTTATTTTCTTTGTTATCTTTCCAGTTTATTTTATGGAGAAAGGATTCCACTCATTCAAAAGAGTTTTGAAAAATTTTTATTTTGTTCATAGGTCAGTTTTGTATCTTGCATACTATTTTAATGGATTTTGATTATTCACCCACATATTGAATCTTTTAATTTCTAAAGCTTAATATGTCAGCAATGTAAGGCTACTCTAATATCTGTACTGGGATGTTTTTATCAATAGTATTTAGTGCCCACTAATTCTTTTGAGGAGAAAATGAGGATGTAACTATATCATTTTTATTTATTAGTCAGTTGAAATTCCACTGTGATGAAAACCTAGTATTTATTATTCCTTGAGCAGAAAACAATCTGTTAGAAATTGATTTCCCAGTTCTTTTCATTGATGATAGAATTGGGTGCTTTTCAATTATAAGACCAGCACTCTCCCTTTTTGCTGCTTGTATGCTTTTTTCAGTTTTGACAGCACCTGTTGCTCTTGACTCCCTTCTTCCACATACAAAGACTGTATCACCAAGTTAAGTCTTCAGGCCTCATCTGCTTGAGGCCTCTAGGGAAAGTTTTCACTCTCTCAAGACTCTGTGCTTAGACTCATTCTCCTCAAATAATCCAGGCAGCCCTCCCATCACTCCAGTCAAGGACTTAACAATATCTGACATGTCTACAATTCATACATAAGTTTTAGGTTTTAATATGACCACCTTAGGAATGAATACTTTTGCTCTCCAGGGAGGGTGAGGACTTACATAGGTTATCTTCAAAGTATGTCATATCATTTGGGTCAAGGCCCAGGCTCTCGACCATGTGTCTAGGCTGAGAGAGTATCCCTCTATTTGGAGTGGGCTCCCAAATTCCATTTGTGTACTAGGGATTAAAAAAATACAATTTCAACATTATAGTAAAATCATTTGAAAATACTCAGCTTTCACTGATTATAATATTGCTACAAACAAAACAGAAACTGCTTTATTGTTTGTTTTTAAAGGTAAGAAAACCAGCCTCTTTCCCCAGGCAAGGATATGCTCCACTACTGATCTATGATGCTTGTCCAGTCCTTCTTTGCATAATGTAGGATATCTATGTTAAAAAAAAATGAAGGAGTTTACACGTTAGCATTGGACTAAAATAAAGTTACTTTTTTACTTCATGTATTAGTATTAAAATAAGAGTTAAAAACAGCATGTATGTATGTATGTACATATATATGTACATATATATGTGTGTGTGTATCTATATATGTGTATATGCATAAACGTGTGTTCATATTTACATACTTCTTTGCTGTTTGTGTGGAGAATATGAAATAATCTATGTGAATTAATATCACTACATATATATATGTAATATATATGTTATATATATTTACAGACAGCTAATTATATGCTATATTTAACATTCAAAATGAATGTCTTCTAAATTTATACAATGGTATCAACACAATTGGATCCTTAGTGCTATATTTAACAGAACATATATATGTAAGTATACTTTTAATTAAAGACCCCTATGAAAGAAATCAGGAAAACAAGTACTTTTTCAAAAAATGTCTCAACATTTACAGATTGTAAGGAAAATCTAGAGTTGTAAAACAATTCCTGTGAAATTCTAGGTGATGTCTTTTTTTTTAATTTTATTTAAATTAGAAACAATCATATTTTACATAGAAACCTCAGTTGCATCTCCTACAAATCTTCCCATGCCCTCTACTGACCCCCAATCCCATTCTCCATCAACTCCCCAGGGAGGGTAAGTCCTTCCTTGAGAGATCATCAAAATCTTTCAAGTGTTTTGGGGCAGGGTCTAGGCCCTTCACAGTGTATCTAGGCTAAGAGAGTATCTCTGTATGGGAAATGGGCTCCCAAATTCCATTCCTGCAGAGAGATACATTCTGGTTACACTGCCTGAGGTCCCATAGTCTACACAGTGCTCCTAGCTGACATCTACATTCTGGGGGCCTTGTTTGGTCATATGTTGGTTCCCCAACTGTGAGACGGAGTCCATGAGTTCCAACTTGCTCAGGTCAGATGTTTCTGTGGGTTTTCCCAGCATGGACTTGACCCCTTTGCTCTTCACATCTCCCTCTCTGAAACTGGATTTTAGGAGGTTGTCTCAGTGCTTAGCTGTAGATCTCTGCTTCTGCTTCCATCAGCTACTGGATGAAGGCTCCAGGGTAGCATTTAAGGTAGTCATCACCCACATTTTAAGAAAGGGAATTAAAGGTAGCCTCTACACTATTGCTTAGGATCCAAGTTGGGGTCATTCCTGTGGATCTCTGTAAAATGCTCTGATGCCAGATTTCTCTTTAAACCTATAGTTACTCCCTATATTGATTTGTTTCTTGTCTTGCTCTATTCCTTTCCCCCACTCAACATTCCAGATTCCTTATGTTCTCCTACACACTGTCTTCTACCCTCATTTTCCTCCTACCTCTTGTGTCCTTCCACTTTGCTGAAGGTATTTGTGAACTGTAGGAGTTCCCTGGTAGAATTAATTGGATCATTTATATAAAATATCATTTTATCTGCAAATAGTGAAAGCTTGACTTATTCCTTTCCAATTCATATCCTGTTAATCTCCTTTGTTGTCTTATTGCTCTAGCAGGAACTTTAAGGACAGTTATGAGTAAATGTGTAGTCTAATTGATCATGGTGGATGATTTTTCTGACGTGGTTTTAGATTAGATTTGCCAGTATGTTTGCATCAATGTTTATGAGGAAGATTGGTCTGGAGTTCTCTTAGTTGTGTCTCTGAAGTTTGGATAACAAAGTAATTGTAGCCTAGTAAAAAGAGTTTGACAATGATCCTTCTGCTTCTCTTGTGTGGAACAATGTGAGGAGAATTGGCTTAAGCTCTTTATGAATTTCTGGTAGAATTTTGCAATGAAACCATATAGCCCTGAGGTTTTTTGGTTAGGAGACTTTTGATGACTGTTTCAATTTCTTTAGATGTTAAATAGGTCTATTTATATTGTTTATTTGTTCTTCATTTAATTTTGGTAAATGATATCTATATAGAAAGTTATATCTTGTGCTTTCCAACAGAATCTGAACATCCCAATGCAGATGAAGCAAAAGCAAATGAGATATAAAAACAGCTTCATGAAATGATAGAGGCCCTCCAACAGAGTATAAGAAAATCCATTAAAGAAATGAAAGATAAAACAAAGAAAGCAAGGGAAGTCAAGAAAAATCAATCAAACAAATGAAGGAAACAGTTCAAGATATGAAAAGTGTAATAGAGACAATAGAGAAAACAGAAACTCATGAAATGCTGGAAATAGAAAAGGTGGGTAAATTATCAGGAACCACAGATGCATGCTTAACCAACAGAATGCAAGGCACTGAAGATAAACTAGAAGAAATAGATCCATCAATCAAAGAAAATCATAAATCTAACAAATCCTTAACACAAAATATCCAGAAAATGTGGGACACCATGGAAAGATTAAACCTAAAAGAATAGGTATAGAAGAAGGCCAAGAAGCCCAGCTCAAAGGCACAGAATACATATTCAACAAAGTTATAGAAGAAAACTTTCCCAACCTGAAGAAGGACATGCCTTTGAAACTATAGGGGATGTCTTAAATTAGAGCTAGATACATCAACTGATAATAACATAAATTTAATGTCTAAAGACTTTTTAATTTAAATTAAGAGACAAGACTAACATTAGGAAACATACATTCATGTAAATATAAAATACATAAAAGCAAAAAAGAACTCAGTATTTTTATCAATTAAGTAGTTAGTAACTTCTCACTCATCTAAAATATGAATGTAATCCGCTAAATCATAATTTTCTCTTAAAGTTATGTTTAGTTAAGTTCTACATTTATTCTAATTATTTTTCATTAATTATTTAATTTAAGTGTCGTGATGTGTGTCTATGCATATGCCATATGTGTTTGGAAGTCATAGGATGACTTGTGGAAATCAGTTCTCTGCTTTCATTGTAGGTCAGGATGAACTCATGTTTTCAGTCTTGGTAGCAGGCAACCTTTCTTGCTTAGCTACCTACCTGGCCTCACGTAACTTAATTTTATGTACTTCAAATAAATAATAACATTCATTTTTAATATTTTTTAACATTTTGAAGAACGACAGTAAAGCTACCACTTTTATATCTGAAATACAGTTTTAAAAGATCAGCAATAAATACCAAAGGAAACAGGATGATGACAAACTATATAAATATAATATTTTCTTTTTCAGTGTTCAAAACTACATGAACATTGAGGAATAAGTTTGGCAATTATAAAGAATCCAACAACCAGATGACTAAATATTTGCTCAATAATTAGCAAAATGTAAAATGTACAAATGTGCATTCTCTTGAGTGTTTTCTCATCTAAGTTCACAGGGAAACTGGTCTGTAATTCTCTTTCTATGTTGGGTCTTCTTCTATCTTCAACAACAACAAAATATATTAATAAAATGACTCCTAATGTTACTCTGCTATATTCATTAATCAGCCATCATCAGAGAAGCTTCCTCCTGCAGGAGTTGGGAACAAATACAGAGACCACAGCCAGACATTAAGAAGCAAAAGAGTGATCCTGGGAACAAAGCTCTAAATGTAAAGTATAACATGCTACATAAATGGCCTATACATTGATATTTAGTTTAAACTTCAAGATGAAGATCAGAAATCAAAGCAGCTGGATACCTCAGACAGTCACCTCACCTCATCATGGCTGTAAAATCTTGAAACTATAGTATCTTCTTATCCTCAATGTGGCTAGAGAATAAATGTCTAATACTGACTACTGAAGACCCTGTTCCTATATTTTGTGCCCCTCTAGTGGTTGGATTAAAGTCATGTGATCTCAGGTGCTGAGATCATCTTTGTGTGTGCAGTTTCTCTTTAGGACTGGAACAATCTTGTGTAGATCTGGTTGGCCTTAGACTCACAGAGATTTGTCTACCTCTTAATACCAAATCCTAGGATTAAAGGTATGTACCACCACCTCCTAACTTCAGGCTGAAGAGATTAGAGGCATGTACCACCACTGCCTGTTCTATGTAGTTTGAGGCTGACTTTGTTTTCTTAATTCCTAGGCAAGTTTTAATAAGTCATAAACAATATGCCACCACAGAAATGTCTCCATCAAATCCCTCTACTCAGAATTCAGGGAACACTTCAAAAATGAGGGAGAAACATTGTAAGAGCCAGAGGGGATGGAGGACACAATGAAAACAAGGCTCTATCGATCAACTACTCAAGATGCAGGTGAGCCCACAAAGACTAAAGTAGCATACACAGGATATATATGATTATGCTGTACTTTGTAATTTAATATAAAAAAGAAAACAACTATCATGAGAGCACCAGGTGGGAATGGAGTTATGAGATGGAGAAGGGGAGAAGAGCTGAGGGAGAGGATATAAGGGAGCAGGAAGACTGTATTAGGGGAGAAAAGAGGAGAGCAAGAAAAGAGATACCTTAATATAGGGAGTCATTATAGGTTTAATGAAAAATCTAACACTAAAGAAATGACCAGAGATTCACAAGGATGACCCCAAATAAGAATCTAAGCAATAGTGGAGAGGCTACCTTAAATTCCCTTCCCCTATAATGATATTGATGACTATCTTATATGCCATCCTTTAGCCTTCATCCAGTAGCTGATGGAAGCAGAAGCAGAGACCCACAGCTGATGATTGAGCTGAACTCCTGGAATCCAGTTGTAGAGAGGGAGGGTTGAAGAGCAAAAGGGTAAAGACCATGCTTAGGAAACTCATAGAAACAACTGACCTGAACAAGGGAGATCTCATGAACCCCTAAGACTAACAGCTGGGAAACCAGTATAAGACAGATCCAGGTACCCTGAATGTCAGTGTCAGTCATGAGGCATGGGCAGTCTATGGGGCCTCTGGTAGTTGAATCAGTATTTATCCCCCATGTGCAAATGGATTTTGGGGGCGCATTCCCCATAGAGATAATGGGGAATATTGATCTGTGTATATGTTTATATTATTGATTGATTAATAAAACACTGTTAGACAATAAGGCATCAAGATAAGTGGACTAGGATTTGAAGAGAATTCTGGGAAATGTAAACAGAGAGGAATCATCATGTGATCCCAGGAAGTGACATAATTGGGCAGAAACTGCAACGAGCTAACTAGAGAGGTCTGGAAGTCTGTACAGACAGGCAGGAAGTGACGTAGCTTGGAGGTATCAGTATATAAGCAGGGCCAGAGAAACCTCACATTACAAAATGGTGACACCAACATGTGGCATGAATTTTCATGTAAATTTGACAAATGCTTTAAAAGGGATCTTAGAAACAAAAGAACAGAGACAAGCATGGCTTCTTGGTAGCAGCAATTTCTCAGGTAGGCTGTTTTTCTAGAGGCAAGCAGAGACTCCTGTTACTTGGTCTATGGAAGCATAGACCAAGGTGGTGAGTACAGCTCTCAATGATGGCTATCAGTGTACACTGACCATCTTGGAAAGACAGTGGCACAAACAGCTAAGGCTTTAATTTTACCAATGTTGTTTAGCAGATAAAAGACTCATGGTCAGAAAAAGATAAATAATTACAGTACAGACAGATTTAGAGGGAAAAGGTGAAACCTCTAAATGTTTGCAGTGTGTTTAAAAATATACATAGGCTTGAGAGAGAAAAAGAAACAGGATAAAGAGAAGAAGAAGAAGAAGAAGAAGACGAAGAAGAAGAAGAAGAAGAAGAAGAAGAAGAAGAAGAAGAAGAAGAAGAAGAAGAAGAAGAAGAAGAAGAAGAAGAAGGAAGGAAGAAGAAGGAAGAAGAAGAAGGAAGAAGAAGGAAGAAGAAGGAAGAAGAAATAGAATAGCTGAGTTTGGTGGCACATGCCTTTAATCCCAAACTCTTGGGAGGCAGAGGCAAGCAGATCTCTGTCACTTCAAGGTCAACATGGTGTACAGAGTGAGTTCAAGAGCAGCCAAAGTTACACAGAGAAACCCTGTATCATAAAATGAAAAAATAAAGAAACAGAGTAATGTAAAAAGCCATATAAGGATGGAAAACACACAGAGAGTTGGAATATTGTATGCTATTGTATTGTCTTTGAATTGTTTAATTGCTGGGGAAGGAGCAACAACTGCTAAAAGACATTTGATTATCAATACTGCTGAATTAATACAACTTATATATTTTAAAACTGCTTTGACTTCAAAATTTAAGTCTAAGGACAGTTTACTTTGGAAAACAGGCTTTCTTTTTGTTACCACAGAAAATCAAACACTGTGGATTTCTTTCATACTAATATGAATTGACCAAGCAAGACAACCTGAAGAAGTGGCCCAGGTGATCCAATATCCAAACCAGTTGCAACTATGCAGCCTCAGAGTATGACAGCTTGGATTAGGCCATGTTATTGGGTTTTCTTTATTTTTTCTATTTTCTTTTGCTTTTCTTATTTTTTTATGTTGTTTTGAGACAGGGTTTCTCTGTATTGTTTTGGAGGGTATCCTGGAACTCATTCTGTGGACCAGGCTGGCCTCGAACTCACAGAGATCTGCCTCCCTCTGCCTGCTGAGTATTGGGATAAAGTGTGTGAGCCACTAACACCTGGCTTGGCTTCTGGATTTTCTAAGGATCCCCATGGTATTGACAGCACCTCCAAACAACAGGAAACAGTTTGGAGAGAACGATGCCCAAATTCCCAAATGTTGTTTATAAATGTTTGTTTTCATTTAAATGGTTTTGGTTAGAAGTGGTAATGATCACAGTCAATCTCTTTTTAAAGGAAAAAGTGGACTAGGATATAGAAATGAATACTTTATATTGGAATGGATTTTATTTTCTTGATACAAATTTAAGGTCAGTTTTGTTATAGGTATATTTCTCCTCTTTTTTAGCTATTGTGTTTACACAGCTTTTTAAAAAATCTAATGTATAATTAACTAAAATGATAGTCACCTGAAATAGTCAAGCTTACAATTATGTTAGATTTTCTAGATATAAACAGATATTTAAAATGGATAGATACCCTTCAACCTTTCAAAGACCTTCAGCATATGGCATTAAAAATAGTTTAGGGTTCTTCATGACAGACACAACTGCTCCTGGCACACCAATTACTTCATAAAAGAGAATGGGCATCAAAGAAACTTATCATGAAGTTTGCAATTGACATGGATAAACTAATCATTTGGGCAAAAACCTGCTCTTGACTAGACTGTTGCTGAATAAACTGGACATGCAGGACCCACAGGAAAGTGACTGCTGAACTTGCAAAACAAGATGGAACCATCCTGAAGGTTTCCTGTTCTATGGAAGAGTCTGCCAGACATTTTTCAGGACACAAAGGAAATTGACTAACAAACTGCCAATGCAATTGGACAGTTTAAAATGTCCTGCTTCACTGGGGATTCTGTCAGACACATTATGGCCTATGGTCTGAGATGGATGCCACAAAGTTTCAGAGGAACTTTTGGTTACTGTCCAGGCAGGGAGATACCTCTGTCAATTCTAGAGTTTATATACTATCCTTCTGTGTTCTTTGATGGAGTTGAAGACAGATGATTATAGTTATAGTTTTCCTTAGGATTAAAGGTAATTAAATATAAGATTTTAGACTCACAAAGATGGATAGGTGACAAATTTTGCCAAATGTTACTGGACTAAATACTGTAATATAGCTCTTATTTGATAGCTATTTTGCTATATATTTAAATATGTTAAAGTTAAACCCATCTTTTTATTTAGACAGAACAGAAGAGATGATGGGGAATATTGTCCTGTGTATATGTTCATCTTATTGGTTGATTAATAAAACTCTGTTGGCCAATAGGGCAGTAAGATAAGTGGACTAGGGTTTGAGGAGGATTCTGGGAAATGTAGGCAGAGAGGAATCATCATGTGATCCGAGGAAGTGACATAACTGGGCATAAACTACAACTAGCTAACCATAGATGTCTGGAGGTCTGTACAGAAAGGCAGGAAGTAACATAGCTGAGTAGAATCAGTGTATAAATAAGGCTAGATAATACTCACATTAGATAGATGGATAATCTCTCATCCTAGACACATGAGGGAGGGCCTGGGCTCTGTCCCAAATGATGTGACATTGATGATCCCCCATTGAAGGCCTTACCCTCCCTGGGGAGCAGAAAGGGAATGTGATTGGAGGTTGAGGGAGCATGAGAGGATGGGAGGAGAGGAAACTGGAATTGATATGTAAAATATGATTGTTTCTATTTAAATTTTAAAAAATCTAGAGAGAAAACGAACACCAAAAACCCAACTACCCATCTCAAAATATTATGTATTAGTATGAAGTCTGTATATTGAATCAAATTTAAGGTAATTTTTGTAATACTATATATATGTTTCTACTCTTTAAGATATTTTTGTATATTCATACAAAGAAGATCAAACATATTTGATAAGAAGCTGAACTGCCACTATTTTTATTAAATATTTTAGCATCATTCTCACAAAGGAAAGGAGGAAAGAAAATAAATTAAGATTTTCTAACTGTCAAAATGTAATAAGTTTTTAAGCTAAATAATTACATAATGTCTTTAATCTCTACAGACTTCTTTAGATTAAAACTTTCTACCAACATTTTGAGAAAGGAGCAGTTCTAAAATATCACTGGAAAGAAAGAACTTGAGTGTTGTAGGATCTCTGCCTGGATCCTGTTGTTGCCTCAGAGGCCCTAAATAAACACTCAAGTCTTATATGAGGTACAATGTTGTTGGCCAATGTCCAGTGCTTGTCATTGTCTAGTTCTGTCTTATGTATTAACCCATAGCAACTAATATGTATATTTTTATGAGGACTTATCTTAACAAGAATGCCAGACTTATCCATCATTTCCTCCGAGGATCACATGGCAACTCTACATTTCCCAGAATCCTCCTTCACTCCCAGTCCAACCTATATTGCTTACCTATTGGCCAACAGTGTTTTATTAACTAACCAGTAAGAGAAACATATTTATAGAATGACATATCCCATCATCTGTTTTTTGTTTGTTTGTTTGGCCATGGTCAGTGCCACAGGTGCATAGTTAGACCTCTTGCCACAATTGAGATTTTTAAATATAATCTATTTTTAAATTTTAATATGATTTAAATCAATTCCAACCACAAATTAAACTTCTCCATCTTGGTAAAACATACAATCTTATTTTTATTTACATAAAATATCAAATTAATAGGAGATGCATTTTAGAATATTGATGAGATTCAAGAATATTAAATAGTATAAGTAAAATAGCATGCTAAATATATTTTTAAAGAAACCTCATGGACAGAGTTATCTTGACAAAATCATAGTGCTATTTGAACACATTAAGTACATTCTCATCCCTCATCAAATCCTTTGGTCCTCCACTGGAATGATAAACTCATAACAGGAAGAACTCTTATCTTTTCCAGTATGTTTTCTTCAAATATCATGGTCTATTTCACATCTCATATTTCTTGAAACAGATTTCCATAAAATCTTCTGATAAAGATTTTCATTATTCCAGACTCATTTCTACTTTTGTTATTCCTTTTTGTATAATTATTTCATTTCTCTCTGCAAAAATAAGTGTTGAATTTGTTTTTAATAAGAGACATTATCATTCTGTGGTGCTCTATTTACTTTTATAGAAGCCAAGGTGGAAAGAGTAGATAAAAATCAACTTCCTCTAGTAGACTGGTTCTCAGCCTTTTTCATGCTACTACCCTTTACTACAGTTTCTCATGTTGTGGTGACCCCAACCATAAAATTATTTTTATTGCTGTTTCATAACTACATTTTTGCTACTGTTATGAATCCCAATGTAAATATCTGTGTTTCTGATGTTCTTAGGCAACCACTATTAAAGAGTTGTTCAAGGGCCCCCCCATACCAAAGGTCATAACCCAGAGATTGAGACTGGCTGCTCTAGTAAGATAGAAAGCCTGAGCATTTGAAGAGTACCTATTTAAACTAAAATGTTTCAGAGAAGGAGAGAAGGGACATTTAACCATGATTTCCGCTAAACAGCCAGTGAAAATATCTTTGAGTATAATTTAGAAAAATGAGAAATATACAGGAAATAATATGCATAGCTAATGTAACTGTAAAATACATGAAACATTAAGAAATATTGTTATTAAATCATTCTCACCTCAGAGAAAAATATTCCACTAACTTAAAGCAGTGGAAAAATTTTTATCAAGGAGAACATAAAGGCTTTCAAGCTTGAAAACAGATTTGTTTAAATACATTTTACTGAATGAAATAAGTCACTCTGGTACAATTCCAATTACAGTCAGGAAATGACAAAAGGAAGCAGACAATAATCTTTAGTGGTTGCAAAGAGATAATGGGAGGAAAGGGGGGTAGGTAAGTGAAAAAGAATTTTACGTATACTAAGATGCTGCCCATAAGAATGTGGATTTGGCAAAATAAAGCAAACCATGAAATACAGTGAATCTTGGTGGAAATTATAAATTTCAGTCAATAAAATTAATTACTATAGGTCACTGGGATATTCAGTTTTAACAAATACACTATATTAATAGGGGGTTGTTCTCAGTTACAAATACACACACATGAACACACACACACAAAGACAGACAGACAGAGAGAGAGAGAGAGAGAGAGAGAGAGAGAGGGGGGGGGAATGCAAGAATGATAGTGGAAGATTTAGATAGAAAGAATAGGATTTGATTAGAGAAAATTCTATATATGTACAGAATTCTTAAACATTAAAAACCTGAATTGCAATTTTGTCTTAACACAGAATGGCTGTAATAAAAAAAAATAACAACAAATGCTAGTATAGATATGTGTAAAGGGAAACTCTTACTAACTATGCATGCAAATGTAAATATGTGTGGTGACCATGGAAACCACTATGTTAAATTAGAAATCTATACAGCCCAGCTCTATAACTCCTGGATACATGCATAAAATTCTCAAATCACTATATCATAGATATTTGCACTTATGTTTGTTCTATATAGTTAGAATATAGAACCAGCATAGATCTCCCTCAACATACGGGTGTGTGTGTGTGTGTGTGTGTGTGTGTGTGTGTGTGTGCTTATTCAATGGTAAAGATTTAAATGACAGTACTTACATAAAAATAAATGAAATAGGAATATGTTACTAATGATTTTTCTTAAGTTATTTAAGTAAAATAATATGTATACATATGTATTATATACATATGATATATTACTCTTAATAATTTATTAATATATTAACTAATATATATATACATTCTACCTCAAACTGAAAGGGTGATCCTGTATTAACAAATCTTCAAAGTGCAGTGCTGTCTCCACAAATGCTCTAAGAAAATGGCACACCCTCTCTGAAAACTAAATCTCTACATGAAACACTTTGCTTTTTTCTTTTATACCTCTGTAGTGCTGGGATTACAGATGTGTGATCCCAAGTATTGAGTTCACACTTGTGAGATCTTTCTTTTTATGAGTAGATAAATTTTGTGTAGCTCATTATGGTCTTGAACTAGCAGAGATCCATCTGACTGTCTTCTGAGTCCTGAAATTAAAGTTGTGTCTCACCTCTGCCTAGCTCTATGGCTAGCTAGCATGACTGCTGGGACTAAAGATGTGTATCATCACTGCCTGACCCATGTGGCTTTTAACTAGTTTTGCATTCTGACCCTCAGGCAAGCTTTATTAAATCTTAAATAATGTATAAACTCATGTGTATAATATACAATTCATATAAATATTATATTTATCTCTTAAACATGACTCCATCATCCATATTTGTTCAAATTCCCTGATTGCTATAAAGAGAAGTTTACTTCCCTGTGAAACCTCCCCTCTCCTCTCCTGAGTCAGTGTGGTTCATTTACACTTTCAAAGAGCTCCCTACACTCAGGTAAAGGTAGAACTATGGTAACCATGTGTTATAAACACTGGAAAAAGTACAGTGATCTAGAGTTCCTCATTTGAATTTAGCATGATATGATAGACTATTTTTAATAATTTGCTAGAATAACCAGGCCCAAGGCTAACAACAGCAGTAAATAATTGATGAGCTTTAATAACACAGCAATACTTAAATAGAGAACATTTCCTTTCCATAGAATTTCACAATAAAATGCATCTTAAAGTATTGAAGTGTTATAAGGATTTTAAGCAGAGTTTTCCAAGCTCTATTTGAATTTTCATTTGTGTACAACAGCTTCTCAGAGCTGCCCTGGTGCCTGTATGTCTTAGGAATGCAGCAGACTTTCTGGTAAATCAATTTGTGTCAGCTGCACACAGCAGCCTTTCGGCAGTATAAGCCAGACTGACTTCTCTAAATAATACTTATGCTGACAACACTTTCAAAGTAGCAAGATAGCTTGCAAAAGTACAGAATTGTCTCAAGATATCATATCTTGTAGCAGAATTCAAAATGCCATTGCAAAACTGGCAAAATAGAAGCCAAATTGCAATGTGATCTTCTAGGCAGTAAAGAGATTTCACTCCACACCAAAATTCCTTATCTCGCTGCCCAATAGAAAAATCATATAGTGCAGCAACCCTTCTAGGTCTGAATGGAAAATGCCAAGTAAATATGGGATTAGTGAATGATATGCTCCAATTTGGTTAAATGTAAAATGTCATTATTTTTACATTTTCACAGGCTGTGAAGAACATTGGAGAAAGCGTATGTGGTATCAGGTAAAAAATATATATATTTTAGTGTGAAGAAAACTCTCAGGCTGGTTCAAGGTCAAAAGCCTTCCTTGGATTTGTAATGTCAAACATTTGGTCAGTGTTCCTACTCTCTGCTCTAAAGCTCTTAGAACTCAGGCCTTTGAGTGAGGGCAGAAAGTCCTGGCTCATTAAGTACTTGACCATGGCCTTGATGATTGTGGGATTAGGTTGTTCCCTGAATTATTCACAACAGAGTTCTGCCCTTGATGTCTGGGTGTAGATATGAGTTTGTTCTGAATTCAGGCAGCTAGCTCTGACCTCAAACTGGCAATGGGAAGAAAACAAACCTACAGTTTGGGACCTGAAGGCTATATGATACAACACTGATTGCCATTGCCACTTTGTAATGGGTGAGACATGAAACATGTCTAAATCACCGTGCTTTTTTGGATATTAACTTTTATTAACAAACATTTTTAAAAGATGCAGAATATGTAAAAAATAAACTATAATTCTATTTTATAAAACCCATATGTACCAGTGGGCTGTGTTGCTAACATCTACTCTTTTGTTTTCTAATCTTATTAGAGAAGAGTATATGTATGTTTACATAAAATTATTATTGTTTGTATCTTTTAACTAAGACATTTAATGAGTCATACATTTCATAATAAAATAACTTTGAATACAAAAAAATATATATATATATATTTTAACATAGCAGTTCATTTGATTAACATGAGAATAAAGATAAGGTATTGCATAAATTTTATTAAACCAAGTGGAAACTGGTTTGGATATATGGCTGATTAATTTTGTTACTATTCAAACACACATATAATTTATTATTTAGATACAACATTGTTGCTTCTCTTTGTAAATAAATTACATTTGGTTTGTAGTTCAAAGAGCTCAGGTTATAAGTAATCAATCCTTTTGGGGAGGCAGAATTTGGGGAGGAAGGATTTGGGGAGGAAGTGTTCAAACATTACTGTATAAGTTTTAAGCAAGAACTTGAAATTCTGATCTTTTATATGCACATACCAAGATTTCTTATTGCAGGAATGCACTAGTATTACTTTTCCTCAGTTTTGACAACCAAACACAGGTATCAAGAATGTTACTAACTAAGCTGATTACAAGTCCTTTTATTTATCTGTTTATTGTTATCAAATTGGTACTATGTAACCAGATTATTTTTAATTTTTATAATTTTTTGTTATTTTAATTTTAAGTAGCTTGTTTTACATGTCGATCACAGTTCCCTCTCCCTCCCCTCCTCCCGCACCTCCCCACTGTCTTCCCCAGCCTCCCACCCTATCGCCAATTCCTTCCACATAGGGGATATCTAGAGTCTGTCATTTCAGTCAGGGCAGGGTCTAGGCACTCCCATAAGAGTCCAGCCTGAGAGAGCATCCCTCTTTGTGTTATGGACACACGATGTCTGTTTGTATTCTAGGGATAAACACTGATCCACTGCCCAGGGCCCCATAGGTTTCCCGGGCCTCCTTACTGACTCTCACATTCAGGGTTTCTGGATCACTCCCATGCTGGCCTCCCACCTGTTGTTCTGGGGTCCAAGAGCTCTCCCCTGTTCAGATCAGCTGTCTCTGCTGGTTTTGCCAGCCCCTTCTTTGCCAATTTGCTCATTGCTTCTCTCTCTCTGTCACTGGGTTCCATGGGTTCAGTTCAGTTTAACTGTGGGTGTTTGCCTCTGCTTCCATCATTCACTGGATGAAGGTTTCAGGACAGTTATGGACATCAAGTTCATTATCAGGAATAGGCATTCGAGGTGGTCTCTCCACTATTGTTTAGCTTGCTGGTTGGTGTCATCCCTTTAGATCACTAGAGGTCACACTGGTTCCTGATCTGTCTTCTAACCTATTATTCCCTCTTCCTCCTATTCTACCCTAAATTTAAGAGCTTTTACTGAAATTACCTAGTTGGCACCGATAGTCAATATGAAATAACAGCATACAAGAAATGTCCCCCTGTTTTCATAGTCACATAGAAAAGACCCATCATGAACTACAGGAGACATGCAATAAGAATTGTAACATCAAAGTCTACCATCATTTTGTAGAAGGTTCAGGGAGACACAAACGCTGATTATAGAAGTCATTCTCATACACTCCACTATTCATCACTGGGAACTATACATGCCTAGGACATTCAGATTTGCCTCCAGAGGGGAGAATCATCATTGAACACAAATAGCACAAAGAACTGAGGGAGTTTCACAAATAAAATTATGATGCTGTTAGAACAGGAAGAGGGTATAGTGTTTAGGACAAGTATCATGCGTGTATATAGCCTCTATTCTGGGAGAGCTTGGTTACTTTTATTTAAATTTAGGTTCAAGTGACTGATATGTATTTATTATATTACACATTGTTTTTTGTAATATTCCTGTATGTTCTATATCTGATTTATTGAAATATATGCTTTATATTTTCATTTTGTAAGTCTCCTCATTTTCTTGCCTTATGGAACCTACATTCTATATTTTTAGGAAGAAGTGAATTTCAAATTATTAAGTAATGTAAATAACTTTTCCTAAAGTTCTTTTTATGGTCATTTTTAAATTTAAATTAGAAAGAACCTTGTCTTACATGTTCAATCACAGTTCCCTCTCCATTCCCACCACCACCCCTGCCCACAACCGACCCCTATCCCTTAGACTTTCTGTTCTCCTGGAGGGTGACACGTTCAATAGGGGATCTTCAAAGTTTGATATATCTTTTGAAGCAGGGCCTAGGCCCTTCCTGTGTATCTAGGCTGAGAGAGTATCCCTCTATGGGGAAAGGGCTCCCAAAGTTCATTCATACACTACTGCCAGGGACCCCATAAATTGACCAGGCTTTGTAACTAACACCCACGTTTAGGAAGTCTGAGTCAGTCCTATGCTGGTTTCCAGCTATCATTCTGGAGTCCATGAGCTCCCCCTTGTTCATGTCAGCTGTTTCTGTGGGTTTCTCCAGCCTGGTCATGACCGGTTTGCTCATCTGTCCTCCCTCTCTGCAACTTTTATTTTATAGATCACAGGTAAGAGACTGACTTGAGTCTCATATGAAACTTTGATATTTTAACTAATTAGTTATTCCCATCCCAATCATAAATTTCCCCTTCTGCCCGTCTCTTCTCCCAGTCTTCCCTCCATCCTGCCCTCTTCCTACCTCCCACATTACTCCTCTTCCTATGGGCAGGCCCCCAAGTATAACAGCTAGCCATGACATACCAAGTTTCAGTAAGACTGGGCACTTCCTCTCTTATTACTCCAGGACTAGGCAACTCAGTAGGAGAGCATCCTAAAAGCAGTCAACAGAATCAGGAGACAGCACTTGCTGCCACAGTTAGAAGTCCCACAAGAAGACTGAGCTATAAAACTGTAACATGTATGCAGAGGACTTTTGTCAGTCCCATGTAAAGGCTCTGGTTGGTGGGTTAGTATCCGTGGGCCCCTAGGAGCCCAAGTTAGTTTGTTATGTGGGTTTTCTTATGGTGTCCTTGGTACATCTGGCTTCATGAATAATTCTTCTCCTTCTTACACAGGATTCCCCAACCTCTGCTTAATGTTTGGCTGTGAGTATTTGCTTCTTTTTCTATCAGATGCTCAAGTGAAGCCTCTCTGATATCAATTGTGTTAGGCAACAGTCTCCGAATATAGCAGAATACCATTAGGAATCATTTCATTGATCTTTCTTTCCTTTTTGCCAGTCATGGTTGATTTTATCCTAGATTTCTGGGCTGTCTAGACTCTTGTTCCTGGCCCTTGAGGTAGTGTCAGCAGTGGGCTCTCTCTTATGGTATGGATCTCAAGCTGGACCAATTACTTTTGTGACCACTGCCATAATTTCTTAACCACCTTTATTTAGCCCAGCACATCTTTTAGGCAGAGAAAATTGAACAAATTGTAATTCAAAGGTTTTGTGGCCTGGTTGGTGTCCTAATACCTCCACTGGAAGTCTTGGGATGATGGTTGCTACCTGCTACATATCCCCGTTGCCAGGAGTCTTAGCTAGTGTCATCCCATAGATTTCTGGGAGTTTCAATTACACTAGGTTTGTTGCTAATCCGGGAGATGCTCCTGATTCCAGTTGTCTTTCCAAGTACTTTCCTCCGCCATCCTCCCCACACCTGATCCTTCCTGTTTCCATTCTCACCCACATCCAGACCCCTCTCTCTCTGTCTACCTGTAATGTCTATTCTATTTCCCCTTCATACTGAGCCTCATGTGTACCCCCCATTCTGAACCTTCCTTGTTACTTAGCATCTTTGGATCTGTTCTTTTGTAGCATAGTTATCCTTTATCTGACAGCTACTCCTATGTTAGTACATACCATGTTTTTCTTCTGAATCTGGGTTACCTCACTCAAGAATATCTTTTTTAGTTGTATCCATTTGCTGAAAATTTTCATGATCTCATTGTTTTTAACAGATGAGTTATATTCCATTGTGTAAATGAATCACATTTCTTATCCATTCTTTGGTTGATGGACCAGGTAGTTGCCAGTTTATTGTGCTGATTATATGAATAATACAAACTTTTTGAAAGATTCCATTTGGGGGAGAGCAAATTTACCCTCAGATTTCAAAGTATCAGCATGTCTCATGATGTATCATAACAGTGTTTACTTGATGATAATTTCTTCAGTGATATGGTCAGTGTGAACTTGACTGTGGCAACAATCAGAGTGGAGACATAGCTCTAACTGTTAATGGATTCATGGTGGAGTATAATTCGGGTTGGTGGTTCCTGCAGCCCCAAAATAGAGTGGAAAGGTAGCAGAGGGAAAGCACTTCCACATTCATCAGCATCATATTCACAGGATAGAACCAGAATTTTCCATATGAGGATGATATTCCTCCTCAGAAACAGGTCACAGGAAAATAATATATTACAGTATGTCTGTACAGCACTGTAGCAGATGAAGATTAGCAAGCAAGTATCCTAGGAAATGGCCTCTTTAATCAAGACTATCTTTGGATGAACTTATTGGTTTCCATTGAGTATAGAATACCTTTTACACTTATGATATTCATCTGCTGTTTTGTGTAAAATCAGACTGTGTATCTGGACATCTGTCTTATTGTCCCTCTATGATGAGCACATGGCCTGCTCAAATACTGAGTTTCTTAGCCTTTATGATCATGCTCTTTGCTGTGTATTGGCCACTTTGGATCAAAGTCTCTTTCAGCTCCTCAGTTAGTTTGTATACTGGCTAGATACCTAAAAGGTTTAAAAATTGTCCTGATAATCTTACCAATAATTCTTTTGTTGTTAAAGCTACTCATAAATTCTCATCAACATGACTGATTAAATGCAAGCTGAACAAAGATGACAGTAATATACATGCCAAAGTGGATAGGGAAAAGCCAACATGGTTTCAACACTACACAAACTATAAGCAACTGAGGAAAGCTGGGAACCGGAGAGGTGGTCTCCCTGAGAGAAGACCAGATCAATTCATTGTCCAATACCTGCAAACAGTCGAACGAGTAACTTTATAAGAACTGAATACTTTATGTCTAGGAATGTATATTCACATACAAATAAATACAGTTATGCAATAATAGTGAAAAAAAGAGACCATGACTTTGAATGAGCATTGGAAGGGATTTATGGGAAGGTTTGAAAGGAAGGAGAATATGTAATTAAATTGTAATCCCAATAAAACATTAAAAGTGCTTTATTGATAAAAGGCTCCAAAAAGAAATAAATGACGGAAGGAAGAAAAGAGAATCAATATTGTCAACTGAACTCAAATTCCATTTTATCTAATGATTGTTAATGGTAAAGGACTATTTTCTTTCGTATTTATTGAAAATTTCAATTTTTCATAGTTAAGTATGCGTAAGTACACTGTTACACATTCACTTAAGTTTATTACACTGTATACTCCTGACTTTCCCCTTTCTCTCCATTACTCACATGTGAGTTCCTTTCATTACCCTAGAAAGTTGTACTTCTACTTTCATGACATAAATATATTCAACATATTATGTACCTATGTAATGTCTAGGATGCACATTGAAAGAAAACATTTGTCTTCCTGTGACTTAATTAACTTGGCATGATTATCTCTAGCTGTACCCATTTTCCTGCAACACATACTCTCATATTTCTTTGTGGTTTCATAAAATTTCATTGTGTGCTTACCACATTTTCTTTATTTGTTCCTCTTCTGGTGAACACATGTTTTGGATAAATAATAGCAACTATGAATATTGCTGTACTGAACTTTAATTTTTAAGTATCTTTATGATACAATGACTTAAAGTCTAGTGGGTAATCAGAAGTGGCATCCCACGGCAGTTGCATTTTTAGGTTTATTTGAGCAATTACTATGATTTGATTTACATTGCCATCAGCTATGTGAAATGATTCACTTTTCTCTACATCATCATCATCAACCTTGTTTTGATTTGCTAATGGCTACTATTGTAACTGGGTTGTAATGGAACCCAAATATAGCTTTAATTCACTTTTCTCCAATTGCTATTAATGTTGAATATTCTGACTTATATTTATTATCTTCATCTTTTGAAAAATGTCTAGCTATTTCATTAGACTAAGTATTGATTGAGTTGTTCTGCTGATAATTTGGTAAAATTTTTCGTTCTATGATATTTGGTATGCTATATATCAAACCTGTGTCAGCTATGTAGCCAACAAAACTTTCTTCCTTTCCATAGACTTTCTCTTGATTCATCTATCTCCTTTGTAGCATGATATGCTTTGGCTTCATGATCTTCCAGTTGTCAATTGTTTGGGTGTTTTCTGAGTAACTGGATTCTTATTCAGAAAATACTTGCCTATGTCTGCATCTTGAAGTGGTCTCTTCATTTTTACTACTAACATTTTAGAATGCTTTGGATTTTATATTTAAGGCATTTCCTCCGTTTAGTATTATATTTTACTATGTAATTAGATATTAATCTAATTTTGTTTTTCTCTCAATGAATATTCAATTTCCAATTATGGTATGTTGAAACACTTGTATTATCTTCAAATATATTTGTACATTTTTGGCATATTTCTCAAAAATCAGTCCTTATAGTCATATGGATGATCAAGCTTATTCATTAGACCTAAATCTTATATACTATTACCATACCATTTTATTATTGTTATTATTATTATTGCTACTGTTATTGTGATTCAATGTTATAATTTGAAATCAAGTTTGGTGAGAACACCACATTGTTCATTTTACTTAAGTTGTCTTGTTTGGATGTGTGAATAATTTTGTAGGTCAGTTTGAATTTTTAATGTTTCTTCTCTTTTTGAAGAATTTCATTAGAATTTTAAATGATAGCAATGAAGATATGGATAGTTTTGGAAGCATAGCCATCTGAAAATATTAATTCTGGAGATCTATAAACATGGCAATCTCTTTATATTTTCTGATTGTTTCTTCCCCTTCCTCAGTCTTTTAAAAATTTATACTCATGTTTTATTTTTTGTACACGAGAGAAAGAAAATGAAAAAGAGTGCAGCCCTAGGGAAGATGTTGGAGGGGATCTGGAAGGTGTTGGAAGGAACCAAAGAATGAGTCCAAGTTACACTGTATGCAATCCTCAAAAATGAAATAAAAAATAAAGTTACACTCTGCAGTCTGTCAATTTCTTGGTTAGGTTGATACAATTTTTAAATTATTATTATGTTTTGAGACTGAAATATAGATACACCATTTCCCCTTGCCTTTTCCTACCTCCAACCTTTCCCATATATGCTCCCACCCCCATTTTGCTCACTTACTAATTCATGGCTTTCTTAAATTTGTAAATGCAATCTGCTAAGGTTGTATAATGGTACTTATATGTATATGATTTCCTGTCAGACCACTTGATGATTTTCCTTGTTTCTTTCTCAGTTTGTTTATTATTGTTATTTAGGAAGGCTAGGTTTATATCATAGAAGCCAGGAATGAGGGTAAACTTCCCTGTACTATCAAGTTTTTCCTTCTTTCTCTTTTTACATTCAAGTACATTTACAGCATTGCACTGCCCAAATTCAGGATTGGTTTTTCCCTCATTTGTTAATTATTTCTGAAAACAATCTCTCATATATTCCTAAATCTGTGCCTTCCTTGCATACTATTGATCACTATTATTAAACTATCAATCAGATTAGCCACAAGTAAACTAATGATAAGGATTAGTTATATATTAATAAATGATGTTATATAACCAAACCTGATACCATTGCTATATATTTAAATGTAGTACTGGTAAATGTGGTAACCAGTTTTAAAATTATACTTAATATTATGCCAACTAGTACAGAGGATTAACACTGAGATTGCTTTGTTGACTGGATATTCATGCCCTAGTCTATGATCTGACTGAATACAGCATGTTGTCATTAGAACTTGAAACTTCAAGAAATGATTAGATTGAGAGAATGTCTCTTTCCTGAGTGGGATTAGTAAGTCTGTGAATCTCTTTAACATGAATAAATTCATAGTTAATAGGTAAATGATTTGTCTATGAACACCCTTGACTTTGAAGGTACCTTGTCCTTTGACAGATGAAAATCAGTAACAATATATATTTATTGTTTATTGGTTTCCTTGTGTATAGGATTTTTATATTACATAGAGACTAAGGTTCAGGAAACATTGCAAGAGAGTGCAGAAAGCTTGTTAAAGCTAGAAGGTCATGGAGTTTGCTACAAGATTGTATGTATAGATTACATATAACAATAAACCTCAAGAAATAAAGCCATCATTAAATATTTAAAATGTATTTTAAGTAAAAGAAATAAAGTATATTCTTAATGTAATGACTTGCTAAAATCAATGAAAAGATGACTAAAGTATTACTTCACTTTTCAAACAACTACTTTATAATGAGTAAAGCTAGTGAAATTTGAGAAAATTTTACTGTTTTGCATACATACTGAATTTTTGGAACATAAGAATTATCACAACACTGATACTAAATAAGGTCAGTTAATTGAAAGTAGATTTTTTTCATATATACTCATTATGATTTCCCTTCTCCCACCTCTTCCCATTTTCTCCTCAACCACCCATATAACTAAATTCACACCATTTCTTTTTCTCTCTTATTAGAATACAAAGAGGTATGTGATGAAATAAAGATAAGAAAACATGAAGAGGATGAAACCAGCAAACTACAAGGAGAAAAAGAGCCAAGGCAAAAGAATGAGAAATACATATAGATGGAGACATGCATTCACCTACAGAGAGATTCCATGGTAACCTCCAGATCTACCTGAAGAATGTTAGACAGTGGGACATGACCAGGGCTATAAACCATGTCCCTAGATATGAATAATATTCTATTTTCATAATCCTATGTCATTTAATAGAATTATGATTCATTATTATGTTATCATAGATAGATATTAATTGAAATTTGTACTTTATTTTATAAAGCTGAAAATATTTCTACTATTGATACTGGCAAATTGTTGGCAACGTACTACAATAAACCTCCACTAGGAGATAATATTGACTTGAAGGTCCAATATGCTGCAGGAACTGTGGTTAAAAACATGTCTGAGAAGCACAGAAACTGCAGTTAAAAGAAATTTCTACTTACGATATCCAGATCATTTTCTTTTACATGTTACAAAGTGTTTGCATAAGTAAAAACTTTTTGAGTCTTGTGAGTCCTTCTTAAGGTACTTACTACATAATGAAGACAAATTTGAATCAAGATACCTAATAAATAGGAAAAAAGTAGATGCACAGTAGAAAAGTTGACTAATGGCATGATCAGAGAAAACAGCCAGCTACTAGGAAAAGGCTTAGTGGCACTTAAAATCAAACATAATATGTGTAGCATGTAAATTATGAAATTTAATATACTGAGGTGTTATTAAACTGTCAAAATAGTAAACTTGAAAGAAAAATATGGATGAAATCATTGGGAATGTGGTATAAATGCAAAAAAACAGAATCAACTCTTTCATGAGAGTAATGATAAGCTACCGCCAGCTCCTGGTTGATATTCTTAAAGCTTCAGTACAATAGGATTAGGATTAGGTGTGAGATGTGGGGGCTAAGAACTTAGAACTTCCTACTAGTTCTTTGCAGAGTGTTCTTGTATTGCTCTGTTTCCACATTTCTCCTGAGTATGTTCTTAAGCACAGGATAATATTGAACTATTCTGGAGGAATTTTGCCTGGCACAGTCAAGGTTACACAAGCTTTTATTATGTAGCTATGCTGATTTATCTCCTTTCATTCAGGCAGTATCATGTCCACCTACCTTATAGGTAGCCAGAAACTGATTAATAACTAGAGACCTTAGTTGCCACCAAAACCAGCTTCTGACTATGACCTGAATTTTGTTCTGCTAAAACCTTTTTTTGGTAACTTTCTCATGAGTAATTTGATAGTTTTTTTTAATACAGCATTTATTTTGAGCAGTGGTGGTGCATGCCTTTAATTCCAGCACTCACGATGCAGAGGCAGGCAGATCTCTGTGAGTTCCAAATCACCCTTGTCTTTATGAGGTAGTTCTAGGACAGCCTCCAAAGCCTCAGAGAAACCCTGTCTTGAAAAACCAAAAAAGAAAAAATGAAGCATTTATGAGCTAGAATTAAAGGAGACCAGATTGGTAAGTGCTACCCCCAACCCAAGCAACATTATAGAGCCAATCCTTTATAAGTCAAAAAAAGACAAATTCATTTAGCTATTTTGTTCTCAGTCTCTCTTTCTCTCTCTCTCTCTCTCTCTCTCTCTCTCTCTCTCTCTCTCTCTCTCTCTCTCTCTCTCTCTCTCTCTCTTTCTTTCTCTCTCTTGCTCTCATTCTTTCTCCCTTTCATATAAGAACACAATGAAGAAATCACACAGGATCTACTAACCTGGCCTCATAGGGACTCACAGATACTGAACAGACAATCAGAGAGCTTTTAATTGGGTCCTTTGGTGTTTTGGAGAATAGCTTCTTGAGTTCTTTGTAAATATTGGAGATCAGTGCTCTGTCAGATGTGAGGTTAGATAATATCTTTTCCCATTCTGTGGTTTGCCATTTTGTCTTGCTGACTGTGTCCTTTGCCTTACAGAAGCTACTCATTTTAAGGAGGTCCCATTTATTAATTGTCAATTTCAGTGTTTGTGCTACTGGTGTTATGTTCAGGAAGCAGTCTTCTGTACCAATCAATTTGTTCTAGGGTATCTCCCATTTTCTCTTCTAACAGGTTCAGTGTGGCTGGATTTATGTTGGTGTCTTTGATCCATTTGGACTTAAATTTTATGGATGGTGTTAGACATGGACCTATCTGCAGTCTTCTACATGCCAATATGCAGTTATGCCAGCACCATTTGTTGCAGATGCTATATTTTTCCATTTGCAATGCTGGCTTCTTTGTCGAAAATCAGCTGTTCATAGGTTTGTGGATTAATCTCAGATTATTCAATTCAATTCCACTTGTCTACCTGTCTATTTTTGTGCCACTACCAAGCTGTTTTCAGGACAACAGCTCTATAGTAGAGCTTGAAGTCAGGAATGGTGATGCCACCAGATGTTACTTTGTTGAGCAGGGATTTCTTGGCTATCCTGGGTCTTTTGTTTTGCCATATAAACTTGAGAATTTTTCTTTCAAGGTCTGTGAAGAATTGTGCTGGGATTTTGATGAGGATTGCATTGAGTATGTAGATTGCTTTTGGCAGGATTGACATTTTTACTACATTGATCCTACCTATCCAAGAGCATGGCCGATCTTTCCATTTTCTGGTGTTTTCATTAATTTCTTTCTTTAAAGACTCCAAGTTCTTGTGATGCAGTTTTCCATTTGTTTGGTTAGAGTCACCCCAAGGTATTTTATATTGTTTGTGGCAATTGTAAAGGGTGGTTTCTCTGATTTCTTTCTCAGCACTCTTATCTTCTGTATATAGTAGGGCTGCTGATCTTTTTGAGTTGATCTTGTATCCTGCCACTTTGCTGAAGGTGTTAATCAGCCTGAGTGTTTCCTGGTATAGTTCTTTGGGTCACTTACATAAGCTATCATATCATCTGCAAATAGTGAAAGTTTTACCTCTTCTTTTCCAATATATATTCCCTTGATCTCCTTTTCTTGTGTTATTTCTCTAGCTAGAACTTCGAGTACAATATTGAAGAGGTATGGGGAGAGGGAACAGCCTTGTCTTGTTCCTGATTTTCACAGAATCGTTTTGAGATTCTGTCCATTTAGTTTGATGTTGGCTGCTGGTTTGATGTATATAGCTTTTATAATGTTTAGGGGTTGTGGCCTAGCCCCCACAGGGTCTCTGAGTTGTTTGTCAGTGGATAGCCATAGGTACCTCTTGTTTTCTAGTCCTGGCTTACTGCCCCGGCATTGCCCCACTGAGATCAACATCTAGCAAGAGGAAAACAGGCTCTCTTCCACCTGGGTTTTTTCTACTGTGTTGACTATATGTAAGACTCTTCCCTTCTACAAGAGAGAGACTTCTTAGCACTTACAAAGTAAAGACACTTCTTAACACAAACACGTGGACATCTGGTCTTTCTTTACCTGATATCTTGGACTTGCGGCACCGTAATTTAGGTATGTTCCTGTTATCCCAGATCTCTCCAAGACCTTTAGCATGAAGGAGTGTTGGATTTTGTCAAAGGATTTTTCAGCATCTAGTAAGATGATCATGTGATTTTTGTTCCTCAGCTTGTTTATGTGGTGGATTATATTGCTAGATTTTCATATGTTGAACCATCCCTTCATCCCTGGAATGAAGCCTACTTGATCATGGTGGATGAGTTTTCTGATATGTTATTGGATCCGATTTGCCAGTATTTTATTGAGTATTTTTGCATCAACGTTCATGAGGAAAATTGGTCTGAAGTTCTCCTTCTTAGTTGTGCCTTTGTGTTGCTTGTTTATCAATGTTATTGAAGCCTCATAAAAAGAGTTTGGGAAAGACCCTACTGCTTCTATTGCATAGAATATTTTGAGGAAACCTGGTATAAGATATTCTTTGAATTTCTAATAAAATTCTGCGCTGAAGCCATCTGGCCTTGGGCTTTTTTGGGTTGGGAGACTTTTGATGACTGTTTCTGTTTCCTTAGGTGTTATAGGTCTATTTAAATTGCTTATCTCTTCTTGATTTAATTTTGGCAGGTGATATCTATCCAGGAAGTTGTCCATTTCCTTTTTTTTAATTTTTTTTTAATTTTATTTTCCAGTTTAAATTTAGATAAGAAACAAGGTTGCTTCACAAGTCAGTTCCAGGTCCCTCTCCCATTCCCTCCCTTCCTCCCGTGCCCTCCCCCCCCCCGTTATCCCCTCATTTCTCCAGGGAGGGTGAGGCCCTCCATGGGGGTGTGCATAGTGTGTCATTTCATATAGGGCAGGGCCTAGACCCTTCCCCAAGAGTTCAGGGTGAGAGTGCACCTCACATTGTTCTATGGGAGTCCAAAGTCCGTGTGTATACTTGGGATGGGTACTGATCTGCTGCCCAAGGCTCAGTAGATTCCCTAGGCCTCTTCACTGACACCCAGATTCAGGGGGTCTTGATCAGTCCCATGCTGGCTTCCCAGGCTAATGCCTGGGATTCAAGAGTTAACCTTTGTCTGGTCAGCTGTTTCTGGGGGTTAAACCAGCCCACTCTTAATCCCTTTGATCATCAGTCCTCCCTCTCTGTTACTGGCTTTCTTGAGTTCAGCTCAGTACTTAACCAAGGGAGTCTGCCTCTTCTTCGATCAGCCACTAAATAAAGTTTCTGTTTCCCAGACTCTCTGGCCATAGGATTGTAGGCTGGCACTCCCCAGATCTATGTCTAAAATCCATATATGAGAGAGTACATGCCATGTTTCTCTTTTTGTGACTGGGTTACCTCCCTCAGGATGGTTTCTTCTAGTGTCATCCATTTGCCTGCGAATCTCATGATTCCATTATTTTTTTTCTGCTGAATAGTACTCCATTGTGTAGATGTACCACATTTTCTCTATCCACTCTTCAGGTGAGGGACATCTAGGTTGCTTCCACGTTCTGGCAATTACAAATAAAGCTGCTATGAACATAGTGGAACAGACATCTTTGTTGTATGAATGGGCATCTTTTGGATATGTGCCTAAGAGTGGAGTTGCTGGGTCTTGTGGTAGGTTTATTCCCATTTTTTTGAGGAATCTCCACACTGATTTCCAAAGTGGCTGAACCATTTGGCGCTCCCACCAGCAATGGAGGAGTGTCCCCCTTTCACCACATCCTCTCCAGCATAAATTGTCATTGGTGTTTTTGATTTTAGCCATTTGACAGGGGTGAGATGGTATCTGAGAGTTGTTTTGATTTGCATTTCCCGGATGGCTAAGGATGTTGAGCACTTTCTCAAGTGCCTCTCAGCCATTTTAGACTCCTCTATTGAAAACTCTCTATTTAGTTCTGCAGCCCACTTTTTAATAGTGTCCTTTGGTGTTTTGGAGACTTGCTTCTTGAGTTCTTTGTAAATTTTGGAGATCAACCCTCTGTCAGATGTGGGATTAGTGAATATTTTTTCCCATTCTGTGGGCTGCCTTTTTGTCTTGCTGACTGTGTCCTTTGCCTTACAGAAGCTTCTCAGTTTCAGTAGGTCCCATTTATTAATTGTTGATCTTACTGCCTGTGCTACTGGTGTTATGTTCAGGAAGCTGTCTCCTGTACCAATTCGTTCAAGGGTACCACCCACTTTCTCTTCTAAGAGGTTCAGTGTGGCTGGATTTATGTTGAGGTCTTTGGTCCATTTCCTTTAACTTTTCAAATTTTGTGGAATACAGGTTTTCAAACTATGACCTGATGGCCGGGCGGTGGTGGCCCACGCCTTTAATCCCAGCACTCGGGAGGCAGAGGCAAGCAGATCTCTGTGAGTTCAAGGCCGGGCTGGACTGACAGCCTCCAAAACAATACAGAGAAACCCTGTCTCGTAAAACCAAAAAAAAAAAAGTATGACCTGATGATTCTCTGGATTTCCTCAGTGCTCATTGTCGTTTGTTATATCCCACTTTTCATTTCGGATTTTGTTAATTGCATGTTCACATTCTTCTGTTTGGTGAATTTAGATAAATGTTTATTTATCTTGTTGTTTTTCTTAAGGACTCTTTGTATTGTTTTCCTAGTTTCCTAGTTTCTGCTTTATTGATTTCAGCCCTCAATTTGATTATTTTCTGGCATCTAATCCTCCTGGGTAAGTTTGCTTCTTTGTGTTCTAGAGCTTTCAGTTGTGCTATTAGTTCTCTAGTGTAACTATTCTCCAGTTTCATCATGTGGGCATTTAGTGCTATGAACTTTCCTCTTAGCACTTCTTTCAAAGTGTCCCCAAAATTTGGGTATGTTGTGTCTTCATTCTCATTGAATTCTAAGAAGTCTTTAATTTCTTTTTTTATTTCTTCTTTGACCCAGGCTTGGTGCAATAGAACATTATTCAATTTCCATGAGTTTGTATGTTTCCTGCAGTTTGTGTTGTTGTTGAACTCTAACTTTAAAGCGTAGTGTTCTGGTAAAATACATGGAGTTATTCCAACTTGTTTGTACCTGTTGAGGTTTGCTATGTTGCCAAGAATGTGGTCAATTTTTGAGAAGGTTCCATGTGGCACTGAGAAGAAGGTATATTCTTTTGTGCTTGGATTGAATGTTCTATAGATATCTGTCAAAACCAATTGGGTCATAACCTCTATTAGTTCCTTTGTTTTTTGTTAAGTTTCTGTTTTGTAGTCATGTCTAGTGGTGACAGTGTGGTGTTGAAGTCTCTCACTATTAGTGTGTGAGGTTTTATGTGTGGTTTGTGTTTTAATAATGTTTCTTTTATGAATGTGGATGCCTTTGAATTCGGGGCATAGATGTTCAGAATCGAGATTTCATCTTGATGGATTTTTTCCTTTGATGAATATGAAATGACCTCCTTCATCTCTTTTGATTGATTTCAGTTTAAAGTCCAGTTTGTTAGATATTAGGATTGCTACCCCTGCTTATTTCTTGGTTCCATTTGATTGGAAAATCTTTTCCTAAACCTTAACTCTGAGGTAATGTCTGTCTTTGAAGCTGAGGTGTGTTTCTTGTATGCAGCAGAAGGATGGGTTCTATCTTCGAATCCATTCTTTCTTCCTGTGCCTTTTTATGGGCGAATTAAGACCATTAATATTGAGGGATATTGATGACCTTTGATTGCTTGTTCTTACTTGTTTTGGAATGGTTGTTCTTGGTGGAATTGTATGTGGATTTCCACCCCTTTTCTCTTTTGGGTGTTGGTAAAATGGGATTATCTATATCCCATGTTTTTCTGGTTGTAGTTAAATTCTTTGGACTGGAGTTTTCCTTCCAGAACTTTCTGTAGGGTTTGGTTAGTGGATATGTATTGTTTAAGTCTGGTTTTATCATGGAATATCTTGTTTTCTCCACATATAGTAGCGATTGAATGCTTTGCTCGGTATAGTAGTCTGGGCCTGAATCTGTGGTCTCTTATCGTTGATAGAATATCTATCCAGGACCTTCTGGCTTTCAGAATTTCCATGGAGAAGTCATGTATCATTCTTATATGTTTGCCTTTATATGTTATTTGACCATTTTCCTTAGCTGCTCTAAGTATTCTTTCTTTATTCTGTATGATTGGGGTCTTGATTATTATTTGGCAAGGGGACTTTTTGTGATTCACTCTATTTGGCATGCCGTAAGCTTCTTGTATCTTCATTGGCATGTCTTTCTTTAGGTTGGGAAAGTTTCCTTCTATCATTTTATTTAATATGTTTTCTGTCCCTTTGAGTAGGGTTTGTAAACCTTCTTCTATACCTACTATTCTTAGGTTTGGTCTTTCCATGGTGTCCCATATTTCCTGGATATTTTGTGTTTGTGATTTGTTACACTTACGATTTTCTTTGATTGATGAATCTATTTCTCCTAGTGTGTCTTCAACACCTCAGATTCTCTCTTCCATCTCTTGAATTCTGTTGGTTATGCTTGCATCTGTAGTACCTATCCGTTTCCCCAGTTTTTCGATTTCCAGCATTACTTCAGACTGTGTTTTTTTATTGTCTCCAGGTCAGCTTTCAATCCTTGCATTGTTTGAAATGTTTCCTGTAATTTTTGCTTTGTGTTTTCCTCCCTTTCTTCCATTTGTTGGATTTTTTTCTTTTATTTCTTGCAATTTTTGGTTTGTTTTTTCTTCCATTTCTTTTTTTTTTTTTGATTTTTACAAGACAGGGTTTCTCTGTATTGTTTTTGAGGCTGTCAGTCCAGCCTGGCCTCAAACTCACGAGATCTGCCTGCCTCTGCCTCCCGAGTGCTGGGATTAAAGGCATGCGCCACCACTGCCCGGCTTTCTTCCATCTCCTTAGACAATTTTATCACATCCTCTTTGAAGACCTCTATCATTTTCATGAAGGTGTTTTAGGGTCATTCCCTTCTGCTTTGTCAGCATTGAAGTGTTCAGGTCTTACTGGTGTAGAGTCTCTAGTCTCTGGTGGTGTCATATTTAGTTTTTTGCTGCTGAGTGTGTTCTTACATTGCCTTTTCCCTATCACTTCTTCCAATGGGTTTAGAAAGACTTTCTTTTTCTCCTGGTGGGTAAGCAACCAGGGTTCCCTTTTGTGGGTGCATGCAAATCAAATACTCTCTGGCTTCTCCTCTCTGTCCTCTGCCCCAAGTTTGGGCAGAAGGGTACCAGCTCTTTCTCAGGCTCCTGGTCACTTTGTCGTTTGTCAGGTGGAGAGGGGAGTCGACCTGGTTGCAGTCCCCAAGCCAGGGGATCCAAGAGAGGGCAAGATGGAGGAAATTGGGTCTAAGATGGGGACCTGGTGCTCACCTCTGATCTCTGCCTTGAGTATGTGCAGATATGGCCCAGCTCTCTCTGCAGGCTCCTGGTGGCTTGGTCGTCCATGGGGGGGATGTCGACCTGGCTGCAGTCCCCAAGCCAGGAAGCCAGGGGATCAGAGAGAGGGAGAGTGTGCTCACCTCTGCCCTCTGCCCTGGGTTCCACATAATGCTTTTCATGGACTCTCAGTGAGCGTTTTTGAAAAACAGGTGTAAAAAACAAGGTAGGATCCTTTACTCTTATGTACTTTTATTATAAAACATATGAAAGACATTATGTGTGGAAATTTTGAAAAATGTATTTCTTTAATTTGAATAGCAAAAATTTCATAACAATTTACAATATATAATTATAAAAGTATGCAGCAATTTTCCTCCTGGGCATATACCCAAAGAATGCACATTCATTCAACAAGGACATATGTACAACTATGTTCATAGCAAAGTTGTTTGTAATAGTCAGAACCTGGAAGCAACCTAGATGCCCTTCAGCTGAAGAATGGATATAGAAAATGTGGTACATTTACACAAGGGAGCACTACTCAGTGGAAAAAACAATGTAATCTTTACATTTTCTGGCAAATGGACAGAACTAGAAGAAATCATCCTGAGAGAGGTAGCTCATCCACAAAAAAACACAAACAGGATATATATTCACTCATGTTTGGTTTTTAGACATAGAGAAAGAATTACCAGCCTACAATCCACAATGCCACAAGAGCTAGGAAACAAGGAGGACCCCAATATAAAAACTCATGGTCCCCAAAGGATGGGAGATGGACAAGAACCCCTGAGAAAGTTGGGAGCACATGGGGAAAGGAGGGAGTTGGAAATGGGAGAAGGGGAGAAGTGGGGGGCAAGAGAACAGGTAAACTGAGACAGGGGAGGAATAGAGGAGGGTAAGAAAGGAGATGTCTTAATAAATGGAGCTGGAATGAGTTTGGAGAGAGGACTGGCACAGAGGAAATGGTAGGCAATCCACAGGGATAAGCCCAAATTAGAATCTAAGCAGTGGTGGAGAGGCTGCCTTTGAAGCTCTTCTGCAATAATGAGATTGATGACTACCACCTTGACCCAGTAACTGACCAAAGCAGAAACAGGCATCCACAGCTAAACACTGAGGCACACTCCTGGAATCCAGTTGCGGAGAGGGAGGAGAGATGACCAAATGAACCAAGACAGAACTGGAAATACCTGCAGAAACAGTTAACCTGACCTAATGAGAGCATGCAGACCCTAGTTGTAAAGCAGGGGAACCAGCTTTGGACTGAACCAGGCCCTCTGAATGTGGGTACCAGCTATGAGGCCAAGACAGTCTATTAAACCTCTAACAGTGGAGCCAGGCTTTACTCCTAGGTCACAAATGAACTTTGGGAACCCATCCCCTATAGAGGGATATTAATGCAGCCCAGATACAGAAAGGAGTGCCTGCCCCCCCAAAATGATGTGATGGATTTGATAATCCCCCATGGAGGGTCTCACTATCCCTGTGGAGTGGTTGATGGGTGGCTGAGGGTTCAGTGGGAAACATGGGAGGATAGGAGGGCAATGGAATGGGGGATGGATATATAAATAAGAGTATTTCTAAAAATAAAATATTAAAAAAGAAAACTAATTACCTTCCAAATATATATATATGTTGATGGAGAATGGTCTTCTGTATATGTTTATCTTACACATATGAATAAAACACTGATTGGCCAGGCAGGATGATAGGTAGGACTCAGAGACAAGGATGATTCTGGGAAGTGTAGGCAGAGAGCAGTAATCATGTGATCCCAGGAAGTGATGTTTCTGGGCAGAAAATGCCACTAACTAACCATAGAGGTATGGAGGTCTGTAAAGATCTCAGGGAGTGATATAACTGTGCGGAATCATATACTATCTGTATATTAATAAAGTTATGTCTTAATATAAAGTCATTTCATAGGCATAATTATGCAAAGTCCTCTAGATCCTAGTGACCACATATTAGAGTTTTAGGTACTATGGATATCTGACTCCAGCATTGCAAACATCTCTACTATTTTCTTTTAAATGTAACTTTTAATATTTTTGAGATTTTTTTATGCATGATAGATGTGCGTGTATGTATATATGTTTAACTGTATCTTGAACCTTCAAATGAAACTGTCAGTTAACAAATCCATGGGCAGGAAAATGAACCTCTCAGTCAATGCTCTCCATAGCCATAATTCATAGACTTTGTAAGACAAAAGGGATTTTCAGGGATAGCTAAGTTTTTGAAATATGAGCTGTGTGCCATGATTATAATGAACTACAACTAGTAGTAAAAATGAATCTTTTACATAACAAAAACTTTAATTTTCTTGATACAGTCATTTAGACAAGCAGCTGAGAAGCTGGGAAGTCAGAAAGAGAACATTCAAAGCCTGACTTCAGTGTGATTGTGGAAACCTTAAAGTGGGAACAAAAAGAATTGGAAACAGTAAATAAAATACAAAAGTCTGTTAAATTGTGGTATGAATCTTAGTGATATTTTATTCAGTGTTAATTTAAAGATCTGAAAATATGTTTAATGCATGCATGGCTAAGACTGAGGATATTTCTGAAATTTAGAGACTTCACTGGATTTAGTTTAGCTGAGGTTCATAAAATACAGATAAGAAATGTGCAAAGAAAGAATTTCTCTATTTTCTTGCAGAACGTAGAGGGAACATAAAGGAGACAGGTCAGCTCGGTGAATTAATGTTGATGTGCATCTGAGTCTCTCTGAGCTCAGGGTTTTCTACTTAGAAGTGTTTGGGGTTAAAGAAGAAGTCACAGTTCTCAGCAAAGTATTCTAGGATCAAGATGAAGACATGGATTTACCTGTGAAATCCATTTGAACCTCAGAAAAACTTACAGGGACATATAACAAACCATTTCAATGACAGAGAATCTTTTTGGCATTAGCTTTGATGGCCCTCTGAGTTGACATTTTGAGATTCTGTGATGCTCCCATGTGATGTCCTATAGGAGCCTCATAATTGACCTAAAGTAGAGAATGGCTCTGAAAACCAAAATATGCCCTTGTGGTTTTTTCCTTAACTGTAGTGTAGCAAAAGATAGTTTATAAAAAATCACATAAGATACTTACAGGGCTTAAAGAATCTTACACAGTATAAAAACTGCAACAATAAAGGTCTATAGATCAGATATCTTGAACAGGAAAATGTTTTTAAAACTTACACTGGAGCCAGCAAGATGTCTAGACAGCTAAAAACATTCCTAGTGGTAGGCTGATAATCTGATTCAGATAGACAGAATTCATGGCCAGAGAGAACAAACACATGAATTCTGTCTGGCACTGACTGTCACACATGTGATGTGGCACATGTGTACTTATATTTACATACATATCCTAGAAACTCAAAATTATTGCAAAACTAAACTATAATAAAATAAAGTTTAAAAAGCCTATTTTATTTTAAAAAACATTCATTTTATGAGAAAGAATAAGGAGTTAGTGAACAGAGGCAACAGCAAAGAGAGTGGAATAAAGAGTCACTGGGGTTATTCCTAGAGAGCAGGAATACCCCTAAGAACAAATGTGCCACTTGAATTTCAGAGGCCTTTTACAGCAGAGACAACAGTCACTCTTGTTTTAGATAGTTCACTCTAGTTCCTTCATGTTTCTAGCACAGTTGTTACATATATGCAGGAAGTAAATCCTTGACAAATTTCAAATGAAGTTTCGAAATAAAATCAAAATTCAAATGAAAACTGTAATACTTAGCTGTTTATTTAGAAGAGCAGCTGTACCAGATAAGACAGGGACTTCACAACTCCAATTCTCCACTGAGTAGATGAATCAAGGAAAGTCAGTGTTTAATTGGTTCTTGGTTTATGGGGGAATATTTCAGTCCTTAAACATATACAAGACACATGCCCTTTGCCAGACAGAAGAAATTTTATTTTCTGATAAACATACCAGAAATTTGAATTTTGTCAAGGATTTATTTCCTGTAGATATGAATGATTCTGAGAAGACAGTTGTGTCCTCCTCAGTCCATTCTTCCTTGACTTGTAATTGTCTTTTCTCAGTTCTTAAAATTTAATCTTTTTTTTATCATTTTTTATTTTAATTTTAAATAGTTTGTTTTACATGTCAATCCCAGTTCCCTCTCCCTCCCCTCCTCCCGCACTCCCCTTCCCCCCTCCCTCCCACCCTATTGCCAAGTCCATCTTCCATGCATTATGTATGAGGATAGTACCCCACCATAGAGAGTGGGCTCCAACAAACTAGCTCTTGTACCAAGTTTGTATTGTAGTCCTACTACCATGGCCTCCTCAGCTAGCCCAAGCTTCACAACAGTCTCCCTCACACAGTGGGCCTAATTTAATCCCTAGCAGATCACAGTTGTAGGTTTGGAGTTCTAGAGAGAAAGGAGGACATACATGAACAAGATAGATAAAGATTATGGTGGAGAAATCTACAGAGACAACTAAACCAAGTTTGTGGAAACTCATTTGGATAATTTTGCAAATAATTTTTTATTCAGGATTGAGAAAATAAAGTTTTAATGTTTTTTTTAATCTTGGAACCTGTGTCTGGAAATTCCTGCCTCCCTGGAGTCCTCTTACACTTAAGGTTCTTACAATAATTCTACCTCTTCTTGTGCTTAGACCTCTGAGCATTGAAAGGTGTATCAGAGGGTGATAAAAACATCATTATTATATGTGAGTGCTACAAAGTCTTTCACTCTCCACATTGACCACTTGTGGATTTCTATGCTAATTACAATTATCTGTAAAAGGAAGTATATCTTAATGTAGCTGAATTTATCTGTGAATACAGTAATATGTCATTAGGAATAGTTTTATTTCTATTTTCACTAAGCAGAGTAACAGTATTGTGCTTTCCCTCAGAACTCATAACATATGTAAAATCAAGTTTTTGGCCTGTAATATATAAATTTAACCTCACTGAGTTGGTCTTAAACCCAGTTATTATAAGTGGCTGGTTACTTCCCTATCATTTATGCAATTATTGAAACAGTGGACATATACAATAGACAGACCACTCTTTTACCTCATAGGGTTCTTGTCTTCATAAGGTGATTATTACTTTTCTGTTTCTGTAAAATTTATAGTTACTTCCACCACTAGAACGCTAGTGCATTTGAATGAACCTTCAAGTTGAGCACTGGCTTGTTTATTCTGTGTTTGATGAAATGAGTGTGTGTTGTCTTCAGCAAATAGAATCTGATAAATTTGGCAGTAGTGTCTATTGTCTGTGAGTTCTATATTCCTCCTTTCACCAATAACTTAAAAATAGTTAGCTGATTTCTGGCCCTTCTAATTATTTACTAACATGTATGTCTAGTTGATATATTGTTACTCTCATTATTCAACAACTTGCATAAATGTATATTTATTTAGGAAGCTTCTACAGTATTAAGCTTCTAAACAGCTTTTCAAAAGGAATTAATGTTAGTTATCTCTACCAATAGTCCCTTTTGATGGTTTTCTTCCAATTTCTACTCCCTATTTACTCCCTCTGTTCTAACTTCCATTTATCTTTTTATAACATTATATTCCAGTTTTTCCCTCTTTGAAAGATCTACTCCTACTACTGTCCCTACTAGCTACATAAACTATGTGGATATTATAAATGTATCTCACTAAAGCTTACAAGCAAAAATCCACATCTAAAGGAAAGCATGTGATACTTGTCTTCTAATATGAGTATCTTACTCTTGATCAGTTTTCTACCTCCACCAATTTACATGCAGATTTCATAACTTCATTTGTTTTATTAACAGCTGAATATATTCCATTGTATAAATGAATCAGGTTTTCATTATCCACTCATCCGTTGATTGATATTCAGGCCATTTCCAATGCCTAGATATTATGAACATAGACATAATGAACATGAAGGAGCAAGCAGTATCTGTAGTAAGATTCAGAGTCCTTTGGTGTGATAAAGCAGGATCTTGAGGTTAATCAATTCTCAGCTTCCTGAGAAATTGCCACATTGATTTCTCTAGTGGCTGCATCAGTTTGAACTTCTATCAGCAATGAATAAGTGTTCTCCTTTCCACACATACTCACCAGCATGAGCTGTCATTTATTTTATTGATTTTGGCCATTCAGAGTGGAGTAAGATGAAATCTCACATTATATTTAATTTCATTTCCAAGTTGGCTAAGGATGTTGAACACTTTTTTAAGTGAGAAATGTTTAGTTCTATGTGCCAGTTGCAAATTTTACTTGCTTACTTAATATTTTCATCAGTTCATTATATATTATCGATATTATCTATGTATCAGAAGTATAATTTATAAAGGCCATTCCTCATTCTGTAGCTAGCACTTTGTTTGAACGATGGTGTCCATATTGTTCAAAAGATTTTAGTTTGATGATGTCTGATTTTATTAACTATGTATTTTAATGAGTGGCCTCTTGTGGTCCTGTTAAGAAAGTCCTGTCCTGTGCTGATGCATTCAAGTCTACTCCCTACTTTTTTATCAGAATCAGAATATTTGATATTATTTCAAGACCCTTGATTCATTTGCAACTGATTTTGTGCAGAGTGACATATGCGAGATTTGTATTCCTTTTTAAAGATAGATTATTCTCTTATACGGTACATCATAACCACAGTTTCCCCTCCCTCCACACTTCCCAACTCCTCCACATATTATCACTCCCTCAGATCCACTAGCCTTCATGTCTCCAAGAGACGACAACTTACCAGGACAATGCAAGAAACACTGAGATACAGCAAACACCATCATACATTCTTCATGTCGTTATCTGATTTCAAAAAGCACCACTAGCTGAAGATGGTGTTTTTGGTTCAGCATGAACTTTGGGGTTCTTTATCAACAATCATATATTCATAGGTACGTGACATTATGGTTGGGTCTTCACTTATATTCCATGAGTCAGTGTGTCTGTTTTTATGCCAATACCAGGATGTTTTTATAATATAGCTCTGAAGTAAACTTGATGTCTGGGATATTGATACTTCAGCACCACTTTTATTTTTTGGATTCTTTAGGAAATAATGTATTTTGTATTTTATATGTAATTAAACATTACCTTTTTAAGCCCTGTGAAGAATTATATTGGAATTTTGGAGGGAACACATTGGATTTATAGATTGATTTGGCAGGATATCATTTCCACAATATTATTCATAGACGTCCACATGTATACAAGTTCTTACTGAGTTTTCATATCTACTTCAATTTATTTCTTCAATGTCTTAAAAATGTTATTATAAAGTCTGTCACTTGCTTGATACAAGTTATTTAAAGATATCTTTTGAGGCTACTATGAAATATTTTCCTTTCATTTCTTTCTTGGCCTATATGTAATTTTTAATTAGGATAGCTACAAATTTTGTGTGTTATTTTTATATCATTATATATTGCTGAAAATATTTATCAAGCTCTGTTGTAGATTCTTCATTGTGCTTTGTATGTATATATATATGTCTCCAAATATATACTTGAATATTTCATTTTATTACTGAACTCCCTTCATCTCCTTCATCATCACTGTCTTACTGTTCTAGTCTAATTTGTTGTGCAATAATCTTTTTGTACACTGTGAATAATTGTCCCTTGGATTAGTTTAATAGAAAACCTGAATATTCTTTAGCTAGGTAGGATTTTCTGGGCATAGAGGATGCTGGGAAGAACGGTAGAGATGTCAGTATAAACACTATTGAGGTGAAGTAATAAAGCCAGGAGGCATAAAGCTGAGATTGACAATTAATAGATGGGACCTCCTGAAACTTAAAAGGTTCTGTACAGCAAAGGAAACTGTCAATAAGACAAAGTAACAGACTAATGAATGGAAAAATCTTCACTAATTCCACATCTAACAAAGGACTGATATCCAAAATAAATAAAGAACTCAAAACTAGACATCAAAGTACAAAATAACCCCATTAAGAAGGGGGTACAGATTTAAACAGAGAATTCTCAACAGAAGAATCTCAAATGACTGGCAGACTTTTGAGGAATTGCTTTACATCCTTAGTATCAAAGAAATGCAAATTAAAACTCTACTGAATTACTATCTTACACTTGTCAGAATGACTAAAATCAAAACCCTGGTGACATTTCATGATGGTGAGGATAGGGAAGTCTCTTCCATGGTTTGTAGGAATATAAACTTCTACAGCCACTTTGAAAATCAGTATGGCAGTTTTTCAGAAAATTGGGAATCAATCTACTTCAAGACCCAGTGATACAACTCTTGGGCATAAACCCAAAGCATATACATTCATACCAGAAAAGCACTCGCTCAACAATGGTTATAGCAACATTATTTGTAATACACAGAAACTGGAAACAATTTAGATGCCCCTCAACTGAAGAATGGATGAATAAAATGTAGTGCATTTACATAATGGAGTAAGAAACAATGATGCCATGAAAATTGCAGGCGAATAGAAGGAACTAGGAAAAAAGTTCTTGAGTGATGTAACACAGAATCAGAAAGACAAACATGGTATGTACTCACTCATAAAGGGATATTGATATAAAGCAAATAATAACTATACTAAAATAAAAAGCACCAGAGAAGCTAGGTAATAAGAAGGACCCTAAGAGGGCAACATGGAAGGGAAATTAGATGAGATCTCCTGGGTAAACTGGGTGTGAGGGAAGAAGTAAAGGAGAGCAAATGGGGATGAAAACATGAGTGAATGGGATAATCAAGTTGAGAGAGGGATGGAGTAGGAGAGCAATGAAAGAGATATCTTGAAAGAAGGAGTCATTAAGGAGAAACTTGGTGCTAGGGAACTCCAAGGAATCCACAAGAATTATCCCAGCTAAGATTCTTTGCAATACTGGAGAGGATGCCTAGACTGGCTTTCCCCTGTTTTCATACTTGTGAATACCTCAACTCTAATCATAGTGCTTTCATTCAGAAACTGATAGAATCAGATGCAGAGATCTACAACCAGGCACCAGGATGAGCTCTGGCAATCCAGTCAAAAAGAGGGAGGAGGAAATATAAGACCAAGGGAGGTCAAGATAATGATGGAGAAATCTACAGAGACAGTTGAAGCAAGCTCTTGGAAATTTATGAACTCTAGACTGACAGATGTAAAGTTTTCTTGGGGCCAAAATAGGCCCTCTTTTGTGGGAGACAGTTGTGAAGCTTGGACTATCTTAGTGGACCCTGGAAGTAAGGCCAGGATCTGACCATGGACTATGAGCTAGCTTGTGGGAGCCTATTCCCTATGTAGGGATGCCATGCTCAGCCTTAATGCAGGGAGTAGGAGCTTGTTCCCATCCCAACTTAATATTTCAGACTTTTGTGACTCCTCATGGTAGCCCTTACCTGTTGGGAAAAATGGATAGGGGTAGGCTGAGAGTGTACATGAGGGAGAGCAGAAGTAAAGGTTGGAGAACAGTTGTTGGAATGTAAAATGAAATTAAAACAATTAAATTAATTAATTTACAAAAATCACAAAGCATGAACATAAAAATAAAAAAGAAATAACCCACCCAAAAAAGAGAAAGAAAAACATTGAAACATGTGACATATATTTTACCTCCTCAAACATAAAACAAAAATCATATTGGGCCAACTGTGCACAATGCACAGTCAATACTTGGGTTATTACAGATATGTTTGTTACCTTTGAAGGTAAGTGGAAAATAATTCTCTATCAAGAAAATTATCCATTTCTTTTAGATTTTTCACTTATATGGAGTATAGGTTTTTACAGTATGACCTAATGTTTCTTTGTATTTCCTTGGTGTCTGTTGTTATTCCCACATTTTGTTTCTGATTTTGTTAATGTACACATTCTCTCTGTGTGTCTTTTAGTTTGATTGAGGGTTTGTCCATCTTGTTGATTTTTCTCAAAGAACCAACACTTGATTTTTCATATTGTTCTCTTTGTTTATGTTTTATTAATTTCAGTCCTCAGTTTTGCTATGAAATAATACTTCTGTACACTGTGTGAATATATGTCACCATGATTGTTTTAATGAACAAGCTGACTGGTGAGTAGCTGAACAGGATAAACTTAGGTTGGACAGCCAAGCTGAGAATGATAGGATAAGGAATGTCAGAGTCAGAAGAGTGGACAGCCAGCAACACACCTACTGGGATTGCAATAAAAGCCATGAGTCTCAGGGCAGCATATAGATTAATGAAAACTGACTGAGTTGTAAAAGCTACTTTGTAACAAGTCTGAGCTATTGAGAGAACATTTATAATTTATATTAAGTTTCTGAGTCAGTTATTTGGGAAGTAGTCGCTGGTTATTTGGGAGCAGAAGATCAGTACAGGAAATTTCTGTTAACAAATATCCAGGCCATGTATATCTACATAAAGCCTGAGAAAGATTTAAAAAAGATTTTAAGTGCACAGAAACATAGAAGCACAGCTTCTTAAACTCACAATGTCAAGTCAGCTGCAATGCAGAGATGCACCTACAAGCAACAGGAAGTAGTCTAGAGAATGATGCCCACATAAAAAATGGATCATAGATGTTTGTTTAGGAGGATGGTTACAAATTATTATTGGTCGTGGTTTTAAAAAAGGAATTAATCAAAAGAATTATATTCTAATTTTTCTTTCTGAAATAAAAAAGGGAAAGGTGATATGGAAATGATAAGATGAAAGGGTAGATTATTGAATTTACTTTAATCCAAGAAAAACTATTAATCTTAATTACTTTTCATTGATATGAATGTTGGTTTACAGATACAAATTTAAAGTTAATTTTGTTATACTGTATGCATATTTTTACTCTTGTTTAATGTATTGAGTTTATGTATCTCACTTAAACGTGTAATATATATATAAAATAAAGAAATACAGATTAATAGTCATCTATAATATTCAAACTTACAGTCATATTAGTTATGTTTTCAAGGCCATACACAGATATATTTAGATAGATAAACGGTCTTCAAACACTTCAAATACTTTCAGAATATGGCATTTAATATGCTTACTGACATAAGACTTGTCATGATAGTGAGACGTATCTGCTTCTGGCAGCAGCAATCTATTTCATAGAAGACGATGGGCATCTAAGAAAGTCCATATAGAGTTTGTTTTCTTTATGACAAAGACTAGACCTGTGGGCAAAGAAATGGCCCTTGCCTTGATTGATGACAATATACTACTGTTCAAACTGGACCAGCAAAACACAAGAAAGGCAACTGTGGAAATCTGCCAAGACAAGGTAGGGGGTCCTTAAGAATTCCATGCTAAACAGGAAAATCTCTCAGATATGCTAGGCCTGTAGGCCAGAATTGGATTCCCCAACATTATAGAGAAACTTGGGGTGACTGTCAAAACAGCGTGATGTCCCTGTCATTAGGTAAAATTTCACCCTTCTTTGCTAGAAATAAAGACTAAATAATTAAACTTAAAGTTTTCCTTACAATAAAAAGTGAATTAGGTCCAAAACTTTATACTCACCAAGATATGATAGGTAGTTGAGTATTTTCTCTGAATTTTACCAAATACAAATGGAATGGATATTGTAACTGTAATTTTACTTAATAACTGTTTCCTTGTATATAGTTTTACCATGTTAAAGTTAAAACATTCCTTTTTATTTGGACAAAAAGGGGGAAATGCATGAAAAATCTCTTGTATATTATAAAGACTTCTCACTCTGTTGATTCACTAAAGAGCTAATTGGCCAATAGCCAGGCAGGAAGCATAGGGTGGGTGACCAAACTGAGAATGATGGGAAGAAGAAGGGCAGAGTCAGAGGAGTCACTAGCAGATGGAGGGAGAAGCAAAATGAGCCTGCTGTACTGAAAAAAGGTACCAAGGCACATGGCAAAAAGTGAATAAGTAACATGGGTTATCTTAAAATGTAGAAGCTACTTGGTAATATGCCTCAGCTATTGGCCGATCATTTATAAGTAATATTAAGTATCTGTGTAATTTATTTGGGAACTGGTGGTTGGAATAGAAACTTCTACATATACAATTTGGTTATTTACTGCTGTCCATTTCTCTTGGGTATGCTTGCTTCTGTTTGTTCTAGAGCTTTCAGGTATGCTATTAAATCACTAGTATTATATCTCTGTAAGTTTTTTGTGAAGTTACTTAGTATTATGAACTCTCCTATTAGACTGCTGTCATTGTGCACCATAAGCTGGGTATGTGTTTTCATTTGCATTGAATTCTATGAAGTCTAATTTATTTATTCTGGATTGATGCAATAGTCATTCAGTAGAAAGTTTGTCCATCTTCCATGACTTTGTAATTTTTGCTATTGTTAAAATTCCTATGGAGGGATACTATTGCAGTCCAGATACAGAAAGGAGGGCTTGGGCCCTCTGCCAAATGATGTGATGGACTTTGACGATCACCTGTGGAGGGCCTCACTAACCCAGGGGAGTGGGTGGGGGGTGAGTTGGATGGTCATTGGGAAGCATGAGAGGATGGGAGGGCGAGGAATTGGAGATATGGATATGTAAATAAGCGTGTTTCTAAAATAAAAAGCAAATCCAGCTATAGTCCATGATGATCTGATAGGATGCAGCGGTTTATCTCAGTTTTCTTGTATCTGTTGAGACTTGCTTTTATACTGAGTATGTGGTATGTGAAAATTTGGAGAAATTTCTGTGAGATGCTGAAAAGAAGGTATACTCTTTTGCGTGCTGGTGAAATGTTTGTAGATATCCGTGGGTACATTTGGTTCATAATGTCTGTTAACTCTAGTATTTCTCCATTTAGTTTTTGTCTGGATGATCTCTGCATTGTTGAAAGTAGGGTATTAAAGTAATACACTATGTATATGTGAGGTTCAATGTGTGATTTGAGCTTTAGTAATGTTTCTTTTACAAGTGTGTTCCCTTGTATTTAGGGAACAGATGTTAAGAATCTAAATGTCATGTTTGAAATTTGGAGTGGGATCTAGGCCTCTGAAGTTATATTTATTTGTTACTGATATCTTTTCTTGCCTCTATTAGGTGAGTGTTTAGGTTTTTGTTACACACATTCAAATCTGTTAGGTGGCAAATCAGCAAATTGATGCTTGGCTTCCTGTCTTGGGGCTACTCTGTGTTTCAGGATTCAGATTCTAATGGGTTCCAGATCTGCACTCTACAACAATTGCTGAAATACTTTCTGGAGATCCTGGTACAGTTGTCAAGTAGTCCCAGATGAGTGTAGTGGCCTCCACAATCCAAACTCATAAGTAGATTCTCACATGCAGGATCAAATATGAAAATTAAACATACTTAATTAAAAATATAGAAGAAATCAGTCCATTTAAATTTCTACAACTGATTGTGAATTCCATAAATAGTAATTGTGAAATCTGTTTGTTCATTCTTGTTCTATAACAGCTTTGCACTGAAAAATTTTACTTTGATTTACATTGTATATAGGTTATGGTAAATATTGCTTTATAAAATTTTTATAAACAAGTTTTACTTTTACATCACTCCTATCAGTGGTCAACTTTCCCTTTGCTATATCCCCCTTCTCTCTCCTCTTCTTCCACCTCCACACACTCCTTTTTTTTTTGTCCCCCACATTAAGACATTAGGGTCACAGTTCTTCAATACAGCTTTCCAATTAAAGGCACCCAGTTTTCTTAGAAAACTAACTGATGTTTGGTTGGGCAGGGAAAAAGTCAGAACTTGTACAGGCAGAAAATAAATTTTTCGAACACATTGAAAATGTAGAATAATAGATATACCAGAATTTATTTAGAGTAACAGTCAGTCTTCAACATCCTAATTACTTGAAAAAGAAAACAATTTGTATATGACATTCTCTTATCCTAGAATGTGCTAGCCCATAATGAAAAGAGAAAGAAACCTAAAAACCAAACAAAGCAAAACTAGGCCAAACTAAACTACTGTGGGCAGAACTGAGAAGGAGAAAATCTAGAATGAAACCCAACGCTTGTGTAGTCTAAAAAGAAATCCTTCCAAAGTATAAGTACAATAGCAAGAATAGTTTTAAAAAAAAGGGGATACTTTGTCACTGTTGATAATCTGACATGCTAGGCTAACCTCACTCAGGTAAATAGATATCTGGAAACTGTGATACTATTTAGTAAGAAGGACATTGCCATATATGAGAGACTGCTATGTTTTTTTCATTGGTATGCCAATGGATAGTAAATATCCGTCCCTGCTCATGCAAGCAAATATGATTAAACTCAGATGGAAGAACAGGCACACAAACAAAAGTCATCAATTTGGAGGGGTAGTTGCTGGGAAAAAGAACAGTTTCATCAGAAAGTGTAGGTATATTAGAGGGTAATGGAAGGTGAAAATTCAGTACATACTTATACAGAATTGTCAAAGAATAAAAGTATCTGACCAGTAAGATATTGATGAGTTAGATATAATAAAAGAATAAAGAGCTTGACTTGTGGTGCTGTGACTCAGTGGTCAGTTACACAAGTTTCTTTCCAGCAACAATGGCAGGGTGGACACAGATGCCTGTAATTTCTTCTTCTGGCCTTTGATGACACTTTACTCACACATACAAATCCACACACTCACATGTACACGCAATTAAAAATAAAAGTAATGTCTCTCAAAAATTATTTCCAGCAACGATGACTACACAGGAAGCTTGTATGGATTACAGAAGAGAGAATAGACAATGAGTGAACCAGGAAATCTGAGGCTAACTGTAGTATCCAACTGTACCAATTGCAAATTTGTAAATTTTATACATATTTTATTTAATGTAAATACTTTGTTACAGGCTGGGAGACAGTTATTGGGAAACTCTACACTATTTTGCTTTTGTTATCTGAGTTGTCACTAAGGAGAAACAGTTAAAGTGCAACAATTGAAAACAAAAATAAAGATGTAAAATAATAGCTCTTCAATGACAATTATTCTGAAAGAAGATCAGTCATAAAACTTACCTTAAAATAACCTTTTATTTAACATTTGTCTCAAAATTTAGATATCTTAAAGATAATAGAATGGATCAAATTGAGCAAACATTTAATATTACTTCAGAATCAAAATTTAAATGAACAGGCTTATAAATGTATTAATTAACTCGTTATGATGTGACCAGCTATAACCATGCATATCATCAATAAGAAGGAGGCAAAGGAAAGCAAATTGTCTTCAGGTATGTAACTGTGATAGTGCCACAGAAGCAGCTCCCTGTCTCCCTGATGGTTTCAGCATTAATAAGCAGGGCAAGTTCTAGCTATTCTTTCATGAGGACATTGGGCAGTTGGACTTGATGCACATGTGGCAGTGTCATAGAGACTCTTTGTCAACTAATAGCTACAACTACAGATGCACTCAGGTAGCAAAATGATCCATCACAGCCATGATCAGTGACTTTAAAAGTTATAAATACACTGTAACTGTATATTGTGTCAAGCACCTGGAATCTAAAGCTGCCCCCAAACCATCACTTGTAAAGGTACAGTTCCTAAATATAGCCATACATGATGGAATGGAAATGCTGAGAATGAACCATCATTCTTTGCTGGATCATCGTTGTTAGTACCTATAGAAGTTGTGCTGCAAGCCATGTGCAATTGCTAGGAAAGGATAACAAAATGCTTTTTCCTTCTTTTTCTAGAAGTGCAACCTACTGTGTCTTGAAATTCTACTTTGAAAATTTATTGTTAATGTGTACAAAAAGAAAAAGATTGATATAGATCTCTTTATTACTATACAAAAGAACATATGCTTCAGAAGTCTTCTTGTATGTTTCTAGTTTTTCAACATCTGTATCTTGATGATTCCATCTATTTCTTGCCTAAATTATCAGGATATTATCATGATCTTAATTGCATACTTTGTGGTAAAAATGAAATATTACTAAAAAATATTGAATAAGAACAAACAAAACTTTCTTTTGTTGTGGTTATCATTGCTTGTTTAGGTACTTATAAAAATGCTTAAATTGTCTGTGTTTATTGACATACCTGAAAATAGAGTTTATCATACAAGTAAGGACATTATTCCAGAATCTCAATTCACATGTAATTGTCATTGTTTCATTTTTCTGAAGCAAATAGAGAAGAACTAGTAAGGTATGAATTTATAAAAACAGATGACAAATTTTCTTAAGTACAAAATTATACACACACATACACACAGACATGCCCACACCCCATGAGTAGTTATGTATAGAAAATACTAATGTTCTCACAAATATGGAGAGTGTTGAAAAATGGTTTTCAAAAGATAAATTGTGAAGTACATGTTTTTAGACTGCATTTAAATATTTTCTCTCTCTAGTTCACTCCTTAACTTGAATAATCTAGCCATTATGGAAGTTTACAAATATTATTAAAATATGAACTGGCATCTTATATTAAGACTTATATGACAATAGGATTAAAAATACGTCCAACATTAGATACGTGTAGGAGAAATTGTGGTCAGTCTATCTAAATCCAGTGTGCCCACTCCCTATCCCACCCCCAGCCTGCATAAGCACACTCATGCTCAACGTCACTTACTCCCTGAGCCAAACCACTAACCCTGCCTCAATGTCTAGAGACTGCTAACACAGAGACACTTGACCTAGAGACACCAATGAGGAAAGAACATGGAGCAGAGTCAGCCTCCTGAGGCAACAGGACCTTGGGAGGGGGTATAAATGAGTCTGCACCAGGCTCTGCTATTCACTGACTCCAGGGTGCTGCTTCTTCTCATCCCCACCCCCTGCATGTGTCTGAGCAGGGTAACCCGCAACAGATATGTAACTAAATTGCATAAAAAATTGCCAAGTGTACATGAGAGAAACAATGATTTATTATTAACACAGTATTGCATTAAATAATCAAATTCTGTGGAGAGAGCAAAATGTTTCCATTGCTTTATTCTCTAAAAGATAAACGTAACATCACCATGTCCTAGCTTGCTTTTAATAACATGATAAAAGCCTTTTGACGACTGCACCGTGACAAATAATTTAATAATATTTGCCTAAAAATATGTGTTGTGCATGGTGAAATGTATGTTAATATAAGAAGAATTTATGGAACCAGCAGTATATGAACCAATTCTTCCACTCTGCAATGTACTTAGGAATACACAAAGGATTTGGAAAATTAATGAGTATAAATATTATGTGAGTAACTGAGAAATACAGATGACATTATAAATTAAAATTTGGCAGTATTGTTTTAATTTTAACTTTATTTTTTATTTCAAGTTTTATACAACATACTTTGATCCCATTCACTTCCATAACTCTCCCAAAGTTCACCAACTTATCAAAATCTATCCAAATATATGTCCGTTTTATAAATGTCTTCAATGCCAATTTGTGCCACGCAGATTGTTCTTGGTAGTATAATCTTCCATTGGAAGATGTACAACTTAACAGGGTCTAGAGTCTTACAGATTTTCCCAGTAGCTAATAATTGCCAGTTACTCCCCACCAGTTTATAATCTTTTTGATATGTTATACTTTGTCTTTTTCTTTTCATTTTTATTCTTTGTTTTCAGTGATTTTTGTTATTTTTAAATATAGTCCTACTCTGCATCCTGGGCCTTGGACTGACAGTGTTGTCTAGGAGGCAGGCAATGAACTCACGATGCTCCCACTGACTCAGACTCCCAAATATTAGGGTAAATGTGTGTGCCATGTTAATCAACTCTTTCTAGCAACTGAGATACTTGTTAACTGATTTGGAAATTTTTTCCCTTGAATTTCAACTAATTCTACAAATTTCCTCAGTGTTGCATAATTTTGTTCTGCATATTCTTTTATTTTAAAGAACTACTTTTGGAAGCATATGAATAATTTATGGTGCATGTGGAGGCCTGAAGAAGTCATTGGATCCCCTGTAACTGAAATGACAAGAAATTGCCAGCTGCCATGTGGGGGCTGGAACAATATCCGTGTACCCTACAAGAGCAGCCTGTGCCCTTAACTTTTGATCCATCTGTCTATATCCTGTCCTGTACTTCACATTCTTTTTTTTTTCATTTTGTTTTTTTTTTATTTAAGTTAGAAAAAAGCTTGTTTCACACGTCAATCCCAGTTCACTCTCCCTCCCCCTTTCCTCCGCTCTCCCCACCAGGTCCCCCAGTCCTCCACCCAATCTCCATCCCGATGATCCCCAGGGAGGGTGAGACCCTCCATGGTGTATCTCCAGTGACTGTCATTTCATACAGGACAGGGCCTAGGCCCTCACTTAAGAGTCCCAGCTGAGAGAGCATCCCATAATTTGGCATAGGCATTCAAGTCCATTTGTATGCCAGGGATAAATACTACCCAAGGTCACATAGTTTACCTAGGCGTCTTCACTGACACCCACCTTCAGGGGGTCTGGGTCAGTCCCATGCTTTCCACACAGCCATCATTCTGGGGGCCAAGTGTCCTTCACATTCTTACATGTTTTATTTTTGTACTATTCCTAATAAGTTTTAAAGATTGATAGAACTGTCTTAGTTGCATAAATACACATTTTGTTTATAAATACTTGGTATTTTCAAGATCTATTCATGATTTTGATTTATATTACATTCTACTCTAATTCCTAAAAGGACATACTTTAAATCAGTTTTTAAGTTTTTTGAGGTTGATTTATGGCTCAAGCAATGATAATCCTTGTTGAATTAAACATATTTGTTTTCATAGCACATATGGGTTTTCTTAGGTTTGAAAATGTCTGTTTAGGAGAATCATTGTATCAGACTGTTGGCACTACTGATTTCTATTGACTTTATTTATTACTAGGGGGAGATTGTTTATCTCCAAATTACAAGCTGATATGTCTGTGTACATTTTAATTCTATTGATACTTTTCTTTTGTATCTGAATTTCTGTCTAAGATATGTATTTCTAAGCTGGGGATTGGTAGTACTCGTCTTTAATCACACCACTCAGGAGGTGACTTCGAGACCAACCTGGTCTATAGAGCCTGTTCCAAGACAGGCTCCAAAGCAATATAGAGAAACACTGTCTAGAAAAACAAAACAAAACAAAAACAACAAAAATTTATGCATTCCTTAGAGACAGTTTTGTAGACACTGTATCCTGAACCAAGTATGATGATAGACACAGAACAGTACTTCATGTCCTCATTCCAGATGGCCTGATTTCTATTCTCTAGTTCAAACTATATTTCATATTAAAATGTAACTCAACAACAATAAAAACTTACTTATCATGGTGATTTTTTCTTTTATTGAAAATAATTTTTTCATATAATACACTAGGATTATGATTCCCCTCCCTGTACTACTCAGGATACTACTTCTCCCCTTGCATTTGGATCCACACGATTTCTCTCTCCTTGGGGAAAAAACAGAGATCTAAGGAATGATACTAAATAAAATAAAATAAGGTAAAACAAAACCATCAAATCAGAGTACATCAAAACAAGAAAATAAACCTAAAGAAAAAGCAGAAGAAATATGTACATGTTTACATAAATAGCAATCTCATAAGAAAACAAAACAAAACAAAAAGATTGGAAGCCATAGTATGTACACAAAGGACCTAAAATTTTTTAAATAATTCCTTTACTTCATGAGACAAAAATCCTCCAAAAATGCCATTAAGTTTTATTTATTTTGCATTTGCCATTGCTGCTCTACATAAGGCAACAAACCCTAATAGTGGTTTGTTTCCCCAATGGGACTCCTAGGAAAAAAAAAACTAATTTTTCATTTGCAAATGGCTATAAATTGGAGATAGCTTCTGGGATGAAGATGGGCATGTTTCCATGTACCATTAATCTCTTTGACCTCCTGCTTGAACCTAGCATGCTGCCACAGTCATTGTGAGTTTATATGTGTGCCAGCCCTGTCATGAGTAGAACGCCTTGAGTCTTTGCTGTCTTCCATATTCTTGAGCTTTTTACTGCCTCCTTTTCCACAGGTTCCTGAGCTCAGGTCAAATGATTTGATGAATACATTCCCCCCAATTATGATAGAGTGTCTTTGACTCTCTCCATATTACATTTGTGACCATCTGCTGCAGGAGGAAATTTCTTGTGATGACTGAGCAAAGCATTGATCTTTGAGTATAGCTAATGTCATTAGGGACCATTTTATTGTTATGTTACTTTACCAGACCAGTTAGAATTTGACTTTACACTACATCATGGACTTTCTAGTCTCAGATTCTAGGCCAGCCAAGAAGCATTGAACATGAGTTCTTTCTTATAGACTAAGAATTAAGTCAAATCAAGTAGGGCTTCGTTATTTACAGATGATTTTAGCTATTATTTCACCAGAATATTATCAGACAGCTCACCATTGAAGATAAAAGGTTTGTAGCTGGATTGGTGTTTGTTTCTCCTTTGGTGCACAGACTAGCTTCCAGTACCATGAACACTAACTAGTCTGTAGAAGAGAAGGCTTTATGTAGGCAGAAGCTTGACTTCTCCATATTCAATGAATTGTGTATGTCTTGTCTTCAACCTTAAGCCTTTTATTTGTGGAGAGCCACCAATAGCCTTAGCAGTAGTCTGGTTGTTTGTTGGTTTCCGTCAGATGCTTTTTCCCAATAACTTGATTGGATGTAAACTATGCCCAAAACTGGAAGCATCATTTAATGAAGACATTCATTTGAAGCTCTATTTCGTCTGTTACTTGGCAATTTAATTTGGATGACTTTCACATATGAATATAGTTCAGGAAGCTTCTGCTGTACCAAATTTCCATATAACCACTTAAATAACCCTTGGTTTTAGGTGTTCCTACTCATACTCTGTCTCTCCCTTCCCTCCTATCCCCTTGATGATTTGTTGTCGCACATTCCTATCTGTCAATTAAGTATCTATTTTCTTTCCCTTCCTCAGTGATGCCCCCCATCTCTTAAGCTCTATGTAACCTCTGTGGTTACACCTATTGCTGATTGCTTACTAACGTGTTCATTTGCTCCTTTCTTATCTGTGCTCATTGACACTACTCTCAAATTTCTGGGACCATCCCCTTCTTTCCTGCAACTACTATTAGTAGAATGTGTACTAAAATATGAATTCTATAATTATATCCAGACCAGAACTAACCTCTGGGCAAATCATAATACGTGGCTGGTTATCAGGAAATTGCCTGGTCTTCTAAGGTCTGTTTTCTCGATCCTTCCATGTGTTCGCCAATTATAATTTATCCACAGAATCCTCAGTTTTATGTGCTAAACCTGCTGACATTTTCTACATGTATTTTCCCTTGGGCATTTGATCACACTAAACTTTAAAAGGTACTGAAAGTATTAACATGGCAGAAATACACTCATTGCAGTTTGAGTCTTATTTCCTGACAGAGCGGCTGCCTTCTCCAGCATTCTGTTCTTTCATGCATTGTTTTGGGTGAAGACCATTTAACATTCCCTGTTGAGACCTCAGTTCTTTGAAAGGCATTTGAATCTGCTGCTTATGTTATGAGGAAAAGCCTGATTATTCATTTTGTAAAATTTATTTATTTATTCATTTTTTCGAGACAAGGTTTCTCTGTGTAGCTTTGTAGATCAGGCTGGCCTCAAACTCACTGAGATCTGCCTACTTCTGCCTCCTAAGTCCTGGGATTAAAGGCATGTGCCACCACTGCCTGGTCCTGATTTTTATAGAACATTTTTAGCTAGAAACTAACCCAACACTGTCTATAGCTTATCACATATATTCAAAATGTCTAACTAATAATTCTATTAATAACTGAATCAGTTATTAATAACTGAATGATAATCATGTGGAAAACTGCCAACACACAACCTGAAAAATAAACAGTTTCCTTTTTGTATAAGCCCTGAATATTTCTGAACTGTTTAAATTTCCCAATAAGCATGGGATATTTTTCAAAAAATGAAACTTAAATAGAAAAGTACATATTTAATAAATGCTATTTTATTAAAAATATATGCAGACCTTGATAAATAAGTTTTTTCCATAATTATTACCTTCAAACTCCTAATTATTCTGAATTTATTTTCATAACTGCCTTCATTTCTATCTGATAATATCCCAAGTCTTAGAGCCAATTTCCTTTACTTCTACCTCAATTTTGTATTTGACATGGCTCTCATCTAACATTCATAGGAGACTAGAAAACAAATGCTGTTAAGTAACAGAATTACTTATTCTTAGAAGTGGATTGTTCTGCTGAAATATTCCCTAACACCGTCCATTTGTAAAAATAAAAGTTGCATCATGGTTTGATTCTCCACTTAAAGCAATGTGGGACTCTCTTTTATTCTTTACCATTTTCTCTTTATGACTTAGTTTCTTTACCACTTTTGTGATATGAGGTCACACCATATAAAACATGTTGACCTAGGAAATTATTTAAAACATGTTGACCTAGGAAATTATTTAGTGATCCTGGCTGACCTTGAACTCATGATCTTCTTGTGCCTCAATCTCCTGAATGTTTGGATTTCCTTATATATTCTTTTTTTCTCCTCTTTTTACATATATTTTACACATGTTACTCTTGGTTCCTTTTCCTCCCCTCCTCCCCTATCCCTTAATCCTCTCAACCCCCACCCTGCTTCATTCCCCCTCATGTCCCCAGGGAGGGTAAGAGCTTCCATGAGGGATTTTCATAGTCTGTCATATCATCCTGGGCAGGGCCTCGGTTCTCCCCATGTGTACATGCTGAGACAGCATCCCTCCATGCAGAATGGGCTCCCAGATTCTATTTGTATGTCAGGAATAAATACTGCTCTACTCATATATTCTTGTAGGCTTAAGTCTGTACCAGCTACCTATAAATGATGTGAGTGCCATAGATTTCAGATTTGTGGTGATTCTGGTTACTCTAAAGAAAGACAAAAACTGTGTTAGTAAATGAACTATTACCAAATGCTGTTTGTAGAAAAATGCTTAACCTATTTATTCCACATATCAGCATCATTTTCCTAAGTCTTCCTATGATTAGTGATTCTGTAGTTTGATTTTCAATGTCAATTTAGAGGTCAAATGTGGAGAAAACTTTGAATGAGTTTATCCTGATTGTTTACATTTCATAACTTTTCATTTAGAGATAATTCTTTTACTGTTAGTTTTCATAGCAATAAGATCTTGAAACAATTTATGTAAAAATCTGTCATTCCCTTGAGTTTAATTGAATGTGTGATTTTTATATTTCTGTGACAATGTTTAGAAAAATAACCAATAGACTCCTTGCTGTAGAACTACAGAATGCTTTCAAGTTCAAGAAACTGACACTCTTGACACCTATGTGTGTAGATCCACAAGTGACTTTCCTATCCAATTAATTTAGTCCAGTTACTCATCTGAACTGGATCAGAAAATGTAAGTGAATGAACGCTTTTCATGCTGAAATTTGAATGCCATGTTAGTGATAAATTAAAATCTCAGTAATTTTCATGTGGTTTTTCACATACTGTGTTATGAGAAGAAGCGATGAAGTGCCTCAAATTTCATCTATCTTTTAGATTCACTTTCTTTCCATCTCTGTGAACTTTGCATGCAATGAGAACAAGCAGTCTCTCTTATACGGTCCTAGGGATTGTTTATCCAAAGAACATAGATGTAGAAGTGAATGATTTAATTTTCAAGGAAAGTATGTGGAAAATAATGCCAAAAGATACAATCCACAACTTACATTGTAAAAGAAATTATAGGACCTATGCCCTATTCCTTTCCAAAGTAACATTACATTTTAATTTTATATTAGTTCTTTTCTTAATTGGGTTCTCTTGTTTCAAAAGCATTCTGATTGTGTTTTTGTCAGAACAGAGTATAACTAACACAGAAATTCATTTTCATTAAACTCAACCTAGAAAGTGGCTTATGGAGCCTAGCAACAAAGAAGAAAGAAAGCATTAGCCAAAGCTCTTCTGTCACTGAATTCTGTGTTCATTTCAGTACATTCTGGAGAAACCAACAATCTGCTTAATTCTTCTGAGTCAAAAATAATTGTTACTTAAAAGAATAATCCAATGCTTAAAATAAACACGAAAAAGGAAGCATTCAAAATAATACATGTTACAAATTTGTATTTAAACAAAAAATATTCTCAGTGTTCATCCATAGTTCTCAAAACATCGGAAAGAAATGTGTCTTCTGTATAAACTGTGCCTAGTTTTGATTAATGATGTCATCATATTTTCACCAATATTTCATCCACTTGGAAGATTTATCTAAAAATACTTGACAACATTAAAATAATGACTTTGATTCTACAACTCATATGAGTTCCACTTCATCTTTGCATTATTCTTGTTAGATATTATGAGATCATGTGATGTTCAGTTTCAAAGATGAATTCACATGTTCCCCATTCCCTACAAAGTTAAACTCCAAATGGCTCACACTACTGCCTGACATGAGCCTTGGTTAATCATCTGCAAAGTGACTACAAGTGTGGAAACTACAGATCATATTCTACAGAACAGTTATTTCCTCTGTGTGAAAGATTAACATCCTAGTTATCAATTTAGTTGATGTTTTGTTCCAAATGTCTTAGGGTCCAGCGTTAGAGAGATGGCTTGGCATTCCCACTTGTTGATTTTGCAGAAGACTTATGTCTGGTTCTCAACACTCACATTGTGACTTCTCCTCATCAATCCCCTCAATTTAAGGGGATCTAGCATCCTGTTCTAATTAATCTCTGTGGGCAATCTACTCATATGGTATACATATATACAAAGGAAGACAAAACACATAAAATTTGAAAACCTATTTTTAAAATTCTTGGGAGAATGTAATAATAATATATGAGTGTTATGGTACAGAGTTAACATATTGAAGTCATATTATAAATGAAGTAGTGGCACTGGTAATTCTTCATTGATTCATGGAGGTAGATGATACCCATGGAGAAAGATAAGAATATCTAAGAAGTCTTGTGCAATGTACTAATAAGTGAGCTTTTCCATGGCTTACTGATATTAATTCAACATTGAGAACATTGTAAAGGGGGGTTAATAAGTGTTAGGGACTGCTAGGACCCCAATATCAAAATACTAAACAAATTTAATTTGAATTGGATGTACTTGAGTATTTTCTCATTGCTCCTTTTGCCCTAATAAAAAACACAAGATGGATGCATTTTCAATAAAAGACTACTTTTATATAATCATTAAAATAACTAGCACTGATTTTAGAGAACTGTGCTTAAATCTCAATATTTTAGTAGTTGTATAAAACATTAATATAGTCCACCATATATATGAATATACTTATAATCAAAAGTGGGGTACATACCTAAATAGATAATTCTCAATAGAGAAATCTAAAATGACTAAAAGACACATAAGGAAGTGCTCAACATCCTTAGCCATCCGGGAAATGCCAATCAAAACAACCCTGAAATAACATCTTACTCCTGTGAGAATGGTTCAACTCAAAAACACCAATGACAGTTTATGCTGGAGAGGATGTGGAGAAAGGGGAACACTCTTCCACTACTGGTGGGAGTGCCAACTTGTACAGCCACTTTGAAAATCAGTGTGGAGATTCCTCAGGAAAATGGGAATCAATCTACCACAAGATCCAGTAACTCCACTATTAGGCATTCCACTATTATGCACATTCATACAACAAGGATATTTGTTCAACCATGATCATAGAAGCATTATTTGTAATATCCAGAACCTGGAAGCAACCTAGATGCCCCTCTACTGAAGAATGGATAAAGAAAATGTATTACATTTACTCAGTGGATTGCTACTCAGCAGAAAAAATATCAAATCTTGAAATTTGCAGGCACATGGATGGAACTAAAAGAAATCATCCTGAGTGAGGTAACCCAGTCACAGAAAGACAAACATGGTATGTACTCACTCATATATGTATTTTAGACATAGAGCAAAGGAGTAGCTGCCTACAATCCACACCACCAGAGAAGCTAGAAAACAAAGAGGAACCTAAGAAAGACATGTATGGTCCCCCAGAGAAGGGGAAAGGAACAAGATCTCATGAATTAATTGGGAGGATAAGGGGAGGAGAGAGGGAGTCAGGAAAAAGAGAAGGGAAGAAGAGGAAGGGAGATGAAGACATGAGAAAGCAGGAAGATCAAGTCAGGGAAAGAATAGAGGAGATCAAGAAAAGAGACAGCCATAATAGAGGGAGCCATTCTAAATTTAAAGAGAAATCTTTTTTGCAGAAATCTGGCACTAGTAAAATGTCCAGAACTGTACAAGGTTGACTCCAACTAACAATCTAAACAATAGTTGAGAGGCTACCTTAAATGCCTTTTTTCAGTTATGAGATTGATGACTACCTTATATGCCATCCAAGAGCCTTCATGCAGTAGCTGATGGAAGCAGAAGCAGGCACCCACAAACAAACAACAAGCTGAACTCTGGAATCCAGTTACAGAAAGGGAGAAGTTATGAGCAAATGGGTCAAGACCAGGCTGGAGAAACTGACAGAATCAGCTGACCTGAACAAGGCGGAGCTCATGGACACTAGACTGATAGCTGAAAAAGCAGTATAGGATTTTTCCAGAACCCTAAATGAGGATATCAGTTTGGATGTCTGGTTAATCTATAGGACCTCTGGTATTGGATCAGTATTTATCCCTAGTACATGAATGGACTTTGGAGCCCACTCCAGAAAAATGGATACTCTCTCAGCCTAGACACACAGGTGTTGGTCTATATCCTGCTTCAAATGATATGACAGACTTCAGTTAACATATATTTTGAAGGTGCAAAATACTAAATTATTTACCTGAAATTTAAATGGGATTAGTACTCAGCAAATGCATGAATAGTAATAGAGAAGAGAAATAAATTTTCATTTTAAGAAAAATCTTAGTCCAAACAAACTCTTGCAAAAATATATGAGTGTCATTGATTTTTCCTGAAACTATACAGCCTAACTTAATTCTGAATCTCTGATTCTTCCATGTTCTTTAATTTTTTTATACATGTATAGTCTTTTGTACTTAACTATCTCAAACCTCTTGTTTGTGGACCTTAAAAACTTATGCTTGTTTTTGTAGAACCATTAGCAACAATGCAGATAGGACCTAGAGATATGACATGTCCTAGAGGTATATCCTAGCATTAAAAGGAGTTACTACCATAAAAGCAATATCAATGTCATATGATATAAATATCAGGTGACCTAGCTAGTCATTGTTTCAAAGTTTAGACTGAAAAAATCTCTTATTATATGTGTTCGTGCATGTGTGTTTTAACCCATGCTATAGTGAAGAAGAAGGACTTCAAATTGGGAACCTTTTGTATGTTAATGTTTAATTGGAAAAGATAATGTAACAAATGGAAGGAAAATCTGTTTTATGATCTTATTATACACAGTTTAATGGTAAAAATTTTCAAAATAATTACCATGAATATACTTAAAGAATAAATATTATAAATTCTTTTCTATAGCCTATCTACTATCTTACTTTATGTCATTTAATAAGGATATATTTTTCCATTTTTCTTTTCACAGTCTATAAATACTTTAGCAAAACATAAAGCAAATATCTAATTTCCATAGAAATGATGAGCAAACTTACTTATCTGTCTGAATCCCTGTTATATGGGGTGGTTAATCATGACTGTCATCTTGATCTATTGGAATTGGAATCTCTTAATAGATGGAACTCTGGCTTTGTTTGTCCAAGTGTTTCTAAAGGGACTCAGTTGTGGAGAGAAGACCTACCTTGAATGAGGGAATGTCAGTGAGTATTATTCTAGCAAGGTGAACTTGCTAGAGGGAAGGAGGAAAGGGCCACTCTCAGTGTGGACAACAGTATTCTGTGAGTCAGTTGTCCAGAGGAATGAAATTGAGAGAGTGGAGCAGCACCATTTATCTCTCACTGCTATTTGCTCGCAGCCGCACATTACAATGTTCCTCCCACTATTGCCACATGCCTGGCCTTTTATGCCGGAATGAACTCTCCACCACAAAGTCAAAAGAAATACTCATTTTCTTAAGTTGCTACATTTCAAGTTAATTATTTTCATGTCCAATGAACTGCCCCTGATAGGACCTCATCAGTGAAGAATATCAAAATTATTAATGGTTTATTTGCCACAGAACCAGCTGTAAAATAGCTCTCTTCCATGTTTAATTGTGAAGGTAGCAATACTTGTAAATGTATAGAGAATAATGTTTCCAGTAAATGGTTAGTTTTCAAATAAATGGTTAGTTTTCTCCTTGTCTGATTCCCTTTCTTATATAAATGCAGCAGAAAGATTGAGATGAATGACTTTAAGGTCTGTACTATTGGTCCAATTTCTTTAAATACACTTCTAGAGGCATTATTACCTGAATTTCAGGGAATGGTTTAAACTGAGTATAATCTTTGATATATAGAGTAGAAATGATGGGCAGGTGAATATCATTTATAGTTTCTACATATGAGTAGAGAATCAGTGAAGGAAAGAAATAGCCCACATAGATCATTTTATATTTTTCCCATCAAAACATACTTTTTAATATTTACTTTTCTTTTAAACTTAGCCTTGATGTTTTGCCTTAATGTCTGTCTTTTAAACATTTGGCTGAATAATTTTCTCAAGTCAATGTAATTCTGCATATTATTTTCACTAGAAACAGAATATTTACACTTAATCTAGTATTATCCTGTATATAAGATGCCAGATAATTAAAAATTTAACATGAAATGAAAATGGAGTTGCAGGAAATACGTTTATACATAACTAATTTGTCACTTTAATTATTGTCTGTTTATATAATACCATTGGAATTGGGTCAAAGTCAAGTTCTTTAAATATTATGTCAGTAACAGTACAGACATGCTCAACTACTGAGATTATAAAATAAGTCTCCATAATGACTGATATCAGGAATTTTGTGTCCTGGTCTAGTTATACAATCTACCTTTTGACTCCCAAATGACTTAATAATAGAATGTAATTTTCTCAGTTAGTATTCATATTGCTGTGAAGAGACACCATGAAGGTGGCAACTCATAAATGAAAACATATAATTGAGGAGCTGACTTACAATTTCAGAGTTTCAGTTCATTATCATGATGGTGGAGAGAATGGCCTCATGAAGCAGACATGGTGCTGAAGAAATGGCCAAGTTTCCTACATCGTGTAGGAAACAGGAAATAAACTGACTGGGATGTATTCTTCTCATAGGAAACATCAAATCCCAACCCCAACAATGACACACTTCCTGTAGCACGGCCATACCCCATCCAACAAAGCCATACCTCCTAATAATGGCACTCCCTCTGAGATTATAATCAAACTATCACAGTTATTATTCTGAAAATAACTGTCTGTTCCTTAAAGATGATAGAGTATCTTGTCATTTGTTTGTACTCACATTCAAGACTATACCATAAGCAGTTCATGTGTGTTCATTAAATGAATAATTAATGCATTGTTGAATGAATTCTAATACAAATTAAGAGTTCCATGTAATTGTCACATTATGTATCTATGTAGATTATATTAATTTAGAAAAATGTTTTGCTAGTTTTCTTTAATCATTATAAATTCACTGGTTCATTTAATTGCTACAGAATGCTGGATATTATGTAGTATAATATGCAAACACCCACACAGCTGTCTTTGAATCTGAATCCAAATGTGTTTCTTGAACAGAAAATGTAAGATGTCAAAAAATGTCAAATACTAACAACTACTTATAAGGAGGTTGAACTTGTACTTGAATATAAACTTCAGTTTGGGCATTGAAAGTAGTATGTCTGTGATTTATCAAAGAAATATTTTGTTGTTATCTTGAGACACATTCTCAATAAGTAGATCAGGTTGTCTTCGAACTCACTATATATCACTTCTTGACCCTAATTCTATATATAGTCAGGCTCAGCTTAAGCTAATCACCTTCCTTTCTCAACCTATTAAGCAATAGAGTTACATATATGTGTCCAAATTGAATATTGGATATACAAAAAATATGTTTGCTTATTTTAAAAGCTCTCAGGTACGTGCGGCCACCATGGAGTAGTGTTTGAGATGGGAAGGGTTTTGCAGTGGGAAATGACCTGATACTGGCCTCATTTCACATCCCTGTTGTAGCTGCTCTGATCCATTCATCCTCTGTCATCCACCAGACTATCTTCAGGTACCACAGCTGGCAATGCTCTTACATGAAATGGGATAGTATTTGTATAACCTGCGCATATCCGCTTATTTATTTTGAATGCTATGTTAGACACTTATGGTATATAATTCAATGGAAATGCTATGTAAAAATGTTCTCATATTGAACTGTGTAGGCAGTAATAACAAGGAAGTGATTTCTTATATTCAACACAGTCACTATTTTGAAAAACAGTATTTTTATCTGTGCTTGGTTGACTCTGGAGAAGCCAAGCCTAGGGGTATGGAAGGTCCGCTGTATTTATTTCATAAATATTTACAACACAATGAGCCTACACATAACAACTTGTTCCTGACAATATAATGCATCTTCTATATACACAGTGGATAATGCGAAGAAATAAGAAAACCCACTATGTAGAAGGTATAGGCATTACACATCTGGATAATAGGTAAGGACAGTATAACAAGCAAATCTCTCATGTCATGTACTTACTATGTGGGTAACCGTGACAGTCATTGGAGTTTGAATAGACATAGCAGGTATATCTTCAAGGGACAGTTTCTGAGATGTCATTTTTCAGAGTTTAGCTCTCTTGCCCATTGGCCTATGTTGTTTCAGGGATAGAGTCTGAATTCATACAAGTTTGGAAACACAACTTTATTTCCCTTTATTTACAGTTAAAGTGATTCCCACTTTTGCTATTTACAGTAGTTAAGTAGTTTTTGCTATTGATGTTGTTGTTTAATAATGTACCTAATGCTTTCACATTATGTTGTAAAAAATACACAAGTGTATAAAACACAGTTCTTTGCCATGTGTCTCATCTAACTTCTCCACTAACTATAATCAAATTTTAAGTAAATAGTGAACAAAAAGAAAATCAGTGACATTGTTAGATCATAATTTCTCTTGAAAAAATTAGGTACAATAGACTTTGGAACAATTTGCCTGTCTTTGGTGCTGAAGACATAATGTACCTTGTCATTTTTTAAGCTAGAATGTGAAATCAAAAGGGCAATTACCAAACCAACTGTCATTAATTTGAAGAAATAGAAAGTGTCTTTTAACAGAAACCTGCTTTTAAAATATTTTATTGTATTTATACTATTAAATGAGTATCTTGGATTTTATAATAAGACTTCATAACCTTGTAAAGAACTAATGTTAAAGATTTGGGTGCAAAGAAACTATTGCTTATAAATTTGAAAATGATCGAACCAAAAGAAATCAAATTAAAGAGTTCTTTCAACAATTAAAACTGTTTCAAAAGTAAGATATTGTTTACATGGATGTTGGAATATTATTAACAATTTTTGAAGGTAGGAGAGATGGCTCAATATAAAAGTCCTTTATGATAAGCTTGATTACTGAGTTGGATTTCCTGGGGGAAAAGAGAAAGCTCATTTCTACACATTGTCTTTGACTTCCACATATATGAAGTGGTCTGTGCATGCCTGCACTTACCACACTATACATACAAACAATAATAATAAAGTAAATAAAACTTTAAAATCAGTACATTTGAAATAGCATCATGAATATTGGAAAAAAGTCACTTAAGTCTTAAGTGACTTAAGAAGAAAGAAACATGATTCTAATTTAAACATGAAATTGCATGGGAAAGGTGACACTATTGTAAAAATTCTAGTCCAATCTTTGTATTCTTGTTGACCATAGGCTGCTTGTTGAAGAAAGTTTCTCTTTCCCATTTTAGCCAGCCCTCTGTTCTTCTCCCCCATCTGTGTGCAGGGAATTTGGCTTTTAATGATTACATAAGGGTCTTTGGCCTCTCTCTTACAACTTGTTTGGCCAATGGGAACCTAAGCAGTAGATCAAGTGAGCAGGAAGAGGATAAGGTCACTGTCTGTGTGCTTGAACTGCCTCCCTGTAGATTCATGTTGGAACATTGCCTTACCCTTCTGAAGGCCAAAGCTCTTACTAGGTCAGGGACTCAGTGTGCTACCTTTTCAGCTTTGGTAATTGCTCTATCTCCTTGCTGCTTGAGTTTTAAAGTGAAACCAATTTCTAGCTATTGCTAGCTCTGCACTTTGGTGCACTCCATTTGTTGTTTGCCCTGAACCCTGTTTATGACTCTGTAAATAGTCTCTCAAATTACTAATCTGTGTGTCGTCTGATCATTGCCAAGACCCTGACTGATATAGCACTGTTGTTGCCTAAGCAAATGCCATATCATTTATTTATATGGAGAAAAAATTCACGGCAATAAAAGCTTAGACAAGCCAACCCAATGCACTTCCTAGAGCATTATTGTTCTCGCATTATTTTACCATTATTGAGAAGTCAACAGATTATTTTTAACCTAAAGAATAATAGTATAATTGCAATGATATAAAAGTCATGAAACCTAACAGAAAATTCTGTCTATACTATAAGAGATCAACAAACACCTGGTGTCAAATAAATAAATTGGGATAAGAAGTTACTAGTTTTCCCTTATTAGAAATAACCTTGTTTTAGAATCGGTAGCCTGAAGAAAAACTAAATTTATGAATCCATACTTCCTAATGTTAAACTAAATATAGACAACATGTAGATGACAGTGTTTTATGAAGAAATGTGGTAAGTGCTTTTCTACTTCCTACTTCTGCTTCCACATTCTTCATCCTCCTATTCAGTCTTTTCACTGCTTGTTTATAGACTTCTCACTTTAGAAATAGTTGAGAAGACATAAGAAAAATATGGCAACACTAACTGTGTGAAGAAATCAGCATTATGTTCCAGGAACCAGTAGTACTTCTCAACTGTGGTGTGTTCTTTCAGGATAGTAGGTGACTATATATAGACTCTTATGTCTGCCAAAACTTTATTAAAATTATTACACTTCTTAATTAAGATGATACCTATCTATAGGAGTCATCATTAAGTAAGATTTCGTCTAAGGAATTTTAAAGAAGTTTTAAAAATGAGAAGAGCTAAGGACAGCAGGAAAAAAGGGTTTCTGCGATCTCACAGGATAGCCTCCAGGGCAGGTCACAGAAAGAAAAGAAAATAGACTCAAGAAGAACAGGTGCACAAGAATCTCCAAAAATCTGGGCAGAGTTTTTTAACATACATTTACAAAGCATTCAGCAGTCCCCAACATCAGCTAGCAAGGATTCTGACTAGCAACATGCCAGTGGCAGAGCTCAACAGCTGAACTAAACCCAACATGACCAAAACTATGGGCATAGTGAAGACAGAGTTCTCCACTTTCCTATGGAAGAAAATTCCACCAGCATTTTAAGGTGATATCATGGACAGACAGCAAAGGCAAAGTCTGTTTTCAAAACATATTTCAGAGAGCAAATGTCTCCTTAGAAATAATACATATTTCCCATGAAAGATACATTGAATTTTAACATATTTAATTTTTTTTGTTTTTTTCTACATGAGCAATTGAATTATATGTAAGATTTATTGAGGACATGTCTGATACTTTTAATTTAGCAATGCATTCCAGTATGAGATTTCATGATGAATTTTAAAATAGATTGAAGAAAAGTAGGGAAAACACCTCTTCTTTGAATAAACTTATAAGATGATAGTTGACTTTTAATATATTTGGATACTAAGAATATTTATCAAAGTCAACAAAGGCATCACAAAATAGAACATAAATTAATAGACACATGAGCATATTATAAAGCTTTAAATTACTTTTTAATCACCCAAATTTCTCAGTATCTTAAGAACACCACATTGGTAAATTACGAAATTTGATGATTTTGATTATTTGCTAAAGGAAGCAACATTATTTCCTTTTACATATAAAGAAATTGAGTCACAGTTTAAATAAATATACATTCAAAATTTTGGAGACATTCAACAAAATCATAGGAGAAAATTTTCCAACGTGAAGAAAGACATGTCCAGAGGAGGCTGAGAGTCCAGGGAAGCAGCTGTTCCTACAGCAGCATCAGGTAAACAGGACGGCTTCCTGGCCTGTGTTCCAGTACCTGCAGATCGCCTGGGAACTGCACAGAGCTCCCAATCCCAGCGGGAGACAAGCACCTTCTCCAGATCTTCTCTCCCACCAACGAGACCAGGAAACCAGAGGAGGCTGGGAGTCCAGGGAAGCAGCTGTTCCTACAGCAGCATCAGGTAAACAGGACGGCTTCCTGGCCTGTGTTCCAGTACCTGAAGATTGCCAGGGAACTGCACAGAGCTCCCAATCCCAGTGAGAGCCAAGCACCCCAGACTCCAGGTCTTCTCTCCCACCAAAGAGACCAGGAAACCAGAGGAGCCAGGGAGACCAGGGGAGTAGCTGTTCCGGATCAGGTAAAACAGGACCCAGCATAGGGTCCAGGGGACCAGGTAGGAGGCTAAGCGCCCCAGATTCCTGTTCTTCTTCTCCACCCACAGGACCAGCATTTGGAGAATGAATAGAAGAACCACCAGATTATTGGACTTGCTAGCACCCACCAAAAGGGAACTCTGGTCCCCAGACCAGGAAGGGGCTCTTTCTGCACCCACTAGAAGAAGAGATGGGAAGGAGACAATACAAAAACACACACAGCAACAGAAAAACAAATATGACACCGCAAGATTCTAGAGACTCCACACCAGCAAGACCCCAACATTCCAATGTGAACGAAGCAGAAGAGAACGACCTTTAAAGCACTTTCATGAAAATGACAGATGCCCTAAAAGAGAATATAGGAAAATCCCTCAAAGAAATGGAAGAAAAAACAAAACAAAAAATGCAAGAAATGAAAGAAAAAACAAACCAAAAAATGCAAGAATTAGAAGAAAAAACAAACCAAAAAGGCAGGAAATGGAAGGAAAAAAAGCAAAAAATGCAAGAAGTGAAAGAAAAAACAAAGCAAAAAATGCAAAAATTGGAAGAAGAAACATACCAAAAAAGGCAGGAAATGGAAGAAGAAACAAGCAAAAAATGCAAGAAATGGTAGAAAAAACAAAGCAAAAAAGGAAAAAAAATGGAAGAAGAAACAAACCAAAAAAGGCAGGAAATGGAAGAAGAAACAGAGCAGAAAATGGAAGAAATGGAACAAAAAGCAAACCAAAAAATGCAAGAAATAGAAGAAAGAACAAACCAAAAAATTCACAAAAGGCAAAAAATGGACGAAAAGATAAACAGAAAATTGCAAAAAGCAATGCAAACACTGCAAGGGTTGAAAACTGAAATAGAGACATTAAAAAAACACAATCTGAAGAAAGGCAGAAAATAGAAAAGCTGGACAGTCAGGTACTACTGATACAAGCATTACCAACAGAATAGAAGAGATGGAAGAGAGAATCTCAAGTGTTGGAGATACACTAGGAGAAATGGATTTATCAACCAAAGAAAACCTTAAATCCAACAAATCCTTAACACAAAACATCCAGGAATTATGGGACACCATGAAAAGACCAAACCTAAGAATAATAGGTATAGAAGAAGGAGAAGAAATCCACCTCAAAGGGGCAGAAGGCATATTCAACAAAATCATAGAAGAAAACTTTCCCAAACTTAGGAAAGACATGCCAATGAAGGTACAAGAAGCCTACAGAACACCAAATAGAGTGGACCACAAAAAAAAATCCCCTCGCCACATAATAATCAAGACCCCAAACATACAGAATAAAGAAAGAATATTAAGAGCAGCTAAGGAAAAAGGTCAAGTAACATATAAAGGCAGACCTATCAGAATTACACCTGATTTCTCCATGGAAACTCTGAAAGCCAGAAGGTCTTGGATAGATATTCTACCAACACCAAGAGACAATGGATGCCAGCCCAGACTACTATACACGGCAAAGCTCTCAATCACTATAGACGGAGAAAACAAGATATACCATGACAAAACTAGATTCAAGCAATATGTGTCCACTAACCCAGCCCTACAGAAAATTTTGGAAGGAAAACTCCAACCCAAGGAAGCTAACTACCACCAGAAAAACATAGGCATTAGAGAATCACTCTCTACCAACAGCCAAAAGAACAAAGGGGTGAAATTCCACACGTAATTCCACCAACAACAGCCATTGCAAATCGAAGAAGGATGAGCAATCAATGGTCATTAATATCCCTCAATATTAATGGCCTTAACTCACCCATAAAAAGACACAGACTAGCAGAATGGATTCGAAGACAGAACCCTTCCTTCTGCTGCATACAAGAAACACACCTACCCTCAAAGACAGACATTACCTGAGAGTTAAAGGTTGGGAAAAAATTTTTCAATCAAATGGACCCAAGAAACATGCAGGGGTAGCAATCCCAATATCTAACAAACTAGACTTTAAAATAAAATCAATCAAAAGGGATGAAGGAGGTCATTACATACTCATCACAGGTGAAAAACACCAAGATGAAGTGTCTATCCTGATCATCTATGCCCCAAATACAAAGGCATCCACATATGTTAAAGAAACATTATTAGAACTTACATCTCTTCTAAAGCCCCACACAGTTATAGTGGGAGATTTCAACACACCACTCTCACCACTAGACAGGAATACCAGACAGAAACTCAACAAAGAAACAAAGGGTCTAATAGAAGTAATGACCCAACTGGGATTAACAGATATCTATAGAACATTTCATCCACATAAAAAAGAATATACCTTCTTCTCACCACCACATGGAACCTTCTCAAAAATCGACCACATACTTGGCAACATATCAAACCTCAGCAGCTACAAAAATTGGAATAACTCCATGCATCTTATCAGACCACCATGCTTTAAAATTAGAATTCAATAACAACACAAATTGCAGAAAACCTACAAACTCATGGAAATTGAATAATGCTCAACTGCACCATCCCCAGGTCAAAGAGGAAATAAAAAAAGAAATTAAAGACTTCCTCAAATTCAATGAGAATGAGATACAACATACCCAAACCTATGGGACACTTTGAAAGCAGTGCTACGGGGGAAGTTCATAGCACTAGGTGCTCACATGAAGAAACAGGAGAGCAGTTATGCCAGAGAATTAACATCACAGCTGAATGCTCTAGAACACAAAGAAGCAAACTCCCCCAGGAGGAGTAGACGCCAGGATATAATCAAATTGAGGGCTGAAATCAATAAAGTAGAAACCAGGAAAACAATACAAAGAATCAATGCAACGAAGAGTTGGTTCTTTGAGAAAATCAACAAGATAGACAAACCTTTGTCCAAATTTACCTAACAGCAGAGAGTGAACATGCAAATTAACAAAATCAGAAATGAAAAGGGGGACATAACAACAGACTCTGAGGAAATCCAGGGAATCATTAGTTCATACTTTGAAAACCTGTACTCCACAAAATTCGAAAATTTAAAGGAAATGGATGACTTCCTGGATAGCTATCACTTGCCAAAACTAAACTAAGAACAGATAAGCAATTTAAATAGACCTATAACCCCTATGGAAATAGAAGCAGTCATCAAAAGTCTCCCAACCAAAAAAAGTCCAGGTCCAGATGGCCTCAGTGCAGAATTCTACCACAAATTCAAAGAACAGCTTATACCAATTCTTCTCAAAGTGTTCCACACAATAGAAGCAGAAGGGTCTTTGCCAAACTCTTTCTATGAGGCTTCAACAACCTTGATCCCCAAGCCACACAAAGACACAACTAAGAAAGAGAACTTCAGACCAATATCCCTCATGAACATTGATGCAAAAATACTCAATAAAATACAGGCAAATCGGATCCAAGAACACATCAAAACAATCATTCACCACAATCAAGTAGGTTTCATCTCAGGGATGGTTCAACATACAAAAATCCATCAACGTAATCCACCATATAAACAAGCTGAAAAACAAAAATCACATGATCATCTCACTAGATGCTGAAAAAGCCTTTGACAAAATCCAACACCCCTTCATGTTAAAGGTCTTGGAGAGATCTGGGATAACAGGGACATTCTTAAACATAATAAAAGCTATATACAGTATACCAACAACCAACATAAAACTAAATGGACAGAAACTCAACGCAATTCCTCTAAAATCAGGAACAAAACAAGGCTGTCCACTCTCTCCATACCTTTTCAACATGGTATTTGAAGTTCTAGCTATTGCCATATGACAACAAAGGGGGATCAAGGGGATACAAATTGGGAAGGAAGAGGTCAAACTATCACTGTTTGCAGACGATATGATAGTTTACATCAATGACCCAAAGAACTCTACCAGGGAGCTCTTACAGCTGATTAACACCTTCAACAAAGTGGCAGGCTACAAGATCAAATCAAGAAAATCAGCCCTACTATATACAGATGATAAAAGGGCTGAAAGAGAAATCAGAGAAACATCACCCTTTACAATTGCCACAAACAACATAACATACCTTGGAGTAACGCTAACTAAACAAGTGAAAGACCTGTATCGTAAGAACTTTGAATCTTTAAAGAAAGAAATTAAAGAAGCCCTCAGAAAATGGAAAGATCTTGGATAGGTAGGATCAATGTAGTAAAAATGGCAATCCTGCCAAAAGCAATCTACAGATTCAATGCAATCCCCATTAAAATCCCAGCACAATTCTTCACAGACCTTGAAAGAACAATAATCAATTTTGTATGGAAAAACAAAAGACCCAGGATAGCCAAAACAATCCTGTTCAACAAAGCAACATCCAGAGGCATCTCCATCCCTGACCTTAGGCTCTATTATAGAGCTATAGTCCTGAAAACAGCTTGGTATTGGCTCAAAAATAGACAGACCAATAGAATCGAAATGAAAGCACGGGTATTAACCCACACACGTACGAACATCTGATTTTTGACAAAGAAGCTAAAAATATACAATGGAATAAAGAAAGCATCTTCAACAAATGGTGCTGGCATAATTGGAGACTGGCACGTAGAAGAATGCAGATCGATCCATGTCTATCGCCATGCACAAAACTTAAGTCCAAATGGATCAAAGACCTCAACATAAATCCAGCCACACTGAACCTCTTAGAAGAGAAAGTGGGTGGTACCCTTGAACGAATTGGTACAGGAGACAACTTCCTGAACATAACACCAGTAGCACAGACAGTGAGATCAACAATTAATAAATGGGAACTACTGAGAAGCTTCTGTAAGGCAAAGGACACAGTCAGCAAGACAAAAAGGCAGCCCACAGAATGGGAAAAAATATTCACTAATCCCACATCTGACAGAGGGTTGATCTCCAAAATTTACCAAGAACTCAAGAAGCAAGTCTCCAAAACATCAAAGGACCCAATGAAAAAGTGGGCTGCAGAACTAAATAGAGAGTTTTCAATAGAGGAGTCTAAAATGGCTGAGAGGCACTTGAGAAAGTGCTCCACATCCTTAGCCATCCAGGAAATGCAAATCAAAACAACTCTGAGATACCATCTCTCTCCTGTCAGAATGGCTGAAATCAAAAACACCAATGACAATTTATGCTGGAGAGGATGTGGTGAAAGGGGGACACTCCTCCATTTCTGGTGAGAGTGCCAACTGTTTCAGCCACTTTGAAAATCAGTACGAAGATTCCCCAGAAAAATGGGAATAAACCTACCACAAGACCCAGCATCTCCACTCTTAGGCATATATCCAAAAGATGGCCATTCATACAACAAAGATGTCTGTTCCACTATGTTCATAGCAGCTTTATTTGTAATAGCCAGAACTTGGAATCAACCTAGTTGTCCCTCAACCGAAGAGTGGATAGAGAAAATGTGGTACATTTACACAATGGAGTACTATTCAGCAGAAAAAAACAATGGAATCATGAGATTCGCAGGCAAATGGATGACACTAGAAGAAACCATCCTGAGTGAGGTAACCCAGTCACAAAAAGAGAAACATGGCATGTACTCTCTCATATATGGATTTTAGACATAGATCTGGGGAGTGCCAGCCTACAGTCCTATGGCCAGAGGGTCTGGGAAACAGAAACTTCATTTAGTGGCTGATCAAAGAAGAGGCAGACTCTCTCGGTTAAGTACTGAGCTGAACTCAAGAAAGCCAGTAACAGAGAGGGAGGACTGATGATAAAAATGATTAAGACTGGCCTGGTTTAACCCCCAGAAACAGCTGAGCAGACAAAGGTTAACTCTTGAATCCCAGGCATCAGCCTGGGAATCCAGCATGGGACTGATCAAGACCCCCTGAATCTGGGTGTCAGTGAGGAGGCCTAGGTAATCTATTGAGCCTTGGGCAGCATATCAGCACCCATCCCAAGTATACACACGGACTTTGGACTCCCATAGAACAATGTGAGGTGCCCTGTCACCCTGAACTCTTGGGGAAGGGTCTAGGCCCTGCCCTACATGAAATGACAGACTATGGACACCCTCATGGAGGGTCTAACCCTCCCATGGAATGAGGGGATAACGTTGGGGGGGGTTGGGGGAGGTCACGGGAGGAGGGGAGGGAAAGGGAGAGGGACCTGGAACTGACCTGTGAAGCAACCTTGTTTCTCATCTAAATTTAAACTGGAAAATAAAATAAAAAAAATTAAAAAAAATAAAAATAAAAAATGAAAGACATGCCAATGAAATAAAGAATCCTACAAATCACCAGAATGGACGACAAAAAAGCTCCCTTGGCACATAACAATTAAAACACCAAACATGCAGAATAAAGAAAGAATATTAAGAACAACAAAGGAAAAAGGCCAAGTAACATATAAAGGCAAACCTATCAGAATTATACATGAATTCTCTGTGGAAAATCTGAAAGCCAGAAGGTCCTGGATAGATATTCTACAAACACTAAGAGACCACAAATGCCAGCCTAGGCTACTATACCCAGCAAAGCTTTCAATCACTATAGATGGAGAAAACAAGGTATTCCATGACAAAACCAGAATTAAACAATACATATCCACTAATCCAGCTTTACCAAAAGTACTGGAAGGAAAACTTCAACCTAAGGTATGTATCTACACTCATAAAAACATAGGCAATAGATAATCCCACTTTACCAAAACCAAAAGAAAAAGCAGGGTAAATCCACCAACAAAAAAATCAAACACAAACAAGAATTAACACTCAATGGTCCTTAATTTCCCTCAATATTAATAGTATTAATTTGCCTATAAAAAAACACAGACTAACAGAATGGGTACGAAGATGGAATTTATCCTTCTGCAGCATGCAAGAAACACACCTCAACTTCAAAGACAGATGTTGAGTCAGGGGAAGAATAGAGGAGAGCAGGATCTGAGATATCATAATAGAGGGAATATTTTAGGTTTGAGGAGAGATTTGGTACTAGTAAGATTTCCAGAGATCAGTATTTATCCCTGGTGTATGAATGGAATTTGGGAGCACATATGGAGGGATGCTCTCTCAGCCTGGACACAAGTAGGAGTGTCTAGGCCCTGAACTGGATGATATAACAGACTTTGAAGATCCCCCATGGAGGGCCTCACCCTCCCTAGGAAGCAGAGTGGGGATTGGGTGGAGTTTGGGGGGTTTGGTGGAAGAGGGGAACGAGGGGAGTAAGAGGGAGCTGGGATTGACATGTAAACCCAGCTTGTTTCCAATTTGAATAGAAAAAGATTGTGAGGATAAAACATTATCACAATTCCTAACTACCAGAAACTATCTTAAATTTATACTGAATAGGATAATTGATGAAAATGTCCATTGATTCACTTCTGAAATTATTAACTTGTCTTACACCAATTTATATCTTCTTTGATTTGTACATTTTATTTAATTTGCTTACAATTGTGTATAGAAGCTACATATTAGTGCAGTAAAAATAGCATAGTAATTGTTGAGATATAACTAGTACTAGTGGTGTTAAAGTACGATGACACATTCCTGAAGCTTTAATGATATAGATGACAAGTTGTAAATTGAAGTGAAGGTAGTGTTTTACATTTTGCACAAATTAAGACTTAGGTATTCAGTATTATTCAATATGCAAAGATTATGAATCTTACCAGACCCCAAATAGCAAGCTGAATGGATGGGTAGACTCTAAAACAAGGAGGCCGAATATAGCTTTTTCCATATTTTCTTCCATATTGTTTCAGTAAAAAAGTCATCCTAATCCAAGTTTAAAAATAAAAGGAGATGGAGGAATTCAATTCGTGCTGCTACCTTTGGAAAAGGTAGCTTGTAAAGCTTTGGATGAAACTAGGGAATGAATCATTCAGTGTTTCCATTCTCTATCACACTGCATCTGGAATGAATAGATATATGCTGCTGGTATTGTCTCTTGAGCTATGTTTTGTTTCAAACATAATTATGTTGAAAGGATTAAAACTAAAATTTAAGTGTTCAGACAAACAAGCTGCATTTGAAGTCTCGAATTGTAATTTCTTGAATTATAGAACTTTTCTATCTTAGCAAAGTGAGAAGACAAATTCTAGATAACACATTGTCACAGTAAGTGATATGTCACACTTATCCAAGGATAATGTTCCCTGTGAGGATGTCTGCTGATTAAAGAATTTAATATAGCTAAACAAACCCAGAAGTGCACAACTAGCACAATACCATACATATATAAAGAATTATATACTTAATTAATGGATAATATTTGCAAAAACAAAGGATTGTTCCTTGTGAAGTAAATAACTGATTCACATGATTGAACCCAGTTTTAGTGAGAATGTTACCCATGTATCTTAAGAATTTTAAAAAATGAATTCTACTGATAGTTTGCAGTCTAATATCTCTTAGAACATTAACATTATTATTAATGTACTCATTTTGATATTGCAACATTACTTTTGATGTTTTATAATTTAGATGATGCCATTTTTATAGCCTTAATGAAGAAAGTACGACTGAATCTTTCATCTATTGAACAATGTCATTTTTTCTGGCAAGAGTTGTATTATGAGTCCAAATCAGACCCAAATTTCAACTTTCTCTGTATCTAATTTTGTACTCTACAGTCTTGTCTTACTATTTATGCTTTATTGTTTTGTCTTCCTTATAAATTGAAAGTCATATAATTTACAAAGCAATGCCCTTAAAATTAGCCTATGTATTTAGCATACAGAAAAGTTGTGGTTATTATTTTGCTTCATTTTATTTGTAGTGAATTTTGGTTTATTGTTTTCAGGGAGTTTAATCCCAACTTATTAACGTTTTATATTCTATTGTTATCCTTAGGAAATTAGGTCACAATATTTAAACTATTAAATTCTCAGTTTCGTTTCTGTATTTAACATATCTATTAATTTACATGCTGAGAAGCTTCATGAGGTATGTAAAAGTCGGGGAGATGATTCAGTAGATACAATGCTTGTTATGCAAGCATGAGAACTGGAGTTCAATCCTCCACACCTACACAAAACTTGAGCAAGGTTACATAGGTCTATAATGTCAATACAGGAGAAGTGGGCACAGGTGGATTCTTGAGACCTGGCAGATACCAATTGTAAATGACCTGTGATCTTCATATTCAGTGAATAAATGTGTCTTAAAACATAAGGTGAAATGGGCTACACCACACATTGGCATCTATGTATTAAAAATGTGTCCACAAGTGCACATGCCTTACAGATACATGTGAATGTACAGGAACACAAAAAGAAACTGATGTCATGCCTTTCAAAATGACTAATGCTATCCGGAACACAACAGATTCCTAATTTCCTCAGAATTTTTACTAATACTGAAGCAGGAAGCAGTTCTCTACTCTTGGACACCATTTTTGGTTTCAATTTCCATGCTCTACTAGGTATCTAGAAATGATGCATTCTAGCTTAAACTTAAGTCTTGTTATCTCAAACATTTAAAAATTACTTCCCAGAATGCTTGTCATTAAAAAATTACCTTACATACACAAATATTTTCACTTATCTCCTATGAGTAATTTGTAAGCTGCTTTGTCTTTTTTAATAGAGTAAAAAATGTAGAAGTGATTTATTTTTCCTGTCCATCAGTATTTTATTATACATTATTATTTTATTTGTTTTTCCATCTAATTTTCTTTTCATTATATTTTATTATTTAAAACATTTTGAATTTATAAAAATATTTTAATCATATTCTTCTTCTCCCAAAGTACATATAAGTCTTTCCCCTCCCCATCTGCCCTACCTTTAAATTCTTTCTCAATATAAGGCAAAATACATTACAATAACCTAAAAAGAAAAATAAAATAAACAAGAAAACAAAAGAACCCCAAATAAAATACAAAAGAGGTAACAAAAAGAATGGAATCAAAAAAATTTGCAGCCCAAGTTGGTCAGTTGATCTTGAATATGAATTGTGTCTTGGAAGGGTTCATATAGCCAGTGTCACTCCATTGGAAAAACTGATTCTTTTCTCTCTAACAGGAACAATGATAGGTCAGTTGTTAACTTTGTTATCATTTATTCATTCAATCAGTCATTCATCCTTTTTTGAAATATAGCAAAAGTAAATATAGTAAGATAAAATATCATGTCAAAGACAGACAAGACAAACCAAAAGAAAGATAGAGCCCAAGAGAAAGCATAAGAATCAGAGACCCCCTAATTCACATGCTCAAGAGCTTTATAAACACTAAACGGGAAACTAGGATTCATACACAGTAGACTAAGTGCAGACCTGTGCATGCCTTATGTAGACAAAGGGTTTGAGGGTGCCTTGATGTTTATGCTTCTCTTTTGATATTGTTCAGAGTGTCTTCCTGTACCAAAGATACTGAATGTAGGTATGGATGCTTTAGGTAGGCATCATATTGACTTCTCCACGTTCAATGAATTGTATATATGTTGTCTTCATCAATGGGGCCTTACTATCAGTGTGTGGATTTGCATATCCATGTAATTGGGGTCTCATAAAATGAATTGGCCATTGTTCCTTCAGTTTCTCTTTTATGGACTCATTTGATAAACACTGCCACTAACTCTTCTTAGAAAGTCAGGTAGAACTCTGTTCTAAAACCATCTGGTTCTTGTCTTTTTGCTTGGGAAAGTTTTAATGACTGATTCTGTTTCACTGGGGTGATAGGTTTACTTAAATTGAGTATCTGATCTTAATTTAACTTTGCTAAGTAGTAAGTATAGAGAAAATTATCCATTTCTTCTAGATTTTTCAGTTTGGTGGAGTATGTTTTTATAGCATGGCTACATGATTCTTTCCTCAGTGTAGGTGTGTACTCTTACATCCCCCTCTTTCACTTCTTGCTTCCTTCCCTCCTTCCATCCCTTCCTTCCTTTCTTTTTTACTTCTATGTACTATGTACATGATTTAAATTTTTATTTTGTTTCACTTATTCTATGAAGATTTCACACACACTCACACCCCCCACTCATATATATTTATACATTAGAAGAACTTTTATTTACATATCAATCCTCCATTTCCTCATCCTATCATCCTCCCATGTTCCACATCGACCACACTAACCCATGCCCCTCCCACTTCCCAGAAACAGTGAGATCCTCCATGGGGGACCGTAAAAGTCCATCACATGTAGTGGAAGACCCACACCCTCCTTCTCATATCTGGACTGCAATAGTATCCCTCCATAGCGAATGGGCTCCCAAAGTTGGCTTGTACTTTGGGATAAACACTGGATCCACTGTTAGAGGTCCCATAGATTGCCCTGGCCTCCTAGCTGGCAACCACATTCAGAGGGCTTTGTTTGGTCCAATGCTGGTTCCCCAGATTTATGACTAGAGCCTCTATGCTCTCACTATGTCAGGTCAACTGTTTCTTCGTGTTTCTCCAGCACCATCTTGGCTCCTTTGGTCATCTCTCCTCCCTTTCCAAAATCTGGATTCCAGGAGTATGGCTAGGTGTTTAACTGTGGGTGCCTGTTTCTGCTTCCATTAGCTACTGGGTCAAGGCTCTAGGAGTGTCAATCAAAGGAGTCATCAATCTCAGTATAGATAAAGGACATGAAAGGCTATCTCTCCAACACTGCCTAGCTTCTTATTTGGGGTCATCCATGTGCATCACTTAACATTTCCCCTGTTCCAAACCTCTCTCCAAACCTGAACTGGCGACCTCTATCAAGGCATCTCCTGTCTTGCCATCCCCTATTCCTCCCATGTTCAGTCTTCCTGTTCTCCTGCCCATTGCCCTTCTTCCCCTCTCTCCTGCCCACCTCCATCAACTCCCCCATGCTCCCAATTTGCTCAGGGATTCTTGTCCCTCTCACCTTCTTTAGGGCATCATTCATACTACTTTTGGGGTCCTCCTTGCTTCCTAGTTTCTCTAGTGGTGTGGATTGTAGGCTGGTAGTCATTTGCTCTGTGTCTAATATCTATGTATGAGTGAGACCATACCCTGCTTGTCTTTCTGAGATTGGGTTAGCATACTTAAGATGTTTTGTTTCAGTTCTATCCATTTGTCTTCGAATTTCAAGATTTCTTTGTTGCTATTCTTTTTTCTGCTGAGTAATACTCCATTGTGTAAATAAGCAACACGCTCTCCAAACATTCTTTTGTGGAGAGGCATCTAGGTTGTTTCCAGGTTCTAATTATTCACAGATGAACAGATGCCCATATTGTATAAATGTGCATTCTTTGGGTATATGCCACAGAGAGAAATTGCTGGATCTTGAGGTGCGCTGATTCCCATTTTCCCGAGAAACCACCATAATGATTTCCAAGGTGGTCTTACAAGTTTACACTGCCACCAGGAATGGGGGACTGTTCGCCTTTTTCCACATCCTCTCCAGCATAAATTGCCATTGGAGTTTTTGGTTTTAGCCATTCTGTCCTTTGTAAGATGATATCTCTGAGTTGTCTTGAGCTGCATTTCTCTAATGGCTAAGGATGTTTACAACTTTCTGAAGTGCCATTTTAGATTCCACTATTGAGAATTCTCTATTGAGTTCTACACCCAACTTTTTTTTAAATTTTAAATAGCTTGTTTTACATGTCAATCCCAGTTCCCTCTCCCTCCCCTCCTCCCACATCCCTCCACCATCCCCCCCCCCCATCCTCCCACCCTATTGCCAATTCCTTTCACATAGGGGATATCTAGAGTCTATCATTTCATTCAGGGTAGGGTCCAGGCACTTCCCTAAGAGTCCAGGCAGAGAGAGCAACCCTCTTTGTGTTAGGGACACACAATGTCTGTTAGTATTCGAGGGATAAACACTGATCCACTGCTCAGGACCCCATAGGTAGCCCAGGCCTCCACATTGACTCTCACATTCAGGGGGTCTGGATCGGTCCCATGCTGGCCTCCCAGCTGTCGGTCTGGGGTCCAAGAGCTCTCCCCTGTTCAGATCTTCCGGGCCTACACCCAACTTTTTAATTGCATTATTTGGTGCTTTGTTGTCAAACATCTTGAGTTTATTGTATAGTTTGTAAATAATCCCTCTGTCACATGTGGGGTTGGTGAAGATCTTTTCCCACTCTGTGGGCTGCCATTTTGTCTTGCTGACTGTGTCCTTTGTCTTGCAGAAGCTTCTCAGTTTCAGGAGGACCCATTTATTAATTGATGATCTCAGTGTCTGTTCTACTAGTGTTATGTTCAGGAGAGAGAAAGAGAGAACGCCAAAACTTTACCACTAGACTAGACTTTAATTTCATTTTTTGTTTCTTCCTTGACCCAGATATGGTAAAATTGTGCTTTTTATCAATTTCCATGAGTTTGTAAGGTTTCTACAATTTGTGGTCTTGTTGAATTCTAACTTTAAACCATGGTGATCTGAAAAGATACATAGGGTTATTCCAATATTTTTGTATCTGTTGAAGTTTGCTATGCTTCCTAGTATGTGGTTGATTTTTGAGAAGGTTCCATGTGGTGCTGAGAAGAAGGTATATTCTTATGTGTTTGGATGGAATGTTGTATAGATGTCTGTTAATCCCAGTTGGATCATAACTTCTGTTAGTTCCTTTGTTTCTTTGTTAAGTTATTGCCTAGTTGTCCTCCTACTGTTGAGAGAGGGGTCATGAAGTCTCTCACTATAAGTGTGTGACGTTTTATGTGTGAGTTGATATTTAGTAATGTTTCTTTTAGCAATGTGGGTGCCTTCAGATTTGGGGCATAGTTGTTCCGAATTGAGACTTCTTCTTGACAGATTTTTTTCTGTTATGAATAAGAAATGCCCTTCTTCATCTCTTTTGATTGATTTTATTTTGAAGTCGAATTTGTTAGATATTAGGATTGCTACACCACCTTGTTTCTTGGATCCATCTAATTGGAAATATCTTTTCCCAACCCGTTACTCTGAGGTAACATCCATCTTTGATATTGAGATGGGTTTCTTTTATGCAGCAGAAGAATGGATTCTGTCTTTTTTCCATTCTGTTAACCTGTGTCATTTTACAGCCAAGTTAAGCCCATTGACATTGAGGGCTATGATTGTTTATTCTTGTTTGTTTTGGATTTCTTGATGCTGGTGTTATTGTGTGTGAACTTCCCCCTTCCCCCTCCCTACCCCCACCCCTTGTTTGGTAAAGTGGGATTATCTATTATCTATGTTTTTCTGATTGTAATTTCCTTCCTTGGACTGGAGATTTTCCTTCCACACATTCTGTAGGGCTGGGTTAGTGGATATGTATTGTTTAAATCTGGTTTTGCATGGAATATCTTGATTTCTCTGTTTATAGTGATAGTAAGCTTTGCTGGGTACAGCAGTCTTGTCAGGCATCCTTATTCTCTTATCATTTGTAGAACATCTATCCAGGACCTTCTGGCTTTCAAAGTTTCCATTGAGAAGTTGGGTAAAATTTGGATAGGTCTGTCTTTATATGTTACTTGGCCTATTTCTTTTGCTGCTCTTAATATTATTCATTTATTCTGCAAGTTTGGTATTTGGATTAATATGTGGCTAGGGGAGTTCTTTTTGTGGTCCAGTATATTTGGTGGTCTGTAACCTTATTGTACTTTTATAGGCATATCATTCTTTAGGTTGGGGAAGTTTTCTTCTATTATTTTGTTGAGTATTTTTTCTGTACCCATGAGCTGTATTTCTTCACCATCTTCTATACCTATTATTATTAGGTTTGGCCTTTCCATGGTTTCCCATAGTTCACAGACATTTTATGTTGGAGATTTGTTGAGCTTGAGATTTTCTTTGGTTAATGACTGAATATCCTCTAGTGTGTATTCAAAATCTGAGATCTCTTTTCCATCTCTTGCCTTCTATTGGTGATACTTACATCTGTAGTTCCTGATCATTTACACAGTTTTCTATTTTCAGCATCCCCCCATTCTGTGTTTTCTTTATTGTTTCTTTTTCAGCTTTCAGGTCTTGAACTGTTTTAATTGATTACTTCAGTTGTTTGGTTGTTTTTTCTTGGCTTTCTTTAGATTCTTTAAGAGATTTGTTTATTTCTTGAATTTTTTGTTTTTTTCCACAATTTCATATATTTTCTTTGTTTTTTTCTTTTATTTCTTTAAAGGATTTTCTCATTTCCTCTTTGTGGGACTTTATCATCTTCATAAAATAGTATTTATGGTCCTTCTCTTCTGCTTCATCTTCATTGGGCTTCTCAAGTCTTGCTGGTGTGGAGTCACTAGATTCTGGTGGTTTTATATTCATCTTTCTGTTGTTGAGTGTGTTCATATAATTTCTTCTTCCAATTCCTTGTTCAATTAGGTACAGGTGGGGTCTCTCCCTCTCCTGTAGTCTCCAGGTGGTGTGTGTGGGTAAAGACTTCAGTTTCTGCAACTCTTGGTAGTCTGGCCTCTCCTGGTATTCTCCTCGCTCAAGTGGAGGGCATAGGGGGACCAAGACTTTAGTGGAACACAGAGGGCAGATGGTGAGGGCAGAGGGCAGAGGGTGGAGGGGGCCCATAAGTGAGTTATGGCTTGTGTCAGTGTGGTCCTTCCTGTCAGGGGAGTTCCACTCTACTCAAGGAGGAGGCCCAAGAAGATTCAATGAGGGGTGATGGCAGGAGTTGGGACCTGAGCAGAGTCCACACTCACTTCAAGCAGAGGGCAGAGTGTGGAATGCTATTGTTTTAATATATATTTCATTCACTAATCAATCCATGTTTTCATGAACACATTCCCAAATACCAATATTCATCAATATTTCATGATGTATTAGTTAATTTTTTATTGTTAAATGCTTAATGATATATTTTTATTTCCTATGAAATATTTTGACAATATGCTAATCAGTACACACACACACACACATACACACACTCATACACACACAAATACAGGGCAAAAGAGAGGAGAGAAAAAGAGAGAGACAGAGAGACAGAGAGAGAGAGAGAGAGAGAGAGAGAGAGAGAGAGAGAGAGAGAGAAGAGAGACAGGTGTATTTGAGCCATACACACATATGAAACCTAAGTCTAAGAAAAGCTATTTATAAAACCTGAAGAAATTAAAGGGTAATATTACAGAACTAAATTGAGATTTTGAAAATATCACAAATGCTTATGAAGGCTTATAATCATATTTTACTCTATATATAGAGTACAGATTCCATGTTGACATGCATAACACAATAATATAATTCAGAATATTTCTGTCAATGAATGCCTTCCACAAGCAAAACCAAATTCCAAAAACCAAAACAAGCAGAAAGAAAAAAAACAGTTTTCATGTGTATCAATTAATGTTTCCCTGTGAAGTTTTCTGCATCTAAAATTCTAAGCTACACTATATTTTGTTTCCTCCATCTTGTTTAACTTGATAGCAATAATTTGGTGGTATTTCACTTCTCCAGTTTTTTTCTTTGTGGCCATGAGTTACAGCATTTCTCCAGTGTTTGTATAGATTTTGAAATTTTGCCAGTGTGTTAGTTTTTGTTACTATGCAAAGAAGTACATGTTAACCTTTCAGATTATTGATTCTTAGTAGAAAGAAGGAAGGAAAGAGTTTTTATTTAGTGGCAATCTGATATTATAACATTTCTCTGATATTTGTTCTAATTTGAAACATTATATTCAAGCTTCAGGCAAAATTATCAATAAGATGTATTAGATTTCCATGAATATATTTTCATCAATATGTCTGTTCCTGATGTATTTGCAAGACATGTTTATTTTTGCCATTTGCTATAGCAAATGAAGACTCTGAGTACTTTTCATGTTCCTAAAGGTCAGGGGATTCAATCAAACTAACATTTTTTAAGCACGAAGTATTTGTGAGACATTCAGCCTAGAGATGAAGAATCAATTCTATCTGAATATACAGAGTCCAAAAATTACAGATATGTGTGTTTGTGTGTATATTTTATAATATGCACATATTTAGTGATATATGCATATATATGCAAATTTATATGTTTATTACTCAAAGACAGTTTGCAAAAATACTGTTTGAATTAAATTGAATAGATATAAGACGCAGAATGATTAAGAGTCAGAAATTCTAGATCACATTGCTGCTTTCTCTTATTTTTTTTAAATAGTAGAATACTTTTATAAATTTAGTGTTGGAGAAAAAGTGGAATTTAGGAGCAATGAATCAGCAATACTTGAGTCTTACAGAAACTATAAATTATAGCATTACATCCATGTCAGACACAATTCCTGTGATGTGATCTCATAACTAATTTTCTCTGATTCATGTCTGTTTGTGTTTCAATCTCCACTGTAAGCCTTCTCTCTTCCTTTAGGCTGGTTGCCTTACAGAATGGAAACTGGACTCTGGTCTCATTGACCATCTCTCCATTCACCCTTGAGCATTGGCTACCCCTGGGGCTCACCTCCATCTGTTATGGTTGTAAGAACACATCATTATGAGAAAGGCTGAGATGTGAAGTCAGGTAATACTCAGACTGAGCAGTCAACCCCTGTTAGTTCCTACACTGTTTCGTATGTAGGGATCCTCTACCTGTATCGTGTAATTATGCAGCTTTTAATGATGTTATCTTTACTTTTGAGAATAAGAAACTTACCTTTATATATGTGAAGAGAGTTTTAAAACCCCTTACACTGGAATGTTTTGGGTAACACTAAAACCTGAATCTTGTGATTACCACTGTATTCATGCAGTAAGTAGAAAATAGAGACAGAAATATACATACATACATACATACATACACATACACATGCTACAGCTTTACATGGGAGATAAAATACTGGACAATGAGAGTGAGGAAGACAGGAAAGCAGACAAGAGAATATGCAGAAAAATAAAACCAAGTATTATGCTTGAACTTTGTCTACGTATTCACAATCTATCATAGAAGAGACATAGGGGAAGGTTCAGCCGGTACAATTTTATAGATCTTTGGATAACTGGCATGGGTCATTTCTGCAATGAAACACTAATAAGTGAAAATACCATTTCTTTTTGGTTCATTCTCATTCTCTCTTCCTCACTTGACATTGGTTGTTTTATTGAGAACTTTGGTGGATACATAAGAGGGTAGATATAAGATCCTATGATGCTACTTCTCAATGAAGGAATGACAGTGAAAGGATAGATATAACAAACATTGCTTCATTTGGTTTTGCTTTTCATTTTTTATCTTAAATGAAGGAAATGGGTTGTACTGTTCAGAGAATATCTGCTGTGATCGCTATGGAGATAAAGGGAGAAGCTACAGTTCAGGATAATATGAAATCGAGAGTTTAGACATCAGCAGGCAAGCCTAACATCATTTTAGGCTAGACACTATCTTGAGAAGCTGCTGATTAGACCCTGAATCCAGTTCCTGAAAAAACAACACAATCAGTTAGAAGTTGTTCCAGGATCAGCCTGACACTGAAGAAACAGACAACTTATCATGGTCATCACATATCCCAGTAAGTCATCAGATGACCCAAGAGAAATTTCCAAATGCTTACTTAACCCCAGGGCCACTCAACCCAGGAAGAATCCCCACTGAACCAATCATAAAACACCAAAGCTTGTAATCCCCTTGCTTATGGTGTTGCTCTTTATAAGGTCACTCTCCTTTTGGTTAAGGCAACTCCTCTCATCCACTCATAGGAACACTGGTGGACAGTCCAAACTTGAGTTTGTTACTAATAAACCCCTGTGTGTTTGCATGGGTACCTGGCTCTGTGGTGGTCGTGTTCAGGATTCCACATCCTAGCATAACAAAATCAAAAGTTTGAACAGCTAAATGTTGCATCCTCAAAAGAATTACCAAAATTATCAGAAGTAAGACACAGAAAATGTCATTAGAGGCTCTACTACTCACAATTTTCTAGAAAAAAATGCTTTTAAAAATTGTTCAGTGTAGTTAACAACATTTTTAAGGAATACATGTGAAAGGAGATTCATGCCTAGAAGGCCAGCACAGTGTTGTGCATAGTAGGACAAACTCTGCTTTGTTTTAGAAATCCAAAAGAGAAGGAAAAATCATTTAGCATAGTTTACATAGTTAAAGAACTATAATGAGAAAGTCTAAAATATCCTGGTAGGTAAAAGACAAAACACAGTTCTGAAGCACAATGTAGGCCACAGTCATGACTGATAAACTTACTTGATCAGGGAGACTAAGATGTCAATGATACAGCATTGGAGAATTACAAGTTATCCAAACTGACAGAAAGTATAAGCACAAACATAGGGATTAGACTCTAACGATTAATGCAACCTTTATAGTAGACAAACACAGATGTCTTCTTCCCTGTAGGATGTTTTAACAAGTTTAGCATAATGAATCCAACTTTTAATGAATTGCTTAAAGAGAAAACAGGTTGATATTTAATATATAGATAGTCACATGGAACTTGGCATGACAGCATAGAAATCTAGGAAATGCATGCCACAGACAGTTTTCAGCATCTTCCTAAAAGTTCAAATTAATTTTCTTGAGGTTTGCAATCTGTGTATATGTTTGCCTTATTGGTTGATAAATACAGCACTGTTGGTCAGTATGGAAGCAAGATAGGTGGGACTAGGAGTTGAGGAGGATTATGGGAAATGTTGTCAAGGAGTGGGGTTGCCATGGGATCCTGAAAAGAGATGAGGCTGGTGTCCTCTGTAAGATAAAATGTTATAGAAAAATATACAATACTAGTCATGTTTAATACTTAAGACAGAAATAATCAATGAGAAGCCCCAGACATTGGCTGACAGCATTGTAACTAATAATTTCTGTGTGTTATTTGGGATTGACATGGTTATGGGACTAGGCTGGTGGGAAGAATGCTTGTTACAAACTGATGCTCTAGTTAAGAGTAGAGATAAAGGCAGAAGGCTATCAAATTCAAGGCCAATGTGTGTGTGTGTGTGCATGGAAGGAGATGGAAGAAATTTAAGTGAAAGTATTGAACAAGACAAAATTTCATAGCGATACTCTTTAATTTGTGCACTTAATATAAACTAATAAAAATGAATAATGTTGCTAAATATTTACCAATAATGCTGAAAGAGGGAGGGGAGAAAGAGAAAATAATTTCAGTTACCAATATCAGTAAGAGTTGACAACATTACTGAAAAACCTGGATACTTAAAATAATGATGACACAAACTGATACTTCACACATTGCACAAATGACACACACAGCAAAATGTGTAAGTTAAACTGAACAAACGTTGGAGGTAGGACATGTGTCAACTTTGTATTTTGTGGATCTTGATATTATAGAAGCTTTTAACATGCAAATTTGAATAAAATACATAGGATCTAATTGTAAATGTTATAGAATTTTTCTGAGTCCTTGACTGTACCAAAAAGAAAACACTTTAGAAACTATCAAGATGCTTGCTCTAGAGTTCATTCTCAAGAGATAAAAAATATTTGAATGTTATAAAATAGAAGCTGTCGGTGATATAAAATCATTGTGACAATATTATTAATAATTAAAGTGACAAATTTATTGAAATCAAAACTTACCAATTTCTTACAGGACCTGCTCCATGACTTGTAAACAATAGACACACAACTATTGGAAAAATAAATACATTAAAGTCAACCTATTAATAAGGCAAGTGCTCAATATCATTATTAGAAGTTTACTGAATTTTTATGCATTACTCAGCAGAAGGGCAAAATTAATAAAAAGCAAAGAACAAAATGTTAGTGAGGCTGTAGAGTAGTTAGAATTCTAATATTCCAGTAGTATCAATGTAAAATGGGACAAGTTTAGAGAATATGTTGTTAGTGCCATATAAAACTACACATTCATCTTATTTATCTATAACAGGAAACAAAATATGTAGCGTGAAATAAAATTTTCAGAAAATATTCATACATATATCAAATTAAATAGATTAAAACTAGACAGGTTTATAATGATTATCAACTAGAGAATAGAACAGTATTTATTTGCAGCAAAGACAGAAAATTATATTTTAACTCATTGTGGATGAGTTAAAAGAAATGAATAGAACATACCTATGAAATGAAATATGACCAATTATGGACAAAGAATTTAGGATAAAACATGACATTAAAGTATTTCTTTGTCGGAAGTGGCAAATTCTGGGTCAGTTTCTGTGGAAGAAGGAAAATAGTCACCTAGAGAAAGGCCAAAATACTACCAAGATGTTAAAGAAAATATGTTAACAATAAGCAAATATTTTAATATTAATGCTACATATAATGATAGAGAGCAAAAATTTATTTACAAAAACATGAACAAAGCAACTTAACAGCAAAGATGAATTGTAATAGAAATAATGATTCATACTGGAACTAAGAAGGGGCAGAGTTCTGAAAACCACCTGCCCAAGTGAAGGTTAAGACTGGTTAGGGCATTCTGTATAGCAACAGTGTTCATTGCACATGATTTGGTAGCCAAATAGACTTTGTTAAAGCTGTAGCATTACAAGTATGGTATAAGTTGTCACCAATCTATAATCCAATCATCTGTGTTGACACATGAGTGTCAAAAATATGTAGTAGTTCACTATCACATGCCATGCTTCAGACCTAGATTTGAAATGTAGACATTAGTTGTACAAAGTTCGCAGAGGATCTGATGAGGCAAGGGCAGAATGCCATTGAACTTTGAGTCTATAGGGTTTAGGTTTGTAAATCAGTTTGGCAAACAAGCATGTACACTATAAACTAAGGTCATGGGGAATTGTGCTCAAACATGTTGTTATGTAGGAGGAAGGATTGAAGAAAGTAATTGAGCTTTATCAAAAAGGAAATATAACCACCTAAGCCCTGATAAATCCTGGACATTTTGAGCAATGGTGAGGTTGTAGTGATTATTGAGATGAAATCTACAAATCTTAAGTATTCTTTTACGTTTTCCCAATACCTCAGCAACTTGAGAAGTCTATCAACCATTTAGGTTTCTCATAGTTAAAATGCTATTAAAATATTGTATGCAACAAAGTTTAGATAATCTTAAACTGGAGTTATCAAGTGGCTTCTAGAGATATGTATGGAATTTGGGAATGTTCTCAGGAAAATTGAAAAAATATCAGTTTCCTAGATTTGAAATGAGTTTGGGCTCTTCCGTCCCTTGCTGCCACCTTGGTCAGACTTCTTGACATCTTGCAGTTTTGCTTTTTGGTTTTGTTTTCATATTTTATAGTGTATTAAATCATGATTAAAAATAAAACATAAGACCAGCGAGATGGCTTAGCAGATGGGTGTACTGTACAAACATGACTACTTGAGTTTGATTCCCACAAACCATGCAAAAGGGGAGAACTGACATGAAAATTTGTTATCTGAGCTACACATGCACTCTGTGACACACATGTGTCTTCATACACACACACACATACACACAGAAGCATGCACACAAACACACACACACTAAAATAAAAATGATAATAAAATTTATTATTATATGTTTTGGAAAGTAAAGGATATATATTCTTTAAGTCATCCTGTTGAAATGAATTTACCATTTTGAGCATGTGTCACAGGCTCAGGGTTTAATACACACTCAGATTAAGTTACAGTAGGTGTTTTGCTAAGAACATTACTTCTATTCTGTCCATTGGTTAATGCTATGAACTTAAAATTTATTATTTACCTTATTTATCATCCTTACATCTGAAGGACAAATGAGCATTTAAATGACATGAGCTTCTGCCTCTTGCGGGGCTGCAATGTACTGTGCTGTTCCTTCCTCTCTGCATTTCCTTCTTTTTTATTGCCTTGAGACTCCTTTTATATTATTAATTAATTAATTGTTCTTCCTAGCCAGATCACAATTTCCCCTCTCTCCCCTCATCCACACACCCCCTTTACCCACTCCCCCTTCTTTTCAGGGGAGTACAGGCTAAGGAGTTCTTGGCTTGTCAGGAATCACTGAAACATCAATACACCTGCATTAACCTTGTTTTGACTCTTTCAAATAAGGTAGATACCAATGCTAAGTGGTTCAGCAATTGAAATGACTTATTTTTTAATGCAGTTGTTTGCTTTAAAAAATGTTGAATAAGTAAGGGAAATCAATTTGCAATGCTGAGAGCAGAATATTAAAATATCACCTTCACATTGAGGCAAATTTTACAGAAGAGGCTTTGTTTATTGTTACTGGAATTCTTTATATAATTGCATTGTATTTCCTATCTGTTATTTGTATATGAATAAAAGACTCACTCTCACTGCTCAGTCCCTCTTCTCTCCTAATAGATCTTGGATTTGAGTTACAATGGTAGATTAAGTTTTAACTGCAGACAGAGAGCTGTCCCTCTATTCAAAACTGCTTTATGCACTCACATTTTCATAGTGAAGCTTGCAAACTTCCTTTCTGCTCCAAGTTCCTTTCTTTCTAGAATTCTCCAGGTGCTTTAATGCACTTGTTTGTTTGAGGTATATATGCTCAGTGAGGCATGTAATGCATTTATAAATTACATAGTCAAGGCTTTACATAGAAGAATCCTGAGCTTTATTTATATTGCTTTTAAAAGCATACCTTGTCATAAAATGAAATTGGAATTTAACTATAAAAAAGGAATACACTAAAATTCAGTGAACATCTTTATTTTTATTTTATTTTATTCTTTTCAAAATTCATTGCTGACAAGAGTACCTAACAATAAGTCTAACACCTTATGTTCTTTGGACCTTTTAGGAAGACATACACCACTTAGTGAATTTACTAGTTGAGGATAGAGAGTATACTAATACCTTACTGGAATTTAAACATTCTTTTTTTTTCTGGGTATAATCTTTTTTTTTTTTTTGCATTTGTTTTTTGTTGTTGTTGTTGTTGTTGTTGTTTTATTTTATTTTCCGGTTTAAATTTAGATAAGAAACAAGGTTGCTTCACAAGTCAGTTCCAGGTCCCTCTCCCTTTCCCTCCCTCCTCCCATGCCCTCCCCCAACCCCCCTCCCCCCCCGTTATCCCCTCATTCCCCCAGGGAGGGTGAGGCCCTCCATGGGGGTGTCCATAGTCTGTCATTTCATATAGGGCAGGGCCTAGACCCTCACCCAAGAGTTCAGGGTGAGAGTGCACCTCGCATTGTTCTATGGGAGTCCAAAGTCCGTGTGTATACTTGGGATGGGTACTGATCTGCTGCCCAAGGCTCAATAGATTCCCTAGGCCTCTTCACTGACACCCAGATTCAGGGGGTCTTGATCAGTCCCATGCTGGATTCCCAGGCTGATGCCTGGGATTCAAGAGTTAACCTTTGTCTAGTCAGCTGTTTCTGGGGGTTAAACCAGCCCAGTCTTTATCCCTTTGATCATCAGTCCTCCCTCTCTGTTACTGGCTTTCTTGAGTTCAGCTCAGTACTTAACCGAGGGAGTCTGCCTCTTCTTCGATCAGCCGCTAAATGAAGTTTCTGTTTTCCAGACTCTCTGGCCATAAGATTGTAGGCTGGCACTCCCCAGATCTATGTCTAAAATCCATATACGAGAGAGTACATTCTTTTACTAGTTATAACAACCTAATAAAGTAATGGTAGAATCGTTACATGCATTTAATAAGCAAGGAAAGGGAAATTCAACAAGTTCAAAAACATTAAGAAAGCATATACAAGAGATCACTTAATTTTATTAACAGCAGGAGAGACTGAGGAACAAAAAAGTTGATGATATTATTTCATTTCTCAGAACTGCAGTGGGTCAGCCATATTCCACATACTAATTTTAGGTCATGCAAGAGTGGGTCTCTCTTTTTTATTAAGATCCCTAGAGAAATCAATTGAACATTTCATTCCAAACAGACAGAATAAATATTTAATTCTCATGCTTGACACCAAAAGAGATGGGATGTGCATGACTTTTGTAATGACAAATTACTACTTGTGTATTATATGTACATGGCAGGGTAAGGAAAGCAACTGTGGAAAGAAGGTGGGCATGGAAATAACAAGGTACTACTTTAAGATATGTTAAAGTGTATTTTATTTGCATTGCCATTTTTCTTTTCTGGGTGCCGTTGTTTTGTTTTGTTTTCCTATAATTCAGAAAAGTTCCTTTTTAGCATATCTCTCCTAGGTGGACAGAAACCTTTCTTCCTGCCTGCTAGTTACATCTGGGAGAGGAAGGGTTAATTGAGGATACAGTCTTTATTCTAACCTAGTTTGACAGGTTATCACTGAATTTGACCAAAGATATTCTTGCATTTGAGCACCAGAAAGATTGCCATGTCTCTTCTGGCAGATTCCTGTAGAGTACAAGAAATGCACTGAGGAATAAATTGTGTTTAATGCAAAGACCAACAATGATGTAGGAGAAGGTGCTGTGTTGCAGGGCCTGCTGATCCTGGGGATTCACAGAGGATGGAGGAACAGATGCCTTGCCTCAGTTTCTCTCTGCTGAAATATGATAATGCAACACTCATTTCCAAGGTAACTATGAACTTTAACACTGTATAAAATTGTAGAATAAAGTGGAATGAAGCACACTATTTTTAGAAGACACTGCTGAATATGAAATTTAATAAAAACCATGTAAATGAAGGTATTTGTGAAATACAGTCAGCATAATTTCTTCAGTTGCTGCTCATATTTGCTTAGAAGCAAATGTGTGAATTCTTTTGAGGTAATCATAAGAAAATACTGCAAAAATAAGCAGGAGAAAATACATTTTAAGTCTTTAACTTCAGAGAATTTATCTGGGATATAAATCATCTGACAGCTTATTGCAAAAATTCTGTATCAAACAATATATTGAAATAAATCACACAGGTAGCAGAGGATTCTGGCTTGTTTACATCCTCTTGAGTACATTTGCCATATTAACTCTGACCAATATGTTTATCACATTTTTATGCTTTATCCTTAAAGACATATACTAAAACTATGATAAAATGTTGGTTTGACAAAACAGTTACTACAACAACAACAACAACAAAAAAAAACACATGACATGCAATGACTTCTTTATCATCAGTTTAAATATAATAGAACATCATATTACATATTTGTGGTTTTGTTCCTCAGAAATGCTACATGAACACAGAAATCCACATCCAGCTGTTGATCTGTGTAGAAATGAACAGAGGACATGTGTGCTCAGACCTTGGCCTCTGCCTTGTAAATTAGTGTTAGAACATGCTGTATATGTCTCAGGTAATGCAATGCGATTCTTTAGCATTTGCAAGGGGATCTATCTGTCTGTCTGTCTGTCTACCTATCATCTATCTATTTACTTATTCTATTCATATATAACTAGAGATAGCATATATGGAATACATGGCATAAATCATTGTATATAACATCTTCCTACATTTTAAAGATATGTACATGTAACACTGCAATGATCCATGATCATGGACAAGAACATGAGAAGAAAATATTTAGAAAATGAGGAGATTGACAAATTGAAATAATGGATTCTTTTTTGGAAGATGGAAGAGAACATCTCCATCTATATAATCAAAGAAATCGACATTGTAGATTACTAGACAATTGCATTCAAACTTCAATTGTTTCAAAGCCATAGGAACAAGGTCTGAAGAAACAGAGGAGAACAGCAAAAAGAACTGTTTTTACCCCCAAAAGATAGAAAAACAAAATGAGAATTCCTGGAGTAATCCTATGCACAATGGAAAATAAAGCAATGGCTGTATGTGATGACCTAAAACTGACAAACCTACATTATAGTTGTGGATCCCTTTAGTGTAAAACTGACTGGTTTAAGGATTTCCAGTAATAGTTTCCAAAAGCCCACTTTTTGGGAGCCATGCTAATAGTGCACTGAAATGAATAAAATTATAGGGGAAATATTTATATCTGTTATGCATACATATAAAGTATAGTATTAACTGTGTAATATCAAGGAAATATGCATAATTTCTTGTTGGATACACTCAGAAATGTAGAGCCATGGTGGTCATGTTCTCAGTATTCAAAGCCATTACTGCAAGTACCATTAGCAAATTACATACCAGCAGTTCATACCACAAACAAGTAAAGTATTTCTTCAAGGGACACATGATGACGAGGACATTTCAAAGTGAGAAAACGGAAGGAGTGACCATTTCTACCACAAACTTCCCTATCTCTTTATTTTTGCTTCTCCAGATTGGAAAAAACTGCTTACAAAGATGGGTATCTGAATACTAATAAAAACAGTGTAAAACTTACCATAATTTTCAAGAAGGCACATGAACGTTAAAAATAAGTCTACTATTCAAGTATCCCTTTAGGATATAAAACAAGTGAAATTTTCACTCACATTGAAAGAACCATCACCCTTTCTAGAAGGGAAATGTCACCTCAGATTATCTGAGAACACTTGGTGCCATTGTGTTCTGCAGTAGTTGTTCTGGGATAGACCAAACAGAGCACAGGCTCCATTTTTATTGGCAGTTACAACTGGAGTATTTCAGATGTATCCCTTCAGACATTTGAATCACCACTCTCCAGTAAAAGAAACCAATCTCATACAGAAGATTTATGCTGCTTATTTCTAGTTGAAGAAAATAAAGCATTTGCCAACATGATACTTTGATTATTTAAGAGACAAACAGGATAATTGTACTAGATATTAAACAGCATGAAATACAAAGATGACACTCTTCACAAAATATAGTGCTTTAATAAAATCCCTAAATATCAATGTCTTGGTGAATTTAGGTTTATATAACATAATTTAACACTAGGGGAAATCATATTTCTGTCTTTGATGTATTTAGGTGTCATCAGGCTCATACTCCCTGGTCTTTATGAACATTTTCCCTGGATGTCTGATGATCTAGAGACTGCATGCTAAGTTTCCATGTTCCAAAGAACAATTCTCTGTCTATTATTTCTGACCCAAGTAGAATCCCAATGCAAATACCTAAGTAATCCCACTATATGTGAAACTGGCTGTTTGATTATATGTTAGTGTGAAAAGGTTGTCTTATCAAGCTAATAAATGAACTGTTGAACAAGCTGACAGGCAGTGGCTGGAAATGCCTTTTGCCCATGGTTCAATTACAATCTGGCCAATAGGAATGCAGGGAGGAAATCTAAAGGTGATTAATTGATTGCCGTGTCACAGTGAGCTAGTTAACTCTCACCAGCCTAAATGTAAGTTGACACAATAAATGAGAATAGGGGAGAAACAAAACAGTTAGGAGGAAAGCTATCAGACCATAAGAAAGAACAATTGAGAAACAACTATGAGCTCAATTAAAGCGAAGGAGGACCTTCTTCCCATGTAATACAGCTTCCTGCCTTGGCTCTCTGGGGCTCAAACTTCCTTTACTTTCCTTTGTATGATTGAGAAATTGTAACACACACATACACAAATGCACAAAAACAATTTTCCAAAGAGAATTATCTAAAATAAAGTGTAGAATTTGTTGGTTTTTTATCAATTTCTTTCATATTTAAAGTAGCTGACATGAAGAAATGATATTACCAAGTTCTAAAGAGGAGAAAGTAGTTGGAGATGAAGCCAAGCATCACTTTCTATACAGGATGTACTTTAGACAGCCACATTTCCTTACTTGTGATGAAAGCATGCTATCCGCACAGCAGCCAGATGGATGTGAGTCGCATGCTGAGTAACCTAGTGTCAACACAAGGAGACAGAGTGGAAGCTGGAAGAGAAGAGAGGAAATGAGAAAAGGGGGACAAGGAGCTCTAAGCCAGGCTGAGATGCTGTCAAGCAGAATTCAGAAAGATGGAAAAGACACCCAATTTGAATACTGAATATCCTGTCAGAAAAATTAGAAAGGGGCTTAACAATGAGTAATATAGGAAGGGCACAAGCACAAAACATAAGGACATGAAGGATTAAAACAAAAATGATGTGGGCTTCATGAAGGGGGCTGTACTGCACTTTTCTCTCTCCATGTATCAGCTCGAGATTCCATATGGAAGCAAAGTTACGAAGGGAACAAGCTGCCCATGGTGAGGAGGATACACTCTGAACTCATTTCCCCAGAATGCAAAGTTACTGTGCACACATTTCAAGCAGTGTTTGCCAAGGAACTAGAGATAAAGTACTCCCCTAATACACAGCAGGCAAAACACTAGGAAGCCTCTTGAGTGAGAGACTCAAGAAGAGGAGTGGGATGAGTGTCCTGTATTTCAGGCACAGATTTAGAATAGTCCTGTCTATCATTAATAAAACAGATACTCAATTTTTTTTTAATTAGAAACAAGCTTGTTTTACATGTCAATCCTAGTTAACTCTCTCTCCCCAACTCCCCTGCCCCCCACTAACCCACTATCTCATCCCCTTTCTACTCCACAGGGAGGGTGAGACCTTCCATGGGGTATCTTAAAAGTCTGTCATATCATTTGGATCAGGACCTAGACCCTCCCTGATGTGTCTATGCTGAGAAAGTATCCTTTATTTGGAGTGGGCTCCCAAAGTCCATTCATGTACTAGGGATAAATCCAGATCCACTACGAGAGGCCCCATAGATTTCCCAGGTCTCCTAACTGACATCCACCTTCAGCGAGTCTTGAACAATCCTATGCTGGTTTCTCAGCTATCAGTCTGGGATCCATGAGCTCCGCTTGTTCAGATCAGCTGTTTTTGTGGGTTACACAGTCTGATCTTGATCCCTTTGCTCATCACTCCTTTCTCTCTGCAACTGGATTCCAGGAGTTCTGCTCAGTGTTTAGCTGTGGGTGTCTGCTTCAGCTTCCATCAGCTACTTGATGAAGGCTCTAGGATAGCATTTAAGGTAGTCTTCAATCTCATTATCAAAGGAGGACATTTAAGGTAGCCTCTCAACTGTTACTTAGATTGTTAGTTGGGGTCATCCCTGTAGATCTCTGTACATTACCCTAGTGCCAGATTTCTCCTAAAATCTATAATGGCTCCCTCTATTATGGTGTCTCTTTTCTTGCTCCCTTCTATTCTTCCCCTAACCAGATCTTCCTGCTTCCTCATGCCCTCTTCTTCCCTCTTCATCCTTTTTCTTACCCTCTTCTCTTTCTACTAACTCCCTCTCTCCTGCCTTCATACTCTCAATTAGTTCATGAGATCTTATCACTTTCCCCTTCTCAGGGAGATCATGTATGTCTTTCTTAGAGTGTTCTTTGTTTCCTATCTTCTCTGGCTGTGTGGAAAGTAGGCTATGAAACCTCTGCAGATACTTAATATTTTAGCCTAAATTTTAGTACAAGTATTCAAAATAATATAATTTGAAATAATTATATCACACATTGTTCTTTGCCTATAATTGAGAAAGAATAAGAAGCAGAGTACAATAGGAATCTCCTTGTATAATGTTAGTGACTCTCACTTGTGTCTAATCTGATGCTATTCTGATTGTCCCCATTGAGCTAGCACAAGGCAAATGTCTAACAAAAGACATTTGCAAGGTTATTAGTTTGTGGTATATGATTTTGTAACAATTAATGATGTCTGAAATTGTCTTAAAGATTGAAGAATGGGAATGTAGGTTTCTACAAAAGGGTTGGACTAATATACTGATATTCGAATAAATATTTTCCTAATTCTGAAAAGCTATTATAGAAATAGAGGGTGACACAGTAAAGAAATTTTGCTATGTATCTCAGAAACATTTGATTTTAATAAATAGGTATAATGAATACTATAAAATTAATGCATGATATTAATGCTGCCCAAGGCTCAATAGGTTCCCTAGGCCTCCTCACTGACACCCAAATTCAGGGGGTATTGATCAGTCCCATGCTGGATTCCCAGGCTGATGCCTGGGATTCAAGAGTTAACCTTTGTCTGGTCAGCTGTTTCTGGGGGTTAAACCAGCCCAGTCTTAATCACTTTGATCATCAGTCCTCCCTCTCTGTTACTGGCTTTCTTGAGTTCAGCTCAGTACTTAACCAGCCACTAAATGAACTTTCTGTTTCCCAGACTCTCTGGCCATAGGATTGTAGGCTGGCACTCCCCAGATCTATGTCTAAGTTCCATATATGAGAGAGTACATGCCATGTTTCTCTTTTTGTGACTGGGTTACCTCACTCAGGATGGTTTCTTCTAGTGTCATCCATTTGCCTGCGAATCTCATGATTCCATTATTTTTTTCTGCTGAATAGTACTCCATTTTCTCTATCCACTCTTCGGGTGAGGGACATCTAGGTTGCTTCCAAGTTCTGGCTATTACATATAAAGCTGCTATGAACATAGTGGAACAGACATCTTTGTTGTATGAATGGGCATCTTTTGGATATATGCCTAAGAGTGGAGTTGCTGGGTCTTGTGGTAGGTTTATTCCCATTTTTCTGAGGAACCTCCATACTGATTTCCAAAGTGGCTGAACCAGTTGGCACTCCCACCAGCAATGGAGGAGTGTTCCCCTTTCACCACATCCTCTCCAGCATAAATTGTCATTGGTGATTTGATTTTAGCCATTCTGACAGGAGTGAGATGGTATCTCAGAGTTGTTTTGATTTGCATTTCCCTGATGGATAAGGATGTTGAGCACTTTCTCAAGTGCCTCTCAGCCATTTTAGACTCCTCTATTGAAAACTCTCTATTTAGTTCTGCAGCCCACTTTTTCATTGGGTCCTTTGATGTTTTGGAGACTTGCTTCTTGAGTTCTTTATAAATTTTGGAGATCAACCCTCTGTCAGATGTGGGATTAGTGAATATTTTTCCCATTCTGTGGGCTGCCTTTTTGTCTTGCTGACTGTGTCCTTTGCCTTACAGAAGCTTCTCAGTTTCAGTAGGTCCCATTTATTAATTGTTGATCTCACTGTCTGTGCTATTGGTGTTATGTTCAGGAAGCTGTCTCCTGTACCAATTCGTTCAAGGGTACCACCCACTTTCTCTTATAAGAGGTTCAGTGTGGCTGGATTTATGTTGAGGTCTTTGATCCATCTGGACTTAATTTTGTGCATGGTGATAAACATGGATCGATCCGCATTCTTCTACATGCCAGTCTCCAATTATGCCAGCACCATTTGTTGAAGATGCTTTCTTTATTCCATTGTATATTTTTAGCTTCTTTGTCAAAGATCAGATGTTCGTACGTGTGTGGGTTAATCAATTCGATTCCATTGGTCTACCTGTCTATTTTTGTGCCAATACCAAGCTGTTTTCAGGACTATAGCTCTATAATAGAGCTTAAGGTCAGGGATGGTGATGCCTCTGGATGTTGCCTTGTTGAACAGGGTTGTTTTGGCTATCCTGGGTCTTTTGTTTTTCCATACAAAATTGATTATTTTTCTTTCAAGGTCTGTGAAGAATTGTGCTGGGATTTTAATGGGGATTTCATTGAATCTGTAGATTGCTTTTGGCAAGATTGCCATTTTTACTACATTGATCCTACCTATCCAAGAGCATGGGAGATCTTTCCATTTTCTGAGGGCTTCTTTAATTTCTTTCTTTAAAGATTCAAAGTTCTTATGATACAGGTCTTTCACTTATTTGGTTAGCATTACCCCAAGGTACTTAATGTTGTTTGTGGCAATTGTAAAGGGTGATGTCTCTCTGATTTCTCTTTCAGCCCTTTTATCATCTGTATATAATAGGGCTACTGATTTTCTTGAGTTGATCTTGTAGCCTGCCACTTTGCTGAAGGTGTTAATCAGCTGTAAGAGCTCCCTGGTAGAGTTCTTTGGGTCATTGATGTAAACTATCATATCGTCTGCAAACAGTGAATGTTTGACCTCTTCCTTCCCAGTTTGTATCCCCTTGATCCCCCTTTGTTGTCGTATGGCAATAGCTAGGATATCAAGTACCATGTTGAAAAGGTATGGAGACAGTGGACAGCATTGTTTTGTTCCTGATTTTAGAGGAATTGCGTTGAGTTTCTGTCTATTTAGTTTGATGTTGGCTGTTGGTTTACTGTATATAGCTTTTATTATGTTTAAGTATGTCCCTGTTATCCCAGATCTCTCCAAGACCTTTATCATGAAGGGGTGTTGGATTTTGTCAAACGCTTTTTCAGCATCTAGTGAGATGATCATGTGATTTTTGTTTTTCAGCTTGTTTATATGGTGGATTATGTTGATGGATTTTCATATGTTGAACCATCCCTGCATCCCTGGGATGAAACCTACTGGATCGTGGTGAATGATTGTTTTCATGTGTTCTTGGATCTGATTTGCCAGTATTTTATTGAGTATTCTTGCATCAATGTTCATGAGGGATATTGGTCTGAAGTTCTCTTTCTTAGTTGTATCTTTGTGTGGCTTGGGGATCAAGGTTATTGAAGCCTCATAGATAGAGTTTGGCAAAGACCCTTCTGCTTCTATTGTGTGGAACACTTTGAGAAGAATTGATACAAGCTGTTCTTTGAATTTGTGGTAGAATTCTGCACTGAGGCCATCTGGACCTGGACTTTTTTTGGTTGGGAGACTTTTGATGACAGCTTCTATTTCCATAGGGGTTATAGGTCTATTTAAATTGCTTATCTGTTCTTGATTTAGTTTTGGCAAATGATAGCTGTCCAGGAAGTCATCCATATTCGTTAAATTTTCGAATTTTGTGGAGTACAGGTTTTCAAAGTATGACCTAATGATTCTCTGGATTTCCTCAGAGTCTGTTGTTATGTCCCCCTTTTCATTTCTGATTTTGTTAATTTGCGTGTTCACTCTCTGCTGTTTGGTAAGTTTGGACAAAGGTTTGTCTATCTTGTTGATTTTCTCAAAGAACCAACTCTTCGTTGCATTGATTCTTTGTATTGTTTTCCTGGTTTCTACATTATTGATTTCAGCCCTCAATTTGATTATTTCCTGGCGTCTACTCCTCCTGGGGGAGTTTGCTTCTTTGTGTTCTAGAGCTTTTAGCTGTGATGTTAAACCTCTGGTATAACTGTTCTCCTGTTTCTTCATGTGAGCAGTTAGTGCTACGAACTTCCCCCATAGTACTGCTTTCAAAGTGTCCCATAGGTTTGGATATGTTGTGTCTTCATTTTCATTGAATTCGAGGAAGTCTTTAATTTCTTTTTTTATTTCCTCTTTGACCCAGGGATGGTGCAGTTGAGCATTATTCAATTTCCATGAGTTTGTAGGTTTTCTGCAATTTGTGTTGTTGTTGAATTCTAATTTTAAGGCATGGTGGTCTGATAAGATGCATGGAGTTATTCCAATTTTTTTATAGCTGCTGAGGTTTGATATGTTGCCAAGTATGTGGTCGATTTTTGAGAAGGTTCCATGTGGTGAGAAGAAGGTATATTCTTTTTTATGTGGATGAAATGTTCTGTAGATATCTGTTAATCCCAGTTGGGTCATTACTTCTGTTAGACCATTTGCTTCTTTGTTGAGTTTCTGTCTGGTATTCCTGTCTAGTGGTGAGAGTGGTGTGTTGAAATCTCCCACTATAACTGTGTGGGGCTTTAGATGAGATTTAAGTTCTAATAATGTTTCTTTAACGAATGTGGATGCCTTTGTATTTGGGGCATAGATGTTCAGGATAGACACTTCATCTTGGTGGGTTTCACCTGTGATGAGTATGTAATGACCTCCTTCATCCCTTTTGATGGATTTTATTTTAAGGTCTAGTTTGTTAGATATTAGGATTGCTACCCCTGCTTGTTTCTTGGGTCCATTTGATTGAAAAATTTTTCCCAATCTTTAACTCTCAGGTAATGTCTGTCTTTGAGGGTGAGGTGTGTTTCTTGCATGCAGCAGAAGGAAGGGTTCTGTCTTCGAATCCATTCTGCTAGTCTGTGTCTTTTTATGGGTGAGTTAGGGCCGTTAATATTGAGGGATATTAATGACCATTGATTGCACATCCTTCTTCGATTTGCGATGGTTGTTGTTGGTGGAATTATGTGTGGAATTTCACCCCTTTGTTCTTTTGGCTGTTGGTAGAGAGTGATTCTCTAATGCTTATGTTTTTCTGGTGGTAGTTAGCTTCCTTGGGTTGGAGTTTTCCTTCCAAAATTTTCTGTAGGGCTGGGTTAGTGGACACATATTGCTTGAATCTAGTTTTGTCATGGAATATCTTGTTTTCTCCGTCTATAGTGATTGAGAGCTTTGCCGTGTATAGTAGTCTGGGCTGGCATCCATGGTCTCTTAGTGTAGGTAGAATATCGATCCAGGACTTTCTGGCTTTCAGAGTTTCCATGGAGAAATCAGGTGTAATTCTGATAGGTCTGCCTTTATATGTTACTTGACCTTTTTCCTTAGCTGCTCTTAATATTCTTTCTTTATTCTGTATGTTTGGGGTCTTGATTATTATGTGGCGAGGGGATTTTTTTTTGTGGCCCACTCTATTTGGTGTTCTGTAGGCTTCTTGTACCTTCATTGGCATGTCTTTCTTAAGGTTGGGAAAGTTTTCTTCTATGATTTTGTTGAATATGCCTTCTGCCCCTTTGAGGTGGATTTCTTCTCCTTCTTCTATACCTATTATTCTTAGGTTTGGTCTTTTCATGGTGTCCCATATTTCCTGGATGTTTTGTGTTAAGGATTTGTTGGATTTAAGGTTTTCTTTGGTTGATAAATCCATTTCTCCTAGTGTATCTTCAACACTTGAGATTCTCTCTTCCATCTCTTCTATTTTGTTGGTAATGCTTGTATTGGTAGTGCCTGACTGTTTGTCCAGCTTTTCTATTTTCTGCCTTTCTTCAGATTGTGTTTTTTTTTAATGTCTCTATTTCAGTTTTCAACCCTTGCAGTGTTTGCATTGCTTCTTGCAATTTTCTGTTTTTCTGTTCGTCCGTTGTTGCCTTTTGTGAATTTTTTGGTTTGTTCTTTCTTCCATTTCTTGCATTTTTTGGTTTGCTTTTTGTTCCATGTCTCGCATTTTGTGCTTTGTTTCTTCTTCCATTTCCTGCCTTTTTTGGTTTGTTTCTTCTTCCATTTTTTTCGTTTTTTGCTTTGTTTTTTCTACCATTTCTTGCATTTTTTGCTTTGTTTCTTCTTCCATTTCCTGCCATTTTTGGTATGTCTCTTCTTCCAATTCTTGCATTTTTCGCTTTGTTTTTTCTTCCCTTTCTTGCATTTTTTGCTTCATTTCTTCTTCCATTTCCTGCCTTTTTTGGTTTGTTTTTTCTTCCAATTCTTGCATTTTTTGGTTCGTTTTTTCTTCCATTTCTTGCATTTTTTGGTTTGTTTTTTCTTCCATTTCTTTGAGGGATTTTCCAATATCCTCTTTTATGGCCTCTATCATTTTCAATAAAGTGCTTTTAAGGTCGTTCTCTTCTGCTTCATTCGCATTGGAATGTTGGGGTGTTGCTGGTGTGGAGTCTCTAGAATCTGGCGGTTTCATATTTGTTTTTCTGTTGCTGACTGTGTTTTTGTGTTGTCGCTTTCCCATCTCTTCTTCTAGTGGGTGCAGAAAGAACCCCTTACTGGTCTGGGGACCAGAGTTCACTTTTGGTTGGTGCTAGCAAGTCCAATAATCTGGTGGTTCTTCTATTCCTTGTCCAAATGCTGGTCCATGGGTGGAGAAGAAGAACAGGAATCTGGGGCGCTTAGCCTCCTACCTGGTCCCCTGGATCCTATGCTGGGTCCTGTTGTACCTGATCCGGAACAGCTACTCCCCTGGTCTCCCTGGCTCCTCTGGTTTCCTGGTCTCATTGGTGGGAGATAAGATCTGGAGTCTGGGGTGCTTGGCTCCCGCTGGGATTGGGAGCTCTGTGCAGTTCCCAGGCGATCTGCAGGCACTGGAGCACAGGCAGGGAAGCCGGCCTGTTTACCTGATGCTGCTGGAGGAACAGCTCTAGAGGTAAAAGTTTTTGAAACATCAATTTCAACACAGATTCTTGAGTCATTTGTCCTTACTTAATAAAAATATTAAATTGATAGCTTGATTAACAAGTACATTATATATTTAATTATTTTGTATGTTGATTAGTAAATGTATATGCATTGTTACATTTAAAAATAGAAGCAGATGAACTAATTTATTTGTAAGATAGTAGTTTGACATTTTAATCAATATTAGCTTCCAAATTTTCTATGTGTGTTTGGTTAGTTATTAAATACAAAGTTTGACCTAGTTCTCCCATATTCTTTCAAAGCAAAGTTAGAAATTTGTAAAGGTTCTTAGATAATCTGGTTTGCTTCAATCATAAATTTTCCCTCTTATTTCATTTTGAAATAAGGAAAATGTCTGGATAGGTTGCTTGGGTAAAGTGCTTGTGTGGCGTGCCGTGTCTGGTATACCATAAACATACATAAGAAAATGCACACAGAGTGTTTTAGTCCATAAATTTAATTTTAATTGGAATCATTTTGGGACATTTTAGCTACATATCTACATAGACTTTTGGGGTATCAGAATGGAGTCAGTAATAAATGCATATTTCATTTAAAGGGTCAATTCAGTTTCAATGAAATATCATTATAACAGTTTAATAAGTGTAATGAAATTCTCTGAAACAATTTTTCCTTGACCCTCCTGTGCCTTGAACTGAAGGTAAATCACATTGTTACAATTATAATTCTACATGTGATGCTACTGTGCAATGTGGTAGGAATTGCATGAGTTTACTATGTGTCATTGCATTGACAGAACTTTCACCAATGTGAAGACAGTATAGATGTGAGCCCATATACTGTTTTGAAGCATAGTAAGTTTACTTTCATTGTGACTATATACATTGTGACACACAAATGCAAAATACATACAGGCATCCTTTTATTTACCACATAGGATTATCCAGAATTCTGTTTTCTACCTTTTTATAGCCAATGAGCCTACATTTAGACTCACTGAATTTATTAAACTTTTCAGTTTGCTTTTATAAACTCTTCAACTAGTGGAAGTCCTTAATGCATATCTGGATATATATTGCAATTTAATGTTCTCCAAATGATGATTCAATCAGACTGAAATACATAAGCACATATACAAAAGAAAAGGTGTAGAGCCTGACAACTAATAACAACTAATAATTATTTTGAAAAATATTAACTTTTGAGTATATCACACTGCATTAAAAAAGCCCATGTAAATTTCTCAGAAAAGAAAATCACTACACAGCCTGAGTTGCAGCATATGTTTTCATCACTGATAATTAGGTATATATTTTTATTGTTGTTTCAAAGCCTTAAGTTGTTATAATGTTTTGGTCAACCACGCATCACAAATCAGAATCAGTATATTATCAAGGATCTGTAATATGCTGCTTTCATTTCCATATCTTAAGCAAATTATTTTTAAATTTAAAAATAAACTTCATTAACAATAGCCATTATAGGTTTAAAGAGAAATCTGGCACTGGGGAAATGTCCAGAGATCTACACAGTTAACCCCAAGTAACAATCTAAGCAATAGTAGAGATGCTACCTTAAGTTCCCTTCTCCAATAATGAGATTGATGCCATCCTAGAGCCTGCATCCAGGAGCTGATGGAAGCAGAAGCAGATACTCAAAGCTAAATACTTAGCTGAACTCCTAGAATCCAGTTGCAGAGAGGGAGAAATGATGACCAAATGGTCAAGACCAGGATGGGGAAACCCACAGAAACAGCTGACTTGAACAAGGGGTAGCTCATGGACCCTAGAACGATGGCTGGGAAACCAACGTAGGACTGTTCCAGATCCCCTCAACATAGACATCAGCTTAGAGGTCTGGGCAATCTATGGAGCCTCTGGTAGTGAATCAGTGTTTATCCGTAGTACATGACTGGACTTTGGGAGCCCACTCCACATAGAGAGATATTCTATCAGCCTAGACACACCAGGTAAGGTAGGTAGGCTCTAGGCCCTGCTACAAATGATATGACAGATTTGAAGATTCCCCCATGGAAGGCCTCATCCTCCCTGGGGAGCAGAAAGGGGATGAGATAGGGGGTTGGTGGGAGGCAGGGGAGGAGGGGAGATAAAGGGAACTGGAATTGACATGTAAAACAAGCTTGTTTCTAATTTAAATAAAAAACCACACACAAAAAATAGTATTTATTTCCGTTAAATTCATATTTGAATCAATACCAAATATATTTATGACAATGTTGTAATATCTGACAAATAATATTGCACCCGTGGAAATCGTGGGAAAATATTCTTCTCACAATCTTTGTTATTCAACGATGCTTATGAGAAGCACGGTACTCTAGTGGGATTATTTATTGGTAAAACAGAGTTAAAAGGGGCAGAACTGATAGTCCTGTGGTTAAAAGCATTTACTGCTTTTCTTCAGTCCTAAGATCAGTTACTAGCCCTCCATAAGGAGGCTCATACCCACTTGTAATGCTGCTTTGGGCAATGTGACACTGTCTCTGCCCTCCTTGGGCACATGCACTCATGTGCATGTACTTTCACATACAAATAAAATTTATGTATTTTATTTATTCCTATGTTTTTAATTTTCTTTATAAATACATAGCTTTATTTTTTCTATCCCACCTTCCAGCTCCTCCTAGATACACTCCCTCCAATGTCTTCCATATCCCACCTGTTGTCAAGATGATACTCTTGAATTCCTAATTATTTTTATTTATATACATAATATATATATATAATATTATAATATTATACATATGCACGCACAGATAAATACAAACATATTTATATTCAAAATATTAATTACAGAGTTATTATTCAAAAATTGACAGAAGAGTTTGGAGTGATAACTTCACAATTAAAAAGACAAAAGTTGTTGCTATACCAGAGGATCCAGGGTTCAGTTCCAAACACTCACATGGTAGCCATCAATCATAACTAACTCCAGTTATAAGGATTCTGTCACTGACTTCTGACATCCATGGGCATTGTGTGTATGGTGAACAAACATACATGAAGGCATAACACCCAAATGCATAAAATTAAAACTAATAAATCTTTTAAAACCTGAAAGTACCCAGAAAGTTCTAATGATCTTTTACATTCTAGATTTGACTGCTGAACCCAGGAACTATGTATATTTAACATGATAGCTTTACATTGTATGTCACTAAAATAAATAGGAACTAACTCTTTCTTAACTGAAAAGTCATTTTGTTGACAATGTGTAGGGATAGAGTAGAGTCAAAGACTAACTCTTCAGTATTATTGACCACTTCCTTCTTTCTTCTGTCATTTTGTACAAATTATATGTTAAGACTCTCTCAAAAGGTACAGCACAGCAAAATACCTGAATGGTGGGTTCTTAGAGTTAGCTTTCTTTTTTATGCCTTTTTCATTTTTAAATTTAAATAAAGAAACAAAGTTGGTTCACCTGTCAATCCCAGGTCCCTCTCCCTCACTCTCCCTCCTCACATGCCCTCCCACCAACTCCTCAATACCCCTCCCACAAGCCACACTCCTTTTCCTAGCTAGGATGAGGCCTTCCAAGGGGGATATCCATACTCTGTCATTTCACCCCGGGGAGGATTTAGGCCAGGCCCCAAGAGTCCAGGCTGAGAGAGCATCTCTCATTGTGGGATAGGCATCCAAACTCCATTTATATGCCAGGGATAAATACTGATCTACTACCCAAGGCCCCATATATTGCCTAGGCCTTGTAAATGACACCCACATTCAGTGGGTCTGGATCATTCCCATGCTGGCCTTTCAGCCATAAGTCTGGGTCCAAGAGCTCCCCCTTGTTCAGGTCAGCAATCTGTGGGTTAAACCAGCCCAGTCTTGACCCCTATGCTCATCAGTTCTCTCTCTCTGTCTCTGAGTTCCTTGAATTCAGTTCAGTGTTTAGCAGTGGCTGTCTGCTGTCTGCCTCTGCTTCCCTCAGTCGTTGGTTCAACATTCTGTTTCCCAGACTCTCTGGTAGTGGGATAGTAGGCTGGCACTCCCTGATCCATGTCTAAAATCCATATATGAGTGAGTACAAACCATGTTTCTATTTTTGTGACTGGGTTACCTCACTCAGGATGGTTTCTTCTAATGCCATCCATTTGCATGCAAATTTCACGATTCCATTGTTTTTTTTTTCCACTAAATAATTCTCCATTGTGTAAATGTACCACATTTTCTCTATCCACTCTTCAGTTGCGGGGCATCTAGGTTGCTTCCAGGTTCTGACTATTACAAATAATGCTGCTATGAACATATCAGAACAGACATCCTTGTTGTATGAATATGCATCTTTCTGATATATGTCTAAGAGTGGAATTGCTGGGTGTTGTGGTAGGCTGATTCCCACTTTCCTGATGAAACTCCATAATGATTTCCAAACTGGCTGTACGAGTTACCATTCTCAACAGCAGTGGAGGAGTGCTCCACTTTCTCCACATCCCCTCCAGCATAAACTGTCATTGGTGTTTTGATTTAAGCCATTCTGATAGAGTTGTTTTGATTTACATTTCCCGGATGGCAAAGGATATTGAGCACTTTCTCAAGTGCCTCTCAGCTATTTTAGTCTCCTCTATTGAAAATTCTCTATTTAGTTGTGTAGCCCACTTTTTAATTGGATTCTTTTGGTGTTTTTGAGACTTCCTTCTTGAGTTTTTTGTAGATTTTAGAGATGAGCCCTCTATCAGACTTGGGGTTAGTGAGCATGTTTTAACCATTCTGTTGGCTGCCTTCTTGTCTTTTTGACTGTGTCTTTTGTCTTATAGAAGCTTCTCAGTTTCAAGAGGTCCCATTTATTCATTGTTGACCTCACTGTCTGTGTTGCTGGTGTTATGTTCAGGAAGAAGTCTCCTGTACCAATTCATTCAAGAGTACCTCCTACTTTCTTTTCAAAGAGGTTCACTGTGGCTGGATTTATGTTGAGGTCTTTGATCCATTCATTTATGCATGGCGATAGATATGGATCTATCCTCATTCTTCTACATGCCAGCATCCAGTTATGCCATCACCATTTGTTGAAGATGCTTTCTTTGTGCCATTGTATATTTTTAGCTTCTTTGTTGAAGATCAGATGTTCATACATGTATGGGTTAATATTGGGATATTCAATTTGATTCTATTGTTCTACCTGGAATTGTGACAATAGCAAGCTTTTTTTCAAGCCTTGTAAGGCAAAGGACACAGTCAGCAAGACAAAAAGGCAGCCCACAGAATGGGAAAAAATATTCACTAATCCCACATCTGACAGAGGGTTGATCTCCAAAATTTACAAAGAACTCAAGAAGCAAGTCTCCAAAACATCAAAGGACCCAATGAAAAAGTGGGCTGCAGAACTAAATAGAGAGTTTTCAATAGAGGAGTCTAAAATGGCTGAGAGGCACTTGAGAAAGTGCTCCACATCCTTAGCCATCCAGGAAATGCAAATCAAAACAACTCTGAGATACCATCTCTCTCCTGTCAGAATGGCTGAAATCAAAAACACCAATGACAATTTATGCTGGAGAGGATGTGGTGAAAGGGGGACACTCCTCCATTTCTGGTGAGAGTGCCAACTGTTTCAGCCACTTTGAAAATCAGTACGGAGATTCCCCAGAAAAATGGGAATAAACCTACCACAAGACCCAGCATCTCCACTCTTAGGCATATATCCAAAAGATGGCCATTCATACAACAAGGATGTCTGTTCTGATATGTTCATAGCAGCATTATTTGTAATAGTCAGAACCTGGAAGCAACCTAGATGCCCCGCAACTGAAGAGTGGATAGAGAAAATGTGGTACATTTACACAATGGAGAATTATTTAGTGGAAAAAAAAAACAATGGAATCTATTATAGAGCTTGAAATCACGGATAGTGATGCCTCCAGATGTTGCTTTGTTGAATAGGGTTGTTTTGGCTATCCTGGGTCTTTTGTTTTTCTATATAAAGTTGATAGAATATTGATAGCAATTGTTGGAAAATTTTCTGATAACATTTTCCCATAAGAAACACTATGTCAGTGAGGAGACCTAGGAAATCCATGGAACTTTGTGTAGTAGATCAGTACTTATCTGTGACACACAAATGGACTTTGGGTGACCATCCCACAATGAGGGATGATCTCTCAATCTAGACACTTGGAGTAGTGCCTGTGCCCTCCACAGAACAATATGACAGACTCTAGAGATCCCTCATGGAGGGCCTTACCATCCATGGAGAATGGAGTAGGGATTGGTTTGGGGTGCTAGGTGGGCTGATGGATGGGAGTAAGCATGGATGGGAGGGAGAGGGAGCTGGGACTAACATGGTAAGCAAGCTTGTTTCTAATTTAAATTTAAAATAGAAAAGTGTTTCAAAAAACTATATAAACATTAATGTTTCATCTTATATTATAAACACACAAGTACATTTTCAATTATTATATACTTTCATGCAGATAGAATGATTCAAATAAAAAAATCTCATTTTAGGGCCCTGTGTCTAGGTTATTTATTTGAAATAAACACAGCCCAAAGTGTTAAATTCTCTAGCTTATAAGAAAGTGATTGAAATAGAAGAATATATTAAAATATTGCAAACTAAGTCATTTCTATAGATATTAATAATTTTGGAATAAATACTGTTGTTCTTCCACCTTTACCAAATGGATAGACTTATCACAGCATCGTGCCCAAAGAAATGCAGATGTTGGTACAAACTTCACCCATAATATATGATATGCTCTAGTTATGGTAAGTCCAAAGGACTATTTGACTCTTCACAAAAAGAGCACATTTAAATGCACAACTCTACATGATTTATCCATTTCAGATATTTTTACATGAAGTTTAAATGAAGAGAAAATATGGTCTAAACAGAAATATCCCTTTCCAATTAAAATTGCAGAAGAATGTGCTGATATACTTGAGTACTTGCTTCTAACATCAAATATTTGTGACCTTGACCAAGACCATTGTTTGACTACTTGACACTTTTGCCCTCATGTCAAATAGGCAAAATTGGATTGGATTCATTGGATTTGCCAATGAATCCGTTCCACATAGTATCAGCCTTCAGTCAATGACTAAGGGGTCTTTGCTCCAAACTCTTAAAATGAAATTCATCATATATTGCCTATATGAAAAGTGGCGTAACTATTAACTCTTTGCAAGATAGGTTCTAAATTAACTTAAGATTAACTAGAAAAGAAAATGAAGATTCAAAAATCAGACTCAAATTATCACTTATATATCTTTCCTGTATAGTACAGAAGGATGAAGAAAGGATAAGAAGATAAGTACAGTTCTCCTTAAACTTTGGTAGAAACTAATGTGAATTCCAAAGAAGATGCAGTTGAAAATTTAAAATATGTATATATTGCTTAAGAAGCACAACTCAAAGGTTATACGTATAAAGAAACTGAAAGAGTCAAAGATAAAGTTCAGGTTTTTTTTCTTGGTAGAGGACTACAACCAAGAAATTCAAGCAGAAAAACAGTAATTCTTATTCCAAATGTTATACATTACACATTTAATTCATGGATATCTCATGGAAATGTCTGCACAAAATTATATGCATTTAGATAAAGAATAGTTGTAGTTGGATGGCTAAGTTATTGTTCAGGAACAAAGAAAAAGAAACTACAGCAGCTTTTTCTCTTTACAATGTCAATATCTTGCTGGAATTACTGGATCTGATAATTTTCATCCTAATGCAAAGAAGTTTCAAATGCAAATATCATGTTTTCATATTAAAACTTTACATAATGGTAAATTCCATGGCATCATAATTATTAGAAATTCATCTCTGCATTTAAGTTTATAGTTATTTCCTATTGTTCAGCTGAAGAATGTTAGAAGTAGTAAGGACAGGTCAAATTACAAAGTACTGAAAATAAAAATAATGTATCAGAAATGGTAAAGAATAATAATATTTAAGAAATTTAGAAACATACAATCATCCTGTAAGTTCTCTTGAAAATGCAAAGTAAGAGTCTGATATTTGTTCTCTACATATATTTTTAAATATTGAATTTAGGCTATGAGCTCCTTCCTAAATCCATATTCTAACTCTGTTTACTGGTGTTACTGAAAATTAACAGCTCCTTTATTCTGAGACCCTTGGTTGGTATCAGAGTTCCTTTTCTTATTGCTCTGATAGAATAACCTGATCAAACAACCTAAAGGAGAAAAGAACTATTTAGATAACAGTTATAGGATTCAATCCCAGAAAGGGTATTTCCCACCCTAATTAAGCCAATTAACACAATCCCTTACAAGCAATACCAGAGGCTAAATAATGCTTCATGAATATGCCTAGAGGCTTGACCAAGCAATACTTAATCAGGTCTATCTGAAGGATTAATACTACCCACCACAGGTGAGTAGCATAGGTGATTTGAAGGTTATCACTGGATAGGTAGATAGCCAGTATACATCAATTAGCTGTAAAAAAAAATCTGGCAAGTTTTGGGTTTTGAGCTGATACTATGGATACCATCACAAAAACAATAAATGTCAGAACATTGAGTAAACAGCCATTTAACTCAATTTCTATTATTGTGGCTGTTACTGTTATTTCAGGAAGAGTTTTGAGTAAGTAATCGCAGACAATACACTTCATTTTCATTTTTGAAATGTTTAAAAAATATTTACGTATATTAGTGTGTGTGTCTACATGCCTGATTGCTTTTATGTGCGCTAACTACATGTGTGCAATGCCTAAGAAGGACAAAAAAGGGTGTTAGAGCCCTGTAACTGGAGTTACAAATGGTTGTAAGCCACCATATGGGTTCTAGAACATCAACCAATGTCTTCTCCAAAAATAGTGCTCTTAAACACTGAGAAAGTTTTCAAGCACCTTGGGTTTGAAAAGTTAGCAAAAATGTAGTATGTATTTGTTAGTTCTATTACTATATGGAAATAAATGAGCTAACCACCTCTTAGGTTAATTTTTACTGAGAAGACAGAAATTTTGATTTCAACAAACTACAACTTAACAAACCAATGAATTAATTTATTATGCCTTTTTAGAGTGTGTTTGACCTTTAATCAAATGTTTCATCATGCAGTACTACCAATCAGGAATGATAACCACATGGAAGCAACATCATAGAGATCTCTTTTCAGTTAATTTACCAACTGGCATGGAAGGATGGGATAATGATTGTAATCCCAGGGAATACTCAGTGTCTTTCTTCTTCTTTCTTCCTTCTTCAACTGAGTAGTTTCAGTGATTCCATTGCCAAGCCAAGACTTAGCTATCACTATAGTCATCTACTCTATTAGTTGCTATGACAAGTGTATCAATTTAATCTCTATTCTAAAATCTGAAAAAGAATGATTATATTATGCTCAGAAAAAATACTACAATAGTATCTTTAAAGAGAAAATATTCAGTTTTTGCTCATGGTTTGGAGACTCCTGTCTTTAGTATATTGGTATGTCGGCTTTGAACCTGTGACAAGAAAGTAAAAGCAACAAAACTTTTTACCTCAAGGTCAGTAAGCAGAAGACAAGTGTGTGTGTTGGGGGTGGAGTGGGGATCATCTGACAGTCTTTTTCTGCTCCTAAGGGCCTAAAGGTGACACAACAGACCTCAACTCAATGCTGAAATCACTTCCCTGGATTTCAAGCATTTATCATTTGTGCCTATGAAGGACATTCTTGATGCAAACTATAAATCCAAGTATGAAGATACACACCTCCATCCTAAAATTCAGTAAGGTGAGACAAATGAATTGTTATGAGTTGGAGGCCATCCTTGGTTTGCATTTATAAGATAGACTAGAATGGTTTGTCAATGTACACAGCAAATCAAGATTCACACTATTTTAGTAGGTGAGTATTCATATGCAGAAAACACCCATCTAAATTATCTTGCTGATAATTACTCTGGTATTGGAATATGAAGTATCAGTGAATTAATTTATCAAAATTTGTTGAGGTATAAGTACATAACGGCCCTTTATTCTATTTAAGCACTGAAAATTCAGTGTTAAACATGAACAAAATTTTGGAATGTTGGCATTTTATAGTTGGAAAATTTTTGTGAAATTAATATGTAGGCATGTAAAATACATTTCATTGGGAAACTATATATATATGTTTATAAAAGATAAATTAGGAAAATTAATTGACTTTATAGCTGGGAAATGTGACTGGGTCAGAGGAAAAATAATAGCAAACTTTGAATGCATATCTCTAGTCCTTTAGAGGTCAATTCTGTGCATATTTAAGTAACTATATGGTCTTGACTTAAGGGGGAAAATCTATGGTTATCTATATTGCTGAGGTGACTTAGAATCCAGTGGTCAGACATCTCCTCCATATTATAGATGTGTGAAGAGGTTTAACATAAGTGAAAAGAGATATGACTCTCTGTGAATGATATTTTATAAAATAAATTAAATATTTTAAATATTGAAGGGTCACAAAATACATTTCAAAATCTAATTGTCATTAAATATTAACATATGGATACATATGCCAACATTTGTTTTCAGAATATGAAAAAAGTAACTAAAATTAAGAAACAAACTAACAAGTAAAATGGTTGATTTTTAATTAGTCAGTGAACCAAATGGGAGTTTATTAACATTAGAAATTAAACAAAAGAGAAAGAGGAACAGAGAGAGAGAGGGACAGAGAGTGACAGAGAAAGAGACAGAGAGACAGAAATAGAGACAACAGAGTTAGACAGACACACAGAAAGAGAGGGAATCTCATTTGCATGTGCAGCAAAACATTGATTAACTGTGACTGAATTTATAAATGATGAAATTAGTTGCAATTATCTTCTTTTTTCTTGTAATAATAAAGCTTACTCCCCATTTCCTGTGAGGAACATATTAAAGTCCTGTAATGTCTGTTAATGTACACTTTACATTCACACAATTTCTAGTCTTATTTTCTGCTTAGAGAGGGAAACAATTTAATAACTCAAGGAAAATGAAGGGTGACACTGAAAAGTAATTTCATATATAAAAAATTTGATATGGATTATAAAAAATAAAACTTTCTTAATTATTTTTTTAACTGTGATAAAACACCATGATCAAGGCAACTTATGAAAAACAGAGTTTATTTGGGACTTAAAGCTTCACAGGGATAGAGCAATTACCATCATGGGGAACATGGCAGCAGGCAGGCAGACATGGTGATGGATTTGTAGCTGACTAATCACATCTTGAGGCATAACCAAGGGGCAAAGAAAGATGACTCAGAATAGCATGGGCTTTGAAACCACATAGCCTGCCCCTGGTGGCACAGCTTCTCCAACAAGGTCACCCTCTTTTCCTTATCAAACTGTCCCATCAACTGAGGACCATGCATTTAGACATATGAGCCTTGGGTTCTAGTCTAATTCAAACAACTCCAAATCCCATAATTATGTTTGAGTAGCAGGTCACCATAAAAATTCCTTAGCCTATCTGTTTTTTGTATTTGGAAATTTTAATTTGATGAGAATTTCACTAGGAAAATAGGACAGAGGGTGGATTCTTATTTTCATTATAAGAGTAAATTTATGTTCCAGGTTGCTTTCATGATTTTCCAATAGTTTTCTGTCAAATATTCAAAATGGTTATGGTTGAATAGCTGAAGCAGAAAGTGTGAAAGCAGATGAGAACCTTGCTCATCACAGAGAATGGAATTTGAAGGGACATTTTCTTTTTGTTTTCTGTCTTTCTTTTAAACAGAACTGTTTTATATTTGAAGAAAGAGAAAATAAACTCTTATGGTTATACACAAATAGGTTAGGCTGTTGCTCATATCCTCCAAAAGCTCATAGGTGTATAGAGAAACACTATAGAAAGTTTGCCAGAAGTGGTCCATTTTCAACTGAATCTGGGTTGGAGAAGAGAAACAAAAGATGAACTAGGCTACATGCACCAAGGAGAAAACAATGTACCACGAACCACACACACACACACACACACACACACACACACACACACATTTCACCATTTTGACCAGTGAGTAATATATTCATATATTGAAATGAAAGTATTAACATGATGGTTATAGGTTGACAAAATCCACTCGATTTATATGGGAATACAATTCCAGTGAACTGTAAAAATATCATTGAACTTAAGGTATAAAGGAGCAGCATATAGGAGTATATAGATATAATACGAATATCTGATTGACATCACTCAGAGTGCTAACAAAAATTAGAGGATGTTACCAAGACCTGTTGCTGATCTGAAGAATGATTGAAGGAGGAATTTAATTAAGCAGATCTCTCATTCTCTCATAACTACAGCTTCTTTGAATGGCTCCCATGAAATAATGTCTCTAAATTATTCTTCCTCAACTGTGGAAATTGGTATTTTATTGGTAGTACATTTTCAGAATAAGCATAGTCAGTGAATGTGCTCACTCTCAAATAATCTGTTCATCTACATTTAAGTTAAAACTAACCTGACAATGGCTGTAGAAACCATATATTACTGTTGTGTACAATAAAACATAAACATATATATATATATATACAAATTCAGTTTAAAAATCTGTCAGTTACTGCAATGTAAGGACTTAGGCAAGTGATATGTTTCCTAGAAGATATCTTTATTTTGTAATTTAAAACCAATGCATGAAAATGAGTGGTCCTTACCTTTAAACATGTTACCAATATAAAAACTATTCATTTACCAAATTTGTTTTACTTTTTTGTAGGCAAGGTCATGTATATCAAATGTGACTTTTAAGTATGTTTTGTTTTGTTGTTGTTGCTTTCCAAGACAGGGTTTCTCTTCCTAGCCCTAGCTGTCCTGGAACTTGCTTTGTAGATGAAGCTGGCATTGAATGCATAAATGAGATATCCACCTGCCTCTGCCTCCCAAGTGCTAGGATTAAAGGCATACCTGCCTAGCTGAATTTTAATTCTTATTTACAAAATTTAAGGCAGATTTAAGAAATAAATTCTCGCCAAGTCAGTCATCACACAGTATGATAAGAAACATGTGTTTTGACATCCCTAGATTGAGCATGAAGTTGTGTAGACACTGTGTTTAGGAGAATCAAACATTTATAACATATTTTCAAGGTTCTGAAGACAAGGTACAGAGGACACAGTTTGGCATAATTTGCTGTTCCTTTCCATACCCAAAATAGAAAATTATTTTATTAACATGTGTAGTTTTTCAAAAGAAGAGACAGTGTTCCTTCACTAAATATAAATTTGCTAGAGTCACTCAAGCCATAAAACACAGGCACTGAATTGGATTTAACTCCATCATTCCATTTAGATAGCAACCTAGAGTTGCTATATAGTTCAAGAAAACTGATTTAAGCTTCTCATTGAAAATGTGCCAAATCCATGGATTCCTTGAATAAATTTATCCATTTACCATACCACTTTAAGACTACCAATTATTAAACTTTCACAGATAAGAGGAAAAGCAAGAAATAGCAAGAATCCCCACCAGCTGTGCTGAGCTATTTAGACTTACACAGCTTGAATATTAAATTATCCACAAGGTGAAACAGTGTAATAATCATGAAAAGTATCTTCTCTCTGAGAATCAAGTACTCAGAACTCATCATGGCTTTCTGACATTGAGTCCCCTTGGTGAGTGGTCAGATTACCCAGTAGTGCACACAGCACATGTGGACATCTGCTCACACTGCCAGCAGTAGCTAGCTAAAGATCCTGGTCCTCACAAATCTTTAACTATACCCTGATGTTAGTTCAGAAGTTTGTGAGATGTTTTAAATCTCAATGATCATAAGGGTATGAGATTATTTAATGCAAAAATGTCATGCATTCTACTATATTTTATCCAAATAAGTTATTTTTGATAATACTCTGCCATTAAATGTGGTACAAGGAAATCTGGAGAACAGGATGAACGAAAATATCATTAAAAAATGTTTGCGTTCCCGCAAGGGAGAAATTTAGCTATAGAGAAGCATTGTCATAGTTATTAAAGGCCACTTTGACAGTCATTATGTGACTAAGTAATAGGGAAATGGGTAGAAACCAGAAGTCAGTTATACCTAAAATTTGTTTATACCTTTGTGAATCTGAGCTTTGAGTTTTATTTTAAATTCCTTATTTCTCACATTTGCATCTGTACTCTTTTGTCCTGTAAATGATTTATTTATATTGATCATCAGACCCAGAGGCAGATAAAGCAGAAACATGTATCTGCTCAGTGGAAGGCAAATTCAGCTATTGATGCTGAAAAAAGTATTGCTGATACTCTTCTGTAGTCTCCCTTATGTGGGTCCTAAGAGCAAAAGAAATGAAAGAGCAAAAAGAGGAGGAGGGAGGAAGGGAGGGAGGGAGGAAGCAGGAAGCCAGAGGAGTAGAAGATTAAGGAGATGGGGATGAAATCGGTGAGAGAACCAAGAGAAATGGATGTCACAGTATAGAAGGAGAAGAGTAGAAAGGAAGGATAGAAACATGGGAGATAAAGAAGAGAAAAAAAAGGAAGACACTTTTCAAGACAGAAAATCAGTGAATTTTACTTTCAGCAGGAGAAAACAGCGACCAAAGCAAATAAATAGGAATAGCTGTGTGACGGTATCTTACCCGTGGCCTGGGGAGCTGTCTTTCTCTGTTCCCCTATATCATAACTGCTCATTCATGGCCTTGAATAATCTTTGTCCTGCTGTGCAAATCAGAACGGATCCTTCTCCTACTCAGAGTTTACCTGAATCCCTCAGAAATGGCACCAAGGGCTTTCTAACACTTCCAGAACTATCTTCTACTAGATTTCACCTGTTTGAAGAAAGAGATTATGAGGGGTTTTTCTTTTTTAGTTAAACCTCCAGAAATGGTGATCCCTTTCTGTATCACACTATTTAATCATGAATGTCATTAGAATGAAGAGTTAAAGGCAGACTCAGAGAGTACCAAGGACCCATGCAGGACATGTGCTTTTTTTGAGCCTTTATGCGACTCCTGGAAGTACCTTGCTTGTTTTATCTGAAATTGTTTGATAAAATTTTAATTTTAGAATAGCTGATTTACAGGAAATTTTGATGGTTGTGCAGGTAATTGAATTCTATAAGCATCTGAGTTATGATGTTCACTGTTCACATTAGTATATATAGTGTGCGTTCCACAATTAATACAACATTGAGAGTAATATGTTAACATTAACTACACTGAATACATTATTATTCAGGTGACACACCATTTAACTTTGAGTCATTTATTTATTAAAAATTTGAGTCATTTATTTATTAAAAATTTGATTCAGGATTTCCAGCATTCAGTCAAAATATATGCCTTTGTTTTGATGACCTTTGTTGATAGCAGGTAGTGAGAATCTTCTAGCTTGTGGCTTTTCTGATGCTGTTTTTCATGAGACTAAGGTTAGAGTTCCTCAGGAGAAAAATCAAAGAAACAATGGTGCCATTCTTACCACATCGTATCAAAGGTCCAAGAGGAGCTCATGATTTTCCATGGCTGCTGTTAACCTTAATTATCTGAACAAACTGGTGGCTATCTCCACTTTTCCACATGATGTTACTTTTAAGGAATTTACTTTACACAACCCACACTTAAGGAGTTTGTATTGGCTTTAGGATCTGGGTATTTCCAACATTATAAAAGAAGAAATTTTGGCAATGCATGTCATATCTTTTCTGTGTCCTGAAATTAGGTTATCATGAACATACCTATTTTGAGAAGTAGATTCACGCATATTAGACATAAAATTTCAAATAATAACTGTCATACAGATCATTAACAAGCAACATATACAGAGAACCTATAAAGATATGGAGTTTAATATGATTTTTTGTTATTATCAATTATGACTCCAAATAATAAATGCTACACTGATTGGTGGTGGCACACACCTTCAGTCCCAGCAATTGGGAGTCAGAGGCAGCAATGTCTCAGTGATCTCATGGCCAGCCTGGTATACAAAGTGAGTTCCAGGATATCTAGGAACACAATCAGTTACACGGAGAAACCCAAACCGTAAAAAAAAGAAAAAGCTGCTACATTTTCATATTGAAAATGTGTTTTCAAAAATTAATATACATCAATATTTTCACCTCATAATAGCAATGTAAAAGAAGGAATACTCTCACTAGTTTTGGATAGAAAACTGAAGCTATCATTTTAAACACATTAAAATTTAATCACCAAAGTGAAGAAACAGAGTAATGTTTAATAAATGGTGGCGTTACTTTTAGGCTCAGAAAGTAAAGTTCCATTTACCATACATAAGAATGAGGCAAGTTTTTAATTGGTTTTAAGTTTTAATTTCCATGCCATAGCTCTATTAAGCATGCTGGTGGTAGTTTTATATTCAGTTAAAAATAAGTATAACATAAACTAAAAGTGTCAAACATCTCTGACTGACAGCTCTTAAAAATGATACTCTGTTCGTTCCCCAAATCACAATGAAGAATTTCTGACTATAAAGCTTATAGTCATATAACAGAAGTTTTAAATAATGATATGCAAAAGTTATAATGAAAGTCTGGGAAATCTTAGTTGTAGAGAGAAAAGTACATATACCTCCAATTTAAAAGTTCTAATGAACAAATATAATTAAAATTTAAATAATGGAATATTAGGATATACTTTAAGTTTATTTTGAGTATTACACAACCTGTTATAGGTTCAAATAATCAAGGCTTTTGATAGCCTTTACAACATAAATTTCTGATATCAATTACATATCAATAATAACTATTGTTAATATAATATATTAATTGCATATTAATGATAACTCATGAATTAAGAAAGTAGGCTTCTTTGCTGTGTAAACTATTCTATGTCAGCTTTATCAGTTCCTATAGCTACAGTCTTCAGAATAGACATTTCTCATATAAACCTGGACAAGACATGTCAACAATGGAACTTGTCTAAAATCTGCAAAAGGAGTGACCAGTACTGCCAGGCCATAATATTACAGAGTGGGAACTTTGGTTGTCCTCTGCTACAGCACCAGCAGGGCTTTCTGACCACCGAGTCTTTTCATGAAGAGCTTACACCACACCCGAGAACCTAGCTCAGGAGTGTGTGTGCTTAGAGTGAGGAACATGTCTCAGAACAGCCCTGGAAGCATCTCCCATTCTGAATACACTAGTGGTGCCCTATTTCCAAGTTCTAAGTTACCATCTCATGCTGCCTGATATCTCTTATGATTTCTTTTCTTTTGGGGGCAGTGGGGGAGTGTGACAGGGGAAAAAAGATTTATTTGACTTACATTTTCTGAATAAAAGTCCCCTGAGGAATGCTGTGATAGGAATCCAAACTGAGCAGAAATCTGGAGGCAAGAAGATACAGAGGCCGTGCAGGAGTGTGGCTTATTGGCTTGCTCATTAGCTTTGCTCAACCTACATTCTTATACAACCCAGGACCACCAGCCCCAGTAGTACCACAAAAGATGGGATGGACCTTGCTTTATCAATCACTAATAAAATGCTTTACAGGCTTGACTACAGCCGATCTTATGAAGGCATTTTCTCAATTGAGGTTCTCTTCTCTCACAGGACTCTAGCTTGTGTCAAGTTGACATAAAACTAGACAGCACAGCATCCTAGCCTGCTCAATGTAAAATATGAAGTTGAGTCTCAGAGGCACTGTACTTAGAGACAGAACACATTGAGAGGGCACTCCAGATGAATTCCTGGACAAACAATTTCCAGCTTTTCCTGTAAGGCAGTGGTTCTCAACCTGTGAGCCGAGGACCCTCTGAGGTAACATGTTACGATATTTAATTATATCATATTTAATAACAGTGGCAAAATTTTAGTAATTAAGGAGCAATTGAGTAATTTATGGTGGGGAGGGTCAACACACCATCAGGAACTGTATTAAAAGATATCAGTACTAGGAAGGTTGAGAACTACTGCTAAGCTATAGATTTGCCACTATAATTTGAGATGTTCTGAAAATGCAGGGGAACTCTGCATCCTAAGGTCACATATTCCAAAGTTCAGTAATGTACCTGCGCCTTGCATTTATCTTTTCTTTTCTGACTCTATGAATGTAGTGTGTGTGTGTGTGTGTGTGTGTGTGTGTGTGTGTGTGTGTGTGTGTGTATTCTGTAGCTGTTTTGTGCATTGTGTATGTTTATGTGTCTGGGTCTGTTTATCTATGTGCATGTCTGTGTATGCCTGTGTATGTGTCTCTGTATGTGCGTCTTTCCTTAGGTAGGTCTCTGTACGTATCTGTGTGTATGTCTCTGTGAGTCTAACTGTGTGTCTCCGTTCATTGCAAGCTCTCAGGAAAGATTTTGTTATGGGAATGAATACAATGAAACTCCACCTTTTCCTTTACCAACACTGACATAGGAATACTGGCCAATGATTTGCCCAATCCTTGAATTACTTTTAAAGCATTTATTCTGGATGTTTAAGCTAATTTCTAAAGTATTATGCTAGCTCTATGACACTTAAAATAGATTTATTTTCCCAACATACCTTTTATTTCTAAACATGATTTCTTCAAAAATAACAAAAGAACCCTAAGCACTTACTAGCACATATCTTATCATAATATGTGGGGCATAGCTAAAACAATATTTAAAGAGGTCTAATGCCATTGACTGTGTTAATTGGAGCATTAAATCATCAAATTCAAATATGAGAAAATAACATATTTTCAAAATTAATAGATCAAAAGTTGTTAACAAATGTCTTAAGACTAACTTTACAAATGGAAACACAAACCAGCAGTTTATTGTACAATAATTGCTCATAATTATATCTATTTGTTTCAGAAGTAAAACAATGTTTCAATAACATTGGACCTGCTAGCATTATGTGTCAGAATAATAGACTGGTGGATAAAAATGCATCAATGCACAAGTCTTGTCAATAACACAGCATAGATGAGCACAACCTTAGAAAAATACTCTCAATGTGTTAACTTTTAACAATGGAAAAAGAGCATTCCATCAGTGAAGATGTATGTGATGAAGGCATCAAAATACACAGAGCAATACAGACATGATGATAGGAAGGTCTCATGGCTCATGTCTATTTTACTGAAAAGTTAAGGCTGACTTTTTGGAAAGGTATGTTCATGAAGATCAAGTGTCAGCAAGATTTTGCAAACAAGATTAATAAAACATTTGAACAATGTGACCCTTAGCATTCCTTTGGATGTTTTGTTTGTTCGTTTGTTTTTATACACATTGAGATAGACTTAGGAAATCGTTTAGAACTCTACCTCTGCCTCTATCTAATTACTCAGTTTGTCTACTACTGTAATGTATGTGTATTTCTTGACTAAGTCAAAAAATTTGTACTTAGTAAATTTTCAGGAAATGTAAATCTTGTTAAAGTTAAAGATGATAACTTTTCTCCAAGCCAGTCAACAAAATAGACACTGCTTGTCACTTGTGTATTACTAGGTTTTACATATAAAAATATATAATGCTGTTATTTTGACCAATGGAAAATAACTTAGATGCAGAACAGTAACTGTGTTCATTAATAATCAAGAAAATCTGTTTTTTGCTTCTGCCTACGATTCTGTCTCTCACCTGACATGCTAGTCTGCTAAAATTTTAATTTGTATTTCAAGTTTAATTCCTTTATTGCTTTATGTGGCATGGTAAAACTATTATGAAAAGTTCTATATAACTGTAATTATGTGGTTCTGGAACAAAGCACATGGAAAGAAAAGCAACGATGAAGAGCAATTAGTAAAAGCAGGCCATACCTTCATTTCTCAATGCAAAATAATGTAACAGATGATATAAATACCAACTTTATTTTGTCATCTTTTGGCAAAAGGTTTGCATTATTTGTTATTATTTGTTCACAGAGAAGGCAATAAAATAAAAATACACATTAGCTCAAAACTTTGACTTTTAAATAAAGACATGAGAATGGAGTTTTCCCTTATCAACCTTTAAAGGTCTCTTTATACTGAGACTAGCTACTTTCTAAGTGGCAGGTTGGCTCTATCATTTTAGTAAATTTTCATTTATCCTGTTGAAGGAGTACTGAGTGTTCCTAATGTGCTTTACCAAATATTAAAAATTCATTTGCTAGTTTAATGACACTTACTGAGAAGTGAACCTTGACAGTAGCTGTGAGTCACTGGATAACAGCTGTTGACACAGAAAATAATTTACACAAACTTGATTCTCATATGATCATTTTCAAACAGGTTCAATCCACTTGTGGGAAAGCAGTAGAAGTAAGCATGTTAAATGAATTTGTAATTCACCCTGATATTTCTGATTGATGAAAACAGAAAATGATCAGTCGATTTTCAAATGAAAATATCACTTTTCAGTATAGGTAAACGTGATGTTTGATGTTTAAATAATTTTTTCTGGATGTCTTGATAAAGTGATCTTGTGGTATTTATAATGTAAACTGTCAAAGCCTCAGCTCTCAGAAAAACTAACAGACATATGACAATCAATTTCTTCTAACTCTGAGTATGCCAAAACAAGACTCACTTGCACATGTAGATTTCAGTTAGTGTGATGTTTTGTGCTACTCTTTTAAAAAATCCTTACAGATATTTGATAAAACTTATATCTTCTGAAATTGTTATACGTAATAGGATTCTAAACTAATATTTAATTAGAATGAGAGTAATATTCTGAATCATATCTAATTTTACCTTTAATATATTTAGACCACAGTGACAACACGAGAGACTGAAAAACAAATGTATTACAGGCATATATATGATGGGAAAACAGCATATATTACTCTGTGTTAAAAAATGTTCAGGAGAAGGAAGAATGTTGGCTTTCCTGGAGAAAATGCCATCACAGCTCAGTTAACATGTATTTAAGTGACTTAGTAATGTCCTTTGGTTACAAAACGAGTCAGTCCTAAGGGCAGACAAGATTTTGTCCTCTCACTGAACTTTGTGAATAGATCTTACAACAGCCATAATGGTAGCATTAACTACCTTTCCTAACAGGAGGAGACAAATCATATATACGATGTAGAAATTAAGGCTCTACCTAGCTCCACAAGTGGTATAATATAAAATAAAGACAACGACTTCACTGCTCAGAGTCACCTCGAGTCGTTTCGTCCTTCGTAAGCATAATGGAATAAAGGATGGAGCAATCTTCTTACACGTTAATGAATTCTCAAGGCCAGATGGTACCAAAAATTAAGATCCAATAAAACTTTGCTATAACAATGTCTAGACAACTGGTCAACATGTTGCTTCTTATTAAAATTCCTTTTTTTTATTTTATTTTCCAGTTTAAATTTAGATAAGAATCAAGGTTGCTTCACAAGTCAGTTCCAGGTCCCTCTCCCATTCCCTCCCTTCCTCCCGTGCCCTCCCCCCCCCCCCCGTTATCCCCTCATTTCTCCAGGGAGGGTGAGGCCCTCCATGGGGGTGTCCATAGTGTGTCATTTCATATAGGGCAGGGCCTAGACCCTTTCCCAAGAGTTCAGGGTGAGAGTGCACCTCACATTGTTCTATTGGAGTCCAAAGTCCGTGTGTATACTTGGGATGGGTACTGATTTGCTGCCCAAGGCTCAATAGAATCCCTAGGCCTCTTCACTGACACCCAGATTCAGGGGGTCTTGATCAGTCCCATGCTGGCTTCCCAGGCTAATGCCTGGGATTCAAGAGTTAACCTTTGTCTGGTCAGCTGTTTCTGGGGGTTAGACCAGGCCAGTCTTAATCCCTTTGATCATCAGTCCTCCCTCTCTGTTACTGGCTTTCTTGAGTTCAGCTCAGTACTTAACCAAGGGAGTCTGCCTCTTCCTCGATCAGCCACTAAATAAAGTTTCTGTTTCCCAGACTCTCTGGCCATAGGATTGTAGGCTGGCACTCCCCAGATCTATGTCTAAAATCCATATATGAGAGAGTACATGCCATGTTTCTCTTTTTGTGACTGGGTTACCTCACTCAGGATGGTTTCTTCTAGTGTCATCCATTTGCCTGCGAATCTCATGATTCCATTATTTTTTTTCTGCTGAATAGTACTCCATTGTGTAGATGTACCACATTTTCTCTATCCACTCTTCAGGTGAGGGACATCTAGGTTGCTTCCACGTTCTGGCAATTACAAATAAAGCTGCTATGAACATAGTGGAACAGACATCTTTGTTGTATGAATGGGCATCTTTTGGATATATGCCTAAGAGTGGAGTTGCTGGGTCTTGTGGTAGGTTTATTCCCATTTTTCTGAGGAATCTCCACACTGATTTCCAAAGTGGCTGAACCAGTTGGCACTCCCACCAGCAATGGAGGAGTGTCCCCCTTTCACCACATCCTCTCCAGCATAAATTGTCATTGGTGTTTTTGATTTTAGCCATTCTGACAGGGGTGAGATGGTGTCTGAGAGTTGTTTTGATTTGCATTTCCCGGATGGCTAAGGATGTTGAGCACTTTCTCAAGTGCCTCTCAGCCATTTTAGACTCCTCTATTGAAAACTCTCTATTTAGTTCTGCAGCCCACTTTTTAATAGGGTCCTTTGGTGTTTTGGAGACTTGCTTCTTGAGTTCTTTGTAAATTTTGGAGATCAACCCTCTGTCAGATGTGGGATTAGTGAATATTTTTTCCCATTCTGTGTACATTCATCAAAACCAGATTGGGTTTATTTTTATTATCTTTTGTATTTTTTTCTTTTTTATTCTTTTCTCATATATTACATTCCAACACTAGTTTCCCCTCCTTCCACTCCTCTCAATCTGCTTCCCACTTTCCCTCTTCCCTAAATCCTCTCTTCCTCCATTTCCCTTAAACAAGACCAAACAAAACAAAAAAGAGCTGGCATTCCAGAGATATCAAGTGAACATAACAAGTTACATTGAAAATAGGCACATACCTTCATATAAAGGATAGATAAGGTAACTCAGCAGGAGGAATATGGTTCTAAGAGCAGTTAAAAGTCAGAGACACCCCACACTCCAATTATGAGGAGCCGACAAGAACACCCAGTTACACAACCATAAAACATGCAGAGCACCTATGTCAGACCTTAAGAGGGCCATGATGTGTCACTTCAGTCTCTTTGAGCCCCTATTAGCCCTTCTTAGTTGAATCTGTAGGCCGTGTTCTCCTGGTATCCATGACACCTCTGGCTTCTTTAATCCTCCCCCCCACCCCTTCTGTGACATTACCTTTAGTCTACCTAGTGTTTGGCTGTGGGTCTCTGCATTTGCTCCCATCAGTTGCTGGATGGTGCCTCTGGGATAATAATTGGACTAGTCAAAGCTCTATGAGTACAGAAGAATATCATTAGGAATCATTTCATTGACCCTTACCAGTAGTGTTTTGTTTTATCCTGGTTTCCTGGACTGTCCAGCCTCTGGTTTCTGACTATCCATGCAGCATTGGTCAACAAGATCATAGGTTACATCACCTTAATGCACAAACACTTAGGCTACAATATTCCATCACTCGTGAACAGGCTCAAGAGATAGTTAAATCGTGCAAAGCTTGCCTTTCCCTTTTGCCTGAGCCTCATACAGGAGTCAACCCCCGTGGTCTTGTGCCTGGTGAGCTTTGGCAAATGGATGTTACTCATTATTCTGCCTTTGGTAATCTTAAATATATTCATGTTACGGTGGATACCTTTAGTGGCTTTGTTTGTGCCTCTCTCCAAACAGGAGAGGCCACCAAAGACGTTATTGCCCATATTTTACATTGTTTTACTATTATTCCTGTCCCTATCGCCATTAAAACTGACAATGGCCCAGGGTACATTAGTTCTAAATTTAAGGATTTTTGTAAAAAATTTGGCATTACCCACAAAACAGGAATTCCCTTTAACCCTCAAGGACAGGGAGTTGTAGAGCGAGCTAATCAGACCTTAAAAAATATGCTCTTTAAGCTTTCTTCCGAAAGAGAAACCCTGTACGCTCGCAAAGGCAAGCATCGCCTACTTTTAAATCATGCACTTTTTGTGCTCAATTTTCTCTCTCTGGACAACAATGGCCGATCAGCTGCTGATCGGCTCTGGCACCCTTCCACACGTGAAAACTTTCGACAGGTTCTCTGGAAGGATGTGCACACGGGCCAATGGCTCGGTCCTCACCCAGTCCTTATCTGGGGAAAAGGACATGCTTGCATTCATAATACCAGCAATGGAGAAACGCGCTGGCTTCCAGACAGGCTGGTCAAGCTTTATAACCCACCCAGGGAAAGCGCCCCTGAGGAATCTCTTGTTTTCTCTTTCAGATGCTGTTGATAACAAAACTCCCAGTGAAGATGACACCGCATCGCCTGCTACTTCTTCCATTTCTCCTTTTGATTTTTAGTTTCCCTCCTTACATCCCCCAGCCAGACAGCTTAATTTTGGCCCAACACCACTTAATCCCCTTTGTTCACACAGTTGGTGCAACCTCTTCCATATCCAGTTTACAGCTGCAGGAAAAAGGTTCCTCTGGGAAGGTTCCCGAGGCGCTTACTGGGGTCTACGCCTATATGTTTCTGGCACGGACCCAGGCCTCACCTTTTCCATTAGACTTTTGAAGGAAATCCCTTCCTTTCGCCCTATTGCTGTTGGCCCCAATCCTTTTTTATACCCCTCTGGCGGTGGCTCATTCCTACCCAAGGCTGCCGCCCCTCGCCCTCTTCCTAATCTCCATTCTCCAGCTCCCGCTGCCGCCACCACTGTTTATCAACCCACCATGCCCGCCGGTTCAGGCCGGTCCAGTCTCTACCGCGGACCTCATCCTTCAGATGGTCAATGCCTCAGCCCTGGCACTCTCCAACACCACCTATGAGCGCTGCTGGATTTGCTATTCGCCCATTCCTCCATTCTACGAAGGAATTGCAGCCTTCGGCTCACCCATCTACACCAACGACACCAATCTGCTTCGCTGGGGCACGCAGCCACAACCACGCGGCATGACCTTAGGATAGGTCGTGGGATCTGGACTCTGCCTTTTGGGACCACGTATGCTTCCCCCCACCCTGCTGTTAGAAGCATGTACTCAAACCAAGCAAGTTGCTGCTCATGCTTGCTTCCTTATTGCCCCCAACCTCACCTTTTTTGCTTGCTCCACAGGGTGATCCCCACATATTATTGTAGATGTTTTTCTTGCGCACAAGGACTACTGCGTCCTTGTTGTACTTGTGCCCAAATTGACTGTTCGCCCTGAATCTGATTTATTGCCCCAAAGTGATCCAACTGTAACTCTCTCTCGCCAAAAAAGAGAGCCAGTCACCGCCCTCACACTAGCCATATTGGTTGGTCTGGATGCAGCAGGTGCTGGCACAGGAATTTACTCCCTAATCCACACAAAGGACTCTGTTAATGCTCTAACCCGCACTGTTATTAGAGACGTAGATGAGCTAAAAAGAGGTTTAGATTACTTAGAACAAACTGTTGGTTCCTTAGCTGAAGTGGTACAACAAAACCGCCGAGGTCTCGACCTCGCCTTTTTGCGGGAGGGAGGAGTTTGTGCCACCCTTAAAGAGGAATGTTGCTTTTTCAAAGACAAATCAGGATTAGTTAGAGATAGTATCAGAAGAGTTGAACAGAGTCTGGAAGAAACAAAAAGAAATTTGGATCAAAGTGAATCTTGGTACAAAAATTGGTTTTCTACCTCTCCCTGGCTATCGACTTTGCTGCCTAGTTTGTTAGGACCTTTTATTGGTTTCATGTTACTTATTTCCTTTGGTCCTTGGGCATTTCGTCGCCTTACTGGTTTTGTTAAAAATCAGGTTGATGAGGCTACCAAAAATTCAGTTCAGGTTCACTATCAGCAGCTCTCTCAACAAGACCCCGAAGAACCTGAGGCTGTAGACAAACCTACATTCCAGCCTTTGAGCTTTCAGGAGTTTGAGTACCTGGCCAACCGCCCGCGTTCACTCTGCTCCAGGCTGTGGAGATGCTTAAGACGGGGATAGCTTGGTGCCAGAATCTGGGAGCAAACATGGCTCTCTAAACATTGCCGGCAAAAACTTAATTCGTATCCTCTCTCGCCATGTCCAGAACTGGAAGCCCACCAGGTAACCTAAGACAGGCACTCCACCCAATTGCTCTCTTCTTTTACTATATAGAAAAGGGGGAGATGTTGGGGACTGCTAGAACCTTGAACAAAATGGAGTCTGTCAACCGTTTCTTGGCCTTCCGCCTACGTGACTGCGAGCACACATGCCCTTGAGACAAAGGAAAAGGCTAACCATTAAAGTTAAATTTACACAGGGCAGCCCACCCGCCTAGCCAGAGGGAAGTACCCTGACAGAGTAATTGTCTTTGTTAACAAAAGGTTAAAGTGTTCTGTTGTATACTTCCTACCCCTCCCTAATTCCTGCACCTGACTTACGCTGACAAGCATTTGTGGAATGCAACTAATGACTGATGGAAAATTACAGCTTTGTCTTTACCGTATTTGGTGTCTATTTGAATTGAGACTTGATTGACATGCTTGTACCACCCCCTGAGGTCCTTCCTCTATAAATTCCAGCACGCCCCAAAAAATAAAGGCTCTTGATCAGCGAACGTTGTCTTGAGCCTGATTCCATTAACCTCTTGAAGTTCACTTTCCAGATCGGATCTGCTCGTGAAGGCCCACTAAATTAGTAGCGACCCTCATCACCTCACCCCCGCGGGTCGGGGGGTCCCTTCCCGGGGGGTCGCATACCAAAGAGTTCCCACTTCTCTAGGTTTGCACATTTATTGAAACATATCAGAATATTAACATTGTATAAGAAACACATATGAATTGAAATGAAACTGCTGCAGTTTAAAGTATGTCCCAAAGATGACAATTTTTTATATGTTTTTTTTTCTTGAGGCAAGGTTCCACTGTGTCACTCTGGTTGGTCTTCAAGCTTCTATGGAAACAAGGCTGCCCAAAATACACACAGAACAACATGCCTTTGTCTCTTGTGAGCTGTGTTTAAAGGTGTGCACAGCTGACTGGCATGGGTGAATACATTTACCTGAGCTTGTGGGTTGGCTCAGCCATTCAAGGATAGGTTCACAAGCAAAATAGAAAATTTCCCATAGTTTTTTTTATTACTGCTTTGTTTGTTGATCACCACAAATGATGATCAGTGGACTTAAAAATCTTCACATTCCAACTTATTTTCCCAAAATTTGGTAATTAATACTCATCACTGAAATTTGTAGTATCATTTTACTTGTATAATTGTAACTACTGATGGTATCAACAATGTATTTTATCAGTTATGTCACATCTAACCCATATTCCCTTCTCTTAGGAAATGTCTTTTCAGAATTGTTTTAAAAATGTTAGTTCAGAAATATTGTCCTAATTTCAGTTATTCTCATAACTCAAATAATGGTACAATAGGTTTTTACCTTTTCTGTCTCTTTTGCAGTCTTCTCACTGAGAGAACTCAAATTGAGTTCCTGGTATAATTCTAATATATGGGTCTATGGAATTTCTGGAAATGCTTTTGCACCTGAATTGTTTCTTTGGCTCCTATTTCTAAGCCAATAAGTTGATTTCCTATATGAATAGATGGATGAATGGTCATCAACCAATTTTCACCAGACTCTAGCAAGCTGTATGATGAACTAATTAGAAGCATTCTGTGTCTGATCTCCCTCTCTGCAGTACTAAGGTGATTTCATGAGTCATGTAGCAACTGCCTCAGCAGTGCATTGTGATACTATGCACAGAATGAATTTTCACTGCTAGTTAATTAAATATATTTATCACAGTGAAGAATTTCATATGAATTGACATTTTGAAATCTCAAAAAATAATATTCCAAAAATTGAAATTCATAGCCAGTACAAGATTTCTTTTCATATTTTTAATGTTTTTGAAATAGCACATAACATCTGAAAATATATACATATGGATGGCACAATATTTAATTGTGGTTTACAATGTTGAAATCAGAGTAAACCTATTTCCTCAAACACTTGTAATTCCTTAAAGGAGAATATGTTCAAAATGTTCCCTTTTGGTTTTACATAGTACATAACACACCATGGTTATCTATCACACTGCACTGAGATGATGACTAAATATCTTCCTTTCTTCTTTATTAAAATTTATTTATTTTAATTCTATGTGTGTGAATGTTTGGCTGCATATATGTACTATGTGCATTCTTGGTACACAGAGAAACCAGAAGGGAATGCTGATCCCTTAAAGTGGTCACAGACAGTTGGAAACAGTCATTTTCATTCTTAGGACTAGGAAGCAAACCCAGAGTTTCTGCAAGAATAACTTCTGAGTCATGTCTTCATTTCTAATATTGCAAAATTTTAACTCTTAGATCCCACTGATGAGGCTTCCCACGATCTGTTTCTTCCTTATTTCCTGAAACTCTGGCAAATACAATTCTCTGAGCTTCTATCAGGTCATATTTTAAGATATCACATGTGAGCTCAAGCAGCACTACTTTTGCTGTCTCCGGCTTATTTAATTAATGCATTAAATGACAGGGTTTCATTTTTTAAATGGCTAGATAGTACTTCATTTTATAGAAGTGCATTTTTGTTATCCCCTTATGTAGTGATGCACACTTAAGCTGTTTCCATTATTGACTATCAGGGATATCACCACAGTAATTATGCAAGTCAAAGTCTTTGGAACACTGATACCATTTGCTATGGATATCAACCCAGTAGTGCTAATTCTATTTTGAAATTTTTGAGGAACCTTCTTACTGATTTCCTAAGTGAATCTATTAGTCAACATTTCCATGTCCAATATGCCAGTATTATCTTTTCTCTGCATTTTCATCATATTTACTAGGCGTAGACCTTTTGTAACACCCATTTTTGATTGACATGCCTTATCGTGGTTTTGCTTTACATATCTCTGATAATTAATGAAAGTGAACCTTTTTCATATACCTGTTCACCAGTTGTATTTCTTCTTTCAAGAAATATCTGTTGGACATATTGGTTCTCTTAAAATGAAGTCACTTATTTTTGTGATGCTGACTACCTGGACTACTTTTGTTTATTATAAATATTAATCTCATATTAGATATGAAATCTGAAGATATTTTTCTTCTTCAGTGTACTGTCTCTTCAAATTGATTACTTTCACCTTTGCTGTGTAGAATCATGTAGTTTGAAGTAATTCTGTTTATGTATGTTTTGCTACAAATGCTTTGGATTATTCAAATTGTCCTTCTCCATTCCAATTTTCTGAAGAATAGTCACTGTACTGTCCTCTAATTTCATAGTTTTATGTCTTATATTTAAACATTTTTCCCATTTTTAAATGTTATCTTTATACCTAGCACAAGGCAATGGTTTCTTCCTGTGAACATATGATTTACCCAAAAGCATTCCTTGAAAGAGTTGCCGTTTGTTTAATATTTGGTTTGAGCATTCCTTAGATATTAGTTGTTTGAGACATACAGTTTTATTTATAAGGTCTCTTATCTATTGGGCCTATTTAAATCTTATGTCATATATGCTATAACAATTTTCAAGTCCTAATGTATTCCTTTTATATGCTTGATCAAATACATACTCAGTGCCATTTTACATATGCCAGTCAGAATAAAATGCCACTTCACCACCAAAACAAACACAGTTCTGCATATTAGACCCCAAATAAATATTTCCTGAATTCATCATTTGACACAGTTTTATTCCCTTATTAATAAATCCTTAAGTGGTAATAAATATCAATATGTCATTTTTTATTCTATATAGGAATAGTATACCAGCAGAATAATCTGAGATAAATAGACATTCAGCTGATTGTGATTGTGACCTTTGAATAACTGGAATATCAGTATACATTGAAAATCAAGCATATTTACTTATCCTTATGACATACTTTGGTTTATCCAAGTACAATATATTTGCATTCCAAGAATTGGAATTTTAATAAACAAAAGTCTCTCACTGTCTCCAAGGTATTTGCCATGAATGTATTTCTCTGACAAGTGAAAAGGGCATATGTATTTAGGAAGGCATTTTGTGTTTGTGTGTGTGCATAAATGTAGACCAGGCTGTTTTTATATTCATGATCCTTCTGCTTCAACATATGAGTGCAAGGATTATAGGACTATGATGGGAGATGTCAATCTGTATACTATGAATATATATTTCTCTTGTTGATTTATGAAAAAAGCTGCTTCAGCCAATGGACAGAAAGGATGTAGTCAGGCAGGAAGTATAAGCAGGGCTACCAGACTAAGAGAATTCTGGGAAGATGAATAGAGTGAGTCACCAGAAAGACACCATGTAGCTACTGAGAAGGTAGGATGCCCAAAATGGTCCAGTAAGATAAGGTCATGTGGAAATACATAGATTAATACTTATGGGCTAATAATTAAGAGAGAGATAGTAAGAAGATTAAGTCACTGGTCAATCAGTTTATATGTAATATAAGCCTTGATGTATTTATTTGAGAATAAATGACTGGGGGACTTGGTGTGACAGAAAATTCTGTCCACAGGACCGCACCAAGAGATCTGCTCAAGGTGATTAACTTTTAGTATGCAAAGTGAAAAATTGGAGGAAGGCATTCTTCTACCTGCACACCAAACAGAGAAGCTTTCCCTACTGTCAGGAGATACTGGAAGTTTCCTGATTAAGTTGGCGCCCAACTAAATGAGCGTTTCAATAACCAGCTGAGAGTTAGTGGTGGTCTTGAAAATATTTGAAGGTAAACTGTTCAGTAACAAGAAATAAAGAACCACTTTAGCCTGTAACTATGTATTTTAGAAAGTGGGGAATGATGCAGGATAATGGTGTACAGGTTGCAAAGTTGTTTTATTATTCTGATGCAATACAGCAGAGCAAAAATTTAAGCACTTGTCTTACTTTTGTGTGAAGAAGAAAGACTTCATTCATTGCATGAAGAATTCCTAAAAATAGTGTGTAGAAATTATCTTAGTAACCAAACACCCATGCTGTCTAATTACAACTAATTGTCTAATTACCTAAAAAGTATTTTGCTGTATTCTCAAAAAACACCTTTTCATAAACATCTATTAAGTGTCATTTAACTTTTAACTATTTTGCTAAGTGGTGAAATGACAATAAATCACACACACACATATGGTGTGATAATAAGTCATACACAATGATGATTTTGTTTGGAGTATATAAAATGTTTATAAAGCTTAAAGTAAAATCTTTTTTTTTGTATGACATAGGGAGATTTTAATGGTTTCATAGTCATTATTTATATGACTCTCATATGCCTCAAATGGTTGTTATAATTTTTTATTATTATTATTTTAATTTTAGCAATAAATTTCTGAGATTTAAAATATTATAAAACTTCCTAGTTTTCCAACATATATAGATCTTGGCTACAGATTTTGCCTTTTTTTTCTCCAATGCTTTAAAATGGTCTTACTATCAAAATTTCTTCTAAATATTTGTCTTTCACCTGAGATCAGTGTTGCTTTTTCCAATCATCAACAAACTTATTGCATAGATTGCAAATAATTCAAAATTTCAAAAGTAAACAAGACACAGAATGTAAGTGTTTAGTGCTCAGGTCCAAATGGAACAACTCTGCAAACCACTCCTGAAAATTCTGAGGAATTTCAAGGAAAAGGGGTCAGAATGATATTAAGAGCCAGAGTCAGGGAGAACACTGTGAGATAGTGTTTTCTGGATAAGACAGGTCTAGTTTTAATGACAAAGTTACAATAGCTTGCCCTGTATGCAAAATACCTGAACATATCAAGACAGGGAATATTCCAGCATGTATCCTGGAGGGGTCCCACAGTAAACAACCCTATCTGAGAGATGCAGGCAGTTGATGGCTCCTGATGGAGGAAGGGAGTCCATTCCTTTTGCATTTGGCCTTTACTAGTTTCCACATACTTTAGTAGAACTATGTCCATGTGCCTAAAGGCTGAACTAATTAGAGACAGTGTGTCACAAAGAAAAACAATGAGTTGGGAAGGGGATAAGGTAGAAAGGATAGGAAAAGTTGAAGTGGTTGGGATCAAAATACAAATATAGATATATATAGATATATAGATAAATACAATGAAAAAATAGTACAAAAGCCTGATGCCTAGTAATAAATGAACAACAAAAAATAAACTCAATGATATTATTGGAATTTTATTTTTTGTTCCTGTTTTGTTTTCTTTTATGTTTGTTTGTTTTTTTTTGTTCCCAAAAATGCTTTGTATAGGCATTTCTATTTTTTTTAAATGTTATATATCTCTTTCTTATATACTAAAGCTTCTGGTTTTTCATTTTTATGGGATTTTTGTATGTATGAATGTGTGACTATCCACCGACATGTACTTCTTGTGTTTTCTCTCTAGCTCTTTCTTATTTATTTTTTATTATCTTATTACTTTTAATGTTTATTTGTTTGCTAATGAGAGAATGTGGGAAAGTATGCAGATTTGTGTGGGGGGGTAGGTAGGAAGGATCTGGGAAGACTTAGAGGAGAAGAAATTGTAATCAGAATATATATAAAAATGCATCTTCACTAAAAAAAAGCAGAAATTGTCTTTATTCATTGAGAGTTAAGTCTTGAAATATTACTCACTCTTCAATGTCTACTGTCTGTACCATCCAAATCCTGTTCTGCTATTGGGTTAGTTGTAATTGGAAATTGTAAAGGAAAGCATTTCCTTGAGAGAAGCCTTCCCGCCAGCCTGGTTCTAGAGTGGCATCAGTCCCAAATAAACACACAGGAGGCTATATTAATTATGAAGCTGTTGACCTTGCTTGTTTCTTACTGGCTAGCTCTGACTTAAGTAATTTTCCCGTAATTGTTAATCTATGCATATCTCTTACCAGAGAAGTTTCAGGGCTTCCTACCCCATGGCGTTACATCTTGACTCTCTGTCTTTCTTCTACCCAGAGTCTTCCTGGACTCCTAGTCCCACCTATCTTAGTTCCCTTTTGGCCAACAGTGCTTTATTGACATATACACAGGACTTCCCCCATCAGGAATTGATCACATATCCAAGCTGCCCTATGAAAACAACTCATGACTCTGTCTGCAGTCTTACATGGTCTTCCTCCAGGCAAAAAAGACATTGGAATTCCATTTAAGTAAATTCCTAGTCAGATTTGCCCACATACTGTGGGAATAATTCCCAAGTTTTAATTACTTCAATTTTTTTGTCCACACCCACCTAGTGATAACAAGTTGCTTGTGAAGTTATTGTAAAGATTAAAATAGAAAAATAAACTTAGGGAAGTGTGTTGCATACAGTAAAATTACAATGAGAACTGTTACTAATCATAAAGATGATCTTTTCAATTTTAAGTATTTGTCTCTAATGTTCTGGAAATGGTTTTATTCTCAATATTCTTCAAGTTAAAGAACTTAGAATATATTGCCACTTAAAATGATTACCAATTTCATAGTAAATGACTACCCTATCCTTTTAGAGAACAAATGATATATTTTATTTCATATGGAACAATGTAGCCCGTTAGTGCTGGTTATATGAAGTGATGTGAGGAAACATAATGAGGAAATGCTCACAGTCCAGAGAAAAATGAGCACATAGCTAGAAAGTGTGTCTTATAAAATGCCTTACAAATAGCCAAGTGTAGATACGTGTGAAGCCAGCCAGAAAAAAAAAAAAACCCTGATTGATCCTGTGGATACTGTAGAAAGCTGTGGAAGCTGCAGGTAGCTCCTCCTTTGTTTATGCACTTTGAAATTTAGATATAATTTCTTTGTTCCATGGCTAGCAAGTGAATAAATATCAGAGAAAATATAGAACTAATTTTGTAACTTTAATTTTGACTTTAATTTCTGTGTCATCTATAAATTTTGCCTTTTTTGATTCTTTGTATTTTCAGAATTTTATGTGTTTTTATTTGTGTGCATACATGCATATCTATATGCATGTTTATACTTTCAAACATATAGGCCTTAACATCATTTAGAAGGAGTAAGGACTATACGAATGAATGAAAAATTAATAAAATAGTTAGGAATTTCAGGATGAGCATTTTTGGAGTACCTATTATCTTTTAGATACTTTCAAAATTGCTGTTTCCCCTGCAGTGAACAGTGTGGCAAAAATAATTAGTAAAATGTTAGCAGCAATTAAGAGTAGGTAATAGAAGACATAAAATGAAATACACAAGAATACCTCTAAGTGGATTCACTTTAATTTTCATAACAATGTGTGCCAACTGGATGGAAATAGCTTATGACTATGTTAATATCTCCCCAGAAGAAAATCATCAGGAAAGGAACATTCACGCAATTCAAGTCCATTTTAATCAACAGAAATATGTCCAATTATTTTTCTATAAATGGAAAATGAAGATTAATGTAAGAAAACATCTGCGTTACATGGAGTTCACATTTATGTGACAAAACACCATGACCAGAATGTGAGTTGAGGTGGTGAGGGTTCATTTGTCTTACACTTCCATATTGCTATTCATCATAGAAGGAAGTCAGGACAGAAACCTGGAGGCAGAAGCTGATACTGAAGCAAGGGAAGGGTGCTTCTTGCTTACTTGCTCCCCATAACTTGCACAGCCTGCTTTTTTTTTAAGAACAGAAAACTAAAATGTCTTTATTTGATATTTGGGATAGTTTATATCATATGCATTGTAAGAACAATTATCAAAATGTCAAATGGTATTAAATTTTAGGGGACTATATATTGTTGAAACATTTTTTATAAAGTTCTATTTTCTCAACTCATTACTAAATGACACATTATCAAACTATACTCTGAAATTCCAGATTATTATAAGCCAGAAACTATCACATAATTGGTAAAAGGCTTAGGTAAACTGTGAACTATCAAAGCACTAAATTTTATGAATTACAGTGAGCCAAACTTGAGGTTTGAAACATCAAGAGACCAAAGGTAAGACATTTTCAAGATATCCCCAGTGGATTTTGACTTTTTGATAGTCATGCCATTGTTCACTCTCCCTTTGGATGATGGAATAAGATCTTGTGTTTAACTAGTAAAATATGGAAATAAGGTAGACTGCAGCTTCCAAAGAAATTTAATGAACTAGACTTACTCTCTTATTTTGTTATCTTAGCTCTTCATCAAGTCATAGGGCTTCATCAAGTCATAGGACACACAGCTTCATAGAGGGGAGTGACCTGTCTGGGATGCAGATACACCTACCTCAGTCAAGCATTCAGATAATTGCAATGCAGATTCAACATTTTGATTGCTCCCCTCATAAATATCAGCTTGCCTCATAAAACACACCGAGCTAAAATAACTAATGGTTTTGTGATGTCACCCTTGAGGTCATGATCCAAAGAAACAGATTATAAGTGTGTGTACTACTCAATTATGTCTTTCACTGCCAAGGTCTGCATAGATCTTCTGGATTGTCTAACTAACTGAAGCACACATGGATGTTACAGTTCTGTTTTTATTTTTATTTTTAAATTTAAATTAGAAACAAGGTTGCTTAACATTTCAATCCCAGGTCCCTCTCCCTTTCCCTCCCCTCCTCCCATGTCCTCCCACCATCTCATACTCCCTCATTTCCCCAGGGAGGGTGAGGCCCTCCATGGGGGTGTCCATAGTCTGTCATTACATCCAGGTCAGGGCCTAGACCCTCCCCCAAGAGTCCAGGGTGAGAGTGCATCTCTTATTGTTGGATGGGCACCCGAAGTCCATTTGTATGCCAGGGATAAATACTGATCTACTACCTAAGGCCCAATTGATTGCTTAGGCCTTCTCACTGACACCCATATTCAGGGGATCTTGATCAGTCCCATTCTGGATTCCCAGCCATCAGTCTGGGATTCAAGAGCTAACCCTTATCAGGTCAGCTGTTTCTGGGGGTTAAACCAGCCTGTTTTGACCCGTTTGTTCATCAGTCCTCCCTCTCGGTCACTGGGTTCCATCTCAGTGTTTAGCTGTGGGAGTCTGCCACTGCTTCCATCCATCATTGGATGAAGGTTCTGTTCTCCAGACTCTCTAGCCTTGGGATTGTAGGCTGGCACTCTCCAGATCTATGTCTAAAATCCATATATGAGTGAGTACACACCATGTTTATTTTTTTGTGACTGGGTTACCTCACCCAGCATGGTTTCTTCTAGTGCCATCTGTTTGCCTGCAAATTTCAGGATTCCATTAAGAACTCAGGACCAACAGCCCATGGATAACATTACCCACTGTGACCTGGGGACTCTCCCATCAATTGCTGTTTAAGAAAATGCTAATTACTAACTATGGAGGCATTTTCTCAATTGAGGTTTGCTCCTTTAAGATAACACGAGCTTGTGTGTCATTGATGTAATAGTTGCCTGCACAACAGTTTTGTCAAGGAAAGTATTAAAATCATGAATATCTGGATCATTCTCTTGATTTCTTACCTGGAGCACTTTAAGCACACTTTTTAATAAAAAAACAAAATCTGTATTAGGGAAAAAGTTATTGCATCATATTGTGGGTGACAGATCCATTTCTGTAAAACACACTTGCTGCTTTGAGGGTGGTTGCTACACAGTATAAAGTTAGCTAAGTAAAAGAAAGACTATTCAACTTGTCAGTTTCTGCCTTCTTCAATCTATCTGAAGCTTCATAATATTGTTATAACTAAGTAGTTTTTCATCTTAAATTTTAAGATATTTGAATATTATTTTATATTTTCTTCAGATGTGTAAATAGCCCAGGGCATAGTGAAGTACTTTCTTCTAATATAAACACCTTAGGTTATCCTAGCACACTGTCATAAATAAGGAAACAGCATTGGTTGTTATAGTTTGCTGAATTATAGATTCCTTTCTGACATTAACTAACACTTTTCACTTACCTTAGGTTCGCTCTAGTATGCAGTAATAGACTTAGGCTTAAGATATCCAGAAGGAGCAAATTTATAATCTGAAAGTTTGGAAGTCATAACATAACTAGCTCTTAGAAAGTTACACAGAAGATGTGATTTAAAGAAATGGGTTTACTAAATTAAAACCTACTTCTTCATGTGAAAATATGTTAACATATGCACAATAGTGTTCTTTTTACAAACTCTCAATATTTAGCTTCCTGAAGAGATTCCCAACTCATGCAGTAACACAGGGAGGGTCACAAATAGCAGAATAATGATGGTTTGGAGTGATTAATGTATGTTAAATTCTGAATATGATGAACTAAGAAGATAATTTTGAGTGAAAAATGGTCAACAAAGGAAAGATTTTTAACCCATACCATAGAAATTCTTATTGTGAATTTCTATTTCATGTAAAATAGAAATTGACTGACAAAGATTTAAGACAATAAAACCTAGTGGTTGAAAAAAAAATCCAACGAAAGGACTTGACTATTCTTAGGTATGGTGGAGGAGAAAACTTATTATAGATAGGATAGAAAGCATAGGAAGAGGAAGGGACATCTGGAAGAGTCCACAGTGGACATGGCCCGACTGATCTGGGCCATGCAGGAAAATGGGAAGGAGATGGGAGAGGGGAGAGATGGAACCAGCAGAGCAGTCAAGAGGCCAAAGGTACAGGGTTTGAAATTTAGCATCAGGATTCCCGCAGATTGAAGAGCAGCTAGTATTGTATGAAAATTCTTCTGACTTCAATGAGAAATTCTCTCTCAAAAGATGAATATAGCCCGGTGGTGGTGGCGCATGCCTTTAATCCCAGCACTCGGGAGGCAGAGACAGGCAGATCTCTGTGAGTTCGAGGCTAGGCTGGACTGACAGCCTCCAAAACAATACAGAGAAACCCTGTCTCATAAAAAACCAATTAAAAAAAAAGATAAATATAGAGTGATAGAGGAAGACTTTGACCTCTGGCCTTCCCAGTTGCACGCATTGACAAGCTCTGCATCACATACATGTGTGCACACACATACCATATATGTACATTACACACTAATGCTGAAAAAGTGATAAAATAAACATGAAAGATGATATACTGTGATACTTTAAAATGCTTCCTAAAATTCTAAAATTCCCTTAGCTCAGCTCTCAAACTTGAAACAATTTTCATCACAATGGGCTCCAATTGTCTCTGGTCTTTATTTTGTAAATGGTGATTATTCTTAGCTCAGAACTTATTAACAACTCTAAGCTTTATGGTTATTATGTTGTAAATGAAGCTGACTTCTTTCTTTTTCTCATTCTTTCGCATATTTTGTTGTCTATGTGGCAAATTAGGGATCATTAGGATACAATGGGTTTCCAATGGAGGTGATTTACCTCATCTTATCAGTTAACATAAAAGTCACCACCTGCATCCTGGAGAGCCACTTGCCAGGCTTACTGGGTTTGCAGTCACTCTGTGACTACCTGAGGTATAGCAATGTGACTAAAGGAAGAAAGTTGCACCACAGGAAAAACCTCATTGTAGCTGACTGTAGAAAAAGAATCCCTTATTAGATCAAGATGAGTATTTCTATAATACTTTCACGAAGCAAGTAAATAAAACTTTGTCTTCGTTATCAGTAATATCACCATTCTGGTAAACATTTATTCAAATATATGCAGGTGCAAGTTATAATTAGGAATGTGTACTGAACATTTTCACTCCTTCCGAATATCTAAACTGCCTTTCTTGCAAGTGAAAGTTATTATTTCAACATAGCTACTGATAATAAACTGGTTTCTGTGCTAGACTGTTCATTTTTACTTCCGTTTTCTCACTTGATGGTCATGAAAAGCTTTATTTCATGACGCTCACCCAAAATATAACAGATACATGAAATGTTCCTGAGCCATTTTCATAATAATAAATGTAAGTAAGTGTTCTTTATTACAACTGTTCTTTATCTTAACATGTTTACCAAAGAATTTATTGTGATAAATGCATTGTTTATTGACAAAGACAATGCTCTTTGGAATAACAAGGGAAACTTGTCATTCATAAATACAGGAATCACTCCCTAACATTCCTAGAAGTGGAGAGGATTAATTAGTATAGTGTTTGGCATGAATCTCTTAGGAAGGAGTGAAACATGACTGTAAAAACTAATAAAAATCTCCAGCTATTCCAAGCTTTCCAGTACACCTGCAATTTGGGTTTTTAAAAAGTGTTATCTTTAGACTACAAGAGGTAGATATTTGTTTTTCCTATATGCCCTTGCACAATATGAACAATCACTATAATCAGCTATTGTCCTCATAAAGAAAACATACATCAAAATCATTCTTTTTTCATTAAGTGAAGAATTATGATCATCTATTAGAGATGTTTTCTGAATGATCTCTAGATATAGAAAATTGTGTCATGATGTTCCTAAAAATATCTCTCTTTAAATACAATATTGAAGACTTATTTTCCTTGAAAATACTAACAAGTGAAAGAAGAAACTTCTTCTTGGTATGAGTTGACATGAGGTTTTGATTCATTGGATTCCCATCATCACCATACTTAACATTGTGGTTCTGAGGAATAGTAAAATAAACACCCTAGTACTCAACATTCCAACAAAATGATGAATAGGTTGCAACAAAATTATAGAAAGTATTATAATCCTTATCTGCTATAAAACACATGCTGAATATACTGTCCATTTTTTTATTATTGGGTCAAAATGTATAAGAATAAATGAATATTAAATTAGTTCATTAAACTACATTGATACATGCAAATTTACTACAGATAGTAATATATATTTACTCAGTATGCTTTGATTTAAACTAGATATGATTAAGTTCATTAGAGAAAATCTATTATTTTCAAATGATAAATCAGAAAGAGAGAGTTTGACTATAGCTTACATATTGAAAACCATGAAGAGTTCATCAAATATATAGGGTCTAGTCAACTTCAATAAAAGCTTTTGTAGAGTTACCTAGATCTTGAATCTGTTTCTATAGTTGGGAGGCAGTTTTGCTCAATGCTACTCTAACTTCATTGATATTTCTTTTACACTCTATAAACAAAACATTGTTGTTGTATGTTTAGGCAAGGACAACATTTCCAGGCTATTTCTCAACTTCCTAGAACATTGTCCAACACAGAGTTAACACTAAGTACTTATTTGGTGATTGCGTAGTTAGGAAAGCCACCAAGCATGATAGAAGAAGACTGGCAGTACGACTGGATGCTGGTAGATTCTAGCCCAGAAACACAGCTTATTCATACAGACCTTTATGACAGTATACCATTGGGAACTACTGAAAATGAAGCAAAAAATTTTCACAATCATGTAATCTACAACTCCAGTTTATCTATTGGGTGATATTCAAAATTGAAATCATTGTTTGCATATGAAAAAATTTTAGTTCATTTAACAGAAAGCACATTACATGATCAATGATCTCTTCTTGTAAAGATAACATATTATCTGTTGAATTTGTGAAGGAGTTATTCTTGAAATCTCCTGTACAAAGGTTGCCACTCTTTATAGACCAGATTCTGATACCACTTTATCGCACTTTTAAGCAAAAATCTTCTTCTGAGGACTCTTTGGAACTCTACATAGGGTGAAAAATATGTCTCCATATCACATGTTCATCTGTGAGAAAGTTTACAAAACAAATTATAAAATCATCTATTGTTACCAAGTTGATTGCTTAGGAGTGTCATGAGACATTAAAAGAAATTGTGCCAATGATTTTTGATAAGTTTATTTTCAAAGATTAACAATTATACAATACTGATCATTTCAGAATATATTTATAAGTTTTTGGGGTGATCCTGTATGTACAGACCAAAGGAACAAACGTGAGTAACTGAAAATAAACTTTGGGCCATTGGTAAACTCTTCTCTTGCCAACAGTTAACACCAACTGCATTGGTAATTGTGACTAAAAATATTATAGCTGCTATTTATTCAAATATTTCAGACTGAATGGATGATCTCATACAAAAATAACTTCAGTGTATGCTACGTTTATGTATTTTTTTAACTCTTTATCGGAAAAAGTGTTGTTTTCATATATTCTAATTGTGGTGTCTTCTCTCTCATGTCCTCTGGGGTCATCTCCAAATCACCACCCATTCAGCTCCAGGCTTTATTTGTATCTTTCTTTAGAGAACAAACAGGCAAGCAAAAAAAAAAAAAATCAAAGAAACAAAAATAGAACAAAATAAACAAATAGAGAGGAAAACAAACAAAAATATAAAATGGAGCAAAGAAGGGGAATGGGGATAGGAGTGTTCTAAATGTTTGTTCTAAGTCCAGGAAGAACCACATTAAACCACCTCATTCTCTTCAAAGAAAAGGGATATTACAGCAACATTCACCAGATAAAGAAGACCAAATTTTGATATCTTAAAACTTGTTTCTTCACTATGTTTTTGTAGATCTATTCAGATACTACAGAATGCAGGGTATTTATGTAGTTTGAAGTTTTTGCCAGTCTGTGTTATTTTAACTGGGTCTCTAACTTATTTATGAAGATATCTTGAATTATCGGTATCATTTTTGTTCCTGCAGTCAGCTCACATTATTTCAAGGTTAGTCTCTGAAATCCTTAATGTTTGTGTTTAGAATAATCATTTTTCATTTCCCAGTTGTAGCCATCGAGTTTGTGCCATTTTTTAATGTCCACCAGCATTACACATCTCCAAGGTTATTAGTAACTGCTAAGGATACTGAAAGGTGCAATGCTTGTAGCCTTTGTTAACATCGTTCCACACTTGAGAAAATATATTAAATGATGAGACATTCCAATTTATTCAGCTTCACTTCAAGAGAACACTCTAAAGAGAAATTCATAAAGTTTCAAAATTGAATGAAAAATTTCTATTTTAATTTTAACCCATGAGTTGATTAAATAAATATTTATTGAATACTAGGCTTGAATGAGATGTTTGCTCTTGAATTATCAACAGGGGAAATTATTTCATTTTGTACCATTAAGGAAGAAAAATAGAAGAGCAATGGTGGGGATGCAGCCAAAGTTTGAAAACATTGTATAATTTCAGGTTGTGTTCCACATCATTAAAATGTAGAAATTGTTTTGTCTCATTTCTTCGATACTGTTTGTGTTTAATACCACATCATGAGCATTCATAATGTGGACTAAAGCTATATTAATTTTAAAGTTATTTATGTCATAAATGTCCTGTTTTATCTGTAGCTGATACTTTTATTATTAGAATGATATTTACTTGTTATTGGAAAGTAGAAATTACATTGTTTATGGATTTTCATTTATGATAGTAATAAGTTCAGTTCAGGTGTGACTGTGTCTATGTTTATACCCACAAATCTAAAACAGAGATAGTAAATGTAATGATATATACACAATATATTTACATATTCATATATTGTTGTACTGTTTAATATTCTTTTAGTGAAAGAGTGCTTCAGTATCATATTTCTCTTAGGATTTTCATATTGGTAAAGTTTTTAAAAGTAGCATTGACTGATGAGTGACAGTCCTAAAATTATTTTTGTATTTTTCTGAGAAGTTATATCACAATTTTTCCCAAGAATTTTATGTCAGTGTATATACATGTATGAATATTTATAGGTATATATATATACATATAAATGCAGACATATGCATAACTGTCTGGAACACTCTTAACTTGCACATAAAGAAAACACTTGGTATGCTAATGTATAGCATTGCTGATACACCTATATTGCACACTCACACCTGATATTTACTGGCTTATAAAATCTATCATTGTTTCATTATTGCATTCACATAAGTTATTTCTATTTATTATCACACATGTATTAACATTGGGATACCCATTTTTGTGTTATATGAAAAATTAGTTCACCTATGAAGTATAGAAAGGTGAAATACCTTGTGTGACTTTTGGCTCTTAATTTTGGTGAGATTCAAGAGATTCATAACTGATTATTTGTTATTATAATGAACTATTCCATACAGTACCAGGTGTGGTTGTAAAGAGCATTAAAGACTCTGAATGAGTGATTAGCAAACCAATACAATATAAACATGATATAGTTATCAAGTCTTCTGTTGGGCAAAGCATATAGGAAAACTTCAAATGGTATATTAATAGTTATTCTACTATGATAACAGTCAAAATAAAATAAACTTTTTCAGCTTACTTGCTTTAACCCAAAATTTTATTCTATATTACAATTTCTAAGAGTGTTACAAATGAAAATATGAGTTGAGATATGCTAGTAAATAGTGAAAAGGATATTTTATGTATTCTTATCACTAAAGAAAAGTCAGTCTTGGAATAAACCTGAAAGACACAACAGAAAAAAATAAACAGTAATGGAATTTCTAAGAAGCAGGCCAGATAGACACAGGATTGGTTTAAATAAAACTTAAGTTAGAGAAGAAGAAGAAAACGACATAATATGGAGAAAGATCACCTAATTTTATTTTCTTCTTGAACTCCGTTTCTCTAAGTATAGTCAAGAACAAATGCAACCTGAAAGAAGTGAGCATGTTCTACAAAAATAATTGTGTAATTATCTATTCAAGATGCACTGTTTTGTTTGTAAATGCATGGGTAACAACATCAAGGTGAGGAGGTTTCTGTAGATGCAGAGTCATTTCTGTTCCAAGCTATAAACTTTGGGGGTTGCTTTTAATAGAACCAGAGGTTGCCAATTTAAAATTTTTCATTGTGTGGAAGAAAATCAATCTTCTATCATTCACCAGTCTGAAAGGAGGATGGTTTGGACATGGCAAGTCAGCAGGATACATCACACTTTCATCACATCTCATTATAGAGTTCCTCTTCAGAGTAAGGTTGTTGGATCTTCCCTGTCAGCATAAGGAATGCCTTTGAATTTGGGCATTAAATCCTGTGTTGATTGTGCCCATGGATTTTTTTATGCTTCATTAAAATTATCTTTGAGGTGGTTTGCATTTTTCAATTAGCTGAATTCCAGGAGAGAGAAAAACTGTATCAAGAGGAGGTATAGAGGCTTTTTCTATGCAGCAACATAGTAGATAGGTCAGTGGAAAGTTTTAAAATTCTTCTCTCTTCCCTCTTTTATTTCCTGGTAACAGCCATTACTCTCTACATTACAGCTTGTGTAGACACTAACAGGAGTTTCTATGGGAAAATGTCAAGACTTGATAATTCCAAGTTGGGATGCAGAATTGTTTCAACAGGTACTGACTTTGAGTTTTGTTTTGTGCACATTATCCTTAGGCTCATCTATTAAATCTTAAGGGTTTTGCCTGCTGTCATACTAAATTACACATGGTATAAAGCCAAATACTATTCTTTAGACTTGCTAAATAATATAATATTCACAGTTGTGCAATTAACAGAAAACAAAAGTTTATTCCATATAGTTCTGGAGTTTGAGAAGTTCAGAGTTGACACTGCGGTAGCTGCTGAGAGATACTTTCTGTTTCCAACAGAGGAGTTTGTAAGGAGAGATACCTTACTCTTATAAGATGGATGAAAAATATAGAATGAAGCAAATATTAACCTCTTTTATAAGGATTTTAATGCATCTAGGAAGGAGAGGCATGTCTATAAATTACCCTTTCTGTGGAAAGTTTCTGAGTGCTATCCATATAGGACATGAATTTCAATGCATGAATTGATTTTGGCTCATACTTTCAAGGGATACAGTTCATTATGATGGGATAAGCATGGAGGTTGGGACATTAGGTGACTGGTTTTATTGTGTCCCCAGCCAGGAAGCTGATACAAATGACTTCTGGTGATCCATTGATTTTATTCCCCTGAACATTTTAATACATGATGGGTCCCTGACCCATAGGGTACAGTCATCTTCCTTCAGGATGGGTCTTGCATCCTTAAGTTTAAGCTCTCTGAAAATGGAAATGTTTCCACAGACACAAGTAGAAATATGTCTCCTAAATGATTCTAAATCCAGTTATTTCCAAAGTAAAGATTAACCATCCAAATTATCAGAAATTAGTCCCTGGAGCCAGCATCACACTTTTGAGAGACTCTCTATGACTACATTATCAAGCAGTTGAATAACATTTATTTTTTTTAAGAAGCTACTATGACCAAAATCAACATGGGCTCAATAAGTCATTAATGCTAACTTTAGAACTCAACTACTGAAGATACAACATGGTATTACAAGCAACTCTCCCATTTTCATTAAGCATATTTCATAACTGCATAGATTGCCAGTTAACTTATGTTGGTTAAAGAGCCATCAACCATCTATATAGTGGCGAGAGCTGAAGTCCATAGTCAGGGTAAGGGTAAAGAGGATCACCTTGTGAGGCGCCTCTTTACTGTTGTAACACTGTAGTTGCAGATGCTCTGGGGAGTTTCTACAGTATAGTGAAATGCAGTCTAGTGAAAATCATGATAATATTATTGCTTATTTGTTGACTATGACTCTCTCCTGAGATTGGAGGACAAGTAGAGTTGAGAATTATATACTTTCAAATCCTTTGGACTGAAATTTGAATAAAAATTACAGGTGTAAAGAATAAAGTATCAAATATCAAATTTTCATGCAAGTGTGAGTCATCATTATTTTTCGATATTTTAATTCCTAAGAGTCTATACTTCTATCAATTTCAGAGGTCATAACTTTTGCTGCCTTACAACTGCAAACTGTAGAGGAACCTGTCCAACCATTCAAAGAGAATGAGTATTGAATTACAAATGCCATGTTTAATCTTCTCATTTCCTGTTTCTCCAACTACACTCCAGAAAAAGACACAGGAGGTAATTCTTTCATCATGGCATTACAAATCCTTTGTTAGTTGATGGAGAATTGTCTTGATGATTAAAAGAACTTGTTTTCTTACAGAAGATACAGATTTAATTCCCAGCACTCAAATAGTAGCACAAAAACCATCTGTGTATTGCCATGTCAAAGGTTCTGATATCATCTTCTGACTTCTGCTGGTACCAGGTGTACACACATATGGTACACAAACATTCACATATTTTAAAAGTCTTTATGCAAAAAAATGACTTTCCTTGGTGGTGACCACTACAGTATGAGTACAGTATTGTAAATGTCCTGGTATAGGCTGTTTGGTATCAGTAAAAATACAGACAGTGAGAATTCATTTGGATATACCCAATCTTCAGAAAAAGAGACAGAGGATAATACTCATTTACTTCAATGAAAAAATTAGAGTACTAGACATATAATCATTACAACTCTAGAAATAAGCTAGTAGGCAACTTATTGCTATGAAGTGATTCAATTCACCTATCCAGATCTGCATTATTACATGCCTTGGTGTAAGACTTGAAGTTACAGATGTGTTCACCATTATGAGCATCAAAATCTAAAATAGAGAAGAGAAATCTCAAGCATTTACAGTTTCCTATTTCCATAATTCTTACCACAGTTAGATTATTTAAGGAAGAGTATTTTGATGGGGTATGAAAACCAAAGCCTTTGCGCTATTGTTGAGCTACTTAATTTTATGACATGTCCCTCATAGGACCTTATTATCAAAGTGAAGAACTATTTCTCATATTAATAAAAATGCATTATTAATTTATTTTCTACTCCAAGTTTATATTTTTACTAAAGCAAGGAAAAAGGGGATTAACTTGACACTTTCAAGTAATAGTAGTGACAATAACTAGACATATTTTTGCTATGGTTAAGAATTGCAATGTTTTATATGACTTGGTCCTCATTTATATAAGTACAAAACACTCATGAAATGTGAAGTAGGAACACTTTATGTTGGCTTACACACACACACACACACAAGCACACACATGAATCTTTATGGTCCATTGAATAGAACACCATAAAAATTTACACATCGGGCAATGAACATAACTTTTTTGATCAAGAAAAATGTACACTGTATTTTCTTAAAGGCTTATTCTCATTCAGTCTCTTGTGATCTTTGATTGAATGACTAGAAATCTTTTGAGTTTATATATAAATGAAATGTTTAAGCTTATTGGGCCCTGAATTCCCGCAGGATTTGTTTCCTTCCTTTTCTGAAGTTTTCTATATAACAATGAGTTCAGGAATCAAATTTTCTTGGTTCAAACTTTGCTCCATGACTTTTAAAGAGTTATTTTTACCTCAATGGACTTCTATAACTGGACAATGGGAATAATAAAATCACATATTCAGGTTGTTGGTAATATAGCCATTACTTGACGTAAACTGAAGGTAGTGTTATAAAATGACCATTTCCAAAGGTTACAGCTTTTTTTCATTCTGATATCTACTAATAAAAAAAAGACAAAAATGAAATAACATACTCCAGAAAGACAGGTTCATAGTTTTCTGGTGATCAAGTTACATTGTATGTATGTACTAATATTCTGATGGAAAGGAGAACCAGAGGAAAGTCTTGGTCAATACTGAGATATCGAACACAGCTCTGCAGGAAGCATTCCTACTGAAACCATGGTGAATGAAGCAATACATTCTCTGAACAGCAAGAAACAGAAGCCATTCCTGTCTCATCTTCTTGGCTCTAGAAGATCAAGGACTTTGTTGTTAATGCTTTCGTTTAGGAAATCCATTTACATTTTAAAGATAAATAATGGTTAGCCTAACTTATATAATGCTAACTGGAAATGTTTTTCCCAATTTCCCAAATAGTCATTGTGTATATAAACTTTTAGGTTCATGTTTCACAATAGAGATTTCCTAAGTTTTCCACATGTGAGAACTGAGATCAGTATTCTCAACATATTTGTGTTAAATATATTCTGCTAACAAAAAATGCTTACTGACTTTGGCAAATCAAACAATATTTCAAACAAGAGATTCATGAAGAAATTCAACTGTCTTTATCATAATGACAACTATTCTGCTAAAGATAGATTTTTATTTTCTTATGATCTCCCATAATTTATCTGTAATTATGAAGGAATAGGCAAACATATACATAGAAAATACTCATAAAGTAAATTCTCTTTTATTCATTTGGCTCTAATTTCAGAAGGTTGAGCTGTTAATTCTTTAAAATCCCTGAATCATGACTTTGTTCTTTTTTCTTTAAATGTACTCACACATTTATGGATTTTTCGACATGAATCTGGGGAGTGCCAGCATACAATCCCACTGCCAGAGAGTCTAGGAAACAGAACCTTCATCCAGGGACTGATAAAAGCAGAGGCAGATACCTACAGACAAATAATGAACTGAACTCCTGGAATCCAGTGTCAGAAAGAGAGAACTGAAGGGAAAGGACTTAAGACTCGGCTGGTTTAACCCACAGAAACAGTTGACCTAAATAAGGGGGAGCTCCTGGATGTATGGAAATCATGGGACTGACCCAGACCCCCTTGAATGTGGGTGTCAGTGAGGAGGCCTAGGTAATCTATGGGGCCTTGGGTAGTATTTTTCCCTGGTGTACAAATAGATTTGAATGTCCATGCTACAATATGGAAGGCTCTCTCAGCCGGGACTCTTGTGGGAGGGCCTAGGCCCTTCCCTGGATGAAATAACAGTTACTAGTGATCCACCATGGAGGGCCACACCCTCCCTGGGGATCAGAGTGGAGACTGGGTAGGGGACTAGGGGACCTGGTGGGAAGGGCAGGGAAGGAGGGCAGGGAGAGATAGCTGGGATTGACATGTGAAACAAGATTGTTCCTAACCTAAATAAAAAAATAGAAATTAATAATTAAACAGACATATAAATAAAAAAAATCCTTAAGGATGTTTAAGTCACAGACCATGTAAACTTTTGTAGCCTGTACTGTGACTGACTAGCCCATTGTTATGTATAAATCCCCCATGGTATCTAATTTGTATGATAAGCAGTCCCAACCAACAAACTCCTCTGCTGGATTTCCCTGTCTTTTTCCTCTGCACTGAGAGTCCTACTCTCCAATTATCAAAGCTATAGGCTCTCCTCATATTGTATCTAAGTTGACAAGTTTATCTCAGAAATTTAGCATTAGAACCTCATGGATAAAAGACAACTATAATTATTTTCATCAGTAGTGAAATGAGAGAGGCAAAGAAGAAAGGATAAGTGGGTAAGGGATTCCTTGCAGTCAAATAGTAGCTGTAATGTGGCATTTAATAGAGTTAAATAAAATGTTAGCTAATAGAGTCATAAAATATTTTTAAAAGAATTCTTTTATAAAATAAAAACAGACATACTGAAATATAGAATAAAATACAGATCCCAGAAATTGTCTAATGCATTTATGGTCAATTAATTTTTGTCAAAGTGACCAAAAATATTCAAAGCAGAGAAATGTTTCTGCCCAATTAGTGGTGTTTGAAAAACTAGGTAAATGCAAGCAGCAGAATAAAACTGGACCTGAGACTCAGTTGACATGCAAAATTAACTAAAAAATTTCAAATAACAATATGAAGACTTAAAGATGTCAAACTGTAATTCAGGACAAAAGCTCTGGAGAATTTATGTGATCAAATGTATACATATGTATATATATCACATACACACACATACATACATATATATGTATATATATATATCAGACAATTATTGGAGAAAGTATAGCAAAACATTGCACACTGTTGTGACTATTTAAAACGTCATTAATGATCCTTAAAATTAAATGCTTTAATTACCTCAAAATTAAAGACAACATAAGCAAAAATGAACAAATGTCTCTACTATAAGGTAAAGGCTTCTATATAGCCAAGATATTCATAAGCAAAATGGAGACGCTCTATAGAAATGGAAAAATTTTGTAATATAAAGTCAAGAAAATGTTAAGAAAAATTAAACTAAGTAGAGGATCTAAGTAAGTATTTCTCAAGAAATAGATAAAATTAGCCAAAGAGTATATCTTTAACATTATTAACCACCAAAGGAATGCAAACTTCAACTTACAACTGTTGTGATGGTGATCACAGAGAAAGACAACAAACGTATTGGAGAGGACACAGAGAATGTGATCAGTTGCAATGATTATAGAAATTAATATGAATGTTCCTCAAAATTAAAAAAAATGGTACTACATGGTCTAGCAATCCAACAGTTACTATAAGTACTAATTAGTGATTGTCCAAAAGAAGTAAACATGTCAAATATTATCTGCAAACCCATGACCTCTGCAACATTGTTTACAATAGGCAGGCTTTAAAATCAAACCAACTAGCCACTGGATGAAACAGTACAGATAATTCTGAAAAAAATGATATTCACAACAAAATATTATTCATTGAGAAAATATAGGCGCTTATGCTATTTGTGATACCATCATGAGCCCTAGGGACATTGATGATAGTGGTGCCCTGTGGATGGCTGGTCTGTGGACCTGTAATGGTAACCACACACCTTTGAGTGTGGCTTCAGGCAATCCGAAGCAGAAAGAGAGGAGCTTGAGACACAATTACTCCTGACAGCTCTGAGCTATTTCAGAGAGTATGTTGGGCACTGATAATACTCCATACAGTGTTCATTGTCTCCTCGGCTACTGGCCTATTGGGCAAAGAACTGCCTCCACTTTGACCGCTGACCTTGGACATGCTGTCCTAACTAAGCTTGCAGGAGATAAACTTAAAGAAGACTGTTGAACCATGCCAAGTCAGGGTAAGACAGTTTTCTATTTCCCTGCTTCTGAGATGGTCCATATGATGCTTTAGACCTTGGTCCATTGATGCTTTAGACCTTAGTCAAAGTTGGTTGCACTGATATTGCTGTGAGACTTGGGTGACAGTCCTGGTAGCCTACTGTTTCTGCTTTCACTTGCACCTTTGGAAGTCACATGCTTGCACTTCCAGACTACCCTAGTATTGTTATTTTTCTTCCCAGGTCTTTGATGAGGTCGAAGACTAGACAGTTAGTTGGTCTGTGGACATGTAATGGTGACCACGCCCCTTTGGGTGTGGCTTCAGACAGACTGAAGTAGAAAGTTAGGAGATTGATGCATGGCTTTCCTTTGCATGGTCTTTCTGTTGGGTCAGTGGATTAGTTGAATTAGCAGGGTAACAATCCCATAGTTCCTTGTATTTTTCTGTGTAATTTTTCCTCAATTGATACCCATTTATCATTTATCTTAGGTCTAGTGGTATAATTACATGCTCACCTTCAGTTCTCTTTCTGGATGTTGTTTAGGTATGTAACTTATTTTCCTTGAATTTGAATTTCTGTTTGGGTGGGATTGGCATTAACTCTATTTAAGACTGACACACACAAGCAGACTCTTAAAGGTTGCAACTTAATCTCCATGACTTTGTGACATAGATTTGCAGGACTCAGTAATGTCATTTTTCCTGGTAAATGTTAATCTAGGGTCAGTGTTGAACCCCGTTTTGCCACTGTGTTCTCCTTCCCTCTGATCAATTTTCTTTCTCCCATTATCAACCTCATTTTTCTCATAGTATAGCTTTTCTTAAATGCCTCTTTACCTTCTACCTTTTCCTTCCTCAACTCTTTCCAGCTCTACATTTGTCCTTTTACTTGCCCTTTAGCACTGCAGTCTTTGGTGAGAGGATTGAAAGCAGGGATCCAGTGGTAGAAATTGTAGATTTTCCAGTCTTTGTAAGTAATTCAGTCCACTGATACTGTCTTTAGATTTTGACTCTAGTTCAAGTCCATAGGTCTACACAGGCAAACAATACTCAGTGAGTTCTAGTTGACGTTTCCTGTGAATCAGACTCTATCATGGAGGTAATAGCCTTCAAAATCAACAGAATATTATCTCCATTAAGATGCGTGGGTTTGAGTAATAAAAAAGCCTGCCAATGACTTGGAGTTTTAAGTACTATAGTAAACAAGCCACAGTAAGGAGTTATTTGGTGTGCCTTGGAAGATGGAGAGATGATGTATGAACTAATCATAAAAGTTAGCTTCAGGGAATAGAAAGAGGCTTTTGATTTAAGGTCATGCTCAGACACAGCAAAGAGATATAGGGTCAAACTAGAAAGCTAGAATCAATAAAATAAATTAAGAGAACAATCCAAAAATTCAGCTTGTGTAATGAAAACATTATTTTGTAAAACAACATTATGAAAAGAAACAAACATGTACTGTGGTGCTGGAGACTCTAGAATAAGGTCTTTTGAGGAATGGACAGAACCTTGTCCTGAGATCTATTAGTGAGAGAACTATTTGGGATTGATTGTTTTTAGTTTTCTCACATTATTGCTAGAGAGAGGAGGTTAAGAAGAGAGGGTTACCTCTGGAAAGGCTTAGCCCTTAGATATAGTAAATTTAATACAGTTAGTAGTTGGGGGAACAGGTGTTGTATGTGGAAGTGTTCTTGGGATGGAAATTAGGATGTTGATAGTGAAACAGTCATGCCAACTGGGAATTTGGCTTCTCTGGAATAGTATGCATACTTTTCAAAGCTGGAAGCCTTGTTGAGTGTTGTGGTTTGAATGTGAATTCCTCTAAAATATTTTTGATTGAATATGGAAATTGGTGTTATGTTCTTGTGGTGCCACACCAGAAATTTACCTGCATTGTCACAGCATAAATGATGAGTATAATTTACCATCCATATCTGACAAAGCCTATTAAAGACACACTGAGCTATTTGAATGTATCAGTTGGATAAGATGGACATCACATTACATGGGACAAGTCCACCTCCTAATTAAGAAAACAAAAAGAGGTCAACATATAGATGACTTTTGACGTCCATCTTAGCCTAACTTCACACTCATTAATTTTAAATAAATAATTGAAAGTTCTATGTTTTCTGCAATGCATATTGATAATATTCATGAACTACCACTCCCTTACCTAATTTCCCTAGTGCCTCCAATTGCATCTCATTTCTGTACTCATATGTTTTTTAAAAATTTTGTTTTTACATTAGCAATCCCTGAGTTCAATTAGCGCTACCAATATGCATTCAGTGTGTGGCTATCCTGTCAATAGCAATCAACAGACTCACTGAAATTCTCATTAAAATTCAAAAACAAGCCTTCACCAAAATTTTACAAAACATTCAATATGGAAAACAAAAGACCGAGTATAGCCATAAGAATCCTTAACGTAAAACAAATAAATAAAAACACCACTAGAGTTAGCATTATCTCAGGTTTCATGTTATACTAAAGACATATAGCAATAAAAACAGATACATTGAACAATGGAATAGAATTGAGTACCCAGATATACACAAATTATGAAGTTTTACAAAAAATAAGAAACCCAAAAACAAACAAAAATACAAAATCATACACTGGAGACTAGACAGCATTTTCACCAAATTGTGCTGGCTAAACTGGACAGTTTTCTGGAGAAAATGAAAAGAAATCCTTATCTCCCACGGTAACCAAAACTCAACTCTTTTTTTTTTTTTTTTTTTTTTTTTTTACTTTTTTTTTTTTTTTTTTTATTAATATTTTTTTATTTTCCATTTTAAATTTAGATAAGAAACAAGGTTGCTTCACAAGTCAGTACGAGGTCCCTCTCCCTTTCCCTCCCCTCCTCCCGTGCCCTCCCCCCATCCCCCCCCCGTTATCCCCTCATTCCCCCAGGGAGGGTGAGGCCCTCCATGGGGGTGTCCATAGTCTGTCATTTCATATAGGGCAGGGCCTAGACCCTTCCCCAAGAGTTCAGGGTGAGAGTGCACCTCACATTGTTCTATGGGAGTCCAGAGACCGTGTGTATACTTGGGATGGGTACTGATCTGCTGTCCAAGGCTCAATAGATTACCTAGGCCTCCTCACTGACACCCAGATTCAGGGGGTCTTGATCAGTCCCATGCTGGATTCCCAGGCTGATGCCTGGGATTCAAGAGTTAACCTTTGTCTGGTCAGCTGTTTCTGGGGGTTCAACCAGCCCAGTCTTAATCCCTTTGATCATCAGTCCTCCCTCTCTGATACTGGCTTTCTTGAGTTCAGCTCAGTACTTAACCAGCCAGTAAATGAAGTTTCTGTTTCCCAGACTCTCTGGCAATAGGATTGTAGGCTGGCACTCCCCAGATCTATGTCTAAAATCCATATATGAGAGAGTACATGCCATGTTTCTCTTTTTGTGACTGGGTTACCTCACTCAGGATGGTTTCTTCTAGTGTCATCCATTTGCCTGCGAATCTCATGATTCCATTATTTTTTTCTGCTGAATAGTACTCCATTGTGTAGATGTACCACATTTTCTCTATCCATTCTTCGGGTGAGGGACATCTAGGTTGCTTCCAAGTTCTGGCTATTACAAATAAAGCTGCTATGAACATAGTGGAACAGACATCTTTGTTATATGAATGGGCATCTTTTGGATATATGCCTAAGAGTGCAGTTGCTGGGTCTTGTGGTAGGTTTATTCCCATTTTTCTGAGGAATCTCCATACTGCTTTCCAAAGTGGCTGAACCAGTTGGCACTCCCACCAGCAATGGAGGAGTGTCCCCCTTTCACCACATCCTCTCCAGCATAAATTGTCATTGGTGTTTTTGATTTTAGCCATTCTGACAGGAGTGAGATGGTATCTCAGAGTTGCTTTGATTTGCATTTCCCGGATGGCTAAGGATGTTGAGCACTTTCTCAAGTGCCTCTCAGCCATTTTAGACTCCTCTATTGAAAACTCTCTATTTAGTTCTGCAGCCCACTTCTTAATTGGGTCCTTTGCTGTTTTGGAGACTTGCTTCTTGAGTTCTTTGTAAATTTTGGAGATCAACCCTCTGTCAGATGTGGGATTAGTGAATATTTTTTCCCATTCTGTGGGCTGCCTTTTTGTCTTGCTGACTGTGTCCTTTGCCTTACAGAAGCTTCTCAGTTTCAGTAGGTCCCATTTATTAATTGTTGAGCTCACTGTCTGTGCTACTGGTGTTATGTTCAGGAAGCTGTCTCCTGTACCAATTCTTTCAAGGGTACCACCCACTTTCTCTTCTAAGAGGTTCAGTGTGGCTGGATTTATGTTGAGGTCTTTGATCCATTTGGACTTAAGTTTTGTGCATGGCGATAAACATGGATCAATCCGCATTTTTCTACATGCCAGTCTCCAATTATGCCAGCACCATTTGTTGAAGATGCTTTCTTTATTCCATTGTATATTTTTAGCTTCTTTGTCGAAGATCAGATGTTCGTACGTGTGTGGGTTAATACCCGGATTTTCAATTCGATTCCATTGGTCTGCCTGTCTATTTTTGTGCCAATACCAAGCTGTTTTCAGGACTATAGCTCTATAATAGAGCTTGAGGTCAGGGATATTGATGCCTCCGGACGTTGCCTTGTTGAACAGGGTTGTTTTGGCTATCCTGGGTCTTTTGTTTTTCCATACAAAATTGATTATTGTTCTTTCAAGGTCCAAAACTCAACTCTTAATCCAGCAAGAACTTTAACATAAGACTTGATACCTTGAATCAGAAAGATATTAAAGTAGATAATATAAAAACTTACAGGTACAGGTATGGACTCTCTCCATAGTGCTTCTATACCACAAGAAGTAAGACTGGCAGGCGGCAGTGGCACATGCCTTTAATCCCAGCACCCAGGAAACAGATGCAGGAAGATCTTGGTGAGGTCGAGGCCAGTCACGTCTACAAAGCTACCCAGGGAAACCCTGTCTTGAAAAACAAAATGAAGTAATATTTGACAAGAATTAGGACTAACAAGTGAATAATGCAACCTCACAAATTATCAGAGTTTATAAAGCAAAGGCAGCTGTCAGTAAAGCGAAAGAACAGTCCATGGGTTGGAAGAAAGTATTTTCAAGCTATACACCTGACAGCATTCTTTTTTTTTTTTTTACAAAGAACGTATAAAACTAAACATGAAGATAATAAGCTCATTAAAACACGGGCTATGTAACTGAACAGAAAGTTCTCAAAGCAAGAAATATAGACAGATATTTAGCACTTTGAAAAGTGTTCAACAGTCTTAACTGTCAAGAAATGCAGCTTAAAACTAATTTAAAATTCCATATCACACCAGTTGAAGAAACCATCATCAAGAAATCAAATGATTCCATATTCTGAAATGAATACAGGGAAAAGGGAACTTACAGTGTTAGACAGCACAAGGATTTCTTTTTTATCCAGTGCTGTGTGGACTCACTTGTAGTTAGTAAGTGCAGATTTTCACAGAAGATCAAGGAAAAAAATGCCATATAGAACCTGGCACACTACCAAGTTCTGTTTTAAAGACTCTAATGTCTTTCGTATACAGCACCCACATATAAATACTCAGTGGTTCCCTTTTAGTGACTTCCAAGCATTATTTTTTTCAAAATCAATATACTTTCAAACTATTTCCTGTAAAAAGTAAAAAAATAAAAACAATATAAGAATACTTAAATCTCTGTACAAATGGATTTATGGCACGCTGATACTGTACAAAAATATTCCAATATGAGACATAAGAAATACATGAAGGCATCTTCTAAGTACACACAAGTTCAGAGTTAAGTAAACCATCACTAGTAATAAGAAGAAATTTTAGCTGTTAAATTTAAATTTTTAAATTATTAATTTTTATTGCAGATATTTTATTTCCATAAGGAACTAAATCAAATAATTAATAATTCTAAAGAAATGCAATCACACTACAAATTGACATTTTATTTTATTGTCACACCAGATTTGATTCAAGCTGGTGATTCTGAGTTGAAAAATTTACCTGTTATAATACTGATTGCAAGAATATTTCCAATTTATTTCCCATTCTTATGCTTAACACAAAGTGTCAGAGAATATATATTTATCCTGAAATCTGTGTTTCCTTGCTACTCTGTCTTTCCAGGGTTCATATAAATGAAACATGACAGATGGTATAATATTAGGGTTTCTATTGCAAATACTCTTTTGCTTGTCCATCTTAGAAAGGTTCACTCGGTACTCCATGAAGCAAGCCATTCTGCCTGCCAGCTTCCCTCGAAGAACTAGAAATAATGAACACTTCAGGCGCTGACCTCCAGCAATGTTCTTTCTGATTTGTTCCCTTTCACAGCACACTCAGGTTCTGTCCCATTACTTACCATGCATCAGTTCTCATGAGTTTCTCACAAAATGAGAGGTGGGGAGAGGAACAAATAGAACAGATGATGGATTTTTCAAGTCATAGAAAAATTGCTTTGAAATTTAAAATCCATAGCAACTCTGTAGGAGACAGACCTCATTGTTTTCTCCTGCCCTCTGTGATTCAAATATGTACTTATTGCTTTGTTACCTAATGTGGTCTTGACTAGTATGAAACCTTGTGACCTATATGAGTGCACTGTTTTGATTTAAATATATGTGTCTGTTGCCAGCTGCTCCTACTGGAAATACTATGGTGTTATATAAACAAATCATATATTACTAACTTTGGTGATGACTACATCCAGTAAATGTTTGTTCTTTGATTGATTCCTTAACAATGCTTTTAAAGCTTCAAAATAGAAAAGTAGCCGGGCGGTGGTGGCACACGCCTTTAATCCCAGCACTCAGGAGGCAGAGGCAGGCGGATCTCTGTGAGTTCGAGGCCAGGCTGGACTGACAGCCTCCAAAACAATACAGAGAAACCCTGTCTCGTAAAAACCAAAAAAAAAAAAAAAAAAAAAAAAAGAAAAGAAAAGTAACCACAGTCCATCATATATGTACCACTTTGTAGGAGATAAAGGTTTGTGTTGCCTGAATCTTCTCTCCTCTGTTTCTGTCACACATGTATCTTCCTTTATCAATTATCCTTTTCTAAATTCATGATTATCTTCCATGCTGCAATTAATTGAAGGCAGTAAAGTCAGGTATCAATTCCTACTTAGCATTAATGATAAAGAAAAGCACAACTGTGTGCCTCTAAAGTTTCATCAGGGATTTTTCTCTCAGTTATTCATGGTAAATCCAGTATGGCTTTCATTTCTTTAAAATTTATATGACATATCTCTCCCCAAATTCCAACTTCAACTTCTCTTACTAGACTTCCAATGTATCCAAACTCATGACCTACTTATCATTGTTTTTGATAAACCATCAAATTCAATTAGAGCCTCATAGAAGTGTGTAAGAGTGGGACCATTCACTGTCGTGTGGGAAATTACCAGGAGCCACATCCTCAAAGAGGAATTCTTCTTCCTCGGCATCTACTCACTGCCAATCACTCTTCAGTAAAAGGAAGGGCATCCTTTCAGCAAAACCCCATGGTTATTTTAGTGCCTAAAAAGTAAGCAAAATGTAGCTCATACAAAGCAATGTCTTAATTTTAGGAACTAATTCCTGCAGAAAACAATATCATGACACTTGTCTATTTGGAATCACTTTGAATCTTTTAAATAAGGTTCAAAAGTTTTTATTTGAGTATTGTTTTTCTTTTTTTTTTTCAAATTCCACACCTTACTCTGCTAGAAAGAAATCTGTTTAAAAAATTATGAAACCAAGTGTGATAAATTCCTAAAAAAAACCTATTCCCAGGGGGGTTAAATTAGATCCAACCTGTGTGCCTTATAGAAAAGACAGATCTGAAAGGTAATAACAGTAATCAATCTTAAAAATAGTGAAAAATGAGGTATTAGAGAGCAATCTGTCAAGAAACTTCTCTTAGAGGAAAGCTGTCATTATTGGCTTATTTGTGAGAAAAGAAAAATTCAATAGTTTAAATTCTTCCTGGTTTTTTTTGTTTTTATGAAACCATTCCTAAAGCATTCAATGATGCACAAACACAGTGGTGCTGATGAGAAAACATAAAGAAAGGGAGTAGAAAGATATAAAATAGTTTAACTTTCACAAGACAACGCTGAAGGCAATGAAGGACATTTTAGACCAGGCTGGCCTTGAACTCAGAGATCCACCTACCTCTGCTTTCCACATGCTTGGAATAAAGTCCTGTGTATACCATTGCCACCTGGCTAAGAATAATTCTGGAGGAAATGTACAGAATGTCAATTTGAAGATTTGTTAGACTGTATATTTTATAAAGTTGGCTGTATACATATAGTGAAATAGTTTCTAAATTTTATGTTGCTTTTGACTATATATAATTAAGAAAGAGGAAAATACTGTTAATTCTTGGCTAACATAAAGTTGAAAATATGTGGAATTATCAAAATGAAGCTATCAGCACCATTTGTTGAATACACTTCCTTTTTCATCATATAATTTTTGTTTCTTGGTCAAAAATCAAGTGTTCATAGTTGTGTGGGCTAATATCAGAGTTTTCTATTCAAATTCCATTGGTCTACCTATCTATTTTTGTGTCAATACCAAGCTGTTTTCAGGACTATAGCTCTAAAATAGAGCTTGAAGTCAGGGATGGTGATGCCTCCAGAAGTTCCTTTATTGTACAGGGTTTTGATACTGGATGTCATTCTGTGTATATATTGTCTTATTGGACATTGTTGAATAAAGCACCATTGGCCAATATGGAAGCAAGATAGGAGGGACTAGGTAACTAGGAGGCTTTTGGGAAATGTAGTGAAGTGAGTCATTGCCATGTGATAGCAGGGAAAGGACTCATGAGGCTGTGTCCTTGGAAAGATAAATCTTTATAAAAATATATATTACTAATTATGACTTATTAATCAAGTCAGACCTAGCCAATAAGAAAACAAGCAAACGGTCACAGCTTCATAATTAATATTGTGCCTTGTGTGTTATTTGGGGGCTGAAACAGACAGTAGGACCCAGGCAGCAGGCAGGAAGTCTAAAAATTACAGGGCTGTTTTGGCTATCCTGAGTCTTTGTTTTTCCATATAAGGTTGAGTACTGTTTTTTCAGGATCTGTGCTGTTAGAAATACATTATCCGCTATTTCAGGCCCATTGTCAATCTCTCAGATATAATTATGGTACTTAATGGATTTTAAAGTCAGTGAATAAGCTCTACAAGCTAACATGTCCCAGATACCATGGTGCCATAAAGTACAGGACATATTGACCCATTTAAACATATGTATCCTTACTAGCTAGTTTATCAAGCTCATCCAAAGAAGTAAAAACCTCTGCTCTTCAATCAGAGCCATTGTGTTTCTTTCTGTTCATTTTTTAAAGAAACCACTAGACTCTAAAATATTTAACCACCCTGTATTCATCAATTAGCCCATAATTAGAAGGGATTGTACAGTTTGCAAGCAAAGTGAAAAAATATCTTGATACATGTTTTGTAGTTACTAAGTTAAGAAGTAAAGCCCCTGTCATCTCTGTGAAACAATTCAGAGCTTGTGGGGTCTACATACCAGTGAGAATGATTTCCTAAGCATTTTGCAAGAGTCATTAAGCTGTTTACGTAGAGAAAAAAAACACCTTCAGAAGAAATCTTCCTTTTCTCCCAAACTTCCATCATTTTGGGATGAAATAAATAACCTTTGCAGAAACTAGGTAAAATTTAGGAGTTAACAGAATTCTCTATTGTATTGGTTAACATTTTATAATCATTATTTTTCAACAACTTAGAATAATTAAATTAAAGGTAGATGTGGGTATTCCTCTGCATTCCCTGAAACAACAGAACTAAAATATAAAGCAAACAATTTAACCAACAATCAGGTAGTTTGTCCCATTCTTCCTCTATGAACACAAGGAAACAATAATACAAGGTCTATCCCTGGAAAACAAACAGTCATCGAGTGTGCATAACACAAAGAGGGATGCTATCTCAGCCTGGACTCTTAGGGGAGTGCCTGGACCCTACCCTGAGTGAAATGACAGACTCTAGATATCCCCTATGTGGTAGGAATTGGCAATAGGATGGGAGGCTGGGGGTGATGGGGGAGTGTGGGAGGAGGGGAGAGAGAGGGAACTGGGATTGACATGTAAAACAAGCTATTTAAAATTAAAATAAAAAATTAAAAAAACATGTAAATACAGAAAATTCTCATAATAACTAATCAAGGAAATGTTTAAAGTACATGCCATTTGTTGAAAACTATATTATATACATAAAATTCAATTTATTCAAATCATGTTTATGTTTTGGAAAACAAATCACTCTTATGAATTACAGAAAACAATTCAAAACTATATGATTGAAGAAACCACATATTTTCATTTTAAAGTTTATTTCAGAAGACCTGGTATTCATTCCAATATGTAAGATATATTTCTCCACTATTGCTTTGTATGCCAGTTGGTATCATCCTTGTAGATCTCTGGAAATCTCACTAGTGCCAGATCTCTCCTCAAACCTATAATGATCCTCTCTATTTAGGTATCTCTCATCTTGCTCTCTATTCTTTCTCCAACTCAACCTTCCTGTTCCCACATGTCCTCCTCTCCCCTTTTCTTCTCCCCCTCTCTTTATCCTGGCCTCCTCTCCCCTGCCACCTCCCATGCTCCCAATATGCTCAAAAGATCTTTCCTCATTCCCCTTCTCTGAGGTACCATGCATATCTCTCTTAGTGTCCTTCCTATTTTCTAAACTCTCTAGCAGTGGGATTGTAGGCTGGCACGGCCCTGATCCAGGTCTAAAATCCATATATGAGTGAAGACATACCATGTTTCTCTTTTTGTGACTGGGTTACCTCACTCAGGATGATTTCTTCTAGTGCCATTCATTTGCCTGAAAATTTAAAGATTCTATTGTTTTTTTTTCCCCACTGAGTAGGACTCCATTGTGAAAATGTACCATATTTTCTCTATCCACTCTTCAGTTGAGGGGCATCTAGGTTGCTTCCAGGTTCTGGCTATTACAAATAATGCTGCTACGAACATAGTGGAACAGATGTCCATGTTGTGTGACTGAATCTTTTGGGTATATACCTAAGAGTGGAATTGCTGGATCTTGTGGTAGACTGATTTCCATTTTCCTGATGAATCTCCATACTGTTTTCCAAAGTGACTGTACAAGTCGGCACTCCCACTAGCAGTTTAGGAGTATTCCTGACTTTTTCCAACTCCTCCCCTATCAATTGTATCTTCAATATTTGTAGTGACTATAAAGCAATCCTAATTCTAGAAAGGTGTTTAAAAAGTTATAACTTTAATGTAATGTACACATCTTGTCAAACCAGAAAACAGATCATTGTGCTGCATTTTAAGGAAAGCAATGAAATATGTTATAGTTTCAAGATTACAACATGGCAACACTATAGGAAAAAAGTATGAAAAACATTTAGGTAACTGGAACTCTGAGCAAACTCGGAAACTAACAGCAAATGTCTACAGTATGGAAATGTAATGTTCCATTCCAGGTAGCCCCAGAAAGAGCCAAATAAATATGTATGCTCTCAAAAATCACAACAAATAAGTGTGGCGATATATTATTTATGATTTATTAAACTTGCCCGAGTATCCAGAAATTAAAGCCAGCCTCATGATATAGAGATCAGGTAGTAGTGGTATACACCTTTAGTCAGGATTAAGGGGTAGACGGATTTCTGATAGTTCAAGTCAAGGCCACATTGAGCTGCATGAAATATGTCCAGTCATAAAGAGAAACAGCTCACACAAAGATGGTTCTTAGCACTTGGGATCACAGGCCTTCAATCCCAGGATGCATGAGAGGTATTTAAGACAGAAACAGGGTCTCAGAGTTGCCATTCATTCTCCAGCCACATTGAGGACAGGAAGACATTGAGTCTCACAATTCTACAGCAATGTTGAGAAGAGAATAGCAGTCTGGGATTTTAATCTGATGTTTGGTGGAGTCAGGATCACTTTTCAGTCTGAGCTAGAGGTAAAAGCTTGTGGTCAGCATCTTTACTTTTTTGATCATCAGCTTGAAGTTTGAACACCAGTATCAGTTTCTGTGTCTTTCATTTATCATGCTACATGGAAGAATTCTCAATAAATAATACTTCAGTCTAGTACAGTGCTGCAAACTGTGGCATCTGTAACTACACCATTAGCTTTTAGATACCACACTGATTTGTCTAGTTGTGCAACAAGCATATTTCTTAACATTTCCTTTGTATCTATACAATTGAAACAGACAGCAGTATCAGATTATAGTATTGTGATTTAGATAAATTAAATAATGTTGGCACAATGGGCAAACATTCACCACATGTATGTATTTTAAATATTGCCATTACAACTGGGATGATAGCTGTATAAAATAACCAGATCCCCCTCCTTGGAAGTATAAAACATAGACATATAACTATCGTCAATGAAGAAAATTGAATCATGTAATCTCTAATGTAATAAAAATCCAAAGTATGTATTATTCTTTGAGAAAATAGTGTAAATGAAAATATTGACTTTAATAGAACTGGAAATGCACAGTCAAATAGGCTGTATTATGAAAATGCAATAGTTATTAGCATAGAGAGTTGAGGAATCATCTACTATAGTGAATTTGGTGAATTTAAAAGTTTATATTGTTGGCATTCTCTACATAAGATATAAGGAAAAGTTGATAAACACAACAAATGATGTTCTGCCCCCAAATTGGTCCTTATTAAATACTGGTTATATTACTGTATATTGTAAAATAAGCTGGAGGGAATAACTATGCATCAATTTGTCTTTACACAACCGGCACTGCTATTTTCTTTTTCTCTGAATATTAAAGTAATAGACCAATAACTCTTGCAGTTGAGGAAGAGACATTATACATGGACATCAGTGTGAAGCTAAATCAAACTTATTGAGAGAAAACAAACAGAAATGAATTGTTACAAAGCAAGTTTCCCCAAAGAAAACCTATCCCTTCACTATGTCATTGAGCTAACTCAAAATGCCAATGAAACTGACCCCTGGTGAAAGTCAGGCTAGCCCTTTATATAATTTCTTTATATGTATCATTCACTGAAAATTTGAAAGATAATATTTGATACAACACATTTTTCAAGTTAGAGAAGATGTTCTTTTATGTTTTAAATATTTCATTTTTAAATTTCAGTATTCAAAAATGAAAAATTTTTGATCAAAAATTTAAAAGGTCTTTAAAAATGAATGGTGAAATTCCTGTATATATATTGTGACAGATGATTCAAGATAAAAGTGGAATGCTATGTATGTAGTCATCCTTGCAGCATGACATTTTCCATTTGTTCATACTGCAACATTGGGTCAGAGATTTTATTAGCCATTTGACAAAAACCAGAAAATGAGAGTATGAGAATCTGATTCTCTTCCCATAGGAGATGCCAGTATCCCAATCTGGGAAATATATTGACTGCTAGACAATTTTTGGTTACAACCTCCCCCAAATTTAGAAGGTAATATGAAAGTCAAATTTGCTCAGGAATTATTTACAAGGGAAAACATTAAACTATTAAAGTACATCAAGAGATCTCAAGCCATATGATAGTAAGATGATCCATTAAAAATATTTTACATGTACTTTGATGAATAATCCCCATGGGAGCTTATGTATTTTAATTCATCAAAGTATATTATGTGATACAAATGACAGTTTGTGATATATTATCTGAAAAATTATATGATCTAAAATTGTTTAGATAATGAAAATGAAATAAATTAATGTTAATTACAGGTTAGTCTTCTTTTATATGACCATTATTCATTTTCACTATTATTTAATTTTTCTTTGGTACTTAAGCTGACAAATCAAGATGATTTAGACTAGCTATCATCATTCAGTGCATAAAATAAATCCATTTTCTACTTATGACATTAGAAAAAGAAAATCCTATGAAAAAAATACATAGACACAAACATGCTTATATACTTTAAAAAGAACACATCTTTGACTTCAGTATTTATATCCATAGTACATGAATTAGCATTCTTAAACACACTGTTGTGATTTTGAAAATTGGGGGAATCAGGGATTTCCTTACACATATGCATAAGATGTATAGATTGGTTGATTGATCTTTTGTTTGATTAGTTGATTTAGTACAAAAATAAACAGTTGCATATACAGCCAGAATGTGTATACTTACTGGTAGATTGGGAGCCAGCCATTTCTGTTATCAAAGTGCCTCATAGATTATCTGTCTTTGTTTGCATTTCACAGGACAGTAGAGATCTAGTTTCACACAAGGCATATTAGAAAGTCATGTTTCATCCACTGCTGAGATAGTTGATGGAGACATGTTTATTTTTAAAGAAGATAATTTATCAGGAACAGCATGATGTGCTATGAGCTGTCTAAGGCATGGACGTTATAAGGTTCACAGCTTGTCTCTTGTCTTCCTTATATTTATTTTCTCATTTTATTAACATATTCTGAGGTATAATTTCCAAACTGAAGCAGTTCTGTGTTTATTAATGTGTTCTTATAACTCTATTGCATGGAAGACTAGCTTTAATTTTTCCATCATTCATTCAGCATACAATGTGTATCACAAAAACCAGGTACGTATTCAAAGGAATGAATTAGATATACAAGTCTCTTCCACATTGCTTTATACATAAAGACTACTTTTTAAACACAGCTCACTGTATTTTCTCATTGTAACAGTATAGAAACTGTGTGAATCTGGCATTTTAGTACATATTGTATCATAAATGATTGATTCATTGTAGATGGGAAAACTGGTCAAAACTAGCAATAAACCCATCATGAATCAGTGCAAAACAATAACACATGTGAGTTTGTGAGGTTAGCAACATCCACTCTAATGAGTTCTGGATGGTAATAAATTAATATTACTTCTTCTATTGATTTACCTGATGGTTATATATGTATTTGAAATGAAAATATTTATTGCAGGTTCCTGTATCAAGAAGGAGCCGGGAGAAGGAGACGGGTAAAACAGGTGGGGAGAGGAGGAAAAGGGGGAGCAGGAAGTTTGAGCCAGGAAAAAAATAGCGGAGAGCAGGATGAGAAATAAGATAATAGAGGGAGCCACTATAGGTTTGAGGAGAGATCTGTCACTAATGAGATTTCCAGTGCTCTACAAGGATGACACCAACTGGCAATCTAAGTAATAGTGGAGAGGCTAACTTAAATGCTCTTCCCCTATAATGAGATTGAGAACTATCTTATATGCTATCCTAGAGCCTTCATCCAATGGATGATGGAAGTAGAGGCAGACATCCACACTAAACACTGAAGTGAAATTAAGGAACCCAGTTACAGAGAGGGAAGAGTGATAGGCAAGGGGGTCATGACCTGGCTGGTGAAGCCCATAGAGACAGCTTACCTGAACAAGAGGGAGCTCATGAACCACTGACTGATGACTCAGAGGCCAACATGGGACTGGTCCAGATCCCCAGAAAATGGATGTTAGGGAGGAGGCCTCGACATTCTATGGGGCCTCTGGTATGGATCAGTGTTTATCCCTGGGTTATGAATGGATTTTGGGAGCCCATTCCATGTGGAGCAATGTGCTCTTTGCCTGGACACATGGGGGAGGGCCTGGGCCCTGCCCTGGATGATATGGCATACTTTGAGGATCCACCATGGAGTGCCTCACCCTCCCTGGGCAGCAGAGGGAGGATGGGATGGGGGATGGTGGGGAGTGGGGGAGGACAAAAGGGAGAGGGAGCAAGGATTAACATATGAAGCAAGCTTGTTTCTAATTTAAATAAAAAACACAATTATTATTATTCAGATTTCAGAGAGATGATGTGTCCCCTAGAGAAGACATTCAAAATTGTGAAATAATGATTTGTATTTCATTTGTTCCTTGATTACATCTTATAAAGTAAACAGAGATAATGAAATTCATTGGAAATCTGGATGGAATCCATTGTTTTAACATGATGGAACTGCCTTTAGATCAGTAGTTCTCAACCTTACTAATGCTGCAACTCCTTCATACAGTTCCTCCTGTTATAGTGACCCCCAACTACATAATTATTTTTGTTGCTACTTCATATTATAACAGTTTAGTACTGTTATGAAGCAAAATGTAAATACCTGTGTTTGTGATTGTCTTTGGCTATCTGTTTGAAAGGGTCTTTCATTCTCCAAAGGGTCTTGTAAGCATACAGAAACATCTATTTCTTATATGGCTAACACAAACTGAGTAAAGATGATTGTCAATTCATAGATGTGACTAACCAGATGGAAATGAGTTAAAATTGAATTTTAAGTGCTTTTTATCTAAGTACCCACTGTGTTCATCCGGTCTCTTTCCTATAGGTATATTTCAGTATAATAATGTTGACATCAATGTGAAAATTTAGTAGATCCCATATATTTGATGGAGATCTGAATGCACTATAATGTTAGAAAACACAATCATAAAGGATGTTCATAAAAATAGTTATCTGAACTTAATTTTTTCAAAAGGAGCTATTTAACTGAATATGGATCTATGAGATTAAGGGAACTTTCTTCCTGACCTCACACCATTAAAATATCAAATCACACCATTTCACTATTCATAGCCTTTGCCTTTTGTTCATTATGCCTAACTCGAGCTTTTACTGACGATAAAACTATGTAACCTTTCTTTAAATACATACATACGTACATACATGCATATATACATACCTACATACATATTCTTGGAACAATTTCTTTTCTTTTATATTTACATAGCCTACATTCTTTCTCTTGTCTCAGAAATATTATCAGAGCAATAGGCAAATAAAATACTTATTCTTGCTCAGCATCAACCTATATTACATATATTATATGAATATATTATAATTTTAATATATAATAAAATAATACAATGTATATATGACCTAAGCAAATAATTTTACATAACCTTCTGTTAATTTCCTTTAAAACTAATGGGCATTATTCATATTAACAAAACACAAAAAATACCTAATTTTCCACAGTATAAAATTTATATGTTATGTGTATAATTGCATGTACAAAATAAATGTATTTATAATTTAATAATTCTTATATCACACTTAGTGTTCACTTAATTTTAATTAACATAACATTCCCAAAGCATTCACATATACATACACAAGACGGATGATAGTTACACACACACACACACACACACACACACACACACACAGTTATATACAAACCATGTATGTTCCTGATGCCCACCACAGTGGTCACAAGGGTTAGTCCTATCACCTGAAACTGGTTAAAGATGGTTGTGAGCCAACATGGAGGTGCTGGGAGGAACTGTAACCTGGGTTCTTTCCAAGATCTGTAACTGCTTTTAATTGCTGAATTATCTCTCCAGTCCCGACTTCATTGAATAGTTTAAGTAGATCTCTATTTCTTAAATTAACAGAAACATATTCAACTTTAGTTTACCAATTTATCCCACATGGTTAGAAATACATAGTGGTTTGTAGTTCAAAATACTCAGACCATTACTTATATTTACTCATCTTAATAGAGTAAGGTTTCTTGTTTTACAGTAGATTGTAGTATCATCAGGCCGATGACAAAAAGCAACAGCAACAATAGAAAGCACATAAAACTCATCTCACACGCTTGCCCTGCATGTGTGCTCCCTCTTAACCTACCTTGCTTCCTCCCTAAATTTCCCCCTCACTACCCCTTCTCTCTTCCTCCCTCTCTAACTTCTGCTTTCTCTTGCAATTTGTTTCTGCCTATCCCCCCCACACACAATTTTTCACCCCCTTTCACTTTGCATATCATTTTTACCTTAACGATGTGACCCCACACACTGGCTAACTAGATTACACATAAATGTAGAGATAACCTTGGGTTTAGCATTCTTCTTTAATGACCAGTGTAGTGTATATTACATAGATGCAATAATAATGGTGAATATTACACAGTGGGTATCCACATAAGAAAAGTCCCCATAATATTGGAATTTTGAGTACATTACTGTAATTTTTTTACATTTTTCTCTGATATAAATAGAAAAAACTCCTATCATATAAGTAAACTTATGACAAAGTAGCCTAACTTTCAGGTTCATTCAGGCATATTACAATAATAATTTTTATACTGCAGCAGAGACTTAAAGTAGAACAAAATAATTAAAATGAGCAAGTGACCCAAATACTCAAAGTCCTGATTCATTTACCCAGAGATACTGCCTATGCCAAAATCTGTTCAATTTGCTTGTATTGGGGGTGTGATACTGTGTGAAAACAGTCTCTTATTCCCTGAACTTGCTGATTATTCTCTAACTGAACTATATCACCTCAGGAAACACATTCTGAGACCTAATTCCAAGTGTCTCCATAAGTGACTAATAGGAGAAAAGTCATTCTGATTTTTTATAGTTATCACTCAGGTTCAATGACATCACCTAGCAGTCCTAATCTAGTACATCTCTACAATAGAACACAGGCACCCAAAAGGTAAATCATATGAAGTTATTTGGAAAATACTCTACAGACAAGGAGAAGATCCCACCTTCTGAAGAATAAACCTTCAGGAAATATTAGTCTTAGAAATCCAATATCCAGAATTTTGAAGTACATCTCAGTTGTATAGTTCTATGCTGAGTTTACCAACCAACATGTGAGTGTAGTACTTACTAAGCTACCCATGTAGTGTTGTTCATTTCTCTAAATGGACATGCTTTCAAATTGCTTCCAGATAGTTAAGTTTAAACTACTGTCATCTTTGCTCAGAGAAGCTGGTTTTATGCCATGTGCAGCATGAATACAGACATTTATGACTTGACAAAGTGTAGAAAATAAGGATTGCTAGCTGCTGGCCCCAAACGGGACAGTTATGTCACTCCTCACAAGGCTCAGAATACACTTCAGAAGTGAAGGCTGAAAGGATGTTGGGCCTTGGGTGGGGTAAGAATTCCGTGAGGCCCGGTATTTGGTTATACTACCCATTGCATTCATGAATTCACAGCATCTAGAGTGTCCTGTATAAGACATGGACAAGATTGACCTGTCAGCCATGCTATCACTCACAGAAGATAGACCTGTGTGTCTTCACCCTTTCCTGAGGAGATATTGGTAGTTAACATTTGGTTGGGCAGGAGAAAATATTTTCTTCAGCACTAAAAGATGTCCATGATCAGGTAAAAAACCTTCCTATCCATATTTACACAAACCACACTATTTAATCTATGAAGTGCCCCACCACATAAAGGCTTTCAAATGGAAGGGGGATGTGTTGGGAAGAATGGATCCAATGGATCCTGAAGGGAGATAAGAGAGAGTAATGAGGGAAGAATATGATTAAAACACATTCATTATATGTATGAATGAAACATGCAAAGATTTTGAAGACATTGTAAACTCCCACAACATACACAAGTGGTCAGCACCCTGGGAAGAAATGCATATTAGGTGAGTGTACTATCATTTTATAGATTACTATTGGTGTAGACTTTCCTAACTGGTATAAGGTGAAGCTTAGTGTTGTTGTTCTTATTTCCATGACTGTACGAAGGGATTTAAGTTCTCTTAGCGCTGACCACACCCATTAGGGTGTGGTTCCGGGGGATAAAAGAGCTAGGGGGAGGAGACACTTTCACTTTAGGTTCCTGTTTCATTCCAGTTCCTTCCAGGAGAGTAAAATGTGGACCTTTGGTTCTCAGCTTTCTTGGCTTCTCAAGTAAGTGATTTCTCCCTCATTAAAATATCATAGGACATTCCTATTTTGTGTAGCTTAATATTTCCACATTACATGATGGCTAAAGACATTCAACCTTTTCAAAACTGTTTCTTAACCATCTGTACTTGATGTTTTGAGTACGCATTATGCCAAAATTAAAAAAAATTTCATTACTGTTTAGATTTTGGAGGGTTTTTTGTTTTGTTTTTATTAATTTTTAGACTGTGACTATCTACCAGTTGTATAGTTGTCAAATAATTTTTTCCTAACTGTATGCTGTATTGTGACATAAGTGATGGTGTTCTTTGTTGCACATTTTTTGTTTCATTTATTTATTATGTGGTTTAATTCCTGTGTTATCAGGACTCTGCTCAGAAACACAAAAGACTTAGAATAGCCAATTGAATCCTGAATACTAGCACCCGCCAAAATGATGAAGTTATCACTATCCCATATTTTTTGGTTATATTACCGTACTGTAGTATTTAAAACAACATATTACAGAATTTAATAAGAGACATTGTGATGAATGGAATAGAATTAAGGACCCATGTACTAGCTAACTTTCCTCAAATCACTGGATTTCTGAAAATGAAGTCAGTATCCATTAAAGAAAATACAGCATCATCAACAGATGGTACTGAATGGTTACAAGTAGAATGAAAATAGAACCTATTCCCTCACACTGCACAAACCTCACCTTTAAATGGTTCAAGTTCCTCTAGAGAACACCTGATGTCCTGAATGTGATAGAGGAAAAAGTAGGGTACTTGCTTAAGTTCACCCAAACTACCTTTTTTTTTTCTTTTTCTTTTTTTTTGTCCCTCTCCCTTTCCCTCCCCTCCTCCCGTGCCCTCCCCCCCATCCCCTCCCCCGTTATCCCCTCATTCCCCCAGGGAGGGTGAGGCCCTCCATGGGGGTGTCCATAGTCTGTCATTTCATATAGGGCAGGGCCTAGACCCTTCCCCAAGAGTTCAGGGTGAGAGTGCACCTCACATTGTTCCACCCAAACTACCTTTATTGAAATAAATTTCTTTTTAATTTTTTTATTTATTTTATATAGCAATCGTATTTTCTCCTACTCCTGCCTCTACCCCCACCCCACTCTACTCTCATTCTTTCTCCTGAAAGGGTAGGGCCTCCCATGGAGATTCAACAAAGCCTGGCGCATCAAATTGAAGTAGGACCAAGCCATTCTACTCTGCCCCAGCAAGACTGAACAAGATATCCCAACATTGGAAATGGGCTCCAAACAGCCATCTCATGCACTAGGTATGGACCCTGGTCCTACTGCCAGGGGCCCCACATATATATCAAAGACACAACTGTCACCCACATGCAGAGGACCTAGTTCAGTCCCATGCAGATTACCCAACGGTCAGTTGAGAGTTCATGAGGACCCAAGTCTCGAGTCAGTTATCTCTCTGGGTTTCCCCATCATGACGTTGATGCCTGCTCCCTTGTTCATGTAAAACTTGCTCCCTCTGGACTCCCAGAAATTGGTCCAGTGCTTGGATGTGGATCTCTGCATCTTCTTCCACCAGTTACTGAATGGAGATTCCATGATCACAATTACGGTATTCACCAATATGATTACTGGGAAAGGCCAGTTCAGGCACCCTTTCCACGATTACTAGGAGTCTTAGCTGGGGTCACATTTATAGATTCCTTAGAATTTTCCTAGCACAAGGTTTAACCCTAACCCCATAATGGCACCCTATATCAGGGTATCACTTTCATAGAAACAACTTTCTGCATGTAAAAGTCTCAACATAATTGATACTTTTTGAAGCTTATTCATAGGTGCATTTTTCCTTTTTTGCTAAATAAATTTATTTTGAATTTAATAGGAACTAGGTGTTATTTCTTTGGGAAGACGTTTATAAATTACAAAGAAAAACAGTAAATGTTTGGTGGTTTGTTTAAAAATAGAATATTAGTATAAGTCTTTAAACAAATATTGTGTACTTTTTTCAATAGTAGAACTTAAGTTCCTGATTTTTCTATTAAGAATATAGCAGTAGCAGGGGCAATTCCAACTAAATAACTTTGTCAGTTTGTTTTACTCACTCATCACACTCAAAAGGATATATTAAAAACCATTCATCTTAAAAATGCTGTTCAAAGTATGGAAGGCACAGAATGGAAAAGAGAAATAGCAACGTCAGCACTGTTCTGCTTAAATTGAAAACTATGTCTACAAATGCTCAGATGGAAATAGCTGCATTTCCTGACACTACAAAGCTTAGTTGGAGCTTCTCTCTTTATGCTCTTCCATGGCCACTGCTCACTCTAAAGAACATCCTGTCCCATTGCTCTTTGTATGTTCACCTATAAATCAACATTATGAGAAATATTCTTAACATGAGCTGGTAAGCACTGCTTGTGAATGGCAAATAACCATGCAAGGCTTTTTATTTGACCTCTAACCTCTCCTGTAACAGCTGCACAGAAAAAGTATTGTCTTTATTTAGTTCCTTAAGTACAAAAATATTGATTTGCGTTGATGATATTTTCAAAGACCAGCAAAGCCCTCAGATATATTTATGTTTCCTATCCACCTTACTTGATGTTTGCTGAGAGCTTGGAGTTTTTATTAAAATTTAGAAAAGTCTGATCCTTCACCTTTTCAATAATTGAAAATTTGGAGGTTTACTGTAAACACATTACATCAAAGTCTAGAAAGTCCTTTGTTAAAAAGAATCAATTTTATTGAAATTGAATTCTGCAAACAAAATGCAAGAGCAATCGACCAGTTTAATGGGGTTGTCAGTTGCTTTCAGCTTTACCCAAGATGCTCGGCTGTCTGGATTTTTCAAAGGGACTTATTAAAGTTGGGAATGTTAGGAAATTATGATGTTATGGTCTGTTATCTGCTTGATTACATCAGACTAGGAAAGTTACATTTTATCTGTATCCATCTCTCCTTAGAGAACTGTCTTAAAATTGTCAATGATAGTTATTAAAAATACAAGGCAAAAAATATACTGTCATAACTGAATTCACTTGAAGGCAGAAAAGTAACAATTCCATTAGCCACACTAATTGAGAACTCATTGAATATATGTCTTAATATATATGACTTGATTTTTTGTAAATAACTCATTGTTTTATATAATATGATTAATAATTATACAAATCCATAAATTTAACAGAGTTTAATATTTTATTAAATATACCATTCTGACATATCTCAGTGTTGAACCAAAATCTATAGATAAGACAGAGTGAACTCAAAATTGGTAAGTAGAACAAAGATATAAACAACTGTATTTTACTTCAGCTGGGTAGGATTTCAAAGATTCAATACTCACTATACTACTGGACATATCATATTGCATTTAATTCCATATAAGCGGTCATGGATTTAGCAATATATATATAAAGAAATATTTCAAGAAGCCTAATTAGAAACTAATTAGTTTAAAATAAGATCCAGATATAAACAATCAGTAATTCTAATTACAATAGGATCCTTAAATAGAACATTAACAGGCAAGTTATTGTAGTAATCAAGAAAAGGTTAATCACAGTGGTGTACAGAACTCAGAGTATCTAAACATGCCTTGAGAAGAAGGTTAGCCTTGAGCTCTGAGAGGAGGGACTAGATAGAGCCCTCCAATGTGGACTCTCACTCTCTCTCTCTCTCTCTCTCTCTCTCTCTCTCTCTCTCTCTCTCTCTTCTTAATGTATGACTATGAGTCTCTGCACCCACTTCCATCTGGTGCCACAGGAAGCCTTTTCAATGATGACTGGACAAGGCACTGACCAATGAGCAGAATATCATTAGGATTAATTTGGTTGATTTTTTTCTGACCAGTTGCGTTTGCTTCTACCCCAGGTCTCTGCGGTATCCAGTCCCTAGTTCCTGGCCATCCAGGCAGTGTAGGACATTGATTCCCCATCCTGGCATGAGCCTAAAGTTAGATTAAGTATTCCTTGGCAACTTTCACAAGTTCTGTGCTACTATTGCTCAAGTATATCTTGCAGGCAGGACAATTTTTAGGTCAGAGATTGCTCAAGTATATTTTGCAGGCAGGACAATTTTTAGGTCAGAGGTTTTGTGACTGGGTTAGTGTTCAGGGTTTTTTCTGTTAAAAGCATGCAGAGTACCTTTTCAGGTCAAAGAGATTAGAATATATGGGTGAAGACTCTGTGCAGACACCTGCTCTACCTCTCTATGTTCAATTAACTATAATGATGTTATCTTCAGCAATATGTCGTTCAGACTGTTTTCAAGATCGGCCATTTGTCTTAGCATGAGTCTAGAGACTTTAAGGATATTCAAGGGATGCCCGCCAAGAAATCAACCAAATGCCACCCAGTTCCACCATTGGAAGCCTTGACAAGCTACAAAAGAGGGCCAGTCTTGACTTCATATACTTTATTACAACCCCTGGGAAGATATGGAGGAAAGACTGTAGGAATCAAAAGGGATGGAGGACACCAGGAGAACATGACCCACAAAATCAATGAAGCAGGGCTCACAGAGACTGAAGCAGCAAACACAGGGCCTGCCAGGGTATGCATAAGAAACTCTGTACATATATGTTGGCCATTAGCTTGGTGTTTTTGGAGGACTCCTAATAATGTGAGTGGGCATGTCTCTGAACCTTTTGCCTGCTCTTTTGATTCTTTTCTTCATACTGACTTGTATTGTTTCTTGTCTAGCCTCTGATATAAAGGATTTTACCTTGTCTTACTGTATCTTGTTTTGTTGAGTTTGGTTGTTGTCTCTTGGAGGGTGACTCTTTACTGGAGGGAAACTGAGTGGTTATGGATCTGGGGCAGGTAGGAGCTACAAGAAGTGGGGGGAGGGGCAACAGTGGTCAGGATATATTGTATGGGAGGAGTCTATTTTAAGTAAAAAAGAAAGGAGGAAATTTATTGACCTGAGATGCAAAGGAGGTAGAAACATTTATAATCAATTTCATTAGCTACAAAGTAAAACAGTTATTAGAGCAGATACAATTCCTATTATCTATTCATCCTCTCATGGAAGGATCCTCAGTGAAAGAAATGTTAGGAGACTGATGAAAGATTTGGTAGTGGAGCTAAAGGAACATTGCACTATAGTAATAAAGATTAAAGAGTTAAGCACTGACAGCACTTATTACAGCTATTGCATGATTTATGCTCAACATAAAAATTTGGGTACTTATAGAATGCCACACATAGTTTGAGACATACTTGTTAAAAAAACTATTTACAGGGATAAGTTTATAGAATTCTTGGATATGGTATTGCATGGATACTATTCTAGCAACTTTAGTGATGGAAGTAGAAGTCACAGAAGTTCTAGGTTATTGTAAGATACGTGACTAGCTCAAGGCCAACCTAGGATACATGAGACATTGTCTCAACTATTATGTTTACATTGCAAATTTAGTCATTTTCTTTTGCTGTGACTAAACACTACAACCAAATCACCTATAGAAGAAACAATATATTTGGATTTATGGTTTAGCAGGTGTACGAGCTTATTATGGTATGGGGGGCATGCAGCAAGTGGTGAGGCATGTTGCCCAGAGCATAAATCTGAGAACTTACATCTTGAGCTACAAGCACAGGAGATAGAATAAAAAAGAATTAGCATGGAGTTTTAATCTTCCAGTGATGCACTTCCACCAGTAAGGTTACACAATTCAGTCACCCAAAGGGCATCATCAATGAGCAACCAAGTATTTAAATGACTGAGATTATGGGTGGGAGGCATTTCTCATTCAAATCATCAGATGTGTGTTAACCACTCAGTAACTAGAGAGAAAGTATTTATTTCAGTATGAACACTTGGAATATTCAGGTTACAATCAATTGGCGTTGGTTTTGGTTAGTTTAGAGGCAGACTATCACTCCTGGAACAAAACAATGTACACCAAAAGCCTGGAAGCAAAAGGAGAGTGATGAGAGAGCAAGAGCTCTGAAGTATCTTCATGGGTATACCTTCTCTTAATGCAAGACAGTAATTCTCAAAGTACCACCCAACATCAACCTCCTGGGTACCACGGCAAAAGACTTCCCATGCACCCACTGAAAATTTGAAAATTCCACTGTATCTCAGAAGCACCAACCTGAGGATGAAGCCTTTAATTATAAAGTACATTAAAAAGATGTTTCTTAAATAGAACTCTTTATATCCTAGTATAAACTCATAACCCAGTTAAACAATTCATGTGAGTTGTTATGATAGCTGTTAAATGCATATTTCATCTTACCATTTCTCCAAAGAGTCAAACTTAATGTCCTGTAATGAAATTTATGGGATATTTTGTGATATTCCACTGCAATAAATAGTTTTTCTAACATGTCACCATAACTAAGCTTTTCTTGTATATAGAAGACTTCAAAGGAAAGAATGTCAGCTAATGAGTATAAACACTTGAGATTGTTCTTTCCTCTGACATTGTAAGTCAATAGAAATTAAACATTTTAGCTTTCCTCATGACCTCTGAAATCACTGAAACTTCCTTGTGGGTGTGATTAGCACATGTTATAAACATTTATGAACTAGATCTAAATTGTCTCATGTCATAGCAGTGAAATGCACTAACATAGTATATAAACAAGAGTTTTATTGAAAATTAATCAGTATTTCAATTTTTAAATGAATTTTAAAAATATTCAAAATAAAAAACTTCAAAAATTTATGCTGTTCTTATATCCATATCGGATGTATTTTCATATTATAATGAAAGAAACCATCCATACACACAAAAAGTGATAGGATTATATATTTTCTACTCATCTATGTTGCAAATCTGTATTCTGCACTTTTGGAGTTTACTCATCTCTATTGTTTACTCATCACTATTCTGATTTAATCATCTCTCTGAGAAGCCCAGTATACAGACGAGTAAAGGAGTCACACTGGAAAGAAATAAGTGACCTTCATATTGATGTGGAGGACTGAAGTACCATGGTAGGCTTGTTAGTACCCTTAAAAGTGTTTCTTTTCTCAGCAGCATATTTTTCTATAAAACAAAATCATGTATTTTCTTGATTTGGCAATGACCTGTATTTCTAACACCTGAAATTAGTATTTGAATAAGGTATCAACTTTAATGGGTAAATAATGTAACATTTAATTTTCCTCTCATCTGCCCACCAGAGCTAGAGGATAAGATCATAATAGATAAGACACCGTATACTTCTGTTTAATATAAAGAGAAAGCAGACATACAAATAGAAAATTTTGATGCTGGCTAGCATTCAAACTACCCCCACAGGACAAACAAATGACTGGTGGGGGTGTGGAAAAGGCATCTTTAGTCTAGTCCAACTGTGATTCTATGAGCAAGAAATCAAACCAACTGGACTAGATATGTTCACTTGAGAATAAAACTTTGGCAATGGAGTGTGTGAACAATTCCAATCTGGATTTGAGGAATGCTTTCAGAAAAGAGAGAAACAAAGACCCATGACTGGTGCTAGGAGCCTGGATAGATATTTAGAACTATGGAGTTTGTAGGCTAAGGGATTTTTTTGACTGATTTTTAACCAAATCCACAAAGCACTGACATTTTCCTAAATGTCTGTTTATAACCATAGACAAAAGTTACTCTCAGTCTTGATCAGAGAATACCTTCTCCCCAAAATCAAAACAAACAAATAAAAAAACAAAGTAACACCAAACAAAACCAAGTGAATACAGAGACACATAACTGCTCAGTAATAAAAAAATAAACAATTTGGGGGTCACAGTCCTAGTCAAGATATGAATCTCACCTCTTCCAAGGCTTAGAGAATACTGAGGAAGGGGGAACAAGAAAGGGTGAGCCAGAACAGAGAAAGGGCTATGAAACACCCTTCTCCAGGCCATAAGATATTGCCATTATTAAGCTACAAGTTGCCTGAATAGACTTACATAGACTGGTCTAACCTGTAAGTCAAGGAAATGAGAAAGGTTCATAATGTCGTACACTTTACTTCTGGACTATTGGCACTGACATACTTTAGGAGCTGGAGAGCCTGTGTTTATCTGTGTTCCCACTGTTGAGCCTACCAGGCTCTAACAGAAAGTTCCAAACTCATGCTCACAAAGACAGTCCTGGTAAATCTTAAGGCATTAGAAAGCAAAACAAATAGTCATGAACATAAGAAAAATATTTTTGGCGAGGAATTGGAATAACTGGAAAGATAGAGAGTGAGTGCCATCAATATACACTGTGTACATAAGCAGAATTGCATAGTCAAATTTAACTAATAAAAACTAGGAAGCAACTTCCGCAATGATATGTGTGATTTTTGTTTGTTTTTGTACTTGAGTTACTGAGTAACTCCTGAGGGCACAGTATTTTATTTAATACAATTATATTTTCACAAATGGCCTGATCCTGGAGATAGTGCTTCCTTGAGTGTCATGAACAGTTTGTGGGCTGTGATTGCATATGTCCCTTAGGGATATGATTAGTACTGACATATCTAGCTAATAAGTACATAGCCTGTCTGGTTCATGGGGGAAAGAGAGCCTTTAGTCCATATCTGACACTGCCAGAGTGTGATGCTAACAAAGACGAAAGGTCTAACAAAAGCAGAGAGAAATGCTAACAGTGTATCCATGGGCTTTGGGGACCTTTGATTCTCTTCATCCATTTCCTACATTTTAGTCTGTTTAAAGTATATTTGAGTAGCTGGCTTATTTATGTTAAGACATGTGCATCATAGCTGTGTATTGGAGTATTACAAAAAGTTAACCACTTGCTAACCAGCTCCCAAATCATTACATTGAGTCTTATTATTAGTTTTCAGTGCTTAGCCTTGCTTAGGCTTGTTTCTGACTATCTCTTTTAAATTAAATTAACTTGTTTATCTTTGTGTACCTATTTCCCGGGGACTTTTTACTTTTCTTTCCTTGTTTATATCTTACTTTCACTGATTCTAGTGTTGGCTAGCTGGTAGCTGACTTGTTTCTTGCCTTGTGTGTCTCACATGTTCTCTCTTCTTTTCTTGTTCCTCTCTTATGTCTTGAGCCTGGATATCTCCTCCTATTTAATGTCTATGCCTGGCATCCCTGCCTATTCTTTCTCCTGAATATCTATTGGCCATTCAGCTCTTTATTAGATCAATCAGGATCGTTAGGCAGGCAAGGTGAATCAGATGCTGCACATCCTTATACTTAAACATACACTCTTACATCATTAAACAAATATAGCATAAACAGATGTAACACAAATTTAAACCATTCAAACAATATTCTGCAGCATGAACATATATAACACTTGTTTACATATTCCATAACAAGAGCCCATGTAAGAAGTAGTATTTATGGCTCCCAGAATCAATATTTGTAGGGACAGGTAAATAAGCTATTTGGTATGGCTACTCTGAGTCTGATTGTCTCAGTATTAGATCTTTGCTTTTGATGAACAATAATTTGTTTCTGTCCCTATCTGTTTGACTAGTTCTGTGTACACATCTGGGACACTGCCACTGACAACTGCTTCACATTACCACTTGACAAGACAGTTTCCTCTTATCTTGAATACACCAATGTAAGTACAGGCACTGGTTGGCTCAGGGAAGGCCTGAGCAGAAGACAATTGGAATTGTAACAGCTTAGGCTACTAATCTACAATTCATTCCAAGGAGAAGAGGAACCTGTTTTTAATATTAATAAAGTAAAAAAAAATGTCTCATCATTTAAGCATTAAAGTGATATTTATGCTGAGTAATGTAGATGCTGCATTTTTTAAATGATGTAAGGAGGTTGATATCGTTTGTAATAAGAGAAGGATATTGTTCTTTTCTTGCTGTGTAATTGGAAGTTTCTTGTCCAAACCACCTGGCTCCAGCTAACCAAAAAAAGGCTGAATGTGAACTATAAATGCTTGGCCAGTCAGCTTGGGCTTATTATTAAGCTCTTCTTGTTTTTTCTTCTAACAAACTAACCCCAGTAACTGCTCATGCTGATTCCACCCCACCTACCTCTACTTCACAACCATCAACTTCCCAGAGGGAATAAAGCATCACTTGGGGAGTCAACAAAGTCTAGTATAGCAAGCCCCAACCCACTGTATCAAGACTGATTATCTCTTACTATTAAATTAGTCCATTTCTATTAATCTATGTTTTGCCATGTGTCTTGAGGCTTTACCTGTGCTTTAATATATCTTGTTCATCCAGCAGCTGGCTGTTATCTTACTTACTCTACCCTTCTTTTTTCCTGTATTCAGTATGGCTTTGCTGCCTAGCTATATTATGCTTTGTTACAGACCAAAGCAAATTTTATTATCAACCAGGGAACAACATATATTAACAGAGTACATTAGGGTTATCCCATAGTATTGTTGTTGTTTTGGTTTTGTTCCTGGTTTTAAAAGTTTTTTTTATTTTTTAGTTATTTTTTTATTTTTTATTTTTAATTTTAAATTTAAAATAGAAACAAGGTTGCTTCCCATGTCAATCCCAGGTCCATCTCCCCTTACTTCCCCTCCTCCCACCAAATCTCCCAATATCCCCTCATTTCCTCAGGGAGGGTGAGGCACCCCATGGTGTGTCCATAGTCTGTCGTTTCATTCAGGGCAGGGCCTAGACCCTCTTCGAGAGTCCAGGGTTAGAGTGGATCTCTCATTGTTGGATAGTCTCCCAAAGTCCATTTGTATGCCAGGGATAAATACTGATCTACTACCCAAGGCCCAATAGATTGCCTAGGACTCCTCACTGACACCCACATTTAGGGGGTCTTGATCAGTCCCATGCTGGAGTCCCAGCCATCAGTCTGGGATTCAAAGAGCTAACCCTTGTCAGGTCAGCTGTTTCTGGGGGTTAAACCAGCCAAGTCTTAACCTGTTTGCTCATCAGTCCTCCCTCTCTGTCACTGGGTTCCTTGAATTCAGCTCAGTGTTTAGCTGTGGAAGACTGCCTCTGCTTCCATCAGCCATTGGATAAAGGCTTTGTTCCTCATATTCTCTGGCCGTGGAATTGTGGGCTGGCCCGCTCCAGATCTATGTCTAAAACCCATATATGAGTGAGTACATACCATGTTTATCTTTTTGTGACTGGGATACCTAACTCAGGATGGTTTCTTCTAGTTCCATCCATTTGCCTGCATAATTCAGGATTCCGTTATATTTTCTGACAAATAGTACTCCATTGTTTAAATGTACCACATTTTCTCTATCAACTCTTCAGTTGAGGGCATCTAGGTTGCTTTCTCAGCCCTTTTATCAGCTGTATATTGTAGGACTACTGATTTTCTTGAATTGTCATGTATCCTGCCACAGTGCTGAAAGTGTTTATCAGCTGTATAAGTTCCATGGTAGAATTTTTTTGGATCACTTATGTAAACTATCATATCATCTGCAAATAGTGAAAATTTGACCTCTTCCATTCCAATTTGTATCCCCTTGATCTCCTTTGGTTGTCTTATTGCTCTAGATAGAACTTCAAGTACAATATTGAAGAAGTATGGAGAGAGTGTCTTGTTCCTGATTTTAGCAGAATTGCGTTGAGTTTCTGTCCATTTATTTTGATGTTGGCTGTTGGTTTGCTGTATATAGCTTTTATTATATTAAGTATGTTCCTGTTATCCCAGATCCCTCCAAGATCTTTATCATGAAGAGCTGTTGGATTTCGTCAAAGGATTTTTCAGCATCTGTTGAGATGACCATGTGATTTTTGTTTCTCAGCTTGTTTATATGGTGGATTACATTGATGGATTTTCTTATGTTGAACCATCCCTGCATCCCTGGGAAGAAACCTACTTGATTGTGGTGAATGATTGTTTTGATGTGTTCTTGTATCTGATTTTCTAATATGTTATTGAGTATTTTTGCATCAATGTTAATGAGGCATATTGTTCTGAAGTTCTTTCTCTTAGTTGTGTCTTTGTGTGGCTTGGGTATCAAGGTTATTGAAGCCTCGTATAAAGAGTTTGGCAAATACCCTTCTGCTTCTATTGCCAGTCTCCTCTTGCCCCCACCCAAGGCAGAGGAGAGGGAGTGCCTCAGACCTACCTGCACCCACCGTGAGATTCATCAGATTATTGTACCTGCTTACACCCACCTGAAGAGAACCTGCGACTTGCACCCACCAGGAAAGAAGAGACTCCGCATGCACCCACTAGAAGAAGGGATGGGAAGATGACAATATTAGAAAATACTCAACAACAGAAAACCCTTTATGATACCACAAGAGTCTAGGGACTGTACACCAGCAAGACCTGAACAGGCCAACACCCATGAAGTAGAAGAAAAATGCTGTAAAAACAACTTCATGAAGATGACAGAGATCCTAAAGGAGGAAATAAGAAAATCCATTTAAAAAATGGAAGAAAAGACAAACCAAAGATTGCAAGAAACAATTCAAACAGTACAAAAGTTGAAAGCTGAAATAGAGACAATAAAGAAAACATAGTCTGAAGAAATGCTGGAATTAGAAAAGGTAAGTAAATGATAAGGAACTACATATGCAAGCAAAGCCAACAGAATACAAGACATGTTTGAAAGAATCTCAGGCGCTGCAGATTCTTAGAGAAATAGATTCATTGACCAAACAAAATTTTAAGTCCAACAAATCCCTAACACAATATATGCAGGATATATGAGACACTTTGAGAACGTCATATCTAAAAATAGTAGGGATAGAAGGTGAAGAAGCCCATCTCAAAGTTTCAGAAAACATTTTTAGCAAAATCATAGAAAAAAAATTTCCCAATCTAAAGAAAGACATGCCAATGAAAGTACAAGAAGTCTACATAACAACAAATAGAGTGGATCACAAAAAGTCCTCTCACCACATTGTAATCAAAACACCAACATACAGAATGAAGAAAGAATATTAAGATCAGCAAAGAAAAATGCCAATATAAAGGCAAACTTATCAGAATGACACCTGAACTCTCCATGGAAACTCTGAAAGCCAGATGGATAGATGTTCTACAAACAATAAGAGACCACGATTCCCAGCCCAGAATACTATACCCAGCAAAGCTGTAAATCACTATAGATGGAGGAAACAAGATATTTCATGACAAAACAGGATTTAAACAATTCATATCTACTAATCCAGCCCTACAGAAAGAACTGAAAGGAAAACTTTAACACCAGGAAGACAATTATGCTAACAAAAACATTGACAATAGATAATCCAACTTTCAAAAAGCCAAAAAAAAAAAACAGGGTAAATTCACAAGTAATAACACCGCCAACAACAAATAAAAAACAAACAAGAATTAACACTCAATGGTCATTAATATCCCTCAATAATAATGGTATTTATTTACCTATTAAAAAGACACAGGGTAACAGAAAGGATACGAAGATTGAATCCTCCTGCTGCATATAAGAAACACACCTCAACTTCGAATATAGATATTATCTCAGAGGACAAGGTTGGTATAAGACTTTTCAATCAAATGGACTCAACAAACAAGCTGGTGTAGATATCCTAGTACCAAAAAATTAGACTTCAAACTAAAATCATTCAAAAGAAATAAAGAAGGTCATTTCATATTCATCACAGGAAAAATCATCAGGAAGAAGTCTCAATTCTGAACATCTATGCCCCAAATACAAAAGCACCAAACATTTGTAAATGAAACATTATTAAACTCAAATCATACATAAGACCTCACACAGTTATTGTGAGCGATTTCAGCACTGCATTCTCACCACTAGTAACAACCACCAGAAAAAACTAAACAAAGACACAAATGAACTAATAGAAGTTATGACTCAATTGGGTATAACAGACATCTATAGAACATTCCGTTCAAACACAAAACAATATACCTTCTTCTCAGTGCAACATGGGACATTCCCTAAAATCAGCCACATACATGGCAACATAACAAACCTCAACAGGTACAAAAAATTGGTATAAACCCTGTGTCTTATCAGGTCACCATGCAATAATGTTAGAATTCAGCAACAACATAAATTGCAGAAAACCTACAAACTCATGGAAATCCAATAATGTATAATTGTACCATTCCTGGGTCAAGGAAGAAATAAAGAAAAATTAAACACTTCATAGAATTCAATGAAAATAAAGACACAACAAACACAAACATATGGGACACTTTGAAAACAGTACTAATAGGAATGTTAATAGCACTAACTGCCCATATGACGAAAGTGGAGAATAGTTACAAGAGAGAATTAACAGCACAAATGAATGTTCTCAAATAAAAAGAAGCAAACTCACTGAGGAGAAGACACCAGGAAATAATCAAATTGAGGGCTGAAATCAATAAAGTAGAAACAGAGAAAACAATACAAAGAATGAATGAAACAAACAGTAGGTTTTTGAGAAAATCAGTAGGATAGACACGCCTTATCCAAACTAACCAAAAGATAGAGACAGAACATGCAAATTTACAAAAGCAGCAATGAAAAGGGGGACATAACAATGATTCAAGACAATCATCACATCATCCTTTGAAAAATCTATATTCCACAAAATCGAAAATGTAAAGAAAATGGACAAATTTATGGATAGATATCACTTACAAAAATTAAATAAAGAACAGATAAGCTGTTTAAACAGAACTATGGCTAAGGATGTTGAGCACTTTCTCAAGTGCCTCTCACCCATTTTAGACTACTCTATTGAAAATTCTCTATTTAGTTCTGCAGCCCAATTTTTAATTGGATTCTTTGGTGTTTTGGAGACTTGCTTATTGAGTTCTTTGTAAATTTTGGAGATCAACCCTCTGTCAGATGTGGGGTTAGTGAATATTTTTCCCATTCTTTGGGCTGCCTTTTTGTGATTTTTACTGTGTCCTTTGTCTTACAGAAGCTTCTCAGTTTCAGAAGATCCCATTTATTAATTGTTGATCTCACTGTTTAGGCTACTGGTGTTACGTTCAGGAAGCATTCTCCTGTACCAATTCGTTCAAGGGTACCACCCACTTTCTCTTCTAAGAGGTTCAGTGTAGCTGAATTTAAGTTGAGGTCTTTGATCCATATGGATTTAAGTTTTGTGTATGGCGATAAACATGGATCAATCCGCAGTCTTCTACATGCCAGCCTCCAGTTATGCCAGCACTATTTGTTGAAGATGCTTTCTTTATTCCATTGTATATTTTTAGCTTCTTTGTCAAAGATCAGATATTCATATGTGTGTGGGTTAATATCAGGGTTTCCAATTCAATTCCATTTGTCTACCTGTCTATTTTTGTGCCAATACCAAGCTGTTTTCAGGACTATACCTCTATAATAGAGCTTGAAGTCAGGGATGGTGATGCCTCCAGACGTTGCCTTGTTGAACAGGGTTGTTTTGGCTATCCTGTGTCTTTTGTTTTTCCATACAAAATTGATTATTGTTCTTTCAAGGTCTGTGAAGAATTGTGCTGGCATTTTAATGGGGATTGTATTGAATCTGTAGATTGCTTTTGGCAGGATTGCCATTTTTACTACATTGATCCTACCTATCCAAGAGCATGGGAGATATTTCCACTTTCTGAGGGCTTTAATTTCTTTCTTTAGAGATTCAAAGTTCTTATGATACAGGTCTTTCACTTGTTTTGTTAGTGTTACCCCAAGGTACTTAATGTTGTTCGTGGCAATTGTAAAGGGTAATGTTTCTCTTATTTCTTTCTCAGCCCTTTTATCATCTGTATATAATAGGGCTACTGATTTTCTTGAGTTGATCTTGTAGCCTGCCACTTTGCTGAAGTTGTTAATCAGCTGTAAGAGTTCCCTGGTAGAGTTTTTTGGGTCATTTATATAAACTATCATATCATCTGCAAACAGTGAAAGTTTGAACTCTTCCTTCCCAATTTGTATCCCCTTGGTCCCCCTTTGTTGTCGTATGGCAATGGCTAGAACTTCAAGTACAATGTTGAAAAGGTATGGAGAGAGTGGACAGCCTTGTTTTGTAACTGATTTTAGAAGAATTGCATTGAGTTTCTGTCTATTTATTTTGATGTTAGCTTTTGGTTTACTGTATATAGCTTTTATTATGTTAAGTATGTTCTGTTATTCCAGTTCTCTCCAAGACCTTTATCATGAAGGGGTGTTGGATTTTGTCAAAGGCTTTTTCAGCATCTAGTGAGATGATCATTTGTTTTTTGTTTTTTAAGCTTGTTTATATGATGGATTACGTTGATGGATTTTCGTATGTTGAACCATCCCTGCATCCCTGGGATGAAACCTACTTGATCGTGGTGAATGATTGTTTTGATGTGTTCTTGGATCCGATTTGCCTGTATTTTATTGAGTATTTTTGCATCAATGTTCATAAGGGATATTGGTCTGAAGTTCTCTTTCTTAGTTGTATCTTTGTGTGGCTTGGGGATCAAGGTTATTGAAGCCTCATAGAAAGAGTTTGGCAAAGACCCTTCTGCTTCTATTGTGTGGAATACTTTGAGAAGAATTGGTATGAGCTGTTCTTTGAATTTCTGGTTGAATTCCGCACTGAGGCCATCTGGACATGGGCTTTTTTTTTTGGTTGGGAGATTTTTGATGACTGCTTTTATTTCCATAGGGGTTATAGGTCTATTTAAATTGCTTATCTGTTCTTGATTTAGTTTTGGCATGTGATAGCTATCCAGGAAGTCATCCATTTCCTTTAAATTTTTGAATTTTGTGGAGTACAGGTTTTCAAAGTATGACCTAATGATTCTCTGGATTTCCTCAGAATCTGTTGTTATGTCCCCCTTTTCATTTCTGATTTTGTTAATTTGCATGTTCACTCTCTGCTGTTTGTTAAGATTGGACAAAGGTTTGTCTATCTTGTTGATTTTCTCAAAGAACCAACTCTTCGTTGCATTGATTCTTTGTATTGTTTTCCTAGATTCCACTTAATTGGTTTCAGCCCTCAATTTGATTATTTCCTGGTGTCTACTCCTCCTGGGGGAGTTTGCTTCTTCGTGTTCTAGAGCTTTCAGCTATTTGTTAATTCTCTAGTATAACTACTCTCTATGTAGGCACTTAGTGCTATGAACTTCCCCCATAGCACTGCTTTCAAAGTGTCCCATAGGTTTGGGTGTGTTGTGTCTTCATTCTCATTGAATTCTAGGAAGTCTTTAATTTCTTTTTTTCTTTCTTCTTTGACCAAGGAATGGTGCAGTTTTGCATTATTCAGTTTCCATGTGTTTGTAGGTTTTCTGCAATTTGTTGTTGTTGAATTCTAATTTTAAAGCATAGTGGTCTGATAAGATGCACGGAGTTATTCCAACTTTTTTGATGCTGCTGAGGTTGGATATGTTGTCAAGTATGTAGTCGATTTTTGGGAAGGTTCCATATGGTGGTTAGAAGAAGGTATATTCTTTTTTATGTGGATGAAATGTTCTATTGATGTCTGTTAATCCCAGTTGGGTCATTACTTCCATTAGTCCCTTTGCTTCTTTGTTGTGTTTCTGTCTGGTATTCCTGTCTATTGGTGAGAATGGTGTGTTGAAATCTCACACTATAAGTGTGTGGGGCTTTATATGTGATTTAAGTTTTAGTAATGTTTCTTTTACAAATGTGGATGCCTTTATATTTGGGGCATAGATGTTCAGGATAGACAGTTCATCTTGGTGGATTTCGCCTGTGATGAGTATGTAATGACCTTCATCTCTTTTGCTTGCTTTTATTTTAAAGTCTAATTTGTTAGATATTAGGATTGCTACCCCTGCTTGTTTCCTGGGTCCATTTAATTGGAAAACTTTTCCCAACCTTTAACTCTGAGGTAATGTCTGTCTTTGAATGTGAGGTGTGTTTCTTATATGCAGCAGAAGGATGGGTTCTGTCTTTGAATCCATTCTACTAGCCTGTGTCTTTTTATGGGTGCGTTAAGGCCATTAATATTGAGGGATATTAATGACCATTGATTTCTCATTCTTCTTCGATTTTCAATGGTTGTTGTTGGTGGAATTATGTGTGGAATTTCACCCCTTTGTTCTTTTGGCTGTTGGTAGAGAGGGATTCTCTAATGCCTATGTTTCTCTGGTTATAGTTAGCTTCCGTGGGTTGGAGTTTTCCTTCCAAATCTTTCCGTAGGGCTGGGTTAGTGGATATGTATTGCTTGAATCTAGTTTTGTCATGGAATATCTTGTTTTCTCCATCGATAATGATTGAGAGTTTTGCCGGGTGTAATAGTCTGGGCTGACATCCATGGTCTCTTTGTGTAGGTAGAATATCTATTCAGGACCTTCTGGCTTTCAGAGTTTCCATGGAGAAGTAGGTGTAATTCTGATAGGTCTGCCTTTATATGTTACTTTGCCTTTTTCCTTAGCTGCTCTTAATATTCTTTCTTTATTCCGTATATTTGGGGTCTTGATTATTATGTGGCGAGGGGACTTTTTTTGTGATCCACTCTATTTGGTGTTCTATAAGCTTCTTGTACCTTCATTGTCATGTCTTTCTTATGGTTGGGAAAGTTTTCTTCTATGATTTTGTTGAATATGTTTTCTGCCCCTTTGAGTTGGTTTTCTTCTCCTTCTTCTATACCTATTATTCTTAGGTTTGGTCTTTTCATGGTGTCCCATATTTCCTGGATGTTTTGTGTTAAGGATTTTTGGACTTAAGGTTTTCTTTGGTTGATGAATCCATTTCTCCTAGTGTATCTTCAACACCTCAGATTCTCTCTTCCATCTCTTGTATTCTGTTGGTAATGCTTGTATGGGTAGTACCTGACCGTTTGCCCAGCTTTTCTATTTCCAGCCTTTCTTCAGATTGTGTCTTTTTGATGGTCTCTATTTCAGTTTCAACCCTTGCACTGTTTGCATTGTTTCTTGCAATTTTCAGTTTATCTTTTCATCCATTTGTTGCATTTTATGCATTTTTTTTGTTTTTTTCTTTCTTCCATTTCTTGCATTTTTTGGATTGCTTTTTCTTCCAGTTCTTGTATTTTTGTTTTGGTTTTTCTTCCATTTCTTCCAGAACTGTGGAGAGAACACAGATGAAAAGCAGACAAGAAATCTAGCTTTTGGAGTGCTGAAGGATACTGGAGCAAAAAGGAAGTGGTGGGAATGATGAAAATATAGTACATATGTATAAAACCTTTAAGTACTAGAAAATTTAGATAAAATTTTAACAATGAAAAAATACTGTCACTTATCAAAAATGTATTTTTTTATTTTCATAAGATTTTATTATGTTATCCAGGCAATGGTGGTGCATGCCTTTAATCCCAGCATTTGGGAGGCAGAGGCAGGTGGATCACTATGAGTTCAATACCAAGCCTGGTCTACCAAGCGAGTTCCAGGACAGGCTCCAGAACAATACAGAGAAACCCTGTCTCGAAAAAACCAAAAAAAAAAAGAGATAATATTATGTTTAACTAACAACATATGTCTGTTGTTTTGAAAGTTTTGAAGTTTTATGTTTCATTAAGTACTTCAGCAATAAAACTTAAATTATATTAATTAAAGGAAGTTTGTACAAATTGGTCTTCCTTGTATGTATGCTTTCTAATTACAGATATGAAATTTATGTTGAAGCTTATGGATTCAATTTTAATATATTCCTCTTTGGGGATATACAATTTGACAGGCAAATTATTGCAAAATATGACAGTGCTGTTTCAAAATGAATTTTCTATAATGATGAGGACTATAAGTTTATTTATGTACAGAGACACATATATAGAATGTAGTTAGGGACTCTGCTAGTTTTGTAAATCAGAGGTTTTATGTTCTCTTCCAATGACTAGTTCCAGGTAGTTTATTAGATTCTCAGTACCAGGCATACTTTCCCTCTTTCTGAGTGGGTCTTAATCCCAGAGAGCTGTTTGTTACCCCCATGGTGCGCATGCTACCACTGTATCCTTAGGGTTGATATTCCACGCTGTCATTATTGTTATTCATAGTCATCATAGCTGGTGAGAACAACTGATTGCTTCTTTCCTTTGAGAGACTGCATGGAGCCTTCTGATACAGTGAGAAGAGAGTGGCTTCCAAGTATCTCAGAAGTCCTCTGGCCTCAAGTGTATAGTGTATAATGTCTTATGCAACAGTGTCCTAGGAAAATCAGAAGTTACACCTATGAAGTCTCATCAACATGGCAGCCTAATTGACATTCTTATATGGACTGAGTTAGAGGGAACTCACAAGGTTTCAACCACACACAAAGAACTAAGGAACATTGTGAAACAGTCTTTTGCAGGAGAAAGCACACTATTTCATTATCCAATAAGAAGGGGTCATCCCAGAAAATATGTACTGATTGGTTGAAGCTGTATATTTCTCTCTCCCTCTTTTTTCTCTCCTCAACTATTTCTCTGGTCTGGTCTCTCTCTTTTCTGTCAATAATAATCATCATATATTGCCTATATATACATTCATTCATATATACACAATTATGTATGTAACAAGAATTAAAGATAAAAGAAGCCATGGATTTGAAAATATGAAAGGTGGTTATAAGGGAAGGTTTGAAGGGAGACCATGGAAAGGGAAATTATGCAATTATAGTGTTATCTCAAAACCACTCTTAAAAGTGATATTTGATGTTCAAAACAATACTATATTTGAAGACATTTTGAGTCTAAATTTATAGCAAAAGTTCACCCAAATGTATTTCATTTATTTTCTTATACATTTCGTTAGAGAACATTGATTAACTCACTTCAGATATACTCAGTAAACAGCTTTTCTTTCTAAATAATATTATATATCAGAGTTGCAAAATATAAGTATATCTCCTTGTCAGTATGGTGCTTAAAATCAAAATTTCTCAAAATATTTGAAAATTACAAGTATTTGTTTATTCTTTCACCCATTTACTGATTTAGTAAACATATTTATTGATATTTCACTATATATTAGACAGTGGAGAAGACCCTAATTTGGGGTCGAGGGCATGTATAAGTTTTCTTGCAGGAAAAGAATAAAGCTTCAGTAGCTGTCACAACATTTGGTGAGATGCATGGATCAGAGAAAACTGGACCTGAGACCGTGGGAGCCTGCCCAAACCAGTCCGAGATCTCCTAAATCGGTGTTCCTGACCCTTGATGTCATCAAATCTACAGCCTGAGAAAGAAATAAAACAGTCAGTTCGAGATTTCCAGTTTCTCATCAGGCCTGCTACATCAACCTCCTGGACCCGTGAGTTTTCATCCCAAAGCCAACAAAACTGGAAGATTAGCAGTTTGCCTTTGACACACCTTAAAACAACAGAATTCATTTTGCCAGCTTTTCCCTTTGGGGGAAAAAAGGAACCATTTAAAACATTTGGACATTGGTATGGACTGTGATGAGTGGCAAAAGCCTCTTTTCAGTATTTGAACAGGACATGGTCACTTGAAATATCAGACTTGGTAGTTCCTGTTTCTGGAATCACACCTACGCCAGTGTATTTTTCTGGAGAAATGTAATTTGTCCTAATGCGACAAAAAGACTTTGACTCAAGTTACACATTCAGCTAATACTACTAACATTAAATCAACAAACTACATCACCACAGGAACAAATTGGTACTCTGTAAATAGTGCAACAAGCCTCTTGCTCATATTTTTCATAATGCTACATGTGTAACATCAATGATTGTATCTAATGTATCTGTGCAAGTGCACTCTCTAAATGCTTTCCTAAGTAGATCTTGAAATGATTGTAAACTTTATCACTGTTTTGACTGTCAAATTGTAACTATAAATCACCCTTGTAGCAAAGAAAGGCTGGTGGTAGAATGCTAAGGCCCAGATCGGGGGAAGGGCAGATGACAGAGAGGTGCTATATCAGTGGGGGTCCTAGGAATGGTAACAGTGGCAGTAGGCATTCTGGCTTCATGCTGAGTTCAAAGTGCCTTAGCCCATGGCAATCCGGATAGCCATAAAGCCTTATTACAGATGATTCTAAGGTTGGGGTCTCTGTGTTAATGGGCAACCTGTGGGAAGACCACTCCCACCTAAGACAGGGGTTCAAGGTCCCCCGAGGACAGGAAAGGGAGGGTGACCCTACTTGACCTAAGCCATGAGTGCCTCATTTATAAATAAAAAGGGGTGAATTGTGGAGACACCAGACCTTGAGCAGAAACCCACTTCCCCTTAGGCCTGGGAGCAGGCAGCTGTGAGATAATGTTTACTAAAAACAATTCAGTGCTATAAAGAAAGCTCTTGATAGGGCTCAGATAAGGGCTTACTCACTGAAACACCATGACTTTGATCCCCCCTACGGCTAGATGCTTCTTCCTGTTCCCCCTGCTGTTTCTCCCCGATTCTGGGGCCAGAGATTAAACCACCAGCCAGGAGGGTGAGAAGTGTGGGAGCTGTGAGAGGTGTATATGAGCTCGGTTGGAGAATTGTATGTAGATGGATGACAGAAGTCGTTAAAAAGGGAAGCGTTTTTTTCTTGGGGGGTTCTCTGAAGCCAACTTGGGGAGCATAAAAGTTTTCTTAAAGCAACCGACCGGTCTCTGTGTCATCTATCTCGACCACCTTGCTACATTCTCGGATGTAGGCTGCACAATAAACCTTGTATTTTCATGGACTTTCAAGTCTACATACTACATAAAAGATAGATTTCATTCATGTGTTTATGGTTTAAACAATATGCATATGAAATTGCATGCTACATGTCAGATAAAATATATATATAAAACACAAATCCACACATAAATTCTTAGAAAAATAATTGATCAAGATAGAGTCTTGCCACATATGATGGGATTTCTATTATTAATTATGCTTACAAAGTATCACAAATGCTTCAGGAATCATATAAAATATGACTTTTCTTCTTAATGAACTGTTTTTGTCTTAAAATAAATCCAAATTGAACATATTTTCATAAGACAGTATTGTTTGTCTCATTTTGTGAAGCTTACATACAAACATTGACAAAACCTGGAGACACACTGAATGATGTACGAAGATGAAGAACCTCAATGAGTCTCAGGTGACCCCATGTTTCACTGTGCTATAATCCAGCTTTGCATTAGTAAGAAGCCTACCTGGAGTCAGGTAGTCTGACACTATCGACTTTTGGCCTTTGCAAGTGTGGACCATTCTAAGCATCAATATCAAATAAACAGTGAATAAAACAATTATTATTTATTGTAACACTGTGCTATGTTTTCAACTAGTATTCAGTTTTATCTTTAAGACCTTTTTTTGTTTTCTTTTCTTTTTTTTTTTTTTTTTTTGGTTTTTACGAGACAGGGTTTCTCTGTATTGTTTTGGAGGCTGTCGGTCCAGCCTGGCCTCGAACTCACAGAGATCCGCCTGCCTCTGCCTCCCGACTGCTGGGATTAAAGGCGTGCACCACCACCGCCCGGCCCTTTTTTTTTCTTTTTATTGTATGGGTACATAAGTGCTTCCCTGCATGCATCCGTATGCACCACTGGAGTTACATCAGGCCATGGGCTGACATGTTTGTTTTGGGAAGCAAACCTGAATTCTCTGCAAGTGAAGCCAGTGTTCTTCACAGTTGAGCCACCTGTTCAATTGCTTAATTTTTATTTTATCTACCAAAAACTCTGAGAATGACTTTGCTTTCTAGTTTTTACAAGACTAATCTAGTGAACAACAATTTAAAATGTTTTTCGAAAGAAAAGTCACAACGATTTAGAGGAGTTCCTTTCAGTTTTGCTATTAAATGTGGTAATTTAGAAGACAAACAAAAGCCTTGTATACAAATATAAACATAAAATATTCAAAATTGTAATAATGCTTGCTCAGATGAAAAGGGTACTCTAGTTTGCAATAGTATTTTCTAAACTGATTAATATCTATGTGAAGGGTTTTTTTGAAGTATTTTATTTCATAATTAAATAACTTGAAATCAGATTGACAAAAGGAAAAGGATCCTTTAAATGTAGCAGAGTTCCTGTTGGGCCACCAATCAGCTCCCAAATCATGACACAGAGACCTGTTAGTTATTAATGCTCAGCCTTATCTTTTGCTTGTCCCATTAGCTCTTATAGCTTAAATTAACCCATTTCTCCTCTGCATTTGGTCTTTCCCCCCTATATTTAATTCTTTATGTCATATGTTCACTGATTTTTTATGTCTGGTTGGGTGGTGCTGCCTGTCTGGCTGTCCTTGGACATCTTCTCTTTCTCGCTAGTTCTTGTCTCTCTTGTTCTCTTTGATCACCAGCCCCACTTATCCCTCTACAACCTATTTGTTGGCCATTCACCTTTTATTAGATCAACCAGGAGCCTTAGGCAGGCAAGGCAAAACATGTTTGCATTCCTGAACAGCATAAACACATGCAACACACCTTTACATGGCTAAAAATTCCGCAACATATTTACATAGATAGTTTTCCACAACATTCAATTAATTTTGGTAATAGAAGTATATTATAAGGCAATACCTGAAAAATATGAGAGTTTTGTGAAGCATAACAATAGCTTTGCTGCATAAACGAACATACTCAAATAGAGAGTATTATTCATAATATTAGTACTTGTTATTGGCATTAAATACTGAGAGCTGTGACAGAAGTATGATGAACATTTTGTTATGATATTACATAGAGGGCCTCTACTTTTCTAAAAAGTCTTGAGATGAGAAAGATGGCATAGGGGTATACAGCACTGGGCATTCTTGCAAAGGACTGGAGTTTCTTCCTAGTGCCCATATCAGGAGGTTCACAGGCCCATATGTCTCCAACTCCAGGGTATCTGAAACCCTCTTCTGTAATCCAAGAGCACCTACACATAGTGTCTATGACAACACACACATACACACACACACATACACATAAGTAGAAGTTAGAAATAAAACTTATAGTAATAACCTATGATTGCTTAATAAATTACATCTCTGTACTCCCTGGGAATTCAAACAATAAAGCAATACAATCTTAATGAAAAAGTATTAGGAATTTCATCTGAAAAAGCACAATATGTGTTAGAACATTTCTGATTACAAAATCACATTAGCATTCAGAACAGAAAATAGATGATCTACTGGAAAATACTTTGAAAATTATATTCATGGCAGGCCACTAACTGGTAGCAGCAATTATCCAGGCCACAAGTATAATAACTGCTATTACACAATGAAGTGCATGCTTCTGCTAAGTCAGTATCAAGAAGCCAACAAAACAGAAATATTTGTATTTAAGTGTGTGTGTGTGTGTTTGTGTGTGTGTGTGTGTGAGAGAGAGAGAGAGAGAGAAGAGAGAGAGAGAGAGTGGGTGTTTGCATTTGTGTATAGCAAAATGGCCCAAATAACTACCTACATGATTCTGAACATTTCTGAATGGGTTTAGATTGATATGCAAAGGAGAGTGATGCAAGCGATGTTGTTACCTGCCCTTGGTTAACAATGAAGTGATGGAAAATTAAAAATTAAAAATTAAAAATTAAAAAAATCACTTTTTTACCATACTACAATTACCTTAGTAATTACACAAAGACACAACTAAAATAGGAAACTACAGACCAAACTCCCTCATGAACATTTATGCAAAAATACTCAAGAAAATACTGGCAAATCAAATTCAAGAACACATCAGAAAAATCATATACCATGGTCAAGAAGTCTTCCTCCCAGGGATGCAGGGATGGTGCAACATACAAAAATCCATCAATGTAACCCACCATATAAACAATCTGAAAGAGAATAACCACATGATCATCTCACTAGATGCTGGAAAATCCTTTGACAAAAACCAGCACCCCTTCATGATAAAGGTCGTGGAGAGATCAGGGATAACAAGAACATACCTAAAATATAACAAAGGCAACATGCATATACAGCAAACCAACTGCCAACATCAAACTAAAAGGAGAGAAATTCAAGGCAATTTCTATAAAATCAGGAACAAGACAAGGTTGTCCACTCTCTCAATATCTATTAAATATTGTACTTGAAGTACTTTCTGGAGCAATATGTCAACTAAAAGAGAACAAGGGGATACACATTGGAAAGGAAGAAGTAAATTATCACTACTTGCACATGATATGATAGTCTATATAAGAATTTTACCAGGGAACTCCTACAGCTGATGAATACCTTCAGCAGGTATACAAGATTAACTAAAAAAAAAAACTGTAGCATATATACATTAAAGGGGCTGAGAAAGAACTCAGAGAAACATCGCACTTTACAATAGCCACAAACAACATAAAATATCTTGGGGTACCTCTAACCAAACAGGTAATAGACCTGTATGACATGAACTTTGAGTCTTTTTTTAATTGTAAGACATTTATTTGAAAACAGTTCTTCAGTAGATGTACAGTTTTACCACTTATTAAATCAGAATCAAATTTACATTCTAATGAAGAGATGCATATACTTATTTATTTTTACCCAAAGACTTGACTCTTTACTGAGTATCTGACACTGTGAGACAGGAATCTTAATTGCTATTTTGATTTTTTCTCAATATATGTTTTTATTTAAATTAGAAACATGAATGCTACACACATCAATCCTAGCTCCCTCTCCCACCCCTCCTTCCTTGTCCCTCCACCCTCCCTCCCAGCCTCCCACCAAATCCCCACATCATTCCCCAGGGAGGGTGAGTCCCTCCTTGGGGGGGAACTCCAAAGTCTGTCATTTCATGCAAGGAAGGACCTAGGTGCTTCCCCCATGTGTCCAGGCTGAAAGAGCTTCCCTCTACTTGGAATGGGTTCCCAAAGATCATTCATAAACCATGATAAACACTGATCTACTACACAAGGTCCCAGTGATTTCTGTGTCCTCCTCACTGACACTACATTCATGGAGTCTGGATCAGTCCCCTGTTGGCCTCTCAGCCATCAGTTTGGGATTTAAGAGCTCCCCCCTTATCTGATCAGCTGTCTTTGCGGATTTCACCATCATGGTCTTGACCCCTTTGTGCATCACTCCTCCATCTCTGTCACTAAGGTCCATGAGTTCAGTTCAGTGTTTAGCTGTGGGTATCTGTCTCTGCTTCCATCAGTCCCTGGATGAAGGCTCTAGGAGTCTTTAAGGAAAGAATTAAAGAAGATACCAGAAAATGGAATGACCTCCCATGCTCTTGGATAGGTAGGATTAACAGAGTAAAATGGTAATCTTACCAAAAGTAATCTACAGCTTCAATGCAATCCCTATGAAAATACCAGTAAAATTCTTCACAGACCTTGAAAGGACAATTCTTAACTGTATATGGAAAAACAAAAGACCCAGGGAAGCCAATACAACCCTGTGCAATAAAGGAATTTAAGGAAGCATCACCATCCCTGACTTCAAGCTCTATTATAGAGTTATAGTAATGAAAACAGATTGATAGAGGCACAAAAATAGACAGCTAAGTCAATTGAAAACACTGATATTAGCCCACATACCTATGAACACGTATGAACAACTGATCTTTGACAAAGAAGCTAAAACTATACAATGGAAAAAAGAAAGCATCTTCAATAAATGGTGCTCGCATAACTGGATGCTGCCATGTAAAAGACTGCAGAGAGATCCATATCCTTCACCATACACAAAAATGAAGTCCAAATGGATCAAAGAACTCAACATGAATCTAGCCACACTGCACCTCTTAGAAGAGAAAGTGGGAAATATCCTTGACTGAATTTGTACAGGAGACCACTTCTTGAACATAACACCAGTAGCACAAACACGGAGATCAACAATTAATAAACAGAACACCCTGAAACTTAGAGGCTTCTGTAAGGCAAAGGACACAGTCAACAAGACAAAAATGCAGCCCACAGAATGGAAAACCCCACATCTAACAGAGGTTAATCTCCAAAATTTACAAAGTACTCAGTAAACTAGTCTCAAAAACACCAAATAATCCAATTAAAAAGTTGGGAACTGAACAAAATAGAGAATTCTCAATAGAGGATCATAAGATGGCAGAGAGACACTTGAGAAAGTGTTCATCATCATTAGCCATCAGGGAAATGGAAATCAAAACAACTCTGAGATACCATCTCACTCCTGTCAGAATGGCTAAAATCAAAACCAACAATGGCAGTTTATGCTGGAGAGGATGTGGAGGAAAGGGAACACTCCTCCACTACTGGTGCAAGTGCAAACTCATACAGCCACTTTGGAAATCAGTATGGAGATTCCTCCTGATAATGAAAATCAGTCTACCACAATCCAGTAATTCCACTCTTAGGCATATACCAAAAAGATGCACATTCTTACAATAAGGACATCTGTTCAACTATATTCATAGCAGTATTATTTGTAATACCCAAATCTGGAAGCAACCTAGATGCCCCTCATCTGAAGAGTGTATAGAGAAAATGTGGTACATTTACCCAGTGGAGTATTGCTCAGCGGGAAATAAAAACAATGAAATCTTGAAATTCACAGCATATTGATGGAACTGGAGGAAAACATCCCGACTGAGGTAACCTAATTCCACCACCAGAGAGTCTGGGAAACAGGGAGGACCCTCACAGAGATATGCATTGTACCCCACAGAAGCGGAATTGGACAGGATCTTCTGGGAAGAGGGGAAGGGAGAAAGAGAAGAGAAGAAGAGGAGGGGAGAGGAGGACATAGGAGCACAGGAAGGTTGAGTAAAGGAGCCATTATAAGTTTGAGAAGAGATCTGGCACTAGGGTGATTTTCAGTGATATGCAAGTATCACAGCAACTGGAACTGAGGCAACCTTAAATACCCTCCCCAATAATGAGATTGATGACTAACTCATATGCCATCCTAGAACCTTCATCCAGTGGCCGATGGAAGGTGAAGCACACATCCACAACTAAACACTGAATTGAACTCCTGGAAACCAGTTTCAGAGAGGGAGGAGTGATGAGCAAATGAGTCAAGTCCTGGCTAGTGAAACCCACAGAGGCAGCTGATCTGAAGAAGTCAGAACTCATAGACCCCAGACTGGTGACTGAGAGGCCAGCATGGGACTGATGCAGACCCCCTGATTGTGGATATCAGTAAGGAGGCCTCAGCAATCTATGGGGCCTCAGAGAGTAGATTAGTATTTATCCCTGGTATCTGAATGGGCTTTGGGATCCCATTCCACATGGAGGGATGCTTTCTCAGCCTGGACACATGGAGGAGGGCCTAACTCCTGCCTGGGATGATATAAAAGACTTTATATATCTGAAATGGAAGGCCTCACTCTCTTTGGGTATTGGAGGAAGGATAGTGTGGGAGGTTGGGAGGATTGACTGGGGGTGAGGGAAGAGGGAGAAAGAGGGAGCTGTGATTGACATGTGAATCTAGCTTGTTTCTATTTTAAATAAAAGGGGGAAATCAGAAAGCAAGCTACAGATGGCGAACACTATTAGGAATAAGAAACACTAAAATTTGTTTGAGACTTTTACAAATAATATATTACTTGTGAAAACAAGCATAAAAATATTTATTATCTCAATCAACTACTAGAATTAACATATATAACTTTCAAATTAAACTTTCTATGTTAACTGCAGGTCTAATTCATTATGCACAGACTTAAAATATTTTTAAAAATGAAAGCCAAAATAATAAATGGAAATTTAAAAATTGAAAACTAAACTACCAAATAATTAGGATTTATTCAGATATGATATCAGCAAGAATTAGAATGCAAGATCAATGAAACACAGTAGAGTGCCCCAAAACATCAACATAGACAGATATATAATGATAAAGAAAGTGTTGTGAAATTCAAGGAAGTCACATAACTTTTACCTTTGCTTCTAGGTCAACTATGAGCTTATATATCAAAAATATATGATGTGCAGTGTAGTCTATGCACTTAAGTTAATGTGAACTCAAGTAGAGAATGGGTTAATATGGAACAAAGGACTATAGATTCTTCAAGTAATGATAATGTAGAACCTTTTGTAAGATTTTGAAACTAAATACACTTAATTAAACAATGTATAATTTGTGAAATCACAGATATATTTCTGTATTAAAATGTTGTACTTCTTTTCATCTGAACAGAATTACTAGGCTGAAATTGAGGGAAAAATAATCCTAATATATGGCATGTGACTGAACCTATGGGTTAGCTTACTTCACACAGATATGTACATGAGAACTATTGTTCTAACATAAGCATAAATTGGGTTTACTCCTAAACATATTCTACTTTGGATAGATAATTACAGCATATATATTCCCCAAACACTGTTCTCCATAGTCTGTTAAAGAATCTGCCCAACTAAGACTTTAATGACAGTGATAAAGTCTTGAATAAAAAAATAAATCTTAAAAGATAACAATATTTTTTACATAAAAATTTATTTAAATTAGAAACAATCTCATTTCACATACCAATCCCAGCTCCTTCTCCCTCCTGTCCTCCAATATCCCCCAGTAGTTCCCCATCCTACTCCCTATCCACTCCGCAGGGAGGGTGAAGTTTCCCATGAGGGATCATCAAAGTCTAATACATCATTTGGGGCAGGAACCAGGCTCTCCCCATGTATCTAGGGTGAGAGGGTATCCCTCCATAGGGAATGAGCTTCCAAAGCCCATTAGTACACTAGGGAAAAATACTGCTTCCATTATCAGAGGCCCCAAAGACTACACGGGTCTCCCAACTGATACTCATGTTTAGGAGGCCTGGTTCAGTCCTATGGCCCCTGTGTCAGACCAGGGTCCATGAGCTCCCAATGGCTGAGGCCAACTGTTTCTGTGGGTTTCCCCAGTGTGATCTGACCCATTTGCTCATCACTCCTCCCCCTCCACAACTGGATTCCAGGAGTCCAGCACAGTTCTTAGCTGTGGATATCTGCTTCTGCTTCCTTCAGCTACTGGGTGAAGGCTCTTAAATGGCATTTAAGGTAGTCATCAATCTCATTATGGGAGAAAGGCATTTAAGGTAGCCTCTCAGTTATTGTTTTTTTTTTCTAGACAGGTTTTCTCTGTGGATTTGGAGGCTTTCCTGAAACTAGCTCTTGTAGACCAAGTTGGTCTCGAACTCACAGAAATCTGCTTGCCTCTGCATCCTGAGTGCTGGGATTAAAGGCATGTGCTACCACCACCTGGCTAGCCTCTCTGTTATTACTTGGTTTCTTAGCTAAGTTAATCCTTGTGGATTCCTGGAGGCTTCCCTAGTGCCAGATATCTCTTTAAACCTATAGTGGTGCCCTTTATTAAAGTATTCACTTTTCTTGCTCTCCTTTGGCACAAAAATAGACAGATAGATCAGTGGAATCAAATTGAAGACACTGATATTAATCCATGCACCTAAGAACACCTGAGTTTTGACAAAGAAGCTAAAATTTCACAAGGGAAAACAGAAAGCGTCCTAAACAATTGATGCTGGCATAACTGGATGCTGACATGTAGAAGAGTGTAGATAGAGCCATATCTATCCCCATGCACAAAATATAATTCAAATGGATGAAAGACCTCAACATAAATCTAGACACACTGAAACTCTTAGAAGAGAAAGTGGGAAAATACCCTTGAATGAATTGGTCCTGGAGATTACTTCCTGAAAATAACACCAGTAGCACACTGAGATTGACAATAAATGGGACCTTCTGAAACTGAGATGCTTCTGAAAGACAAAAGACATGGTCAACAAGATAAAATGGCAGCCCCCAGAATGGGAAAATATATTCACCAACCCCACATCTGATAGAGGGCTGATATCCAAAATATACAAAGAAGTCAACAAGATAATCACCAAAACACCAAATAATCCAATCAAAAAGTGGGGTACCAAACTAAATAGAGAATTATTAATAAAGGAAGCTAAACTGACTAAAAGACACTTAAGAAATTGCTCAACATCTCAGCCATCAGATAAATGCAAATCAAAACAACCCTGGCATATCATCATACAATTGTCAGAATGGCTAAAATCAAAAACACCAAAGAAAGTTTATGCTGGAGAGGATGTGGAGAAAAGGAAACAGTCCTCTACTGCTGGTGAGAGTGCAAACTTGTACATACACTTTGGACATCAGTATGGTGGTTTCTCAGGAAAATGGGAACCATTCAACCTTAAGATCCAGCAACTCTACTCGTAGGCATATGCCCAAATGATGCATTCATACCATAAGGACACATGTTTAACTATGTTCATTACAGCATTATTTGTAATAGCCAGAATCTGGTAGCAACCTAGATGCCCCTCAACTGAAGAATGGATGAAGAATGTGGTGCATCTACACAATGCAATATTACCCAGCTATTAAAAATATGACATCAGACACATGCATAGAACTAGATAAATATCATACTTAAAATGTAACCCAGAAAGAACTGTATTGTATGTATACCTTATTCGTCCATAATAGCTTTCAAATAAACCTAAACCAAGTTACTATCCATAGATCCAGATTTGTTAGTCACAGAGGAAAGAAGCAGTGAGAACACATGGATCGTCGAGTATATTTCAGGTGTGGACTAGGAAAAGAAGATGATCAGGTAGAAAAAATTAGGGCATATGACTGGTGGAGAAAATGCAGGAAGAAACAGGGGCATTGAGTGGTAATATGGAAGCCTTGTGCAATGGAAACTTCCCAATATATGTTATTGCTATCCTAATGAAATCACCAAATAATGCAGATACAAGTGCTTCTCTCTTGTTCCAAACAAAGCTTCCAGTACCAGAACCCAGTTATATCCAATTGAGTTGTTGGCCCAAGGAGTCCCATGGAAATCTGAAAGCAACACAGAATGTTTCCATAACACAGGTTGATCTCCACAAACTGTCAGCAAGTCCCCCTTGATAAAGCAACACTAATGCAACTCATCATTGAACATAGAAAGCTCAAACTGGTGCCTACATAGAACCTTCATGATGGGAGAATGTCCCTCGGTATATATGTTTCTCTTATTGGATGATAAAAAAACACTGACTGTCCTGTAGCCAGGCAGGAAGTATAGGCAGGTCCACCAGAAGTACAGGGTAGAGGATGCAGAGAGAAGCAGCAAGGAGATGCCATGTAGTCACTGAAGAAATAACATGATGGAGCCTTCTCTGATAAGATAAGTCCATGTAGAAATATGTAGATTAATAATTATGAGAGAGCTAGCCAGTAAGAAGCACGAGACATCAGCCAAATAGTCTCAAATAAATATAAGATGCTATTTATTTATTTGGGACAAATCAGCTGTGGGAACCAGGAATAAAGAAACTCTGTCACACCCTCATTCCTGTGTTCTGTTATCTTTGGTATGAGAATGTATCTGAGGTCTACCAAACATCAATCCAGTCATGAAACCTTTTATCTGCAATGATGTTCTGCCGGTAAAACATGCTATGGCAATGGTAGCAAAACCCTGTGATAGGAACCAACCAATATCTAATTTGACGTAAAGCCCATTCCATAAGATGGAATCCACACCTAACACTGCTTAGGTGATGAACAGAAACTAGATAGCCTAGAGACCTAATATAAAACCAACGACTACTGCTGTTGAAAAATCAGAAGTGATAAAATGAGCCCTAATGATGCTCTGCTACATTTATATATCAGTACACTTTTCAACCATCATCAGAGAAGCTTCCTCCTGAAACAGATAGGAAGAAATAGAGAGATACACAGCAAAGCATTATGCAGAGAGAGGGACCCTGGAACAAGCAGGTCTAAATGGGATGTTTCTAACAATCCCTCCTGTTAGATCTCAGTGAACACCTTAGATAAGGGGAAAGAAAGAGTGGAAGAGCAAGGGGAGATGGAAGACACTCAGAAAACACAGCCTTCTAGAGCAGCTAAGAAAATCTCATATGAACTCACAGAGAAAGAAACAGCATGCATTGGGACTACTCAGGTGTCCACCAGGCCCTTTGCATAAATATTAGCATTCACTGTAGTGTTTTTAAGGGACTTCTGAGTGTGGGAATAAAAGGGTCTCTGATTTTTCTGCCCTCTCTTAGGGCTCTTTTCCTTGTATTGATTTGCCTTGTCAGTCTCTATGAGATAATTTTTGTTTTATTTTATTTTATTTTTCTTCTTAGAAACCTGACCTTTTCTATTAAGAGTCAGAAAAAAATGGATCCTGATTAAAGGGAAGAGGTTGACATACTGGGAAGAGTAGACAGGGCCAGGGATTGTAATCAGGATAAAATGCATCAGAAAATAATATATGTTTAATAAAGGGGTAAAAGACTAATCATAAATCACCTGGCCATTTACTCCTCAGCAGTTTTTTATTATAGAATATATTGTGACTACCTTTCAGAATATCCCATAGTAGATTTCACAATATAGAATTCTGAGACTCTTTTGACTTTGTATAATCAACTCAAAAATTTTAATCTACTCCATTTGGTGAAATTTTTACTAATATGGAACTTTTCAATGTTTTTAATATAATATATCATGTTTACAGCATAGTTATAATATAATTTAAAAATTAGTTACTGTTATTTATGATTTCTCTGAATATACTGTGGTTTATTCAGTTAGCATTGAGCTTGTTTTTACTGGCTTTCATTTTTCTGAAGACTGATGTGCTTCAGGTATATTATAACTTTGATGCAAAAGTTAAAAGCACTTCCACTGGAGGTGCCCAGAATCAAGTTGGATTCCATAAACTTTTGAAATTGACAGGAAGTAAAAATGTGTGCCTTCCCAGATTTCTCATAATGATTGCTTTTGCTTGTCATTCTGGGTCATTGGTATGCAAGTAGAATGTACTGGGCTTAGAAACAAAGATTATGTTATTCTTTTGTCTTAATTCCCTATGGTCTGCTTCCTGTGGTAAAGCCCTGATGACAGCATTTTGCAATCTTTGTCAGATTTGTGAGATACTAGCCCTTAAAGCTAGACTCCTATTAGTAGATGCCAGTCTACTCCTGTCTCAGGCAAGTGTACAATTACAGCTGTGCAATCTAGGAATGGTCCTCAGGAGTCTCAACAAAACGCATATGAGCTCTCCACTTAGCTGAGAGAGAATTTAGGAAGAGTTACTGTGAAGCTGAATTTGGGAGCTTTCTGATTAACCATTAGGACCAACAAATGGGGATAGTAAAGTGAGGGCACTGTGGGAGGAATGCACCTAAGCATTGCAACGGTGCCTGTTGTATTGTGGTCTCAAGCTTATGCAGTTACACTGTTTAGAATTGTAATTTGTGATTAATGGTGAAAGAGAATGCAAAGGGTGTTGGTCTATTCATTTTCTTGTTCCATTAGCATTTACATGAATGAAATACTTTGGTTTATGAGACTATTGTACATGCTTACATAGGAAGGAGAAATGAGAATAAAAAGAAAAAAATTGAAAACTTAGTAAAAATGATCAAAGCTTTTCTTTGTTATACACAAGCTTGAAAGAAACCAACAGTTTGTTTGACCCTCAAAATGATGCAACGGACATTTTTTATAATCTTCCATGTGATTTTCAGGCCACATGTACAGGTTCTGTGTATATTGCTCTCTAGTCATTTGTTCAAATTATTGACTCATTTGTAAGCATGAGAAATAAATGATACCCAGGAGGTAGGCGAAGAGCTTCTGCCTTCCTCCAAGCTCTTGTAATGTTTCTTCTTTTTCTTTCATTCTTTGCTATTAACAATGCACTTTTATTTGAAATGAAATTGAAAGTCTAACAACAGTAAAAGAGCAAAAATATCAATTATTCAAAAGTATTGCAAAGTTAGTCACCATAAAAGAAAAATAAGTCTTACTCTATGAAAATAAAAATGAGAATTTGTGCAGAAAGAAATACTCATAATTTAATTCTTAACCTATTTGTAAAATAGCAACATCACAGAAATTATGCTACACACATGCATGAAATGCTGTATTTAATGAAAACTAGGACTCTATGCATTGGCATCAGTACAAAAGATATTTGTATCACCTTACTTAACAGATTTGTACCTGTTGAGAACAAAGTTTACTGTCATTCTGTCCCCTTAGATATATGTTTTTATTTCTTGGCTACATTTCACAGAACAATAAATTTCTGGAAAGATAACAAAAAATCCCGCCTCTCTTTTTCTCTCTCTCTCTCTCTCTCTCTCTCTCTCTCTCTCTCTATATATATATATATATATATATATATATATGTATGTATGTATATATTATATAGAATATATATATAGAATATATATATATTCTTTCTAGTAATGTAGACCTAGTGGAAATTGCTTTAGCCTCAGGAAATAATGAGAAATTAAAAAAATAGTAACCTGAGAATCCATGCAGTCCTGTGAGTGGGCCTTGCTCCCTCAAACCTGTCTTTGAAAACAGCCCTCCTAGGTTTTGACTGGTGCCAGGTATGAGGAGGCAGCCTCTCAGATCTTTACTGGATTTTTTGAAGCTCTCTATGTTATCGAAACAGGTGGCACACTGAGGAAGGATCCACCTTAGAGTATAGGAGAAAGTGATCCGATTTCATAATGTTGGAACAGGTGTGTATTTAGCAATTTAATGATCATTCTGTGCTCTTCAGCATGCTAACTAAGCACTTTAAACTCCCTCTCACACCCAAGCCTTCTAAAAGTATACTGGGCAATCATATCATTCTAGCAGAGGGGGAAAACTAGGCCTTCACAAGGGTGTTTTTAGGATTTCTCTTTGTTTCGTTCAATTTTTGTAATGCTTAGAGTTGAACCAAGGGCCTTGCAATTCTTCAGAAGCATTGTACCAAAGGCATGTGCCCCAGAGCACATGCAAATATTTAAATTGAATAGATATTTCTCAGTCCTGAAGAACTCATTTTTTTTCAAAGCTATATTACTTTACGTTCTAAATCAAATTGTTCCACAAACTGGGTTTACAAATAAAGAAACCAGATGTCCCTTATCAATTTTGAAGGGTTACTTTTATTACTTTATAGTCCAAATGTCTTTGCTTGATAAAATGGAAGAATAGCTTACTGCCTTGAACCAGCACCTTGTAATAAGAAGGGCTCACACAGGATCCTAGTTCTGGGCTATTCCTTTGTCAGGAGAATGATTTATTCAAATCCTGATGTAATTGTTTCAAAACTAAATTAAAATGAAATCATTTATTATCATGTAAAAGGATTAAGACCCAAATTGGATTTCTGAGTTTAAAATATAAAAAGGTAAGTTAACCTCCAAAATGACTTAAGTGAAACTTTATCTTGTGGTGTGGAACAATAGCTTTAAGAGACATAAGGCATGAACCCCAGGGGGGGGATCATTTCAAGAGGAATAATAATAGAGCTGAGAGTTTTATTCTACTCTCAGACCTTCCTAAACTATGGTACAAGGCAAAATCCTTCAATGAAATTCTCTTTTAATAAATGGTAATTCTTTTAGGTTAACTAAAGTGTTCTAGAATCGAATGAAGGGACAAAATGAACCTCTTACATTCTTCATTTAGAAAGATGAGACGCATTTTGTTTTGAAAACAGGCATGATTCTACCTAATCAGGTAATGCATACACAAGTTTGTCCCTCTAAATATCACATCAAATGAAGTTCTTTAGATCTAATGACCAGGAGAACTTTCACAGATTGTGGGTTGGGTAGCACTTCATTATTTCCCTGGGCAAAACTGAAATCTTGTTAGGAACAATTCAGTCCACAAATGGCCGCACGTCTGTACATATATATAAATGGTAGGAGAATAAATCTTTTCTGCAGTTCACACCCCAAGACAATGTTTGTTATAATCTGAGACATAACATCAGATATACTGCTTGAGTCTAGAGGAGGGAGATTATTGCTGCAGTAAAACCCTCTCACAAGGCACAACAGAGAAATAATTTTTTCAAGTTTTATATAACTTGGTAATTGTAGATTATACTTTAACTTTTTTGTGTTTTAAATGTTTTATGCAATATACTTTGATTATATTATTTCTCCTTTCCCTAGTTCTCTCAGATCCTCCCTTACCGATCTAACATCTTTCTCACTCAAAAACAAAAGAAAAACAATACCAACAAAAACACATTTAAGAAAAGCAAGCAGTACTGGGCCGTGGTGGCACATGATTTTAATTCCAGCACTTAGGAGGCAGAGGCAGGTACATCTCTGCGAATTGGAGACCTGTCTGGCGTGCAGAATGTGTTCCAGGACAACCAGGGCCACACAAAGAAACCTGTCCTGAAAAAAAAGAACCAGGCATCTAACCAACCAACCAAGCAAACAAACACCTAGGTGGAGTCCATGTTTTATTTCTTTGTCAACTATTCCTGAATATGGAGCCTACCCTTAAGTATGGTTGACATGCCCTGTGTCATGCACTGAATATTTATTGTCATGCTCTTGGGAGCTATCTTTTGTGATTAGCTTCTTGGTTAAATGTGAGACATTGTGTTCACTTTTCTTCCTGTAGGGTTTTTTTTAATCTGGCTTGGATTTGTTTTGGGTTTTATTCATGCAGTCACAATCTTTGCAAGTTCATGTGTGTATCAGCTCTTTTGTGTATGGAAAAATGCTGGGTTTTTTTCCGGTCATATACAACCTTTGGCTCCTGCAATCTTTCGGCCTCTTCTTTTTCATTGACCTCTGAGCCTTGAGGGAAGGGATGTGATAAAGATGCCCATTTAGGGTTGAGTGGTCCAAATCAGTGACTCTCTGTACATTCTCCAGGTGTGGGTCTTTGTATTAATTACCATTTGCAGATCAAAGAAACTTCTTCTTGCAGGGAATTTTGCTTTTGGTGCAGGCTTCCAAAACATGCTACATATACAAATACCACCGCATATACAATTTCACAAAACACATAGGGTTTGTACAACACAATTTTTTTCTTTTAAGAAGGTTTATTTTATATTTATTATGTATATGTATGTGTTCTGTTTAGGGTGATGGGCACATATGTGCAGTAGTCTGAAAAAGCCAGAAGAGAGTGTCAGATGACCAGAGTTTGAGTTACTGGTGGTATGCACTGCATAAAATAGGTATCAGGAAATTAATTCCAGTCCTTTGCAAGAGCAAGAGGAAATCTTAACTATAGAGCCAACTCTCCAAGCCCTTGAGGCAAATTCATTTTATGTAATTAACAAAATTACTGGGCACTTCTTCCATATGAATGTTTGCATTTGAAAAGTGAACATTAACTTTGTAATTTATGCTTCTGTCTGCTTAATGATTAAGGAGAAATATGAATTCAAATGCAATTCCAAAAACTTAAATATGTGATATATCCTGCATATCCTCAATATATGTTTGTGTAGGAAGCAATACATCATGCTTTCATGTGTTTAGTCCTCCCATGTCTCTCCCCTCTCTCTAATATAATACATATTTACAGTATATATTATACTCACATGCATTTATGATACAAATAATCCAAAGAATTTTTACTTTTAGTAGAATCTCATATGATTCTGATACAGTTAATTAAATCAAAGATGTATAAGGAAATTAAGTGAAATCTCTTTGAAACCAATAGGTTGACTTACATGTTAAACAGCAATGTATGTTTCTTTCTGAGTATATTTGCATCGATAATTGAATGTAAAATAAAGAGGCATGAGCTAAAGCTTGAAATAGACAAACGAAAGATGTCAAAATTAGTATCCTATCTATCAATATTTATGCAAATACAATTACCTCCAGCATTTAAAAACTTAACCATATCTAGTGATGCACATCAAAACATGCTTGATTAAATACACAAGTGAGTGAATGGTTGATACATTGAGATATAGACATTGATTCTGATTTCTTGTCATTGTAACAAAGTGCAATATGATTATAATGGAATGGATTTCTGGTAAACCCCTGTAATCAAAGTATTAATTAGTAAGTAAAAGAATAAAAACTGAAAATCTACCTGGTCTTTAACAGTGGCTTTAACTATCACACTGTTCTGTTAACAATCTCAAATTGTTTGGTAAATACTTGACTTGTAATATTGGTTTATTAAAAAACAGAATTGGTCACACTACTCAATAACAATCTCCATAGAGACAGATTAATTGTTGGAAAGGACTAAACATAAAAATAAAGATAAAATGATATCCTTCAAATATACTAGAATAAGTTTCACTATATTTTAGTACCATTTTCATGATTCCATAGTCATTCTTTCTAAGGTAGATGTTTCAATGTAATGTGTCACCCTTTAATAATTAATATTAACAAACTTAAGTCTCTTTCATAAATAAGTCATTTAGACTGTCTGATTCAAGTAAAAGGGCCTAAGAGATGGCTCAGAGTATAAAGGACTTGCACTGCAAATGTGAGGGTCAGAATTACGATAACGAGAACCCACGTAAAAGTCATGCATACTTGGAAGACTACCTATAACCACAGCACCCAGGAAGCAAAGATGGAGAATGAGGCTGGAGTAAGCTGACCAAAAGTAGACTAGATAGAATCTAAAGTAAACTAGACAGAATATATGACCCCTAAATTCTAGGAGCTATCCAGAGTAAAAAAAAATGGGAAAGTGATAGAGAGACACCTAATATCAAATTTCCAACACACTCAAGTGCATCTCTCTCTCTCTCTCTCTCTCTCTCTCTCTCTCTCTCTCTCTCTCTCTCTCTCTCTTTCTGTCTCTCTGTCTCTTTTTCTCTCACACACACACACCCACACACGCACACACACACACCACCACCACCACCACCACCACCACCACCACCACCACCACCACCATCACAACCTTATACACAATACTGTGTTGAAATAGAAGAGTAAATGTCAGCATTTACCCGGGCCTATGGATATGGCTGTGTACATCATACACATTCCTTGGCAAGACCCTCAGTGTTATTGGGATCTCTTTCTTCTTTCCTTTTTCACTGATGATCTCTGTGACTGTTAAAACACAATAATATGACATCAATAACAACCTGGAAATTTCTGATTCTAGGAACTGAAAAATTTCCCCTGTCTCCTTCCTCATTAGAATATTCTACTTGAGCATTAAAAGCCACAACATAACCAGTACAAGGTTCAAAGACTCCACACAGAAGAAAGCTACAGAGAACAGCTTTTGGATCCCTTCCACACATTAGCACATATGAAAATACTCTTCATATATGCCATATAAGAGTTTAAATAAACACACACACACACAAGAAATGTTAAAAATAATAGTTTACATACCTTGGAGAGTTTCAGTCTCCCACCCAGAGCAAGAGAACTTCCCCTTGGTACAATTGAAACATACAAAGTTGTGGGATATAAGAAGGGATTGTTCTAAGATTTCAGACCTTGTTGCCTGAGCTGGATAACTTAGAACAGAAGTTTTCCCTGGTTGTCTGTTCTTAATGGAATTCTTTTCCCCTATTATTCACCGTTTTTTCGGATATGTTTCATTTTTGTGTAGCACATTAAATGTATAAAATTTCTGTCGCTAATCCTTATTTTCTTTGCTTCACACAATGCAATTTATGAAAACTGAAACTTCACTTGGTGTGTATTTACTCTTTTGCTATTAGTCCTTATGTAATTTCAGATAGAATTAGGATACCTTTGAAAAGAGTAAATCACCATCTCAGTCTTGGCAAATACCATCTGGAAACATAAATATATTTAGATAAAGACTGAGCCATTAAGAAAAGGAGACTATTCTAAATATCTCACTAAATAATCAAGATTAAGTGAGAGTAAGTAATTCAATTGTTTCATTTTCATAATTTGATCTGTTCAGTTAATATGTGGAAACAATAGAGAGGCTAAATGGTTTCAGGAGTATTGTTGATCATATTCTGATGATGGCAACATGATTTCTGTCAGACACAATATGATGCAAAATGTTCTAACAAAAAGTTTTTTTCAAAAGTGAAATAGCATTCTATTATTTTCTTTCCTAAAAAGCAATTATATTTACTATTTTGCTAGAGAATACTTCAAGGAACTCAGAGACTGAGAAAATGACACTAAAATAAGCAAAAAACAAAAAAAGTTACGATCCATACTTCCTTTGAGTACCATACAAAATTTATATCAAAAGAAAAACTGCTATGATTTGATGTTTCATAGTTATAATAGAACTTTGTAATACTAAAAAAATGGCTTTTAACTAAAGACTTTCACACATTATTTTACTCTCAGTACATCCATCCTAACTATACATAGAAAATTTTCTTCAACTTGTTAACAAATATCTATTGTAAGGAATTTTCTCATATTTATTTGAGTAAAATAAGCAATAAGAATATTCTAAAAAATAAAACAAGACAAATACCTGATATACATATTATAATCAAATTTTATCTAAAATATATTTAAATCTAACAATCAAAATTAACTCATATAATTATTTCTATAGTTAACTCTAATTATAAATAGAAATCTTTGTTTTGTATTCAAATGCCCTCATGATAAAATTGCATAAATGTGGCAACATAAGATTCTCAAGTGTCTCATATTTATTTGTCAAGTATGTGTAGTTACAGTGTGGATCTTTTTTAAATTAATGAAGGTTAAATGTGGTAAGAGATTAAATTCCCTTCATATGGGTCATATTTAGAAAGGATAAGCAATACATTATTCATAGGGTATTAATAACTAAAACTGTCAATATGATTTCATAATTATGGATAAGATACGTAATAATTTAAAAGTTAAAAAACAAAAGAGATTTCTTCATGGTTTTATAATATTTCTTCATGGTTTTATAATATTTACTTACAACATTCCTGTTTCTGCCTAAATAATCCTGCATTTTATTATTAGCCACAATATATAGTATATGTTTTATTAAAACAGTACAGAATATTATAAATTTCAATGTTTAATACTAAATTATTAAATCAAATTTTATAAGTATTGACTTAGACAGTTTTTAGGGATATTATATATAATATTTTCATGTAAATTAAAATTATGACTACTTATATGATAATTGCTTCCTTTCTCTAGGTGTTTTATAAATCTTTATAGGAAGAACTTTAGAAGATTAATAAATTTGCTTGGTGAAGGTCTATAGAGAATATATACTGTGACTTGTAATCGATATCCTCACCACAGGTTGACTGATTTCAATTATTAGCTTGATTATTTTGTGTGACATCTCACTGTGAACATCAAATTAATTTAGTGCACACACACACACACACATTCACACTCATAAATATATATAAGCATAAATATGTGCATGAATTGGAAAAGCACTATTATACTAGTCAAATTTGAAATCCAATGTGAAATTACAATGGCTCACATGAATTTATTTTTTATTGGCCATTTCCATTAATGGTGTTAAAATTACATCTTTGATTTTTGCGAAACTTTTACTAATTTCTAAGTGACAAAGCCAATAAAAAAACCGTAAATATAATATCTGATGTGTTCTGCTACTCAGGGTCTAACTACAATATAGGTGATTTAAACAAGAAGATGTATTAAATGAGTAATCTTTCTAATAGTGCACAGATTCCAAATTTCACAACTGAGATTTTTCTACAATATATAGATTGAAAAGACATAAACATAAGCAGTTGACTCAATAGTACATCTACTTGTCATCATGCTTACTTCTCTGTTTTCATTTGTAGTCTGATTTATTAAATCTATATCAACTGAAAATTTAGACCTATGCTTTTAGAAGGAAGGAACACAATTATTAAACATTTCCTGAAAATAATGACATGCTGATGTATGCCAACAGAATGGTATACTCAATAGTCATTAGTGCTAACCACATGGTGACACACTTTTTTCTTTCCTGCAAGCCTCATTTCTCTTCTCCTACTCAAAATCAGATGTGGAGCACACTTTGCATAGTAAATAAAATAATATTTCACATCAACTTCACTTTGTCTATTTGCTGAGTGTCTTCGTTTGTTTCCTACCACTATGATAAAACACCATGACCAAAAGCAACTTGAGAAAGATTTTATTTGGTTTACTGCTCCATTCACACTCCATACTGAAGGGAAGTTGGAAAAGAAACTCAAGGCAGGAACCTGAAGTCAAAAATAAAACAAAGGCTATAGAGAATGCTACTTACTGCTTGCCCTCCATGGCTTGCTTAGCATGTTTTCTTTTAAGATCCAGGGAATACCTTCCCAGTAGTGACACTGTACTGTATGTCTTGGACCCTCCAACACTGATCTTTAATTTTAAAGAAACTGGTTCTCAGACTTGCCCACTGGCCACTCTCTTCTAGAAAAATTTTCATTTAAAATTTCCTCTTCCTAGATATGATTCAGTTTGTGTAAAGTTGACAAAAACCAACTGGCAAACTGAGATCTCTGCTTCTATTTATTTTTTGATACCCAATTGAATCATTCCAATGTTCACATCTAAGAATAGTTATTTATTTGCATCCTATATCTCATTTAATTAAAAACTGTCTATTTTTTGCTCTTTCTACAGATCACTAGTTCTTTCTCTTTTACAATGTTTTGCAATCTCATACAAACATAGTATCTCCTATATTAACAATGAAAATTACATTTTATTCCTAATTCTGTATAATCTTATCATTGTGATTTCCTTTAAGATGAACTATATATTGCCCCAAGTTCAATATTTCTTTCATGTTATTCATTCCTGTCTTTTTCTTTTAAATGATTTTATTTATCTGAATTTTGCTGAAAATTTTGAAGAATGCACAGCTTTATAAATATAATTGTCAATTCCCAGGTCTTTATTGTAACAAGGGATTTTTCACACAGATTATCCCTTATGTTTATTCAAAACATATATTGGCCTAGACTTTGGGATGCTAGCCTGCCTTGCCCTCTTCAGCTCATTAAATACGTCTTTGAATGTACTTTTCAGCTTACACATTTGAAAATGAAGTATTGACATGCACTACTTTGTATTTTCCATCTCATGTTCACCTTTTCTCTGAAGGGATCATGACTTTCATTGGCTTGCAATAGTCCTTGTGAAGGCAGGCCTCTGTGGATTGCTTCTAAGCATTGATGTTGCTGCTAAGGTCACAATTTACAGTCATGAACTCCTTAATATCCCCAGTAGGATGTCCAAAGGAATTTGCAGAATGCACATATCACTTGTCCCCGTACAGTCATCTTTCAGCCACAGTTGCTTTACTATTCTTTGAAACAGCTATGAAGAGTGACTTGAGACTTTTATTTGTTGTTCACCCAATCTCAGCAACAATGTCTGCAGTAGAACAATTTGTTCCCTTAAATATTTTCCCATCTGTAACTACCAGTAGCCATAATCTAGATTACAGATTACCACCATGTTAGCCTACTGACTAATCTAAAATCTAAGTTCCATATTCTTTCTGTCCTCATGATACACAGAACATATTCATGTTGTTGTATGTAAGATTTTTAGAGTCTTATATTTATCTATGTAGTCTACTTCAGCTATGTGTCCTTTCTTTCCACAGCCCCACACTTCAGACTCCAGACAAATTAGGGTACATGCTGATTCTTAGAAACCCTGACAGTTTGTAGACTCACTTTGTTTAGATCTTTACTCTACCCAGCTATGCAGTCCATTAAATCTCATGTTGAACATTTTCCATTGTTTTTAACTCCTTAAATGCTAATGATTTACTGATTTTTCTCTGAATACTTGTTCTTTTATCTCCGTATCCCCTTAACTACACTTTGTTTTCAAAGTTATTTCTCCTGGTATACGTTTTATTTGGGCACTGCTATGTAATGTCATCCACAATAAGTTTTATCTGTGTTGTGTTGAGTATTTTGTCATGAGTAGTTAGAATAGTTTGCAAATTGTTATCAAAAATAAACAAACGGACAACCAATGAGTACATGCCACCATCACGTCTACATGACTGAGTCATGATTTAATGGTGAATTTCAACAGCAAGATTGTCACTACCAGAACAAATATTAGACACTGGATATGTATTAGAAAATTTAGGATAAGAACAGAAACCATTAGACATGTGATTCAGACTATCTTCAAAAGATTTTATCTAAAATTTGCATGTGCATGCAAGTAAATATTATTTGAAAAGTTTTAAGAGTTGGAACTAACCATTCATTAATAAGAAATTGATAAGCAAAGGCAAAGCACATTTATTGTGCCAAAAATTAGCTGACATAAATATTTTATACCCTCAAAATATTTTTGTAAATACAAAGTAAGCTAAAACATATGCCACTTCTATCTAAATGGGATATAGTAATCTCATTTTCCGAGAATATTCAGCTGCTGTCAAAGTTTTAACAAGATATTTCAAAGTCTATGCTGTTAATATCTAATACCAACTAACACATAAATCACTTTAGATTATCTAACACTCAGAAATACAGACTTTTGAGTTAATACATGTACTTTTCTCATGCAAGATAACCTAATCTTCTGCAATAAAGAGATGGGAAATGGCAGTGAAACACCTTTTCAACCTGAACTATAATATCTACTTTGCTTGCTTATAAGATTTGCCAACACTTACACAGTGAAGTATGACAAAATATGTATTTATATTTAAATTAAATTCATATACTTCAGAGTTTATGTGTATATTCAAGGAATGAAATTGGATTCTCTCAGAACACTAAAAGCAGGTGCCATTTATTTCAGGAGAGTAGTAATCAACATGCCTGGCTGGAGAAACTATTCAAGACTCCCTAAACTGTTTTTGCACAAGCATTATAAAACATAAAATATTAGGACAGCTGCTAAACTAATTCTGGAAAGAGAGTATATTCTTCACAATTTATGACCATAGATTGTGCATGCTATATAAGCCTATTAGGAAAAAAAAACCTTGAGCATCATAAAAATAGAGAATAGTAGATAGAACTCAGAAAAAGTGAGTTCATCAATTTATCAATTTAATCTGTGTATTTCAACATCCTCACTCTTGAAATTAGGGAATTGCCATGCTACTTTTCTGAAATCTAAATGACATTAATTTTTTTTTGTTTTTCAAGACAGGGTTTCTCTGTATTGTTTTGGAGCCTGTGCTGGAACTTGCTCTGTAGGCCAGGCTGACTTCGAACTCACAGATACACCTGCCTCTGCCTGTCGAGTTATGGGATTAGAGTTGTGCACCACCAATGCCTGGCAACTGTAATTAATTTTTACACAGCTTCAATGTTGGCCTTCACTAATAGCCGATATTTTTCTTTATCTACTGGTTTATATTATGCCAGAAATTCCTCAAGAAGGACACTTTCTTCCAGAAAAAAAGAAAACAGTTAAGAAAATTAGGCTTATATAACCTCCCTCTACAATTCTTATCGGACATTTCCTTGTATTGAATATTAATGCTGCAGGGCACTTTTGCCAAAATATCTAATGCAAGTTACAAACTACAATGCCAGATCACTTATGAATGTTATAAATCCACTTTTGCTCAGTCGATACTTAGTCTAAAAGCACACTGATCATATTTGGTTACATTACTGAGTCTAAATTTGATTTTATATAAGAATAAATTATAGAAAAAGTGGGTATGTATGGTTTAATTCTTAAGAAGTTTCTTAGGTAACTAGGGTTTCTCTTTGTGTCTTCCCGAGTAATCTGTTACATTAGTTATAACTTTTTGCCAAGCTGTAGCACCTTTCTGTGCATTTCTGTAGTCTTACATATGTTGTAATGTCTCACATTAAAAACATCAGCTTCCAGAACAACATGAATACATGTCTATCATTTATTTAAATCTCCTATTCATAGAAATTATAGTAGACCCTGATGTTTATCAAATATTCCAAGTGTTCATATGTATCCCTACTCTAATTCACAAACAAACAAAAACTAAGGTTTCAAAGGAAAACAGAATTTGTCATAAAAAGTGGTATTTTTCTACTTAATCAATTTAACCAACTGAGTTAATTTTGGAGCTCAGAGATTCCAGCCTTTAACAATGCAGCCACAAGACCCTAAGTTCAATCCATAACAATAAATTAATTAAATAATATCAATTCTGTACTTCATGGGACATAGACAGTCTTCTCATCTCATATTTTCTTGGAATTACAGCTTTACATCAACAAACATAGCACTTGCATTGTAATATTTATTATAGATAATCTAGAGTTGATTTGTAATACTGAGGAGGGTCTGGCAGCATGGAGTTCAAATAGTTAAATCACTTGCTACAAGCTTGATGACCTTAGTTCAATCCCCAGAACAACATAGTGGGAGTATAGAACTAAGGCCTTCATGTTATGCTCTGAAGTCTACACAGTTTCTGGAATAACATAGTACTACCTGCCACAAATAAATATTTATAATTCATTTTTAAAAATAAAATAATATATAGAAACTAATATGCATAAACTTCAAATGAAAAATTCTATTTACCAAAAATCTAAACATTACCAGATTTTAGTATCTATGTGAATTCTTGGACCCAATTCCCAATGGATACCTAGATATACCATGCTATTACAGAAATTGAAATATCAGACTGGGCATGGTTGTGTATGCCTTCAATCCAGTATTGAGGATACAGGAGCAAGTAATCTTTGTGAGTTTGAGTCAGTGTCATTCATATTTACAGTGATTTTCATGACATCCAGGTCTATAAAGAGAGACCCTTTCTCAAAATAAACAAACTAACATTTGAAAACTCATAAGGTTACATAAATGAGAAGTTTTAGAAAATATTGAAAAAGACATAATAGTTATTCCCAAAGGATTCAGAATATAGAATTTAAGAAAAAGTTTTTAAAATTTCATATTGACAATATTGTCTTTCCTGAAAGTGATGGTAGAGTTACTGAAGAAACATGAACATTTCTGTTGTTTTTCATACTTTATTTTTTACAGAAGTTAATGTAAAGCTTATTAATTTGAGATATTAGACATTCCAAAATTTTACTCTTTGAAAGAAGTAGCACAGTGAGAAAATACTTGATAAATATTTAGCTGTGAATGTTTCTTGACACAAAATGCAAAATATGTTCAATATTAGATAATGAAAAATAAATCGCACAAGAAAAACTGAATAAAATGTTTGAAGAAATAAGTTAGTGGGAAACAAAGAAGCACTAGTAAAAAACTGCACACTAACTACCTTGAAATAGCTATCTACCCATAAGAAATTCTCACGCCAGAGGTGGGAGCCATGATGCATGCATTGCCACCTTTGTGATATAGCATCTATTTTACAGGCTTCACTTGTTATCGAAATTATCTGAGATAAAGGATGTTGTGTTTGTTTAATATGTTTCTGATATATTAGTTTTAATATGCAATTGCTGTATTTCTTAAGATTTGTTTTAAAAAGATAAAGTTACTACAGGCATGATGGTACAGATTTGTAATCCCAGAATTTAAAAAGCTGAAACAGGTAGATTGTGTAGTTTAAACTAATGGGAACTCTATAGTGTAACCCTACTTAAAAAAGATAGAGCCCATAGCATTCAGTGTTAGACAAGGAAAGAGCTCATGGGGCCTGACTCCTTCCAGGTAAGACACTGGCAGTTGAAGTCACTTTGGGGATTGAGAAGCCATTATCTTTAGTGGTGTAGCTTCTGGTGAATTGCTCATGCTCTGGTGCATAGTTCCATATCCATGTATGTTCAGACAGTCCTGTTTAAATATATGGATAACAAAACAAAAACAGAAATAAAACTGAATGACATGAAATTTTCATGAGGATTTGTTGGAAAGATGGAGGGGTAGAGTTTAGAGGACGATAAGAGAGGGAAGAAAGGGTGGAGGGATGAGTATGATCATAATGTATTATATACATGTGTAAAGTGTACAAAGAATAATCTTAAAATGAAGCTTCATAATTTATAACAGGAAATGCAAAATTTTCACTATGTAGACTAATGGCAGTGGACCAAGATATTAATAACAATAACAATGATATTACGATGGAATTCATGCTTTGGAAAATAAGTACTAATTCAGAAAACCAAAACAACTAAACTGGATTCCATTTTCTGAAGAAGACATTTGTCCTTTGGAGTGAAGACTAACATTGAATAAAAGCACCATATTTTATATGTACGTATAAATGCTAGCAGGAAAAAGTTTCATAATGCCTTTGTAATACAGGGATAGGGTCAGTGCTAATATACAGTTAAAGTTCCAGATATCAGCAATCATGTTGATGTGTTTATAAAAAGTAAATTTGAAGAAAAAATATCTCCTGTTGATGTTCACCCTCATCCAAGGCCAATTTTCCACCCACCTTCCATTCACATATGGTGATCTTCCTTCACTAAACTGTCTTCATGCAATTCTTATTAATGGACCTAGCAGCTGATCATTTTACTTTCTGAGTTCTGAAAATTTATGGTATTCTATAACATATAGAAAAATGTCACAAAAGAGAAAAAAGCACTCCATAGAAGTGATTTCAAATTGACTCAGATAATTCTTAAGATTTTCCAAACTCTCAACTATATTTTATTTGTCCTGTATAGGTTACCTGTCCTTCACACAAGTGCTTGCAACAGATGGAAGTATGAGATATAAAACTGACTTAGAGTGACTCTTCAATTGCTTACACACAGTAGATGATGTTGACAAATCTTTCTGATTTGTTTTTACTAGTTACCAGGGCCATAAGAGGTTTTCATACAGGATGGCCAGAAGCCAGGGGGCTTCATTTCAAACCAGGGAAAAGCAAGCTTCAAAATACAAGAGAAACATTCTATTCCTTGACATGGGTTTTTCTTTTAAACTATGTTTACAAACAACAAGTTTAGCAAACCTGAGTTGCATGTGCTTCCTTATTATAATACATTTTGGGTTTTACTGATTTCACCTGTCAGCACCATAATGAAATCTGACATTGATGAACATGCTTAACAAGAAAACAAGAATTCACTGAACAGAGTTCAGCAAGCAACAATGTTTAATCTCCTAGCAACACAATTTATCCACTACCTTTTTGACATTTGATTGGAGTTATTCACGGAAAGCACACTTCATTCCCTTTATCAAGACCTCCAGGTTTGGATTTATTTTCTGAGAGGATAATCCTGCTGCATGTTCAGTAATTCTGCAGTTGAAGTATTTAGCTACTGATCTGTTACAATAGTATGTTAGAAATAAAGCAGTTATTCCTTGAAGGAATGAATTTTGTGTGACAAGTTTGCAAGTCATAAGGAAAATAAGGAAGACACTTGAGTAGTAAATACTTCAACATTTCACAATTAAACATTTTTCCTTTGAAGATATAAACCAAACTAAACATGCTATTTAAGTCAAATGCTTCCCAAAATGAAAGGATGCTCAGTCCCGAAAAAAAAAATCTGAACCAAATCAGAAAAAGAACCAAAGCTTAGACTGTGTTAGAATACAGTAATTAAGACAAACCTAGCTAAGAAAGGTAGTATTATAAACTTTTATGACCTGATAAACACATAGTTTCTCTCATGTGAAAGCTCATTTTTTTATAAGCAATTATGACAAGATAAACATTCAGGTTTTCTCATGTGAGAGTTTACTGTATGTTTCCAATTTTCATTAGGTACTCCTTTTTCTGCCCAGATTGTTTTGTTCAGTTTTGAGGGACTCTATAGCAGTCTCCCATTCTGATAAAGATCTTCAACAATGGCTTGATCCCTGTGGCTAATTCTCAGTCTTGAAAGACTCCAGATGATGTAAAGGAAGAGTGAGCTCAATTGTATTCCCACATCTACATGTCGTTGTTTTTAGCTGTAATATGTCTGTACTTTTAGGTATGTGTTCAATTCTGTAATTAAGGTAAACTGAAGTTCTAAAGGTGAATACTCATAAAATAGGATGTGTGCCTGCAAAAGATGTGGGAAAAGCATTAGGATCTCCATCCATGCTCAGACACATCAAGGAGGCAGATATGCCTATACACAAAAGAAAGAGTACTCACGATATTGCTGGCACCGTGTTTTGAGACTTCTAACCTCCACAGCCATAATCTAGTAAATTTACTTTGGTAAGCCTCTCTGTATCTGTATTTTGTTATGAAAATTTCACCAAACAAATATGAATGGCATCTTTTGTCCAATATACCCAATATATGCCATGGGATTACAATATTATTACTTCAAGGCAGCTGCAATGTTTTTGTGCCTTTTACATATCTTGTAATGGCAAGACCTTCATAGTCAATAGAGGTCATAAGGCTTAAAATCTGGTTTGAGGATTGACAGAAATACAGAGCTGATAATGGAGTGGGCGATTTAGCATAAACAGCAGCAGCTATTGTTATCGTGACTCTGGCGCTCAGCTTCTTTAAAAATCTGTCCTTACCAGACTCTGGAGATGCCACATGGAGGGCCTCACCCTCCCTGGGGAATGGTGTGGAGATTTTTTGGAGGGTTCGGGAACTGGTATAGGGGAAAGGGAGGAGGCTTGGGAGAGGGAGCTTGGATCGAAATGTGAAGCAAGCATGTTTCTAATTTAAATAAAAAATATACTGAGAAAAAAATCTGTCCTTACTTTCTGTCTTACTTTTGCCTTTTCTGAGCTCTGAAACCCTGGACCTAATGCCATCCTTTATTCATCAGCACTTCAAAAAAACCTTCCATCTATCCAACATAGAGACGTATTTGGAAAAATCTTTGTTATTTTCAATATTGAAGTTTTCCTGCACTGTAATTTTGAAAAACATGTTTTGTTGTATGAAGGTGCACAGCTAAGTTCAAAGGTGGGAAGGTTACAATGAGCATGATCAAGTGTGACAAGAAAAAGGGATACTTGTATATCCAAATAAATGTTAATAAGCCACACACGCATACACACATTCACATACACAAGACCCCATATACTAGGAGGGCTGTATGCTAGGAAATGAGAAACTGCTAATTTACATGGAACACTCACATCATTCTAGTGTATATAAGTGCTTCACAGACAGAAGTGTTTGATCTACATCAGAACTGTGTGTGGTCTCAATTATTACTCTGTTAATAAATATGAAATTTTAGCTTCCCAGGTATCCATTGAAAAGTAATTTATTCTACAAGTACTTGTTGGAGCAACAAGTCTCATTAGGTGTACATGTCTCTTCTCAGATTCTTTGTATGATCTTATTTCATTCTTTTTTTTTAATTTTTTTTATCATTTTTTATTTTAATTTTAAATAGCTTGTTTTACATGTCAATCGCAGTTCCCTCTCCCTCCCCTCCTCCCGCACTCCCCTTCCCCCCCTCCCTCCCACCCTATTGCCAAATCCTTCCACATAGGGGATATCTAGAGTCTGTCATTTTACTCTTGGTAGGGTCAAGGCACTCCCCTAAGAGTCCAGGCTGAGAGAGCATCTCTCTTTGTGCTATAGGCACATGAAGACAGTTTGTATACCAGGGATAGACACTGATCCACAGCTCAGGGCCCCATAGGTTGCCCAGGCCTTCTCACTGACACTCACATTTGGGGGGTCCAGATCAGTCCCATGCTGGCCTCCCCACTGTCAGTCTGGGGTCCAAGAGCACTCCCTGTTCAGATCAGCTGTCTCTGCTGGTTTTGCCAGCCCATTCTTTGCCAATTTGCTCATCACTCCTCTCTCTCTGTCACTGGGTTCCTTGGGTTCAGTTCAGTGCTTAGTTGTGTGTTTGCCTCTGCTTCCATCAGTCACAGGATGAAGGCTCCCGGATAGTTATAGACATCAAGTTCATTATCAGGAATGGGCATTCGAGGTGGTCTGTCCACTATTGCTTAGCTTGCCAATTGATGTTATACCTTTAGATCACTCGAGGTCACTCTGGTGCCTGATCTGTCTTCGATCCTATGATTCCCTCTTCCCCCTATTCTACCCCCACCCCCTCAACTTCCTGTTCCCCCATGACCAACTCCCTTCCTCTTTACCCCCTCTATTCTTCCCAGGTCCCACTCCCCCCCACCCCTCGCCGTGTTCCCCATCCATTCAGAGGATCTTGTCTCCATCCTCTTCTCTTGGGTACTATGCATATATGCATATCTTTTAGGTTCTTTCCTGTTTCCCAGACTCTCTATCTGTGGAAGTGCACTCCTCCACTTATTTCACTCTTGTTCTAGAATATTGCAAATGCATAATGAAATTCTGAAAAATAAATTGAGTAGGAAATTATTTTACTGTACTGAATATAGGTGTACTTTTTCTAGGTGAGAAACAGAATCCTTAAGACTTAATTATTGTCTAAATTTTGAATTGTCATTTGTTTAAAGAGCTCATAGAAAATCAGCAAAAGTAAGTAAAATGTAAAACACTACAATTGCTTTTTATTCTTAGGAGGATCCTACTACAAGGTATTAGCTTGATTTTAAGTTCTTTAACTATTTTAACTCTGAGGATAAATGAAATGAATGAAATTTCTAATTTATCAATTTTATTATACATTTCTGAAACATTAAGTTTTGAATCAATATTGCATTGATTCTTCTCATTTCTGTTAACTTAAGGAAAACATACCAGCACAAATTTTCAACTGTGACTTAATATTCTAAGATTGTAAATTAGTTGGTATTCATTACAGACTATACACATAAAAATGTCATGGGTATTATATTTCTTTTCATATTTATGACATTTAACATTATATTGCCCTTCCTTGAATGTGACAAGAAAACATCTCATACTAGCAGATGACTTGCCTGTAAGTGGTTTGGTTACAATACTTTTTTTTTTCATTATTGTCCTTTTTATTTAAATTAGAAACATGCATGCTTCAAATGTCAATCCCAGCACCGCCCTTCTCCCTCCACTAGTTCTGCCCCCATCCCCCATCCCCAGCCCACTCCCCACATCATTCCCCAGGGAGGGGCAGGCCCTCCTTGGGGGGATTTCCAGAGTCTGTCATTTCATCCAGGGCAGGCCCTAGGCCCTTCACCATGTGTTCAGGCTGAGAGAGCATCCCTCAATGTGGAATGGGCTCCCAAAGTTCATTCGTATGCCATGGTGAACACTAATCTACTACCCAAGGCCCCAGAGATTTCTGAAACCTCCTTACTTACACTACATTAATGGAGTCTGGATCAGCCCCCTGTTGGCCTCTTAGCCATCAGTCTGGGGTTCAAGAGCTCCCCCTTGTCCAGTCAGCTTAATGGGTGTACTCCTCTCTACTGAGTTCAAAAACTCAAGAAATATGCAGTGGTGCAGATACTAAATTTAAATGTTTTCAATGATACAAAATTAGTAGCATAGGTTTTCCATAAAGCAATATGTAAACTGAAGAAAATATTAGGATCCTAATTAAGATAGCCATAACTGTCATTTCATTTTGCCTTAATTCAGATTCTTTATAATTTATTTACCTGACCATTCTCTCTAATTCCTTAATCCTGTATTCAGTGACTTCCATAAATTTTCCTTTTGAACAAATTCACCTAATAATTATTTACTCTAAAACTAACCAATCCTTCAGTTTCATAATCTGCATTTAAATCTGTAAAGAAATTAAATGGAACATATTTTCTGGAAATACCTTTCCCCATTCTGTTATCTAGTTATTTTATTGATTTAGTATTTGTTGTACATGAACTTTGACTAGGAGCCCATTTCTTTACTGAGGAAGTTTTTATTCAAATAGATGCACCTTAACTGAAAGTGTTTTCATTAATCATGTACATACTGAGAGAGAGAAGAAAGACATTCAGCCTTTGAGCAGGCTAATAATGTCAGTCCACTATGGCAGCACAAAGAGAGCATAGATATGCTCAGAATGGTACGGGCATTGTACACATATCTTTAAGAGAAATACAACATGATGACTAATATCTAGAAAGTGTCAAGTGAACAGAGCCTGGGATCATGAAAATAATCTAGGCTTGTGAAAACAGAAATCTTGTATTTTCTCAAATTTGTAGATCTAGATTTTATAATGTAACATAAAAGTGTATTGCTTGTGTGTGTGTGTGTATTTGTGTGTATGTGTGTGTGTATGTGTGTGTTGTGTGTGTGAACAATCCCTCCCCCATTTCTTCAGGAGGACTCCTGGAGCTGGGCCCAGCGCTTGACTGTGTTATTCTCTCGAAGAATGGGAGGAGGGATGTACAAACTAAGGGATGAGAGAACTCACAAACAGCAGGCCTGAGCTTTTTAGGAAATTCTGTACTCTCTACCAAAAATTAGGGAGTTTTCATGGGACCAGCCTACACCTGCTGCATGTGTGTGACAATTGTGCATCTTGGTCTATTTGTAGCAGTGAGATCAGGACCTGTCTCTGGTGCTTAACTGGTTTTTGGGAACCTATTACCCTTGCTCGATTATCCCAACCAAACTTGATGCATGGGGAAGAGCTCAGTCATGTCTCAAAATGATACATTTTCATACCTGTAGTCTTGTCTTCTGTTCTAATACTCATTCTTTTTGTCAATTTCTTCTTCACTTACTCTGACCTATGAAATCCATTTATAAAATTTACTGAATTATTTAATGTTATTTGTTCATATTGTCCATCTCATATATGTGCAATGATGTCATCTGTTACTTATTCACTTTTACAGGTTAAAGAAATAGCAATTCTGGCTTTTTCAAACACTGTATGAATTCTTATGCTATCACAAATACTTTCTAACTTTTTCTTCTTTGAAAATTGGGGGGAGTCCAGGGAAGCAGATGTTCCTCAGGCAGCATCAGGTAAACAGGCCGGCTTCCTGGCCTGTGTTCCAGTGCCTGCAGATCGCCTGGGAACTGCACAGAGCTCCCAATCCCCACGGGAGCCAAGTACCCCAGACTCCAGATCTTCTCTCCCACCAACGAGACCAGGAAACCAAAGGAGCCAGGGAGACCAGGGGAGTAGCTGTTCCGGATCAGGTACAACAGGACCCAGCATAGGGTCCAGGGGACCAGGTAGGAGGCTAAGCGCCCCAGATTCCTGTTCTTCTTCTCCACCCACAGGACCAGCATTTGGAGAATGAATAGAAGAACCACCAGATTATTGGACTTGCTAGCACCCACCAAAGGGGAACTCTGGTCCCCAGACCAGTAAGGGGCTCTTTCTGCACCCACTAGAAGAAGAGATGGGAAAGAGACAATACAAAAACACAGTCAGCAACAGAAAAACAAATATGACACCGCCAGATTCTAGAGACTCCACACCAGCAAGACCCCAACATTCCAATGCGAACGAAGCAGATGAGAACGACCTTAAAAGCACTTTCATGAAAATGATAGAGGCCCTAAAAGAGGATATTGGAAAATCCCTCAAAGAAATGGAAGAAAAAAACAAACCAAAAACTGCAAGAAATGGAAGAAAAATCGAACCAAAAAATGCAAGAATTGGAAGAAAAAACAAACCAAAAAAGGCAGGAAATGGAAGAAGAAATGAAGCAAAAAATGCAAGAAATGGAAGAAAAAACAAAGCAAAAAATGCAAGAATTGGAAGAAGAAACATACCAAAAAAGACAGGAAATGGAAGAAGAAACAAAGCAAAAAATGCAAGAAATGGTAGAAAAAACAAAGCAAAAAACGAAAAAAAATGGAAGAAGAAACAAACCAAAAAAGGCAGGAAATGGAAGAAGAAACAAAGCACAAAATGTGAGACATGGAACAAAAAGCAAACCAAAAAATGCAAGAAATGGAAGAAAGAACAAACCAAAAAATTCATAATAGGCAACAAACAGACGAAAAGATAAACAGAAAATTGCAAGAAGCAATGCAAACACTGCACGGGTTGAAAACTGAAATAGAGACATAAAAAAAAACATAATCTGAAGAAAGGCAGAAAATAGAAAAGCTGGACAAACAGTCAGGCACTACCAATACAAGCATTACCAACAGAATAGAAGAGATGGAAGAGAGAATCTCAAGTGTTGAAGATACACTAGGAGAAATGGATTATCAACCAAAGAAAACCTTAAATCCAACAAATCCTTAACACAAAACATCCAGGAAATATGGGACACCATGAAAAGACCAAACCTAAGAATAATAGGTATAGAAGAAGGAGAAGAAATCCACCTCAAAGGGGCAGAAGGCATATTCAACAAAATCATAGAAGAAAACTTTCCCAACCTTAAGAAAGACATGCCAATGAAGGTACAAGAAGCCTACAGAACACCAAATAGAGTGGACCACAAAAAAAATCCCCTCACCACATAATAATGAAGACCCCAAACATACAGAATAAACAAAGATTATTAAGAGCAGCTAAGGAAAAAGGTCAAGTAACATATAAAGGCAGACCTATCAGAATTACACCTGAATTCTCCATGGAAACTCTGAAAGCCAGAAGGTCCTGGATAGATATTCTACCTACACTAAGAGACCATGGATGCCAGCCCAGACTACTATACTCGGCAAAGCTCTCAATCACTATAGACGGAGAAAACAAGATATTCCATGACAAAACTTGATTCAAGCAATATGTGTCCACTAACCCAGCCCTACAGAAAATTTTGGAAGGAAAACTACAACCCAAAAAAGCTAACTACAACCAGAAAAACATAAGCATTAGAGAATCCCTCTCTACCAACAGCCAAAAGAACAAATGGGTGAAATTCCACACATAATTCTACCAACAACAACCATCGCAAATCGAAGAAGGATGAGCAATCAATGGTCATTAATATCCCTCAATAAAAACGGCCTTAACTAACCCATAAAAAGACACAGACTAGCAGAATGGATTCGAAGACAGAACCCTTCCTTCTGCTGCATGCAAGAAACACACCTCACCCTCAAAGACAGACATTACCTGAGAGTTAAAGGTTGGGAAAATTTTTTTTCAATCAAATGGACCCAAGAAACAAGCAGGGGTAGCAATCCTAATATCGAACAAACTAGACTTTAAAATAAAATCAATCAAAAGAGATGAAGGAGGTCATTACATACTCATCACAGGTGAAACCCACCAAATTGAAGTATCTATCCTGAACATCTATGCCCCCAATACAAAGGCATCCACATTCGTTAAAGAAACATTATTAGAACTTAAATCTCATCTAATGCCCCACACAGTTATAGTGGGAGATTTCAACACACCACTCTCACCACTAGACAGGAATACCAGACAGAAACTCAACAAAGAAGCAAAGGGTCTAATAGAAGTAATGAACCAACTGGGATTAACAGATATCTATAGAACATTTCATCCACATAAAAAAGAATATACCTTCTCACCACCACATGGAACCTTCTCAAAAATCGACCACATACTTGGCAACATATCAAACCTCAGCAGCTACAAAAAATTGGAATAACTCCATGCATCTTATCAGACCACCATGCCTTAAAATTAGAATTCAACAACAACAAATTGCAGAAAAACTACAAACTCATGGAAATTGAATAATGCTCAACTGCACCATCTCTGGGTCAAAGAGGAAATAAAAAAAGAAATTAAAGACATCCTCGAATTCAATGAGAATGAAGACACAACATACCCAAACCTATGGGACACTTTGAAAGCAGTGCTACGGGGGAAGTTCATAGCACTAAGTGCTCAAATGAAGAAACAGGAGAACAGTTATACCAGAGAATTAACATCACAGCTAAAAGCTCTAGAATACAAAGAAGCAAACTCCCCCAGGAGGAGTAGACGCCAGGAAATAATCAAATTGAGGGCTGAAATCAATAAAGTAGAAACCAGGAAAACAATACAAAGAATCAATGCAACGAAGAGTTGGTTCTTAGAGAAAATCAACAAGATAGACAAACCTTTGTCCAAACTTTCCAAACAGCGGAGAGTGAACACGCAAATTAACAAAATCAGAAATGAAAAGGGGGACATAACAACAGACTCTGAGGAAATCCAGAGAATCATTAGGTCATACTTTGAAAACCTGTACTCCACAAAATTCGAAAATTTAAAGGAAATGGATGGCTTCCTGGACAGCTATCATTTGCCAAAACTAAATCAAGAATAGATAAGCAATTTAAATAGACCTATAACCCCTATGGAAATAGAAGCTGTCATCAAAACCTCCCAACCAAAAAAAAGTCCAGGTCCAGATGGCCTCAGTGCAGAATTCTACCAGAAATTCAAAGAACAGCTTATAGCAATTCTTCTCAAAGTGTTCCACACAATAGAAGCAGAAGGGTCTTTGCCAAACTCTTTCTATGAGGCTTCAATAACCTTGATCCCCAAGCCACACAAAGATACAACTAAGAAAGAGAACTTCAGACCAATATCCCTCATGAACATTGATGCAAAAATACTCAATAAAATACTGGCAAATTGGAACCAAGAACACATCAAAACAATCATTCACCACGATCAAGTAGGTTTCATCCCAGGGATGCAGGCATGTTTCAACATATGAAAAACCATCAACGTAATCCACCATATAAACAAGCTGAAAAACAAAAATCACATGATCATCTCACTAGATGCTGAAAAAGCCTTTGACAAAATCCAACACCCCTTCATGATAAAGGTCTTGGAGAGATCTGGGATAACAGGGACATACTTAAACATCATAAAAGGTATATACAGTAAACCAACAGCCAACATCAAACTAAATGGACAGAAACTCAACGCAATTCCTCTAAAATCAGGAACAAAACAAGGCTGTCCACTCTCTCCATACCTTTTCAACATAGTACTTGAAGTTCTAGCTATTGCCATACGACAACAAAGGGGGATCAAGGGGATACAAATTGGGAAGGAAGAGGTCAAACTTTCACTGTTTGCAGACAATATGATAGTTTACATCAATGACCCAAAGAACTCTAACAGGGAACTCTTACAGCTGATTAACACCTTCAGCAAAGTGGCAGGCTACAAGATCAACTCAAGAAAATCAGTAGCCCTACTATATACAGATGATAAAAGGGCTGAAAAAGAAATCAGAAAAACATCACCCTTTACAATTGCCACAAACAACATAAAATACCTTGGGGTAACGCTAACCAAACAAGTGAAAGACCTGTATTGTAAGAACTTTGAATCTTTAAAGAAAGAAATTAAAGAAGCCCTCAGAAAATGGAAAGATCTCCCATGCTCTTAGTTAGGTAGGATCAATGTAGTAAAAATGGCAATCCTGCCAAAAGCAATCTACAGATTCAATGCAATCCCCATTAAAATCCCAGCACAATTCTTCACAGACCGTGAAAGAACAATAATCAATTTTGTATGGAAAAACAAAAGACCCAGGATAGCCAAAACAACCCTGTTCAACAAGGCAACATCCGGAGGTATCACCATCCCTGACCTCAAGCTCTATTATAGAGCTATAGTCCTGAAAACAGCTTGGTATTGGCACAAAAATAGACAGGTAGATCAATGGAATCGAATTGAAAATCCGGGTATTAACCCACACATGTACGAACATCTGATCTTTGACAAAGAAGCTAAAAATATACAATGGAATACAGAAAGCATCTTCAACAAATGGTGCTGGCATAATTGGAGACTGGCATGTAGAAGAATATGGAGAGATCCGTGTTTATCGCCATGCACAAAACTTAAGTCCAAATGGATCAAAGACTTCAACATAAATCCAGCCACACTGAACCTCTTAGAAGAGAAAGTGGGTGGTACCCTTGAACGAATTGGTACAGGAGACAGCTTACTGAACATAACACCAGTAGCACAGACAGTGAGATCAACAATTAATATATGGGACCTACTTAAACTGAGAAGCTTCTGTAAGGCAAAGGACACAGTCAGCAAGACAAAAAGGCAGCCCACAGAATGGGAAAAAATATTCACTAATCCCACATCTGACAGAGGGTTGATCTCCAAAATTTACAAAGAACTCAAGAAGCAAGCCTCCAAAACAGCAAAGGACCCAATTAAAAAGTGGGCTACAGAACTAAATAGAGAGTTTTCAATAGAGGAGTCTAAAATGGCCGAGAGGCACTTGAGAAAGTGCTCAACATCCTTAGCCATCCGGGAAATGTAAATCAAAACAACTCAGATACCATCTCACTCCTGTCAGAATGGCTAAAATCAAAAACACCAATGACAATTTATGCTGGAGAGGATGTGGTGAAAGGGGAACACTCCTCCATTGCTGGTGGGAGTGCCAACTGGTTCAGCCACTTTGGAAATCAGTATGGAGATTCCTCAGAAAAATGGGAATAAACCTACCACAAGACCCACCAACTCCACTCTTAGGCATATATCCAAAAGATGCCCATTCATACAACAAAGATGTCTGTTCCACTATATTCATAGCAGCTTTATTTGTAATAGCCAGAACTTGGAAGCAACCTAGATGTCCCTCACCCGAAGAGTGGATAGAGAAAATGTGGTACATCTACACAATGGAGTACTATTCAGCAGAAAAAAATAATGGAATCATGAGATTCGCAGGCAAATGGATGACACTAGAAGAAACCATCCTGAGTGAGGTAACCCAGTCACAAAAAGAGAAACATGGCATGTACTCTCTCATATATGGATTTTAGACATAGATCTGGGGAGTGCCAGCCTACAATCCTATGGCCAGAGAGTCTGGGAAACTGAAACTTCATTTAGTGGCTGATCAAAGAAGAGGCAGACTCCCTTGGTTAAGTACTGAGCTGAACTCAAGAAAGCCAGTGACAGAGAGGGAGGACTGGTGATCAAAGGGATTAAGACTGGGCTGGTGTAACCCCCAGAAACAGCTGACTAGACAAAGGTTAACTCTTGAAACCCAGGCATCAGCCTGGAAATCCAGCATGGGACTGATCAATACCCCCTGAATTTGGGTGTCAGTGAGGAGGACTAGGGAATTTATTGAGCCTTGGGCAGCAGATCAGTACCCATCCCAAATATACACATGGACTTTGGACTCCCATAGAACAATGTGAGGTGCACTCTCACCCTGAACTCTTGGGGAAGGGTCTAGGCCCTGCCCTATATGAAATGACAGACTATGGACACCCCCATGGAGGGTCTCACCCTCCCTGGGGGAATGAGGGGATACCGGGGGGGGGCTGGATTGAGAGCACGGGAGGAGGGGAGGGAATAGGAGAGGGACCTGGAACTGATTTGTGAAGCAACCTTGTTTCTTATCTAAATTTAAACTGGAAAAAATATTATTTTAGTGTTGAATGAAATTATATACAACAATATAATCTCAATATATTGTAGATCAAAATGGAAAATAAAAATAACATAAAAAAAAGAAAATTGGTAAAAATTCAATAATCCATTATTATTCAATGGCATTTTTCTTTAACATGCAAGTCAATATGTAATTCCAAATTCTGTCCATTAGCAATGTTAACTATGAAGGTTTATATTTAGAGTAAAAATCTGAATAAATAAACACACAAAATTGTCCCAAAATTACATATTATTTCATTCATCACACAAAGCATTAGCAACTGATGCTAAAATAATGATCATGAGTGACTAGCATATGTGTAAATGAATATCTGGAATGCAATACTTAAGCTAATTTGTAAGTCTATGTTTTCCCAAATCATTAAAAGTTATTATGTAATCTCATAGCAGGTGAGTGAGAAAGATTTTCCAAAAATAAGAGACCTGTTCTTAAGATTAGCAAAGATTCATGTTGAAGAAGTCACAAAAATTAGTTTAAATTAATCAAGCAGAAAGGAACTTTTTGATAGTCTGTTTCCCTAGAAGCATAGATAAGACCTTATAATTTTTGGATTATAATTCCATCCTGTGGAAATTAAGTATGTTCCAGCTTTGGGATATGTTGAGATGCTTGGAAGTAGTTGGTCAGGGTATCTCAATATATATAAATCCTACTTCCCCAATTAGCTTAATATTCTGAAAATATACAGAAAATACTACATAAAGTTAGATAATGCAGACTCAGAAAGACTAATGAAATAGGGTGTCTATTATTATAGATGTAGCTCCAAATCTTTAGGATTTAGCACATAACCTGAAGTACCCAAAGAACTCAAGAGAGTAAAAAAGGGTGACAGTAGGTAAAAGATACTATAAACTGGGCAATAGGCAAACTGAGGTGAGATAAGTAAGGAGAAGGAAGAAACAGAGATAAGTGAACCAAAAAAGTTAGTACTTCCCATAGAAGTCATTCTCTCTCTAACAACCCCAATGTCAGACATAGGAAGTCTCCCCTCAAGTTCTTGGCTGGGAGAATACAAAAGCCTTCCAAACAGTATGGGATACTACTACTGCACTTGGATATCTTCCAGACCTTTAAAGTAAGCTCTGTTGTTAAAGATATTGTATGCTTCAGACACAGGACTGACTTAGCAAACCTCTCTGAGAAATGACTCTCAGCATGTCAGAAACCACTACGCAAGTTGCTAAAGGAGAGAAGCAAGAAGTAGTCCTACCAAACGCAAAGTTTACAAACCACAAAAATTACTGTCATGTGAAAATATCTCCCATGGTGCAATAGTGGTAATTCTATCTTAGTTGTAACCAGCAGCTGTCTAATTCAACTAAAGGCCTGATCAACTGGAAAAAATTAATGCCTGGTACTACAAACCCAGCCAACTATCAATGACCACAGAGACTATAGATGCTAAATGAGAAGCTACTACAGACAGTTCTCTAAAGTACTATAATTTTAACTGTATATAAATGGTTATTCTTGAGATGGCCAGGGAGCCAGAACAGAGCTATGACTGGTTTCTAATAGCCTCTACCAGAGACCAAGGCTTACTTTTGGCTTACTTCCATGGACTGGAACTGAGAAAGCAGCTCTTAAGAAAGCTTCATCCCAGGCGTAACCAATCATAGTGCGCCCCACAACCTTGTGGAAGCTTAAAAGAACTGAAGAGACCTTCTCCCGCCCTGCAGGTGGAAAGCCCCTAATCACTAGTCTACCATTCAATCCTATAGCAACCTGTAAACTTTTTTATTTGAACCCATCAATCAGGCACCAGGCTAACCTACACTCCCCTAATCTTTCTTAAAATGAGCCTGAGGGCTTCTCTTGCCGTAGCCATATGCCATCAGAGCATGTTGGAATTTTAATAAACATTGATTGCATTATAGCATACATGACTGGTGATATTCTATGTGACTTCTTTATTTAGGTTAGAAACAATCTTGTTTCACATGTTAATCCCAGCTCCCCCTCCCTCCTCTCCTCCCCAGTCCTCCCCACCAGGTCCCCCCATAACCCACTCAATCTCCGCCCTGATCCCCAAGGAGGGGGAGGCACTCCATGGTGGATTTTTATGCCTAAAGGTAACTCTTACCTCTTCTGATAGATTTCTTTTTGTAACATATGAAGACTACTACACAGAACCACAACTGGTAAACATGCCCGTAATAGACTCCATGGGAGTTTACCTGATACATCTGCCCTGCAACACTTTCACCTAAGACTGACAGAACATAATGTAACAAGTATAGAAACATTGTAAGAGCCAGAGACCAGGTTACCTGCTACTAGATAACATCCTTAGACATGACAGAGAAAATTCATCCATTAACTCTCAACCTTACAACTAAGTGAATAAAGTCTCATAGTGATAACACCAGTTGACATGCCAATGTAAAGGTGGTATTTCCATATGGCCTTCCCCTTATTTGAAGAATGATGGGTAATAAATAGTTACTAAGATACATAGAATCAGTTTCATTCAGGGGAAGTCTTTAACATGGTTTGTATGATCCTGAGTGATCATCCATAGAATGTGTATATGGGCAATGCTAAATGGACTCAGCAGGTTATATGTACACAAAAGTGAACACACACACACACACAAATATGCATATAAATTTATATGTAAAGAGGTCATAAATTTGATAAGAAAAGGAAGTACATCATCACCCTTGTGGGGACAAAGTGGCAGGAGTTCCAGAGATCAAATTAAATTACAGATAGATAGAACTTTAAGGGTGACTGTCACAAAGGGCTACAATTTCTCATTGAAAACAATGGCTGGTGTAGTGCTATGACCACCTGGTTGAAGTTCTGATAAGGAGAAGTGGCATTGGTGCAAAGAAATGAAGTAGTGTCTGACCAATAGATGAGTTTCACAGAAGTGGTTGGCCTCAAATATTTCAAGCCATTTTTATTCATACTTCAAAAAATAAATGTGTTCTTCCAAACTATCAAACAAGTTCCTCTCACCCTCAAACACTAATCTGCATCAAAAACAAATATGCCAAATATGTTTTTCCAACTTTTACATCAAAACATCTTTAAATAAAAAACAACACTTATCATTTTGCTAGCTTGGCCAAATATCGAGCTAGGTACATCCTGTCTTTGCAAAACTAAAAGGTGAGAAACAGATTCACATTTTCAAGAACTACAATATCATTTAAAATATAACAAAGCATATATACTGAAATAGTAGTGAATCGCCTCTGATCCTGTAAGCGCTGAATAAGGGCAACTCCCAGGGTCTGGAGTGACAGCTGGCATCCCTAGACAAGAAATCTAAGAAGCGTTAGCTCCCAAAGAATTGTAGTGGGAAATATTCACAAAAATATGGAGTTCCCAGGAATGATCACATCAGTCCATGTGTGACTGACAAAGTGAGATTTAAATCTACCAAGAAAATAATCAATGTTATCAGAGAAAAGAGAGCATGCATGGTCCTTGCAGTATTCTGTACTGTCCCAAAGTCTACTGGTCTATGCCAAGTGAGGCTTTGGTTCCTTTGGAGACCCATTGAACAAGCACTCATATACTTGTCCTAAACTAGATTGAACAGCTCCCCCGGAGGGCCCATTATTGTTTCACATTTTCTTTACTGTAAATACTGTGTACAAGTTTATCCTAATTTCTTCTGTCAATTTGTGCTAAATTATATATGTGTAAATCTGATCCAACCTATTAAATAATAAACCATTCTCTGTCTGGACTCTATTTTCGGGCATGGATCATAGTTGTCAGGGTTGCTTTACTTCTTTAATATTACCTTTTACAACACTCTGAGCACTATTATTAATCCGTAAATTAAAGAACAAATTAATTTTCATTTGGTGCTGTAAATGAATATCTTAAAATACAGAAACAAGAAGAAATATTATTGATATAATTTATGATCATAAAGACAACAATCTGTGGAAAATCCATATAGTCATCATCTTCTCCATTACAAACATGATACTTAATTGGGTTCTTTTTTACAGCAAGGGAAGTTACAGATTTTGATGAAAAATAAACAGATGAATAAAAAATTAATTTGAATGTTAAAAGAGTAATTAAGTGAGTTTGTGTAATACTACTCATAATTATACCTTAATAAAGATAAGAGTGCAGATGACATATGAATAAACACATGACAGGTAAATCAAGGTGAGGTAAATTAAGTAATAAAATATGGAAATGACCCAGATAAATAGGAACTGATTATATAAATGCAAAAGGATAAAAGTTAATTACTTGTAGCATGTTTTACAACTGTCTATGATGCAATGCAAAAGTTCAATTCGTGTAAATAAGGCCATGATATAGTATAAACATACCCAGATTTTAAATAAAAAATAAAGCAGCATAAAAGTCCAAGGGATCTACAAAAGCATCATTGTTTTTTAGATTAAAATTCTTTTTACATAAATTGTAGAATAGATACACAAACTTTGAATGTGATTGTTTTTTGACTACTGAATGGGAAGATATAAGAAAATTTAATAGGCATTTAAATCAACTCTTCACAGTACTGAAAATATTTTCATTTCATTTTGCACAGTTCTTTTACTTTGTATAAACTATGGATTTACAAATCAAAGAAATATTCCAGGGTTAGAGTTATCCACATTCATCCCTAGATTTAGACAGCAAAAATTTTTCTTCATACTTTTGCCCAAAGTCCTTACTCATTGTGTGCTTTTTCTTGTAATATTTACAGGTTACAGTGTGGAGTTTACTACAAAAACATGGAAATAGATCTAGAAAACCATCCTAGAATACCTCTACATGATATATGTTTGAAGAAAGCTAAATCAGTATTTTAAAATATACCTGCCCTATCTTTAGCATTGCACCAGCATTTCCAACAGTTAAAGTGTGAATTCTCTTTTAGTGTGTAAATGGATTGAGAAAATGTGGTTACGTAAGAGACAGAATGTTGAGATGGATCTAAAGGACAAAAGGCTAAAATAAATTGTATACAGAAGAACACACTTGATGTGGAATGTTCCTTTGAAATGTGTGAATATATGTCAGAGTGATTGGTTTAATAAAAAGCTAAATGGCCACTATATGTGCAGGACTTTCAGGGAAAAGAGGATGCTGGAACTCATAACAGCTGGCAGAGTCATGACGAGATCCCAGGAATGGAGAGGAAGCAGCATGAGCTTTACAAAGTAAAGGTAACAAAGCCAAGTAAAAGAATGCAGAGTAAAAAGATATGCATTAGTTTTAGTTATAAGAACTATTTATACAAAGAAATAAATGCCATTAAAATAAAATTATAATGTAATTTAAGATAATTGCAGGTTATGGATACTGACAACAGAAATTTAATTTTGAACGTTTTTTATATTTATTTCTTTGTATCTTGTTTTCTTCCCTACTCACTGAAGTCTGTGACCAGGATGGGTGATCTTTTTGGTGTGTTCTTGTAAACAGCATGAAAGTATTTTGTTGAGAAATATTTATATATATATATATTCATAGAAGAAAATAATCTGTAATACTTTTTGTTTGTGGTGTCATTATATGGTTTAGATATCAGGGTAACTGTGAACTAATAAAATGAATGGGTAATATTTCTTGTGTTCATGTTTTGTGGAGTAATTTAAATTACTCCATTGGCATTGAATGTGTGGTAGAATTTTGTGTTACAACCAAAACTTCTGGGCATTTATTTTTGGTTGGGAGAATATTTATTTGTGCTTCTTTTTCACTACAGTTTATCCAAATTTCTTATCTGATCATGTTTTAAATTTGATAGTGGTATATCAACCACATTATAAATTTTCTTTAGATTTTCCAATTTCATGGAGTATAAGACTTTTTGACATATTATGAAACCTAGGATTATCAGTCATTATGCTCCTTATTTCATCTCTAATTTTGCTACTTTGGATAGTATCTCAAAGAACCACCTCCTTGTTTCATTGATTCTTAGATTGGGTTTTCTGTTTCTATTTTGTTAATTTTAGCAATGAGTTCAAATAGCTCTTGTTGTCTACTCCATTTTGGCACTATTTCTTCTTCTTTTTCTTCTTCTTCTTCTTCTTCTTCTTCTTCTTCTTCTTCTTCTTCTTCTTCTTCATCTTCTTCTTCTACCTCTTCCTCTTCCTCTCTGCCTCCTCTTCCTTCACCTCCTCCTCTTCCTCCTCCTCCTTTTTGCATTTATTCTTTTCTCATATAATACATCCAGACTGCAGCATCTGCTCCCTTTCCTCCTCCACATCTGTCTCCACCTGTTCTCTCCCTGGTTCCACTGCTCCTTCACTTCCCTTTAGAAAAGAGCAATGTTTCCAGTGACATCAACCCAACACAACATAGTAAGAAGCAGTAAGACTGGGCATGAAGCCTCATATCAATGTTTTATTCTAGAGTTTTCAGTTGTGCTGTTAAATTACTAATATGAGGTCAGTCATAAAAATCATGATGTAAACATGCCTTTCATAATTCTTTTAAATTTTTTTTAAATTTCAGAACTGCTCTTATTTACATAACAATTCCCCCATTCCCTCCCTCTTCCATCTGGCCATCCTCCCCAGCAACACCTCAATCCACCCTCCACTGCCATCCACTCTCCTGGAACAGTGATTCCCCCATGTGAATCCATCAAATACCATCACATCATTTAGGGGAGGGTCCATCCTTCCCATATCTGGGCTGCAATAGTTTCCCTTCATAGGGAATGGGATCCCAAATTTCATTTGTGCTCTAGGGACAAACAATGAGTCCACTGTTAGAGGTTCCATAGACTTCCCTGCCTCCAATACGGAAGGCTTGGGTCAGTTCAATGCTGGTTTCCCAGCTTTATGATTAGGGTCTCCATACTCTCACTAGGCCAGGTCAACTGTTTCTGTGGGCTTCTCCAGCACAGTCTTTGCTCCTTTACTTATCCATCCTCCCTCTCTACTATTGGATTCCAGGAGTACGGCTCAGTGTTTAGCTGTGGGTAGCTGATTCTGCTTCAGTCAGCTACAGAATTAAGGCTCTAGGAATGGCAACCAAGGCTGCATCAATCTCATAATAGTGGTAGGGCATCAAAGGCAGCCTTTCCACCACTGCCTAGATTCTTGGTTGGGGTCATCCCTGTACATCCCCTAGTATGTCCCCTGTGCCAGATCTCTCTCCAAACATATTCTTGTTCCCTCTATCAAGGCATCTCCTTTCTTGCCCTCCTCTATTCATCCCCTGTCTCGGTCCTCCTGTTCTCCTTCCCCCTTCCCTGTCCCTTCTCTCCCATTCCCAACTGCCTCCCCTCTCCCCACTTGTTCTCAATTTGCTCAGGGGTTCTTGTCCCCCTCACTTTTTAAATTGCTTTTATTATGTCCTGTACGCTTGGGTTTGTCATGTTTTTATTATCTTTCAATTCTAGAAATAATTTATTTTCTAAATTTCTGTGTTAACCAATTTTACATTCAGTAGTGAATAGTGTTGTTTCTATTAGTTTGAAAACATATGTTGTTTCTACTGTTGATATCCAGCTTTAAGTTGTGATGGTATGATAGCATGCAAAATGTTATTTTGATTTCCTTATATCTGTTGATTTTTGCTTTGTGTTGAAGTTGTGTAGTCAAATTTTGAAAAATTCTATGAGCTGCAGATAAGAAGGTTCATTTTTGTTTGTGTGGCAGGAGGGGTGAAATGTTCCATAAACATTTTTATGTCAGTTTGGTTTATGACATCATTTAGCTCCCGAATTTCTTTGCTTAGTTTTTTTGTAGGTGTCATGTCTAATGGCAGAATGAGGTATTCAAATCATTCACTATCACTGTATTAGGGTCAGTATTTGATCTTAGCCATAGCAGTGTTCACCTTATGAAATCAAATGCCTATTTTTTATTACATATTTATTTACTTGTTCAGAGTCGTTTAGGATTGCAATATCCTCTTAGGGGATTTTTTCCTTTGATGAGTATATGATTTCCTTCCCTATGCCTTTGGATTGGTTTATTTTGAAGTTTATTTACTCAGTCACTAAAATGATAAACACATTTGTTTATTGGGTCCTTTTCCTTGGAGTAATTTTTCTCATCCTTATACCTTATATGTTGTCTGTCCACGACAAGTTGTATCTTTGATTTATTAGAAAGATGGGTTCTCTATATCATATCTTTTTGTTTGTATATTTTTTATCAACTGATGCTGAAAGTTATCAGTGAGCAGTGTTGGTTGATTTCTGTTATTTTGGGAGGTTATTTCCCATCTCTTAATTTACTTGTGAAGTTATTTATTCCTTGTATTTTGTTGGGTATGGTTGGCTTCTTAAGACTAAATTTATTCTTCTAGTGCCTTTTGTATAGCTGGACTTGTAGATGGAGGCTGCTTAAGTTAGGTTTTATTGTGGGATGTCTATTGTAATTGAAAGTATTGCTGGGTATGGTATTCTGGACTGGCATCCCATGTCTCTTTGAATTTGTACATACTTTATAGACATACAGACAACCTGACTTCGAGAGACTGTTGATAATTCATGTATTATTTTACTAGATTTTCTTTTATATGCTACATGGTCTGTTCCCTTTGCAGATTTTAATATTCTTTTTCATGTACATTTGATGTTTTGATTGTCATGTATCATTGGGAATTTCTTCTCTGCTCTCTTCTATTTGTTATTCTGTATGTTTCTAGTAACTTGATAGGTGCCTCCTTCTTTAGGTTAGGTAACTATTCTTCTTTATTTTGTTAAAAATATTTTCTGTGATTTTCACCTGGATTTCACCTCCTTTTTCTATCCTTATCATTCTTAGATGTCATATTTTTACAGTGTCCCAGATTTGCTGGATTATGTTAGATTTAATATTTCTATGACCACTGTTCCCACGTTCTTGTCTTCAGTTCCTGCAATTCTTTCTTCTATCTCTTGTCTTCTGTTGGTCTGTCTTGCCTCTGGGATTCCTGGTCTTATTCCAAAGTTTTACATTTCCTGGTTTCCCACAGTTTAGGTTTTCTTTATTAATTCTGTTTCTACTTTTATGTCTTGAAGTGTTTTCTTCATTTCATTGCTCTCGTCATGTTTTCATATATTTGAATTATGTTTTTATTCATATGTTTTGGGGGGTCTTTGGTCATTTTCTGAATAGATAATTGAATTCCCTGACTTTTTCTTTACCTATATGCTGCGTTTATTGAGGACTACTATGAAGTTTTCTTGGTCTCCAGTAGAGACATGTTTTCCTCACTATTACTGATTGTGTTTCTGGTGTCTAGGCATCTTGATTTTTGGGATTACTGTAATTCTAGGTATTAATATCTTTTGTTGTCTTTCCTGTATGTGTTTTCCATTCCTTGATTTCCATTGTTTTCTGTAGATCTTAGAACCATGTAGTGACTGTGCATTTCCAAGTAGAGGGACCTTCTGTGTCCCCATCTGTTGGAACCACTGAGGATATCATGGAAAGAACGTATTTCTAAGTACTGGAATCTTACATGTAGAAATGGGAATTGACTAGAAGGTAGTCGAAGAATAAGAGGGTCAATATAGTTGGGAGAAAAGCTGAATATATCATGAAGATTTTATTCCCAGATTTTGTGGCCAATGGGAATCTGGTGAGAGAGTATCTATTTATTGGTGGGTGATCCAATGGGATGGGGAGAGGAATAAAGCCTACATAAGAAAATTTACTTAGTTCCCTTGGGTGTAAGGATATTCTGGGACAGTTGTTCCTCTACAAGACAGGGATAAGACTGGGAAATTGGAATTGGAGGTTGTGAAGGAGAATGGAAATTACTTTCTGTTTCTTGGCATGCATGTTATCACATTTCCAGAGACAGAATGACTCAGGTGATGGCGTGTGAGAAAAAAAAAGCACTCACATAATTCTGAAAATAAGAACATTTTAGTCTTCATATAGTTTCTTTTACAAATACAAAATTTTTACTAAATTGTTCTTCACCACATAGTGCAGAAGTTATCCTGAAGTTTAGTAAAAATTTGGAACTTCTTCACATGTACTACTTAGGCCTGATAATAGAACTGCACAAAACTTGAAATATTTCATCAAATCTGATGTATTTTCTGTTCATTTCTATTATCCTTTAACAAACCAGACTTTTGGAGTGGTCCTGAGAACTCATGAAGTGAAAAACACTATTTAATATGTTATCACTTCTGAAGAAATTGCTCATCAATTATTTCACCATCTGAAGATAAGGAATTGTAACAGGGAGTCACTTATGAAATGAGGTTGCTATTCAGCAACTTATTCAACAAATCCTAATATTAACAAAAATGCTAATAAACTTTTGTGCCTGGATCTAATTTCAATTTTATCCCTTAAAATCTATGAGCTAGATATCCATCAAATCGGATTATGCACTCAGAGTTATATGCTTTTTAAAATCATAGACACACTCGATTGCACCGTCATTGGGATTTATGAGATATTTTTCAGAATTTTGCATGTATATGACAATAGAAAACAAATCTTTCTTACTCCATCTTGCATGCAAAGATAAATTTGAGCTCTGGAATACTTTTTGTAGTGTATTATTGAGTTTTCTAGACCTGGAATTTAAATATATATTTACACATGAGGGAAAGTCATTCCAGCATAAACACATGACAGAACATATTGTTTTTTTGGGAATTGTGTCACAAAATAAAAGGTAATTCAAGTAACCTACTGATCTTCATGTGAGATTTGCAGAATGTACATGCATTTTAGTGGGACAAATTTAATCATCTCCTGGGGTATTTTTAAGATAAAGAGGAGAGTAGATCGTTGTATGAACTTTGGCCGAAGAATCTCCATCAATGGTCTTTCATGTCTAGATGTAGAAAATATAAACTGAGAATCAAGTCACAGGACCCAAAACCCTGGGTTAAGGAGAAATATTTTTTCCAGTTGAAACAGCTGCCTATGAATAATTCATCTTTCATCTACCTAGAATAAATCAATTATTTAAATTTCTGTTAATATTTCTTGATTTTCTTTTTTGGGTTGTTAATAGTTTTGTTTAAATTAAAAGCAATCTTGTTTTACATACCAGTCCCAGTTCCCTCTTCCTCCTGTTTTCCCGCTCCCCTCCACCATCTCCCTATGACACTCATATCCACTCCTCAGAGAGGGTGAGGCCTCCCATGGAGGATCATCAATATCTGTCATATCATCTGGGGCAGGGCCCAGGTCCTTCTCACTGTATCCAGGCTGACAGACCATAGGGAACAGTCTCCAAAAGCCAGTTCATACACTAGGGATAAATACTGGTTTCACTGTCAGAGGAACCATAGACTGCCCCAACTCCTCAAGTTAGACCCACATTCAGAGGGTTTAGTTGAGTTTTATACTGGTTCCCCAGCTTTCGGTGTGAAGTTCATGAGCTCCCACTTGCTCAGGTCAGCTGTTTCTGTTTGGATTTCCCCAGCATGGCCTTGACCCCTTCGCTCATCACTCCTCCATTTCTACAACTGGATTCCAGGAGTTTGGCTCAGTGCTTAGCTGTGAATCTCTGTTTCTGCTTCCATCAGCTACTAGATAAAGACTATAGGACGACATTTCAATTAAGAATCTGGAAGAAAAATCTCTAGAGCCCACAGGAGAAATAAAAATTATTTTTTTCTTAATGTATCTCATGCTTTTAAATCTTGAAACTTTAAGACAAGAAGTTTTATATTTCATTATTTAGATGCCAAGATGCTGATCAGTTGTGTCTGAGGAATGTAATTATTGATGTTTATACCATGTATATCCCAGCTGCTTTGGCTTATGTCGTTGTGGTGTTAAACCCTGGTATTTAAAAGTAACATTTAATGTTTATCCATTAGATATTATGTTCAGTCCTTTGTATATACTAAGCAATTGAATTTCACAATATGTTTATGATATATTTGCCTACATGCATCTACTTTGTAGTTGAAAGAAAAATAAAATTTAGGTAAGTATGGTACAGATATTTTGTTAGTAGAGAGATGGGAGAGAAAAATGGTAGCATAAATTGTGATCTCTTAGCTAGTTGTCTTCAGTATTTCTTTAGGGAGAGACACAAGCAAAAGAATACAGATATGCAGATGTGCACCAATAGGCATTTAGAGTACATGTATAAATAGATAGTTTTAAAATTAGATAAGGTAATTTGAAATACAAATAACATTGCAGGAAGAATATGTTAAGAAAAAAAGCAGAAGAGGATATAGAAAATAAACGTTCTAAGTATCCATTATTCACATTGTGTAGTGATTTTTCCTAGAGGTATCATACAGAATATCCTAACATCTTGCCCATATAGCCCTGGTTATCTTCATTCATACTGCCAGTTCAGCACTACTACACTTGTAATAAATTTTTTACATAAGCTGAGAAACTAAAACGAGTTTGTTTATATTTGTTGATTTATACAAGAAATGAATTTCTCTTTGTTCTTGGAGTAATTATATTTTTCTTTATACTAAAGGTCACATTTACCTACAAGTCAACTGAAACAATGGGTAACTCCAACTATATAGTTTTCCTTGACATTCACAACTTCTCACATAGTCACAAACACAGGAAAATTCACTGTATTAAATATGAACACAAGTACTTGAGAGATAACTTAGCAACAGAAAATGCATGCTTCTCTTGCAGAAACCACGATTTAGTTCTGAAAACCTACATGTTAGCCCATAAAATAAGAAAATCCATGTATGGGAATCAGACACTGTCTCTTAACCTCTGAGGACACTAGACATGTACACGGAGCACTCCCCTTCATGCAAACAACCAGAAGTATATAAAATAAATTAATTAATAGATTAAAATATGAAGAAAAGGATGAGCACACTATGTTTACTTCTAAAAATATATGTATGCATATATGTATATACATATATATAGTTCATATACTGTGTGTTTGTATGCATGTATGTGCAAGAATTACATCAGTTTGAGATTCAAAAATATGAACATTTTCATCTTTAAGTTTAATTAGATCCTAAAAAAGAAACTTTTTTTGTTACTTACAAACAACAGGTCATTAAAGATTAGAAGCCAGTCTTGGGACATTTCCATATTATGCACAAGGACAAAACAGAGGACATTGTAGAGGCCCACATGGAAGTTGTTAAATTTGAAAGAAGCTTGTCACATCCAAAAGACCTCAGTATACACTATCTTGTGTCTTGAAATGACAGGTTCATCATTTTCTTATGCATTCATTAATAAATGAGTACAATCAAACATCTCTTGTCCAATTGTTATATAAAATATTCACAAATATTCATTTTGGGAAGTTTCTTTCTTTTCTTGTTACTGTATTTTTCATTTCCTCAATGTCTTCCAAGAAGCTTCTCAGAAGCATCCATGGCATTGTTGATTTGCTGAAAAAGGAATGTCATCAAATTAGCTGCAAAGAAACAGATCATATGGTATGTGTAGGCCCAGATTTGACAGCTATGGCTCTGATGTGAGTCAAGCCATTAAACAATCTGAGAATAAGTATGAATAATTTATGCAGAGTTAATATCATGTGAAGTTAAACTTTCTTTTTTTTCTAGAAAAATGGAAGCTTTTATTGGCAATTCACATATATTTTCTGGAGTCTTCTCAGTTGACGGTTTTGTCTTATCTACTATGGAGCCATTCTTCTTCATCTTTCTATGCACAGTAACCCAGTACAGGGGTGGGTGCTTGTTTGTTTTTTAAACCCATTTTCCTTACATTTTTTGTAAATCCTCCCTTTATATATATTTTTATATTTTTAATTTAAATTAGAAACAAGCCTGCTTCATATGTTAATCCCAGCTCTGTCTCCCCCATTTTTCCCCTGCTCCTTACCAGCTCCCCATCCCATCCTCCATCCCCTCCTCAGGGAGGGACAGGCCCTTCATGGGGGATCTCCAAAGTCTGTCATATCATCCAGGGCAGAACCGAGGCCCTCCCCCATGTGTTCATGCCAAGAGCACAACCATCCATGTGGAATGGGTTCCCAAAGTCCATTTGTATGGCAGTGATAACTTCTGTTCTACTACCCAAGGTCCCATAGAGTGCTGAGACCTCCTCGCTGACACCCAAATTTACGGGGTCTGGATCAGCTTCAGTCTGGGATCCATGAGCTCTCTGTTATTTAGGTCAGCAGCTTCTGTGGTTTTCACCTACCTGTTCTTGGCCCCTTTGCCCATAACTCCTCCCTCTCTGCAACTGGGTTCCAGGAGATCAGCTCACTGTTTAGCTGTGGGTGTCTGCCTCTGCTTCCATTAGCCACTGCATGAAAGCTCTAGGATGGTATATATGGTAGTCATCAATATCATTATTAGGAAAGGGCATTTTAGGTAGCCTCTCCACTGTTGGTTAGATTGCCAGCTGCTGTCATCCTTGTATATCTAGATATGGAGAAAGTGGAAAGCCTTGACATGTTCATGATTTGAGTGGAATTTCTCTGGGTTTCTCTCCATCTATGTTGGCTAAAGGCTTGTTATATATTGCTTTTATTATGTTATATATGTCCCCAATATGCCTAAACTCTGTAAGACATTTATCATGAAGTAGTGCAAACATACCCAGTATGAATAGATGACAGGAAATAATAAAACTGAGGGATGAAATCAATAAAAACAACAAAGAGAATAATACAAAGAATCAATGAAACTAAGTGTTGGTTCTTTGAGAAAATCAACAGGGTATACCAATTCTTACCTAAACTATCATAAAGACACACAGAGAGAATCCAACTAGAATTTCAAAGAGGAGTGGATGCCAGTACTCATTTGTAACATGAGTTGCAATTGATCTTGATAATAATTTAAAAAACTCACAGTCAGATATCAGGTAAGATGTTGAAAAATCAGAGACAGAAAGAGCAAGTCACATCCAACTCTCACCTTGCTAACTCCTCAGCTGAAAGGGGCTCAGTTCCTTTCTCCTCCTACCTTATCTTCTCCCCATCCAGATATTTTACTTCATGTCTTTCTGTACAGACCTCCAGACCCCTATGCTTAACTAGTGGTGATCTCTGCCCTCTGATCTTCAGTCAAGTTTTATTTGTTAGAGTACAAAAAAAGATATCATCACACTCCTTAAATTATCCTACAAAATAGAAACAAAAGGAAAATTACTAAATTAATTTGATGAGGACACAGTCATTCTGATACCCAAACCACAAGGATTTAATGAAAGACATTTACAAACCATTTTCCTTAATGAATATAGGTACAAAAACACTCAACAAAATACTCACAAACCAAATCTAAGAACATATCGAACATAATGTCCACCATGATCAACAGGATTTATCCCAGGCATGCAGGGATGGTTCACCATATGAAAACCAGTCAAAATATTTCACAATATGAAAAAACAAAACAAAAACAAAACAAACAAACATGATTATTTCATTAGATGATGAAAATCCTTTCACAAAATTCTATCCCCCTCATAGTCTACAAGTATGTTATTGAAATTTTTTGGGTCTATGTTCATTAAATTTATTGACCTTTGTTTTTGTAGTATAATTTTCCTTTTCTTTTGTTGGATATTTATCTAGTTCTGATATCAAGATAACACTGTCTTTGTGAAAAGTGTTTGGAACTATTTCTACCTTTTCTATTTTTTCAAAATAATATGAATAGTATTGACATTAATTCTTCTTTAAAGGACTAACAGTTATAACCAAAAATCCATGGTGAAAACCTCAGAGGCCATATGTGAACCCTTAGTTACTATTATGCCCTAATTACACATAGTATCAAACTGCCCTCTATCTTCATGCCTCATCAGTAAGGTTTATTTGTAATGGCCAATTTAGAATCTAACAAGTGAAGAAGGTGAAAATGCTAAGCATCAATGGAGTGTTTAGCCACATATAGGACATCTATAACAACTGATTATGGCTCAGAGATTATCTCAGAAAAAGCATGAGTGGAAGCAGGAAAGACTGTAAAATTCACAAGTTGGGGAATATCGAGACAAAAGAGTGTCTTATGGACAATTTGAAATAATGAACTCAGAGCATCTGTGGTTGCCTGAAAAATGTAAATTTCCTTAAGATCAAGAAATTTCTCTTGGAAATCAATTGCTCATGCTGGATTGCTTTGTCCAGTCTGAATACAGGGGGAGGTGCTCGGTCCTATGACAGCTTGATATGCCATACTGTGCGGAAGTGCATCAGATGCCTGGCCCTTTCTGAGTAAGTACAGAGGAACAGTAGCTTGAGTGATGTGGAGGGGATGAAGGGGAGTTGGAAGAATATAGGGAGGGGAGGCTATGAACAGGGTGCAAATTAAATATATTAATTAATAATAAAATATGAAGTCTGTCAACATTCTAACATGGAGGGGGAGGCGGCAGGGGTGCAAGTTAATGTTCCTCTACCACTAACTGAAGACTGAAGACTTATTATCAGATGATGGCTTGTATTTGAGGGAGAGTCAGTTTTGTTTAATGGTCGGCCTCCTAATAGGTTGAAATTGTAACCTGATACTTATGCATATATGAATATCACATATTGAACTTCATTGATTTTCAAAAGAGGTGACCCAAACTTTAGAGCAAATAGTGAAGTGGGGGTAAACCTGAGAAGAGTTAAGAGGAAGAATGGTAAAAATGACATATTGAAAAAAAAACCTGAATTTTGGATGGAATGATTGTTTACAGTTTACAGGACAAATAAGCCATTATCAGGATTATGTAGCAAAATAAGAAGTATATTATGCTAATGTAGCATCATAATCATTAGGGGGAATTATTTACACATAAATCTTCCATCATGAAAGCAAGGTTTTTACAATATTAATCACTTATTCAAAAAGTGCACTAAAGGAGGACACAGGAGAAGTACAGTCCAAACTGGGCTGATAATGGTTTTATCATGTCTCAGTGTCCAGCACAGGTTTCCTAAGAAAGAAACTACATTGTCATATTCAATATCAGTCACAATTAGTACATATATTTGAGGCAACATGTTACAATAATATAAAGATATTTTAGAATTTATTTCTATGTTAAGGAGAAAAAGAATCTGAATGCAAAGAACACATTTGAGTGATTCAGGGATGGCAGAAATATGATTAACAACCTTCTATGATTCTTACAGCATTAAACCGTTTCAGAGTCATTAGCATTTTTCTGCCCCAAGCCACAAAACCATCTGTTTTGCAAAGAATCATGTGATTTTTGCTAGAAAATGATACTATAATCTAAAACTCTAATAGCAGAATCTGTCACACATAATACTGTTTGACTACAATTGAGATTTGGTCAAGCAGTGTGAGAACAAAGCAACATTTCCTTTTGCATCCAGCATATGAGTCTCGTTAACTCTTCTTACCATAGAATTTCCTCCCACATTTTGTCTGTATCACTACCTTTAACATGATGTGCTGCATTATGGCATATGTCAAAATCATGACTCCGAATTTATAAGCTTCCCTGTCCCCTCCTTGTAAAATCTACAGTCTTACCATCAGGGAACTTCCTAGAAATCACTCATTATGTTCTTATAATAAAAACATAAAGTAAAGTATATTGATAGCATAAGGATATGAAAAGATAATTGGTACCATTTAGTTTTGGAGACATAAGGGAAGTGAAATCCTAAATCTTAAATAAGATTCGATCTGTCAAGATCTAGAGAGCCAAACACTGGAAAGTACTTTGCACACTAATGCTGACAGGAATGTGGTACAATTGAAATATTGTACTCTGCCAGTTTAAAAAGAAATTTGGTAGAATATTTAATAAAAACTCATGTGGCTAGAAATATGCCTTAGTGGGATACTGGTTGCACTATCAGAAAACTGAAGTTCAATTCCCGGAACATGCATGGTGTTTACAACTGCCTATAACTCCAGTTCAATGAAAGCCGACTCCCTTTCTTAAATTCTCCAGGCATAAACATGGTACATAGACATAAAGGCAGGCAAGACACCAACACAAGGGAAAATAAGTAAAATTTAAAAAATAAGTTGAACATATAACATAATTTGATTTATTATTGCTGAGTAAAACTTCACTGCAAGTATATGTTCCACAATATATGTCTATTTATCTCTTGGTATTTACCTATGCTTATACCATAATTTGGCTATTGTGAATGGTACTCTAATAAATTTATACGTGAGTTTTTATGGTATTCTAACTTAGGTTTCTTCAATCACTAACCCAGGGATAATATAGTTAAGGAATAAGCTTCATTGATTTTACCTTCTTTCACTGATTCATAGATTACTTCATTTATTGTATATATGTGGATGTATGTGTGTACACATGTAGAAATCACAGGCAGTTGAAGAAATTGGTTCCCTTCTTCCACTATGCTGGCCAAGTATTCACATTTAGGTTGTCGGGTTTGTAACAAGTACTTTTACATTCTAAGCCATTTATTTTTGTCAAATACAGTCTCTAGCTTAACTATCAAATGATCCATCGTTTGCTTTTATCTTTTGCTGTGCTTACATGTGGCATTTAACATTGAAATAAAAATGGATTAAGAGCTAATTCAAAATAGATATGCTACCTGGAATATCTCAGCAAAGAAATTCTAGGAATTATAAGTTCCACATTGTACCTGTTTTACTATTGAGACACTTGGTCTAATGCAAAACCCGTGATCATAAATCTATTAGAGATGTTCTTTAGAAGAAAATACACTGGTTAAACATGTAATCACTGTTAAAAGCTTAATGCAATGACACAAATATTAAATATTTATTGTGAAGTAAATTCGTTGCTAGCAGTATAGTATTAATGTAACAGAATTGTACATTAATATAGATAGCCTGAAATAAGATGTGTTGATAACATTTGTTTTTACTCTAATAGCTAATCATCAATTAATATTAACAAGTACTTTTTCAGGAGACAGAACTATGTCAGAACCCAAAAATCCTCTATACATATCACCTTGATTCTCCTGATATACTATGAGGAATGACAGTGGTACTTAATTTATGTCACTGCTTCTCTGAGCATGGTTTTATATTGATTACCATGTTTGAATACTTTGCTCATTTCACATAGAAATTGTAGTCCATGAATGGTTTGTTCTGTGTTCTTTCATTTTGGTTTTGGCCAGTTCCATTTTAGATGAACATTTGTGCTTTTCTAACCTTAACTTCAATTAGTCATACTGCCATAAAAATATGTGTTCATATGCTCAGGATGGCATGTGTGTTCAGACAAGAGAAACTCCAGTTTTCAAGTTGCTTCTAGTCAGCATTTATTAGGGCTTTGATCGCTGGTGTCCTTGGCCAGCACATACATTATAACTCCACTTAGATATGTTGCTTCAAGTAGCTGTGAAGTCACATTCATGCTCATGGGATGTCCTGGTATTCACTAAAATACAAAGGATTTTCTTTTTTGAGTGAAATTGAACAATTTCCCAGTATTACATTGAAGATCCAACCTCTATTTTATCATAATGTGATTTTAATGATGCAAGTTCTTTGAGGAGGTAACATGAGGTCATTTCAGTGAACCACAGCCTATCACTAGTGATATACTCTTACAGAAAGGAAATGAAGACACAAGGAACCCATGCAAGGACAGAGGAAAAAGAATTCATTCTGCTCAAGCATGGAGCCCTCAGAATAAGCCAGAAGTTCTCCGGTGACACATTATCTTATTTGCAAAACTAGGATAAGCTCTGAAAAATCATTGGTGAAATTATTTCATGATGGCAAATCCTAATAACCAATGTGCTTTCTTGCAATTTGTGTTTTCTTTGAATAATCTACCTTTTCCACTTTTGTTTTCTTGAAACATGTCTTATGAAGAACAAACCGGCTTCAAACATGCTTTGTGTAGCTTTGGGAATCAAACCCAGGACTTTGTGAATGCTCATCCTGTAAGATAGGTGGACGGAGTTATAAAGAAATAGTCTGTTAACATATCATTGACTATACAAGGCAAAAGGCCAGTCAACAGATTTCCCCAACTAGGCCATACCTCTTCATATCAATCATCTTTCAATAATATTATTATCTTTCTCATCAATGAACTAATCATCTAATGAAATCAGATCCCTCTAGATTCCTTCACCTTGGATAAACTACAACTTCATAGCCAAGACTTGAACACATGACTTTTTCAGACACTTCAGATTCAATACAAAATGAATAGGTAGAATTAATTTACTGGGGTTTATTGGTATAATATTTTTAAAGTAAATATGCAAAGCTTTCACAGTGTTGATATTTTCTCGACAAATCTCATGCCAATAACACAAATGAAATATTAAATATCTGGATGGGTACTATTCAATTTCCTAATGTGTTACTTAATTAATGGTACAGAAGTAGTCAATGAATAAACTGAAAGTAGTCTGTCATTAAATTCAGCCTGATTCATAAATTCAGTCTTCAGCATTTGGTTAGAATATTCCTTCTCCTTAATCTCAGCATTTTTGTAACCATACAGTCAAAGACATCCCACTTATCTCTAAGTGTTCAAGCCAGTTTGAAGAGCAGCATAACCTATTTTACAATGAGCAACAAAAGAAATGCAGTAGTTTGTGATTTTCCAGTCTAGGAAGCAGAACAGAAATAAAAAATAGTTTTTAAGGCATATTTTGTCAGTTCGGTTATAAAAATTGAAGGGTTTGAATGTTAATCTGTAATGCAGATTGGCACTTTAGAGTTCAGATAAGCAAATCTGTATCATGATATTTACAAAATGCATGTCACTGGTGTTCATGATAACAGTCAGAGTAAAAAAAATGGCTTTCATCTTTTTTCTCAAAGAGGCATCAATAAGGTGGATGATTCCAAGAAAACAGATTCTAATAGACTCAACAGGAAGGATAAATATATGAAGTCAGGAAAAGTGTGGCAACATGCACAAAATCTGCACAGGTTCATGCCAGATGTGGTCGCAGATTTGAGAGGTAGAAGTGAATGTGACCTTGTGGTGGTCTGAATAAGAATGTCCCCCATAGACTTGTAGATTTGAATGCTTCATCATCAGAGAGTGGTACTATTTGAGGATTAGGAGATACAGCCTTGCTGTATTAAGTGTACTTTGATGAGGGAAATATATCACTGAAGGTGAGTTTTGAGGTTAAAAGAATCTAAGCCACGCCCACTGTCATTCTCTTAGTACTCTCTGTGCATCAGGACATAGAACTTTCAAGTACTTCTCCACCACCATGTCTGCCTGCATGCCTCCATACTCCCCACCAGATGAAAATGGACTAATCTGAAACTGTAAGCAAGCCCCAATTAAATGCTTTCACATACGTCTGTGTGTGTGTGTGTGTGTTTGTGTGTGTGTGTGTGTACATGGGCTACTTAATTGAAGGTACAGAAATAATCAGTGAATAAGCTGAAAAGTAGTCTGCCTTTAGATTTAGCCTGACTCAGAAAACTCAACCATCAGCATTTAGTTAGAACATTTTTTTCTCCTTGGTCTCAGCATTTTCCTAAGCATTCAGCCGAAGACATCACTTATCTTAAAGTGTCCAAACCAATCCAATGTGAAGAGAGAGAGAGAGAGAGAGAGAGAGAGAGAGAGAGTGTGTGTGTGTGTGTGTGTGTGTATTACTGTAGAAGGGCAAAACATTCTGCAAGTAGACCCAACTACTATGTCTTGGTTCAGAGCAAAAGGAAGCATATTTTTAGAGGAAATGCATTAAATGATTCTAATAGAAGTGAATCATAAGGCTACTGGACAAACATGAGGACCTAAGTTCAAATCTACAGAAACCAGGTAAAAAACAAGGTAATTTGACATGAACATGTAACCCTGTTACTGAAGACTGTGTGAATGAGAAACATTATTCATGGATTTTAAAATTATTATTCTTTTTATTTAGGTTATAAACAACCTTGTTTCACATGTCAATCCCAGCTCCCTCTCCCTCCCCTCCTCCCCTGCCCTCCCCACCAGGCACCCAGTGCCCCACCCAAACTCCACTCTGATCCCCAGGTAGGGTGAGGCCCTCCATAATGGATCTTCAGTGACTGTCATTTCATCCAGGACAGAGCCTAGGCCCTCCCCAAGAATCTCTGCTGAGAGAGCATCTCATATTGTGGCATGGGCACTCAAAGTCAATTTGTACACCAGGGATAAATACTACCCATGGCCCCATAGATTACCTAGGCCTCCTCTTTTAGTGGTCGAACAACCTATATGTTCATTGACAGAGTCTGTCTCAAGGGAATAAGGCAGAAAGTGATAGAGCTACCTGATATTCCAGTCTTATCTCCACTTATGTGCTGTGTGTACTCCAACCCACATACACATACATCACTCTTTCATGCACACATGCTCACACACACACACACACACACACGCACACACATATTTAAAAACAATATTAAATCAAAGTAGATAATAGGTTGACATATGTATTTTAAATTATATAATGGATGTCTACTACTTACAAGAACAAACATCATGTATTAATTTCCATTGTTACAGAAATGTTACTGAAGAGCTATCAGGGGAATGAAAATTACTGCGAGAACTCCCAAAACATAAACCAACCAAACAAATACAACTGGAAAGTTTAAAAGGGACCTCATTAAATGCTCATTGAATTCTCCAGCTCTCAAATAAATGTGATGCCCACTTCATTTTATTTTACCTATCTCCCATCTTATCATTGTAACATTATTTTCTTTTTTACTTTTGATAAACATATTGTAACGCTATGAGAATCCTTTGAAAACCAATGAGTCATCAATAAAGCCACCTGTAAATCTTTGTCAGCGATTTGTCTTTAAAATCATCTGCACCTAGCTAGCATATTTTTTTCAAAGGCCAGATACAATTTGGAGGACACTAATTCCAGGTGATTTACTGAAGAACTGAAAACAGTAGTATATTACTGTGTGGCCTGAAGTCCCTGGAAAAGGTTTTACCAGGGCCTCCCACTAACTGAAGGAGCTCTCTCTCCACATTAGTAACTGCAATAGCAAAGGACCCTCCAAGTACACTAACATGAGATTAGTGAAAAACAGAAAAATGAAACCATAGAGAAGAAAAACTTAGAAAACAGAATCATAGAGAATAATTATGTAATGTTTCAATTCTCTGGCTATTCTAAGTACTTAAAGGTCTCCCCCCATGAGTCACATCTTTGTTTTAATTTTTGTTTGTTTGTTTGGGTAGTTCAGTTGTAGGAAGTAGAGAAGTTTAAGATACAGGGCTAGAGGGAAGTGAGTAGACTTTGGTAATAAAGGTAACAGAAAGAGCCAAGTCATATTTCATCTTTCTTTCCTTATTCTTCCATAAAGTCAGTGGCTGTTCATCAGTATGTATGACTATGAAGGGCTTCTGCACACCTAACTGTGATATAACACAAATAATAAAATCCCAGAGACAGATATTAGGTTTCAAGCTGAAGATCTGAGAAGCAAAGTAGCTAAGCACTAACTATTCCCTCTACCTCAGACTGAAATGAGTGATCCCTTCTCCACAAATCCTCAGACTGCAATGCTCTCCACGAATCCTCAGAGGCAAATGCTCTTCAGTTCCAGTCTCCTCCAGTCTTATATCCTTTCCATGCCCAGCCATATCACTCCTATCCCTACCCCTCTAGTGCTGTTATTAAAGGCTAAGCTCTATCACTCTTGTGTAGCCCTGGATGTCCCTGAACTCACAGAGATCTGTCTCCTGAATCCTAGAATTAAAGCTGTATGTCACCACTGCCTGGCTGCTATGGCTAGTTAGTATGGATGCTGGAATTAAAGGTGTGTATCACCACTGCTTGGCTCTATACCTGTGGCTAGCTTTGCAGTTTTATCCCCCATTGCTTTATTGGATCATAAACAATATAATGACATACTTAGCCAACGTACTCCTTACAGTATCAAAACAACCAACATTAAAAGACAAAAGAGACAAACTACACCTGAGCTTTCACTCTAGCTCAGAACTTCAACCGTGGGAAACCATGGAAAATTGGGGTTAACAACTCCATATCACTGATAGCTACTTTCCACTATTTCAGCACTATTCAGCTAGAAGGAGTATTGAAAGGGGAAAAGTTTGCAAAATTCTCTCTTCCATATCAATTCAGGTTAGGCTCCTGCCCTATGGAAAGACACAGAAAGGAAGAAATGAATATGATGAGGAATGGGGGAGTAGACTGAGGGGCAGGCCTGTTTGCTAGCTGGGGCCATGATGATGATTTTCAGCCAAGGGCCATATCAGGGCACCTGTTCTTACACTAGCAAGGGTCATGGTTGGTGCCCATGGTTCCTGTTACCATCGAGTGTTATGCTAATTCCAGTGGCCTGAACTGCCTCCATGGTCCCTGTTTGGGTCCACGATTCATGCTGCTGCTGGGGCCATACTGATCAGAGTGGCCTTTGCTGCTGCATGGGACTATGGTGATAACCAGGTTTATGCTGCTGCCATAGATCATGACTGGGTCCGTGGTCCCACCACAGCCAAGGTCTGTGTTGCCCATATCCCAAGAAGCAATTAAAGGCCACATGAAGCCTGGGGTCTGAGATGCAACCTATATATACGTTTATTGGTGTCCAGGTGCCGTACTGCTATCAGAGTCATCCTGATGGAGGCTACCACTTGGAGCTACAATACCAACTAGGCCAACCTGTTGCCTGAGGCCATGTCTGAATCTTTGGCCCAGCAGCAATCAGGATCTGTGTTGAAGTCTTTGGCCCATGTTGCCACTAGGGTCGATAAAGAAGCCTGGGATATGGGCAAGAGACTGCAACTTGGCTGGAGTCTGAGGGCCATGCCACAGCAGGGAGTCATACAGATATGGTTAGACTGCATTGCAGAAAACCAAAATTTCATTTGCAAGGGGTTACTAATTGGAAATAGCTTCCAAATTAAGGATGCCTACATCTTTTGTCCTCTGCTACTTTCAGCACTACGATCCCTATTGGTGCAGACCTAGGTAGGCTCAATGCTTGCTGCCACAATATCTGTGAATTCATATGTGTGTTGACCCTATTGTTTTATGAGGCCTTGTTTTATTGGTGTTCTACTCCCTCTCTAAATCGTCTTTCTCCCTCCTCTTCAATAAGGTTCTCTGAGCCCAGATGGAAGAAATTTGAAGGACACCACTTATTTAGGGGTGAGTGTACCAGACTTTCTTTTGGGTCACTAATCAGCTCCCAAATCACAGTATGGATGGAGACTTATTATTAGTTATAACTGTTTGGCCCTAGGTTAGGTCTATTTCTTGTTACCTCTCATAAGTTAACCTGTTTCTCTTTATATACATTTTGCCTTAGGGTTTTTTACCTTTCTTTCATTCCATATATCTTACTCTCCTGCTGTCTCCATATCTGGCTGGTGGTTACCTAGCTTCTGGACCTAGGCATGCCCCACTCTTTCTCTGTTATTCTCTTGTTCTTCTACTTTCATTCTCTCCTATTATTCTCTCTGCCTCTGAATACCACCTATGCCTCTTCTGCCTACCTATTACCTATTCAGTTTTTTTTTAAAATTAGATCATTCAGGTTCCTTACGCAGGCAAGGTAAACAAATGCAACACATAATTACATAGTTAAACAAATGCAGCTTATACAAATGTAACACATCTTTGTACAGTTAAAATAGCATTCCACAATATTTATCCCCTTTTGTTTAAGTAAAAATAAAGGTTTTTAACTTTAACATAGTAAAATTATATATAATCAGAACAGTTTTCAAGTTAGCATTTGATTTACAATATCCAGTCTGTTGTATTTGGAAAATGCAGATACTCCATTATTAATCTTGCCTTCATGAATTAAAAAATTTGTATCTAAGTTATCTTCTGTCATAACTAAGGGAAACCATAACTACAACTATCTAGTCTACAGCTCTATCAAATGCTACAGAAGGATACCATAATACTGCAGTAGACAGAAAGTGCAGTGGAAGATACTACCAAAACTATAGAAACGAAAGTCATCTGGTTCCATGTACATATAATAAACGATCCTCTGTAATGCTGAGGTATTCATCTTTGGACTACAGCCATAGAATATCCAGCAGACTCTGCTATGAAGCAGGAATTTTGAGGGACTGTCCTACCTTGTCTTGGAAAAGTTAGACAGTCTTTTTCCTTTGTGTCTTTCTTGTGCAGTTTAGACACTATAATGCCAGCTGTCAATGTAAGATTAGTTAGTTTATTTGCCCAGTAACTCATTTCGCCAAAATGAAAGCAAGCTCCATAGGGGGCTACCTCAATTTCCACCATCTTCTCTGCCGTAAATTGGTGCTGCCAGGAGCAGATATGTCTCACTGTCATGAAAAGCCGCAGGTTATTAAGCGTTTTAAATGTCATATTCTATAGGTCTTTGAAGTGCTTGACAATCACCTATCTATAAAAATATGTGTTTAATCATGAAAACTTGCCCAATATGACTACAACCCTCAAATTCTCCTCAGTTCTAGCTGTCTTTCCCCAACATTCCTTTCCCTGCCCCACTTGATTCTCTCATGTCAGACCCAAATATACTCATAAAATCTGTTCTAGTCCTCTCTTCATTGGATATCTCTGTTTCCCACCCAGTCTCTTCCTCTTTACCTAGCCTCTCAGAGTCTATGGTTGTAGCTTGGTTACCATTTACTTAATGGCCTCGTGCCACCAATTACCTTGTATATTTTGCAGACAGGGCACTACTGTCGGTCTAAGGGCTACCAAAGTAACAAAGTAATATCAACCCAGGTACAAATTGTTTATATTAAAACAAGGAAGCCTGGGATCTACCATCTTGTATTCTGTCCATCCATGAAAATGTTAAATATTTTCTGTTTTAGGAAACATAGCAGTGGAACCCACAGGAGAAATGAAGTTTGTTTGTTTACTTTTAACTCAAAGCTCTTAATTACTATATACAAAACCTGGTATGGTTAATACTTGAAACTATCCCCAGCACTCCTATAATTCTGCAGAAGATCCTGCTTGTTCAACATGTTTATTCTATTCTGGCACTCTTTACAGTTAGAATCAAATTATTCCCAACAGGTTTAAGATTTCTGTCATATAAACTGTCTCATTTCAGTCATGAACTGGACACATAGTTACCCAGACAACCAAAATTTGAATAAAACTTGATCACAAGTTTAGTGATCAAGTTCCTCCTTCAGTATGGAAAGGAAAATTACTACAATCATTAATTAGAACATGATAAACAAAGAATAAAATGGAAGTAGATCAAACACGTATTTTTCTGTTGTTTCATATAGTATTGGGGATTTTTTGACATGTGGGCAAGTTCCCAAGATCATCAGGCAAGCAACTTAGATAGGTTTGAAAATAGAAAATGAAAGTTACCAGACATATTTTTTTCCATTAGGTAAAAGAACATTTTGTTAAAAGGAAGAAACTACTCCTCTCACCCAAGACAGAACATTCTCTGAACTATGCATTTATTTGAAATGTTAAGGTTACTGTACTTTTTAGCAAATAAGTCAACTGTTTTTTTTCTCTTCTTCTCAGTCTTAGGATATGAAAACACAGTTTTCTGTTTTTTTTCTTTTGCATTTCTTACAGAGTTCAAAATAATGGCTCTGTTTCATTTCAGTTCTACAAATGCCACCTTTTATATAAACAGAAGAAATCATTTTGAAGCTGTAATATCATCAATATATTAGAAGTATGCTGTGTCTACTCATTTCAGATTTATCAGTAAACCAGTGAGACTAACAGGAAGTAAAATCATGCAATATGTCGATTTTGGGTAATAAATTCTAGCCAATTTTTAATTGGAAGGTATTTATCAAATACAGCTGTTTTGTTCTGGTATTATTAAATATTGACAACCTATAAAACCTACAGCTTCGAAAACAGCATATAGATAATACACAATCACTCACAACACTTTTGTTTCCTCTAGATGGTGGACTTTATTCCTTTGTATTAGTTTGAATTTGTTTACAAATTTGCAGCTGTGTTTTTCTGGAATTAAAGTTAGAAGATGTATTTAACTGTTTTGTTACCCCAGAAAAAATTTTAATGACTGCAAAAATATAATGAATTCTGAAATATTTCAGAAGGAATTGTATTTAGTCTGACAACTTCTTTATGTTTTGACGCATTTGGTGTAGCATTTGACTGCATTAAATATGTATTTTTACAATATATGGTCACATAGTTAAATATTATGCTACTACCAAATGACAAATAAGTCATAAAGTAAACAGAGAACAAATTTGCATAGTGCCCAGAAAATTTGCCCAAGTTTCATTGGCATAGTCTCCTATCATACTTAGTATGGGCTGTGTCAGAAAATTTAAACATGGGGCTTAGACTATTTTATCCTCTTCTATCTCTTTAGTATTGGCTTCCAGTTTTTTAAATTAGAATTTCAAAAATAAGTGTTATTAGGTATTAATTTATTAGATATTATATGAAAAGAAAGTCATTTTGCCAAATGTATTTGATACTTTTTATTCCTAAATTTCTTTTTCTTTTTTAAACAATGATCCAAAAGACATTTGCTAATTTCATTTCATGAATATCATTTAGATCATTCACTCACCTTTAATGACCAATTTACCTCATTCTTAATGAAAACAATATTTGGAATATTTTTAAATTGATGATAGTGAATCTTATGTTTTATATATTTTAGTATTGTCTATTGATGTTCCATTAAAAATTTATGAAGCTTTCAAAAATTCTTGTGATTGTATTTAAATTGCATTATTTCCTTAAGGTATGTTATAGCATGCATATGATTCACTGAAGTATGTAGCTGATAGTTTTGTGATAGTTTATTATCTACAATAGAAATTTATAGATTGTGTCTATAGCACTTTATGGAGCTGATTTTATTTTTTGTACAGGATTATATGATACAGAAGCAAAAATAGCTTATTTTTAATATTAGTGACTTTTATATTTTTCTTTGTATAGCTTTTCTAGAATTTATAGTACTATGTTTAATAGCAGTGTCAACATATGCATTCTTACCTGGTTCTAAATTAGCTTCTCTTTCTGTAGCTGATGAATCAATGTTGAAATTTCTCAATTATGAATCAGTTTAGATCATTATTTGAGAGGAATTTGTGATTTAATTTTCCCCTCTTTATGTTAATGAGATTTATCTAAATATTTAATTTAAATATGATCTACATTTACATTCCAGAAATAAGTTCTATTTGGCCATAGTTCTTGCAATTCTTGCATATATATTTGTTTAAGAGTGATTCCGAATTATAATTAGTAGAGATGAAGCTTCTTGTTAGGCACCAGCTTGATCTCTCTGTGTTTCAGTGCATGAGTTCTGTCTTCAGCAAAAGTTTTGCCCTCAGTTGTAGAAAGTAACCAATAGCCTTGGTAAAACCTGTGATGTTTTGGGTTTTTCCATGTGTTTGTTTTGTCAATAAGATTCCTACCAATATAGGTTTTGCTTGGTCGCATAAGATGTCTACATAGGGCATTCTTTCCCCTATTGTTTGGATAACTCTTTTTAGGTACTTTTTATATATGTATATATTTTAGAAAGTTTGTGCAGTAGTGTCTTTTCATATAGTTTTTCAATTTGCATTTATTGTTAGTTGCTGCTCCCAATATTTTCTTCTTTACACTTCTCTCCTGTCTGCCTCCACAGTTAATCCTCTATTTCGGTTTTCTCTTTGTCTATTTCCTCTTCCTTGGGAGATTCCCTTTTCCCCACTATTACCTTACTCTATACATAATCTCTGTGATTATATGGACTGTAATGCACATATCGAAAGCATCCACATATAAGAGGAGTAAGCACCAAGATTTTTAAGAGCCGAAGGTGATAAATGACTCCAAGGAATTAGTGACTTCCAAATCCAATAGATCTGCCGCACATATGAATGCACAGGAGCTATGGCTATGCACAGGAGTTGCAAACATAGGGTCCTGGTACTGGAAACAGGAGTGGGCATAACCAAGATGCTATATGCTATTCATACCTGCTGGCAATGGGAAAATCAGTTTCTTCAGTGGCGTCTCATTAGATATAACGATCACATTTCAGGACAGATGCAAGCCCAGTGTTCCTGGGTCAATCCATAATGAGCTCAATGGTATTTTTGTTTCATTTGTTTTGTTTAGAGGAATTTTTTGTCTTGTCTTTTACTTACTCCATTTTTCATTTTTTTGGTGTGTATGTATGTGTTCATTTCTTGATTTTTGTTTATTTTTAGTTTTGTTCATTTTTGAAAGAGAGGGATATAGATAAAGAACATAAACTAAGACGAGTGGGGAAAGGTAGAGTTTGAGAGATACTGGGAAAGGGAAATAATCAAATATATTACGTGAAACCAATTCATTTTCACTAAAAAAGTTATTCTTAGGGTCAGTGAAATGGCTCAGCAGGTAAAAACATTTGCTTTCAATCTTGATTACCTGAGTTGGGGCTCCAAGACTCACATGTGATGGGAGAGAACCAATTACTTCAAGTTGTCCTTTTTTTCCTTACATGTTCTGTGGCATACCTATGCAGATACACATATGAAAATAAAATTATTAACAATGATGTAAGAATAATACAATTTAATGATGAATCCAGAGAGGTTGCATTATAAGGGTTATTGTGTGTTTGCCTCTATGTTCCCTAGTAATGATGATTTCAGGCAATTACAGATTTTTTTCACTCTCTTTTTCTTTTTGAAAGATGAGAAAAACTGACAAGAAAAAGAGGTTCTTTAAATGTTTTATATTTTTGGTTTTGTTTGTTTGTCATGTAATAAATATTTTCAATTTTCTCATAAATAATTTACTTGCATTTCTCCATATCATCTCTCTTTTTTTGAGCAAAATTATAGTTGTTTAAAATATTTTGGAAGTAGATTTTTCATTGATTCTTTCTCAGGGATAGTGTCTGCTCATTTTTTTTATCCTTTGAATGTATGATGCTGTCCTGTTTCTTTGTCAGAGTTTTAATTTCATTCAAACATGCACATTTCTATGTTATATTTGATGACTTTCAAATGAATTTCTCAACCTTAATCACATTTGTCACTTTTTAACTCTTGTGGGTTTTCTCTCAGTCAAGGTTCTCCCTGTGGTATAAAGGTTAAGGTATTTTTTATCCATAGTAAGCTTAAACATGTGCAGTGACTTGTTAACTTTTTAAATTCAAATATATTTTTATGTTTTTCAATTAAATTATAACCATATTATTTCTTACCTTCTCTATCCTCTCTCCTTTCCTTGCTTATATCACCCTGATGGTTTCTTTTCCTTTGTTATTTTTATATAGATGTATAAATGTATACATATATAAAAACAGCATTCTCAGTACACTTAACATTCTTTGTATGTATATAATTTCAAGGATGATCACTTGGAATAGAAGAGGCAATTAGGGACTCATTCCTGAGAGAGGCCATTTCTCTGGGAAAACCTTGCTCAGCAAGCAGTCTTTAGTTGCCTGTAGTCCTTTATCTAGGGATAAGGCCCTACAAGGTATTTTCCTTTCCAGTGTACTATGTATGTTGTTATCATTCAGGTTCAGTTTAGGCAGCCACATTGTTGACTTGTCTTGGATATATTTCTCCTATCAATATTTAGAAAGAAAATCTCCCAGCAGGCTTCCTTTTACTCTGGTTCTTACCATCTTTCCACTCCCTCTTCTGCAATGTTCCCTGAAGCCTAGGTACAGGACCTACATTGCATATATATCTGTTAGGTCTTGTTACCTGATGATCATTTGTCTTCTGTATTTAGCCAGTTGTGGTGTTTTATAATGGTTTCCATCTGTGTCAAAGACAAACTACTTTGACAAAGGATAAGAACTACACATATCTGTGGCTATAAGGATATGTATTTAAGATACATCTAGGAATTGTGCTGGTTTAGTAAAGTGGTCCTGGAAAATTATCCTCTAAAATCAATGACCTTACTAACTTCCTGGCAGCTGACTATGTTTCTAGTTCAAGGAACAATCTCTCTGTGTCCCATTCGACCCCTAGTTATCAGGTCTTAAATCCAATTAGATCACTGTTAGTTACTGTCAACTATGATGCCAGTAGTGCACTTACAGGGATATCTAGACTTGTTCATCACTGCTATGGCTCATAGACAGCAAAACTAGGTAGGATTATGCATTATTCTACCTCCACCCCCTTCATAACTGGCATATACATTCTGGTACTATAAAACTTAGTACTCAAGGAAGAGGCTTTCTGGTCAGATGCAGCTCAGATCCTGTGAGTCCTCTGTCTAAAATGCAAGGTGTCTTAAGCAATTGGGATTTATCTTCAAACTTTAGGAGGCAAGTAAGTCAAGAAAAATAACATATACTGTTCTGCAAGGGGTCTCTTAAATTTCCCTAACAACGCAAAATGAGGATTTTCCTTGGCTACTACTGTAGTTTTGTTAGGAAATCTATGAGTTTATGGCTCTAGTAGTAAACTTGTAAGCCCTAGTGGCATGACTCTACAAACACACACAATTATAAGTAATTTCAGGTAAATGAAACACAATGTGATTCCTAATTCCCCTTCCCAAACTGATCCATGTGTTGCTCTTAAGGTTCTTCTTGTTACCTAGCTTCTCTGGAGACATGGATTGTAGTCTGCTTATTATTTGTTTTATAACCAATATCTACTTGTAAAGGGGAGAGGGTGGGACATGATAACATGAGTGAATGTGATTGTTTGTGGGGAGGATGGAGAGGGAGAGACAGGAAAGAAATACCTTAATATGAAGAGCTACTATGGGTTTGGGGAAATCCCTGGTGCTAGGAAATCCACAAGAATTCACAAGGATGACCCCAGCTAAGAGTCTTAGCAATATTGGAGAGGGTGGCAGAACTAGCCGTTCCTTGTAATCAGATTGGTGAATATCACAACTATCATCATAGAACCTTCATCCTTTATGGAACCATATGCAGAGATCTGCAACCAAACTTCAAACTGAGCTGTGGAGATCCAGCTGAAGAGAGGGAGGAGGGAATGCATGAGCAAGGGAGGTCAAGATCATGATGGAGAAATCTACAGAGACAGGTGAACCAACCTCTTGGAAACTCAAGAACTCTGGAGAGACAGCTGTGGCATCTCCATGGGGCCGAACTAGGCTCTATATATGTGGGAGACAGTTGTGAAGCTTTGGCTATCTTAGGGGCCCCTGGCAGTAGTACCAAGGTAACTTGTTGGAGCTCATTCTCTATGAGTAGATGCCACGCTCAGACTTAATGCACGGGTTAGGGACTACTTAGTCTTACCCCAACTTAATATGCCAAACTGTGTCCACCTCTCATGGGAGCCCTTAACTGTTGGAAGGAGTGGTCCTGTGGGGAGATAAGGGGGACTGGAGGAGGGGTGGGAGGTAGAACTTTGATTGAAAGGTAAAATTATTTAAAAAATAAGTATTTAACAAATGAAAATAGAATAAGAACATTAGGGGACAAAAAGAAGACAGGAGGTAAGAGGAAGGACAAAAAAGGACAATGAAAGGGTGAATATGACCAAGGTACATTAGAGACATGTGTGAGAATGACAAAATTAAGCCTATTATTTATAAAGTTATATTGGTACAAATTTTATTACAAAAATATGGTTCCTTACCAATTTTAAAGCATCTTTAGTGTTTTTTCCCTCTCCTCTTCCTTCTGTGTTGACCTCCTTCCCCTCACCAGTTGAAAACTCCCCATTGTTTTTCATTCATCTCCTTCATATAATACTTGAAACCGGCTTGTCTCCATTCTAGTATTACTTGTTACTTCCATGAGTTTTGTGTTTACTCCAGATTATTTCATTACTTCTAGGTATTTGGAGATAGGAACCACACATGACAGAAACCATGATGTTTATCTTTCTCTGCCCGATTACTTCACTCAATATATTATTTTCTAATTCCACCCATTTACTTGACCATTTTATGTTTTAATCATTCTGGTATCTGTTCCTCATTATTCATTCATCAGTTGAAGGATGTTTAGTTTGTTTCTATTTTCTAATTGAATAGTGTAGCAATGAACATGGATGATCAATATCTGTTGGACTGTATGTTGAATTTTTGGCATATGACAAGGAGGGTTATACCTGAGTCATACAATAGTTTTACTTTTAATTTTTTGTCACTTGAAATTAGTGTAGAGAATTATTTTAAACAATTTTCTTTCACATTCATCCACTTCAAAGTGCTTTAGTCTTTAATTAGTCTAATAAAAGAGAAAAGAGCAAGAATCAAATAGAGAAAAATTAAATACTGTCCATTTATACACCAGAACTCAATTCTGTCAGAGAGAGGGGCCTTTAAAACAGTTTGCAAAGGTAAACATACCCATCACCACTTTGTCTGCACTCTGACCATCAGAGACAGCTATTGCTACTCATGGAATGGGTAACTTCCCCTAAGTAAATGTGATTCCTACTCTTGGCAGTGTTGTACCAGCTGCTCCAGAAGACACACAGGGATTCTGACTGTACACATGGGTATCCTTTAGTGTACCAATAGCTGAAATTGACTGTAAGTAGTTAACTCTACAAATCAGCTCTTTTCTTGAATTCTATCACCTCTAGTAGGTTTTGAGGAAAAAATTAAATAAGAGAGTTTCTGCTAGTCCAAATATTGTCTGAGGAAACAATTTGCTTGTGTTTCCTACTCTACCTCCTTTCCAGAATGCTTATGGATTCTGTGTAGTTTGGAGACAAAAAATTTTACATAAACTCTTATAGCCATTAATTCTTCTTCATACTCACACTATTTCATGCTACTTGATATTTCTAGGTATAAAGATATAGTTTGTCAAAAGGCTTTTGATGTTCCCCATAAAGAATAAACCTAAAGTTCAACAACACTAGGATGCTATGCAACATAGACTAAAATAGGTTCTGGTAAAATAAAATAAAAATCAACATCAAAGTTAGGTACTGCTTGTACCATTAATTTGAAATTTTAGGCGGATCTCTGTGAGTTTGAGAACAGCCTGGTCTAGTTCCAGGACAGCCCCGAAACCACAGAGAAACCATTTCTCGAAAAGAAAAATGATGATATTGTTATAAAGCTGTGGTTTCTGATGCACCAATTACCATTATTATCATTAGGTACTTGCTATTGTGTTTGCAAGACTAACTGTCGAGCTTTTAATATTTTAAGTTAATTTGTATTTACATAAACATCATTGATGGATGTCATTTTTGTTGCTCAGTTAAAATTTATTTTGAGCAAGATATTTATTTGATTGAAGATACTAATCATGTGCTTATAAAATACATCATTGCTGAAGATTAATTATATCCACTATCGAAATCAATATTAAACCACACTTCCTTCATAATTAGAGAGCCAGAAAAGATTTCTATAGAATATTATAAATAGCATAGTTATATTTAATATCTGGCTTAAGATCCATAACAATCTATTGACAATCTCATAAATTAGCAATTCTAGGTATATTAAATTAATATTTACACTTAATGAAAATACAAATAAAAATTGTTATATTTTAGTAATGAAATAGTTAGTAAGATAACTAGATACTGATTGAACAAACAGCATTTATTATGCTTAGGAAGCATACTAATGAATAGTAATCAAATTAATTCACCACAATAAATAGATTTCTTGTGACATCATTTGACACACAGCTCAATCATCTTTGAAATTAAAGATTTTATTATCAACATCATAATTTTGCAATTTACTTAGGTGATATCTTTTAATATTCAGTTATTTGTATTTAAATAATAATATAGTTATTCAAATACGTATAACTACCTTAAACACAGGTCTTTTGAGTACATATACATGTTAAATGTTAGTAAATCTATAGTTTGAAAATCATTTTTACACACTAGCACAAAGTCTATATTTAGATGGCATTTTGTGAATATTTTTCTTTTAATTTGTTGTCTCATTACACAAAGACTTTTTCAAATGTCTGTATTGTCATTTTGGCAGTGATATCTGTCAGAGTAGGTAGTAAAATAGAAATCATTAGTAACACTGGAAGACCACAGCTGCTACTATTGTTATACATTATGAATAGCAAGATTTGGGATCTTTATGTATTATGTATTTCAGCATTAAGTCACTTGCCCTGCGTAGACAAGGCCCTTGGTTCAATACTTATCATGAAAAATAAAGAATAGCCATATCTTTTTTGTAGGCTCAATGGAAAAACGCCAGTATTTTTACAAATAATATAATTTTTCCACATATATTTTTTTCTGTGCCAACTATACCCCAGTACATCTTTTGGCAGGTTGAAAGTTATATGGCTTGGTTGTGGTCAAGCCATATCACTTCATTGTAAGTCTTGCCTGGTTATAGGAGATGACCGGTTCAGTCTGTGTATACCCCATTGCTAGGAGTTTTAACTAGGGTCACCTTTATAGATTCCTGGAATTTCCATTGCACTAGGTTTCTACCCTGTCTGCCAGATAATCTCCAATCCCTGTATTCTCTCCTGGAACTCTGTCTCTCCATCTTTCCCTACCTGATCCCTCCTGTTCCCAATACCCCATCCCCTCATCTACAACTGTCTATCCCATTTCTGCTTCATAGTGAGACTCATGCACCCCCACCCCACTCTCTGCCAGCTCTCCTTGTTCTGTAGCCTCTTTGGGTCTGTAGATTGCTGCACAATTATCCTTTACTTTAAAACCAGTAACCAAGTATAAGTGAGTATGTACCCTGTTTGTCTTTCTGGGTCTGGATTATCTCACTTATTGTTTTCCTGTTCTCTATATACTTAATGAAATCATAGTGAACCAATGATGGCATCTTGAATTCTTTCTTCCAACACATTCCTGCAGACACCACAATTCTACCAGTAATTGTGACTGCATTGTTCTCTGCTGTTAAAGTAGATTTATCATAGAGTAACTCCAGAGTACTTATAACATCCAGACTGCCTGAAGACAGTGTGAACAGTTTCCTCAAATATGGTAACTTGTTTTACCCTTCTTTCTCAAGGAAATAGGCACAAATAAAATTTCAGGACTGTTAGAAGTCAATAAAGAACTAACTGGTCTTCCCCAGAGAAAAATGCTTATTTTAAACATATGAAGGGTGTAATGTCCCTCCAGCTGCCTGGGTCCTATCATTGTCTCAGCCCCCAAATAACAAATGAGAGACTATATTAATTATGAAGCTGTTGGCTGTTTGTTATGGTTTCTTATTTGTTACCTCTGACTTAATTATTAACTTATAATTACTAATATTTATTTTTATAACGTATTATCTTACCGAGGATGCAGCTTCATGTGTCCTTTCTTCCTGGGATTACATGTTGACTCTCCACTCTTCACTACATTTCCCAGAATCCTCCTTGACTCACCTATCTTGCTTCCCTATTGACCAGCAGTGCTTTATTTATCAACCAATAGGACAACATATACACAGAAGGACTTCCCCCATCAGAAGGGTTTATAATAAAATACAACATGAACCTAACTTTTTTCACTACATTTTAGCAGGACTTAGTTACCAGCCTCTAATCTGTTTTAGTATCTCACAAACTAGGTTGTTATTATGCCCTTGGATCATTAAATGTGAATACATATCAAGAGTATTTCTATCATATATTTTGTGATAAATTTTATGATAAATTAATGAACATCATTATCTTAAGTGACTTTGTTTTGAAAATCTAATCAATGATTTCAACACTTGGGAGAGTTTTAATTTAAATACTAGGATAATATATCCCACTGGCAAATACTAAATTTACAAATTGTCACTAGTACAATTCTAAATGTACTCAGAAAGAATTATAATTACATGTTTCAGAAAACTGATGCCATACACATTATGTATTTAAATATGCTTGGTGAAAGTCCTGTTCTGAAAATATATTACAATTTATATATGAGTAACTGAAAAATTATTAATTCAGTGATAAGATAAATAAACTTCATTGCTTTTCCAGTTCTGTTCTTAATTAAACTCTCCTAGATGGCCAAAATACTAGGAGTATATAAGAGTTTTAATAGGAGGCCTGTTGACTTTTGAGAAGCATTTGAAATTGTCCTCAGGTTGTTGAGACACAGATCTGGGCCTTGGGTGTGTTTCCTGAGGTACTGCTTTTATTTTAGAAACAAAGTCCCATTGTTTCCAGTGTATAGCGAAAGTGGTAGAAGAATGCACTTGCTTCATAATCTTTAAACTTTCTCCTGTCTCTATCAATGAGAGTGATCTTCTTCTTCTTCTTCTTCTTCTTCTTCTTCTTCTTCTTCTTCTTCTTCTTCTTCTTCTTCTTCTTCTTCTTCTTCTTCTTCTTCTTCTTCTCCTTCTCCTTCTCCTTCTCCTTCTCCTTCTCCTTCTCCTTCTCCTTCTCCTTCTCCTTCTTCTTCTCCTTCTTCTTCTTCTTCTTCTTCTTCTTTTTCTTCTTCTCCTCCTCCTCCTTCTTCTTTGGTTCTTTTATTTAAAAGAAAGTTTTCTTTCCTTTTACATACCAACCCTATCTCCCTCCTCCCCTCTCCTGCCTCCCATTTTTCCCCATTACTACCCCATTCATTCCTCATATGGGGCAAGGCCTCTCTTGGGGTGTCAACAAAGTCTGGCACACCAGCTGAGGCAGGACTAAGCCCCTCCCCACTGCATCAAGGCTGAGTAAGGAATCCCACTAAAGGAAATGGATTCCAAAAAGCCAGTTCATGAACACAAGATAAATTCCAGTCCCGGGACCAGAAGTCCCTCAAAACAAACAAAGTCTGTTACCAATTCCCCAGCTGACAGTCCAGAATCTGTGAGCTCCCACTAGCTCTGGTCAACTGTCTCTGTGATCTTCCCCATCATGATCTTGATCCTTGATCCTCCTTGCTCAATCACATGATCCCTTCTCCCTCTCTTCATTCAAGTCTAAGGCTGTAGCTCAGTGCTTGGCCATGGATCATTGCATCTGCTTCTGTCCCTTACTGCATGTAAATTCTATGATGACAATGAAGGTAGTCATCAATCTGACTATAGAGGAAGGTCAATTCATAAATCCTCTCCACAGTTGCTAGGGGTCTTAGCTGCTGTCATCCTTGTTGATTCCTGTGAATCTTCCTAGCTCCAGATTTCTTCCTAACACCAATCCCATAATTACTCCCTCTATCAAAATACATCTTTCATGGCTCTCCCTCTCTATCCTTTCCCCCACTTAGCCATCTTAATCCCTCATGTTGCTGTTTCCCATTCCCTCTCTTTCTACCCTTCCTCACTGATTTCCCTGGAGATATTCACTTTATCCCCCTTCCTGGGACCCTCCATTTGTGGCCCTCTTCGGGTCCTTGTTTTCACTTAGCTTTTCTGGGATTGTGGATTCCAGCCAGGTTACCTTTGCTTTGCATCTAATATCCATTTGTGAGTGAGTACATACTGTGTTTGTCTTTCTGGGTCTGGTTTACCTCACACAGAATGATTTTCTCTTTTTCCATTCATTTGCCTATAAATTTCATGATGTCATTGTTTTTTACTACTTAGTAATTCACCATTGTGGAAAATGTGTTGCCGGGCGGTGGTGGCGCACGCCTTTAATCCCAGCACTCGGGAGGCAGAGGCAGGCGGATCTCTGTGAGTTCAAGGCCGGGCTGGACCGATAGCCTCCAAAACAATACAGAGAAACCCTGTCTCGTAAAAACCAAAAAAAAGAAAATGTGTCACATTCTTTGGTTGAGGAGCATCTAGGGTACTTCCTACTTCTGACTATTACAAAACATATTGCTATGAACATAGTTGAGCAGGTGACCTTTTGGCATGATGGAGCATCTTTCGGAGGTATGTTGATTCCAAATTTTCTTATAAACTAACTTGTGCAGTCACTCTGAAAATCAGTATGGTGGTTTACCAGAAAACTGGCAATCAACCCATCTCAAGAATGATATTCTAATGCAGTAACTTTATTTTTTAATGTGCCTCACCCTCTGGTTCATGATACATTTGAGGATCACATATGAAATAACCTGTATACCATTTATTTATACTATAATTCATAATAATAAAAAATACAGTTATGAAGTAGCAACAAAATCATTTTTATTGTTGGAGGTCATCACAACCTGCCCCCTTTATTATATCCTGTCTTCAAAGTCATCTCAGAAGAGTAGTCAGAATGATCTTTCATAATACTTCAGGTCATGCTATTCTTTTTATTAATCTGCTCTTTGTCATTATAGTGAAAGCATCTCAGAGAATATTCATCAAGGGGCCCCTGTGCTGGAAAGAAAGAATTCATCCCTAAAAGGAATAGAGTTAGACATGCCCAGTCTAAGAGTTTTCTAACAACTCACACCCACAGGGTGTGGCACTCAAGGACCTATCAGGTCAATGTAAACTTTACCTATTAAATGATCTATTACTTGCCAAATCACTGTTCTGTTAAATAGGTAGGTATCCACGATAGGGCATGTTTGCTGACACTTAGTCCATATGCAGATATAGAGATTTTTCAGCTAAATTCTCTCACTATTTCTAACTCACTCATATTCAACATATTTAAAATGACTATAAATATAGAGCAGGATTTGGTTCTGTCACTCATTAGCAGTGTTCTCACCCACCCCAGAGGCTTTCCATGAACTGTATTCTATTTGTGTAACACATTGTTTTCCTTTTAAACTTTGTCATGGGATTTTTGTAGGTACAGGTTTACTCATTAGGTCTTTCATGTCATCCTCTTCAAACTTACAATCAGTCTTTCTGAATCATTCTACATTGAATGTATTCTTCAGATTCCATGACAACTATAGAGAAGCAGAATGTCATGTCTTTTTTTCCTTCATTGACAACTTAATTTTTTGCAAAATAATAGTTGTGTTTTTCCTAAATAGTAGATGCTCAAGAGAAAGGATATGATAAAAATTCATATATTATTAATTTACATCTTCAAAAATTTATTAGAATACAGAACACAGCTATCAGTCTTTAGTGGAGTTCACTATTACACTCCTCTAAAACAGTCTAAAAGCATTAACATTTGAAATCTCCTTCAAATATAACCTAACACAGGAGCAATAAGAACTCTTGGCCAAAGTATAATATTGGAAACTATGTGCTTTCTTCCAAATGAGCCTCTTCATGGCTTCCTTATGGTGCACTCCACTAAGTGCAGTCTCAAATGACAAACTAGACATGGAATTATTACATTTTGTTATTGTCTCTAGGTGCACTCCTTCAGGCCAGACTAAGACACACTACTTATCAAGGTAATACTCCTTCAGCTACAGCTGTATTTGCTTTAGAGATAATTAGTTTTCCATCTGGCATTTGAGCGAGTGTATTACATTTGCTTTAGGGGCAAAATAGAAAAAAATGATCACAGTTCTACAACCAAGAAAATTCATCTGACACCCAGTGTAGAAATGACATACAACACTTACCCTGTAGTGCTTAAGCAGTTAGAGTGACAGATGAGTAAACTAACTCTGTTTATATGTGCAAAGAAAAACATCAGTAAACAACCAGCATTGTAGATGACAAGCTGCTTCATTGTACATTAATTTACCATGCTTATCAATTGGGTGATTTCTAAATTCAGTTGGAAAAGTAATTTAGGGTGCATGAATTTATAATGAACACCTTAAGAAGTGATAAGATGCTTACCTATTTATGTAGAAGCAAGAGCACTGGAAAATTAAAGGTGTAAATTCTAATCACATCTTTCAAATATAAAATGCACTATGCCTTGCAAAGTCATTAAGCCACACAGATTTAAATTCTGCAACAAATGCCTGGAAATAAAGTTTGTGATACTCATGATACTGTTGTTAAAAATAAAGTGGTTAATAACTTCTCTTGAAAAATGTGTTTGGGGCAGAAGACTAAAACTGTTATAAAGTCACCAAGAACCCCTTGTTTAGGGAAATGACAGAAAGCAAAGGTGTTATTTTTGGCAGATGGAACATTATTATATGCTGCAGTAAGTTTATAGCTCCTTATTGTTACATCATGTGGCATTTCAATAACTCACTAATAAAATAAAGCTTTGCTCTGGTTTTTTAACGACAACCACATAATAACTAGAACTGTAAGCATGCAATCTAATGTGAGAAGTTGCTTTTTGATCCTGGTAATGTTATACTAATACACGGTTCTTCAAAAATTCCTCACGAAGACTAAAAAATAAAAAAGATAAGGCACCCAAAATTATCATTTATATTTGTGTGGGTGTCATAGTTTTCTTCAACTGTCAAGTTGATCAAAATCTTTAGAACCTTGAAAGAGGACACATCATGTGACACCATCTCCATCAGATTGGCCTATTCTCTTTATTGTTCATTGATGTAGGTGAGCCTGTCTCACAGTAAATGATACCACAAGAGAGACTGCAAAAATAATAGTGCTAGCTCAGCCAGCTGCTTTGCAGTTTTCCTCCATATCTTCTGCTTTAGTTCCTGCCTCCAAGTTTCTGCCTTGACTTTCTGTACTGGCTTCAATGACTACTGGACTATAAGTTGTAAATCAAATAAACCCTTTCCTCTCTAAGTTGCTTTTGGTCAGTGTTTCATATCAGCAACAAAGAAACAAACCAGAAGCATTAAACAGGAATACAAAGAAGAAAAGTTTCCATCTAGAAAATTTGCTCTTAATATTAAAAATATAGGTTGCATTTCTAAACATAGGATTCATGTAGAAATATTAAATATTTGAATCTACAATCAATAAAAGGTAATAAATATTTAGTAATCTAGTATAATAAAAATGATCTTTGCTTAACTGATCCTTGCTCAGTCATTGGAGGTAAGAGTCCTAAAATTTTCTATTATGGTTAAACATGAACTATTTATTTATTATAGATCAACTGCAAGGGTCCCTTTTTCCAGGCAGTTTGAAGTATTACTGAGGGGATAAATTAAAATGATAGAATTCTAAAATTAACTGATAATATAATACAGCTTAAAATACAGAATATTATATCTTAGCACTATGAGATTTGATGCTTCATATAATATGGTAATTGACAGGATTTCCCTTCAGATGATTTATATTTCAAACAGTAATTAAACATGCTATTGCTAATGCAGCAGATATACTCAAAAGATAAGTTAACATGGGAACACCACAGACCCACAGGCTAAAGCTTCTGTTTCTTTTCTCAGGACCATCAGTAATGCTTTCATTCACTTTACAACCTACACTGTACTTGTGATGTTTTTGAACTATCTCAAACATCACATTGTGGTCATGTAAAGTGTTTGAGTAATCAAGCATTAGTAATATGTATTTCTACATGCACTGGTTATTAAGTGCAAAAATGGGAAAAGATCAATATCAAATTACATGTAGAGTTTGTAAGCAGAAAAAACATTTTTGACATTTTATAATAAGATGATTACTTTGATTGTGAAATTAAAGACATATTGTAATCATAACTTTTCTTGAATTATCTGAATTTAATTTTTAAAAATACTTAATAACTAAGTAATCTATTCCCATTCGTTAAGTTATTTGCTTTTAGTTTTAGTAAAAGTACCACAAACTGGTTCCACTCAGTTTTATCATTTGGTTTGCAGGTTGTTTGAAGTTGATAGTCTGTTCTCTAAAAGTTGATAACAACAGCTGTGTAGAGATATTGAAGCCAATTTTTTTTTATTTCAAAAGTCGAACCATACTGTATGTTGCAAAATGATGGAGGAATGAAATAGCACATTCCACATGGAATGTCAAAGGAAAAAGGCATCTATGTGTTAAGAAGTTGCCAGGCTAGCAGGTTTGCATGACTCTTCTTTAAACTCAGTATATCTCCAAAGCAGTACACTGTCACTGTAACGATATAAACGGCACACTTGCTAAGGGTATAAGTAACTGTTTACTGTAGAAATTACAAGAGAAACCAGCAACCAAGATGAGTCAAGCCTTTCGCTACTGAACCAGAAGCAAAAAAGAGAGCAAATGCGGCTCTGCTGCAGACTTTTATTCCCACCTTCATACACGCCTCAAGCGATGCCCAAAAGTGGTCCTAGCTAGCGGGTAGTTCACTGCCTTGTCTCTAGTCATGGCCAAAATGGGTGTGGTTACCACATCCATATGGCTTTTGTTGCAGTCCTAAGTTTCTTCCTACAGTACACCATTGGTCATCCTTGAGATGAATGAACTTCTCTATCTTGCCTGCCATTTTTTGTTTGTTTGTTGCCGCTATTTTTAAAATAATGATTCAATTGTCAAAATAAGAACCTCCTAGATTCAAACCAAGTCCTCATCTACCTCATTTGCTTGTTCAGTATATATAATTGTGCTACCCACACCCTGGATCCTCATTTCTTCTACAAACAGATGTAGTTGCCCACAAAAATTCCTACAATCTGGAGCTCCAGCCCCTTCCTTGAAATCACTAAGGTGAACAAATTTCCACACCAGTTGAAAGACATTAATGACTTTCCACCCAACATTGTGGACACTTGGAAACTCCTTAAGATCATACAGCACCAAGATTGCATGCATTTTCTGGGTCTCTAGCTTGCCTGCCAGCACCAGTGCCTAATAACTTATTTTGTGATCATGGGAGTCATGACCACATCAGGTACCAACAGAGCCAAGCTGACACCATGTAGGAACAGTATTCTTTCTGAAAGGATCATATTTTATTTAGTTAATAATTGTTATTTGTATTTCAACACATTTTACAGATTTAAGCAGTGTTCCCTCTTTGTAATTCAGTCAAATCCCTTTAGAAGATTTAATTATATTATCCTACACCTAACTTATTCTGTTTCCTTTCTTTTATTTTATTAAATTATATGTGCACTTTATGTGTCTTTCATTAGACAAGAGAAAGGGTTACATATAGGAGAAAAGTTATCACAACTTGCATATGATGTGAGCTTATGTGCTTATTTGTAAGACACCCAAAAAAGAACTCAACCCCTGAGGACCGAGCAACCAGGAGCCTGCTGAGAGAGCCTTCTTATTCCCACCCCCACTCAGGGCAGGGGGTGAAGCTCCCACCCACCGGGAGAAGGAGTGCCCCAGAACCATCTGCACCCAGTGTGAGACCTGTCAGTGAATTAGACCTGTTTGCACCCACCAAAGAGAACCTAGGACTATTACTCACCAGGAAAGTAAGAGACTGGTGTTATATTCAGGAAGTGGTATCCTATACCAATTCTTTCAATGGCACCTCCAACTTTGTCTTCAAAGAGGACATTGATCCATTTGGACTTAAGTTTTATGCAGAATGATAGATGTGGATCTATCTGCAGTCTCCTACATGCCAGTATCCAGTTATGTTAGCAACATTTATTGAAGATTCTGGCTTTTTTTCCAATGGATAATTTTAGCTTCTTTGTCAAAAATCAAGTGTTCATAGGTATGTTGATTAGTATCAGGGTTTTCAATTCGATTCCATTGATCTACCTGACTATTTTTGTGCCAATACCAAGCTGTTTTCAGGACTATAGCTGTATAACAGAGCTTGAGGTCAAGGATGGTGATGTCTCTGGAAGTTCCTTTATTGTACAGGATTGGTTTGGCTATCCTGGGCCTTTTGTTTTTCCAAATAAAGTTGAGTATTGTTCTTTCAAGGTCAGTGAAGAATTGTGCTGGTATTTTGATGGGGATTGCGATGAATCTGTAGACTGCTTTTGACAAGATTGCCAGTTTTACTATTTGGTCATACCAATCCAAGAGCATTAGGAGTTCTTTCAATTTTCTTTACTTTCTTTAATTAATCTTCTTTAAAGACTCAAAGTTCTTGCTGTACAGGTCTTTCATTTGTTTGGTTAGCCTTATCTCCAAATATTTTATGTTGTTCCGGACTATCGTAAAGTGTGATATTTCTCTGATCTTTCTCATCCCATTTATCATCAGTATATAATAGGGCTACTGATTTTTTGAGCTAACTTTGTTTCCTGCTGAAGTTGTTTATCAGCTGTAGGAGTTCCCTTTTAGAGTTTTTCGGGTCACTTATGTACACTATCATATCATCTGTAAATAGTGAAAGTTTGACTTCTTCCTTTCCAATTTGTATCCCCCCTTGATCTCCTTTAGTTGTCATATTGCTCTAGTTAGAACTTCATATACTATATTGAAGAGATATGGAGAGAGTGGACAGCCTTGTCTTTTTATTGATTTTAGAGGAATTGCTTTGAGTTTATCTCAAGTTTGTTTGATGTTAGCTGTTGGTTTACTGTATATGGCTTATATTATGTTCAGGTATGTTCTTGTTATTCCTGATCTCTCTAGGACCTTTATCATGAAAGGGTGCTGTTTTTTTGTCAAAGGCTTTTTCAGCATCTAGTGAGATGATCATATGGTTTTTCTTTTGCAGTTTGTTTATATGGTGGATTACATTGATAGATTTTCTAATGTTGAACCATCCGTGCATTCCTGTGATGAAGCCTACTTGATCATGGTGGATGATTTTTCTGATGTGTTCTTGAATCCGGTTTGCGAGTATTTTATTGAGTATTTTTGCATTGATGTTCATGAGGGAAATTGGTCTATAGTTCTCTTTCTTAGTTGTGTCTTTGTGTGGCTTGGGTATCAAGTAATTGTAGCCTCATAAAAAGACTTTGGCAGTAAGCCTCCTGCTTCTATTGTGTGGAATATTTTGAGGAGTATTAGAATTAGCTCTTCTTTGAATTTGTGGTAGAATTCTGCACTGAAGCCATCTGGGCCTGAGCTTTTTTGCTTGGGAGACTTTTGATGACTGCTTCTATTTCATTAGGGGTTATAGGTCTATTTAGATTGCTTATCTGCTCTTGATTTAGTTTTGGCAAGTGATATCTATCCAAGAAATTGTCCATTTCCTTTAAATTTTCGAATTTGGTGGAGTACAAATTTTCAAAGTATGCCCTGATGATTCTCTGGATTTCCTCAGAGTCCGTTGTTATGTCCCCTTTTTCATTTCTGATTTTGTTAATTAGCATGCTCTCTCTCTGTCTTTTGGTTAGTTTGGACAGAGGTTTGTCTATTTTGTTGATTTTCTCAAAGAACCAACTCTTTGTTTCATTGATTCTTCTCAGTGATTTCCTGGTTTCTACTTGATTGATTTCAGGCCTCAATTTGATTATTTCCTGGCGTCTGCTCTTCCTGGGTGAGTTTACTTCTTTTTGTTCTAGAACATTCAGCTGTGCTATTAATTCTCTAGTATGACTGTTCTCCAGTTTCTTCATGTGGGCACTGAGTGCTATAAACTTTCCTCTCAGCACTGCTTTTAAAATGTCCCATAAGTTTGTGTATGTTGTGTCTTCATTCTCATTTTATTATTTCTTCCTTTACCCAGGAATGGTGCAATTGTGCATTGTCCAATTTCCATGAGTTTCTAGGGTTTCTGCGATTTGTGTTATTGTTGAATTCTAATTTTACTGCATGGTGGTCTGATAAGATACAGTGGGTTATTCCAATTTTTTCGTATATGTGGAGATTTTCTCTGTTTCCTATTATGTTGTCAATTTTAGAGAAGGTTCCATATGGCCCCGAGAAGAAGGTATATCCCTTTGTGTTTGGGTGGAATGTTTTATAGATGTCTGTTAAACCCAGTTGGGTCATAAGTTATATTAGTTTTTTTGTTTCTTTGTTAAGTTTCTGTCTGGAGGGCCTGTCTAGCGGTGAGAGTGGAATGTTCAAGTCTTCTACTATTAGTGTGTGAGCATTTATGTGCATTTTGAGCTTTAGTAATGTTTCTTTCACGAATGTAGGTGCCTTTGTATTTGGGGCGTAGATGTTTAAAATTGAGACTTTATCTTGATGTACTTTTCCTTTGATGAATAGGAAGTGTCCTTCTTCATCTCTTTTGATTGATTTTAATTTGAAGTCTAGTTTGTTAGATATTAGGATTGCTACACCCACTTGTTTCTTGGGACTGTTTGATTGGAAGATCTTTTTCCAACCCTTTACTCTGAGGTAACGTCTGTCTTTGATGTTGAGATGTGTTTCTTGTATGCAGTAGAAGGAAGGGTTCTGTCTTCGTATCCTTTCTGATGACTTCCTTGTATGCCATCCTAGAGCCTGGATCCAGTGGTTGAAGGAAGCAGAGGCAGACACCCACAGCTAAAAATTCAACTGAACTCCTGGAAACCAGTTGCAGAGAGCGAGGAGTGATCAGCAAAGGGGTTAAACCTTGGTGGATGAAAAACCAAAAAAACCCAAAAAACCAAAAAACAAAAACAAAAACAAAAATCCAAGCTGGGCATTGGTGGCACACGCCTTTAATCCCAGCACTCAGGAGGCAGAGACAGGCGGATCTCTGTGAGTTCGATGCCAGCCTGGCCTACAAAGTGAGTTCCAGGACAGTATCCAAAACAATACAGAGAAACCCTGGCTCAAAAAACCAAAAAAAAAAACCCTAAAATCTTGGTGGGTGAAACCCACAAAAACAGCTGACCAAACAAGGCAGACCCCAGCATGGGACTGATCAAGACCCCCTGAATATGGGTGTCAGTGTGGAGGCCTTAGCATTCTTTGGGGCCTTGGGCAATAAATGCTGTCTCCACCTAAAGACATGGGGCAGGGCCAAGGCCTTGCTCTGGATGACAGGACAGACTTTTGAGATCCCCCATGAAGGGCCTCACCCTCCTTGGAGAGTGGCATTGGGATTGGGTGAGGGGCTGGGGGATAGTTGAATGGGTGCAAGAGAGGAGGGGTGGGGCATGGATCTGAGTTTGACATTTGAAGTAATCTTGTTTCTAATTTTTTTAATTAATTAATTTATTTTTATTTTTATTTTAAATAGCTTGTTTCTAATTTAAATTTTAAAAAAATGATGGTAAATTTAAAAAAAGGACCCCCAATAAAACTCTTAGAACTTGTAAACACATTCATAAATAGGAACATACAGAATCAATATGCAGGAACAAATATCTTCCCTATAAATCAGAAATGGACATACTGAGAAAGAAGTCAGTACAATAAACACACCCTTGGAATAATCTTAACAAAGGAAGTGAAGTCATTCTAGAGTAAAAATTTAAAATGCAAAGAGATCACTACAGAAAATACTATGACTTGGAATGATGCCCTATGCTCATGGATTGACAGGGTCACACTGGTTACATGGCTGTACTATTCAAAGATTCATAGTTTCAATGGAAGCATAAGCAAAATTTCTGTGGCATTCTCACAAAATATGTGACACAAGCACAAAACTCACAGAGAAGTGCAAAAGGCCTGAGATAGACAAAGCAATCCTGTTTAAACTCATCATGCTAAAGGCAAGAAAATGACTGAATTATATTAGGATACAGAGCCTGACTTAGTAACCAATACAATATAGTATGGGCACAAATAGACAGGAAATATATGAAACAGAACACATTACTCTTAAACTGACACTTCTTTAGAAATGTGAACATTAAGAAAGGAGACAAACATCTGATGGAGGAAAGAATATTTTCAACAAGTAGATCAGCAGTAAGGATTCATTCAGAGGAAGGATATAGAAATTATTGCCCTAACACCCAAACTGCACAAAAATGAAACAGATCAAGTTACTCTATGTAATGTATACCACCTAAAACATTGGAACAGCTTTATCAAAATAAAAAAATCAGGATATGCATAGAAAATGGTTTTCTAAATAAGAATCTTACAGCTCAGGAAATATAAACAATAAAATAGTTTTTGCTCAGAAAAGAATAGTAACTGGAGCAAAGACAAAGCCTGCAGAATGAGGTTAAATCTTAACCATATATTCATCTGATAGGGGTCTATATATTTATATAGAAGAACTGAAATGTACGAATGTCAAAGTAAAACTAATTCAGTCATTATAATAAGTAAATAAATCCTTTTCATTTTCCCCTACTATACCTCTCCAGAAGGTCCCTGTGCTTGCTGTTGAAATTCAGTCATGTGAGGAAAGTACTCTGTTTTCTACTCCTTGGTTTCATCTTCCTTTAATGAGAACATTCATACGGTAGAAACTCATACGTGCTGGGCACCATTGCTAACACTTCAGTAGTACATATGAACATACATTTTTGCATGTATATACATATGAGATTTTTTCCAATATTTAGAAATGATTATCTATTTAAAAACTTTTCCTAATTAGATTGATATTAAAATGCTTATATATTATTTTATAAAACCATAACACAGTGTCAGTATTCTCTATTTTTTCCAATGTGTGGATATACTAAAATTATATTTTAGTCATATTAATATTTGTGTTTCCCTGGCTGTCCTGGATCTCATTTTGTACAGTGGGCTGGCCCTGAACCCATAGGGATCCCCATGCCTCTGCTTCCCAAGTGCTGGAATTAAAGGCCTGTGCACCATCACCACTGTGACTGATGTGCTTTTTAAAGAATTTGTTTTTGTTTATTTCATTTTTGTGTATGTATGTGTGTGTGTGTGTTTGTGTGAGTTTCTGTGTGAATGTGAATATGTGAACACACATATGTGCGGTTACCTGGAAAGGCTATAGTGTTGGATCACCTGGAGCTAGAGTTAAAGGCAGCTGTGGGCATCGAGACATGGTGCTAGGGACTGAACTTGCATCCTTTGGCACAGCAGGGACTGTTCACTATTGACCCATTCTCTATGTCCTGCTCTGCATCCTCATGCTGATCCATTATTGGCTCTACAGAGACCAGTAAGAAATTTATGAAATCAAGTAAATTTGATTTTGTTTATCTGTGCTCATACTCTATTGTTCTGTTTTTTATTTTAATTTATTTTATTGTATTTGTTCATTTATTATTTAAGTGTGTACATATACATATATATATATATATATATATATATATATATATATATGTAGAGTAAGAATACCAGGACCCATGAGAACAGATCAAAGACAACATTCAGAGTCAATTCTCACCTTCCACAGTAAGGCTGTGGGGTTTTAATTCAGATCCTCACGCTTCGAAGCAAGTACCTTTGCCCGCTGAGTCATCTTAGCAGACCATATCTACTAATTTCTATTACCCTTACTGTATCTGTTTTGATACCATGTTCCAGGCTACAACTTCCATTTTTTCCCTTGTGTTTTAGGATATATTTTGATAAATAAGAGTTCTCAAATCCAGTGAATATGAATATAGATCAAATATGCATGTGAGTATTTATATATCTACATTTTCATATAAATTCTGATATATTGTATTGATTTTGAGTAGATGAATATTCCTCCCAAAATTTCTGGTAACTTTTAGATGCCTTACATTCTTCCTCCCCCTTCCATGCACTTATGACTTCTTTTCCATGCTTCCTTCTTTATTTAATCTAAACCTAATAAGCCGCATTAGTGAGAGTACTCTTTTCATTTTATTCATGTGCTGTGCTTATTGATCAAATATAAATATTTCTTCTGGATATATATTTTTGAAACTTTTCAATAATTTATTTTAAATTACTTGTGTTATTTAGACCACAGCATGCTATTTTGACAGTCTTAATGATGCTTATTAACTTGACTGTATCCAGCCTCACCTGTGAGATGGCCTTCTGGGCACACATGGCCAGGTGTATTCTTTTCATTACATTTTTCAATATGGAGAGATCTCTTGGCTGGGATTGTCATTTGTAATTGGAGAAAGAGGCTAGAGCTCTATGTCTGCATATCACACTCTACTCTTCTGACACAATGTGACCATCTGCTTCATTCTCTTGCTACCTTGACAAGATGGATTGGGCTTTGAACTGTGAGCCACAGTAAGCCCTTTCCCTTAAGTTGCTTTTGTTATTTTGTCACTGTAACAAGATAGTAACTAAAATATGTTTGCTATAGATTCATAATATTTTGTGACATATTTTAGACTAATTCTAGGAATTCTTGCCTTTTTCATAAGTACAATTTAGAATTACTTTCATCAAGTAATAATGTTTCTATATGGAATTTATGAATAGCATTAAATGTGTGCATGACTTGGGGAGAATGACAATACTTTTCAGAATACTTTCCTATGCATAGAATCTACATTTCAAACAAATTCACTCTTAGAAAATATCTTTCAATATTGTTTCATAATTTTCAATGCAGAATTTTGGATAGTTCATCCACATACATGTTGTATTGTTTCAACATTAAAAAGCAGTTTTAATATTTATAAATTATATGCTGTGATATTGTGTTCCTGTTTCTTGATATGGACAGAAAAATAAAAAATCTGTTAGAGCCAATTTGTGAGCTGTTTTAATCTGCTAATACATTTATTGAGATACTATTTTAGGACAATTTTAAAATATTTTATTTTTAAGAATAACAGTCTTTCATATTTTTAATCTTTTAAAACAAATGTATATTTGAAATTCTTGCTTGAGGTTAGTCATGTGGAATCACCTAAAATACAGACATTCTATAACTTAAAATAGTTTTAAGTTTTCAAGTGGGTCAGCACCCCTAAGGGTTTGTTGAAGTGTAGAATTTGCATATCTAATTACCATGAACTGAGGAGCTTGACAAGTGTCAAGTGATGCTTACAGCTGCAGTCCAGGGACAGCAACAGAAGACATTCTTCTTCAATAGAATCTAGAAATTTCTAATACTTTAGTTATTACTTCTATGACTTCCTTGGAGGGTTTTCACATAATGTTCAATTGCCCATGGTATTAAATAAGTATATTGTTTCTTACCCTAAAGGAGTTTATAAACTAAAAAGGTTGAATATTGGAAGATTTTGAAATATTGCATTGGGATTGTTAACAGAGATATTCTGCTTTAATATAATTTGAATTTAAAAAAATCACCAAATTACCAGGTCAATATTCTCCAGAAAAAGTAAATCCAGATCCAGGTTAATGGTTAAAACCACACATGTGGCATTCACTCCTGCCTACTAAGGGGTACATGAAAGTGTGTTAAATTGTCTTTCATTTTTAACATATGCAATTATGAAATGGGTACATATTGCCATAATCAACTTTAGTGTCAAAACAACATACTTGAGAAGAGGGAGCCTCAGTTGAAGAATCAACTAGATCAGATTTGACTGGGGCTGTGCGTGAAGACATTTCATAATCACTAACTGATGTGGAAAAGAGTCAACCTTGATTAGAGATCCCATTCCTTGACAGGTGGACCTGATATGTGTAGGAAAACTAGCTGAACATGCCAGTGGGAACACACCAGCAACCAGCTTTGATTTATAGTATCTACATTTTTTAAAATTTGAGTTCCTGTCTTGGCTTCCCTCTATGATTGAGTATAACCAGTAAGCTGAAATAAATTGTTTCCACCCAAAGTTGTTTTGGTCAGAGTATTTTATAATCACAGCAGAAAGCAAATTGGAACAAATGTAACTCTTGTATAAATATTTATATGAAGCCAAGAGCCACAATTACCTGGTATGGAAAAAAATCTTAGGGTTCATCGACGTTTAAATTGAACAAGTTAATCCCATAACTCAGGCATTGTCTTGCTGGCTTATTTTATTGTGTTTCATCAACCCTAAAATTCATTAAAATCACACTGCATGCAGCCGACTGGTTGTACACAGAGTGTTGACTGTTTCCTAATACAAATCATCAGATTCAAAATCAGATAAGATAGAAGTTTTGCCTAATTTTCCCCTTGAGATTGGATAGTGTAATTGGCCAATTTATCACAAATATCAGGAGATTCTATTGACTAAAGCAACAAACCAGGACCATATTTCTTTTTAAAAGAGATGGAAAGGGATTCATTTTTATGTCATCAAAGTCTGTGTATTGACAAAAAGACTAGAATTACTTTGTTGCTATATTAAAGGAGTCTAATTAAATTTTAGTCCTCTCACTTGAGGATAGATGTTAATTTCTGGCTTGCTTATTCTGCCCACAAAAGTAGTAAATCATTAAGAGAGCAAATAGCAAACCAATGGAAAACAGTATGCCCATTCCATTTACTGGATTTAAGAAAACATTCTAAACCTAATTAGATTATTATATATTTCAGTAGCTAATAAAGATTAGAATAAAAACAATGTCACGATCATGAATATATCAAGGTCTGGGTTTCAGAATAAAGGGTGCGGGCAGGAAGTTGACTCAGCTCTTAAAGGCTAGGCTCACAACCAAAAATATAAGACCAAAGGGTGCTTCCTTGGATTCAAGTAACTTGTTCTAAGTGAGACTATTTTTTCTCTGGATGAGGTGAGAATTGTCTATAGCAACATTCACATGAGTATCCTTTACCTAATAAGTAATTTAATTCATTGTCTTCAAACCCCTTTGACTGCTATGAACATCTTTCAGGCAAACTAAATGTGCACAGAGTTCAAACACAAGACAGATTGAAATCTAGTAAGAAGTTAAGGCCTGGCTTTAGAGACCTGCTTCTTTCCAAGGTTCTGAGATGATTAAGTGGGGACTATGTTAACTTTTTAAAACAGGGTTTCCTACAGCATCTCTATCAATAGCAATGCAAGAATCTTAATTGGCTGCCATAATGTCCCTCAAAAAACATAATAAAATTAATTAAAATAAAAAACAAATACATGGTTCAAATTTTCTGTCTTTCCAACCCAAATTATAATCTAATGATCTAACACATATATGGTATTAAATATGGTTTATTATTACTATTGCACATGTGCTATTGAGTTAAATTTTAAATTGAGTACTAGCCTAAAAGAATAAAAATAAAACTTTAGAACTGAGATTCTGAGCTAGTGCTGTGAGTTTTCCTAAGCTTTTAAAAACTTCAGCATATTTTAGGATATACTTTCTGAACTATACAAACTGGTCTGATGAACTTGGTAAATTGTTTTCAAATTCTAAGAACAAAGAGAGAAGTATGTTAAAACCCACATTACTTGTTCTAGTACCTGGCAGACATTTCTCCATGGAGATTATATACACATATACATATAAATATACATATACACATACACATACATATGCACATACATGATATATATATGAAAGAATCAGACTGAAGGACTGATGGAATCTTAATATTTGTAAAGCCACAATAGTCATTTCACAATCAGCATCAATTCTGAACGTCTAGGACATTGTTTTTATATTTGGTGAACGATGGAGCACTGTTACAAAGGTAACTCTTGTATTACAGACATGGGAAAAATAGTATTCCCATGTTGCTTTTCTCGCACTTGGAGATTGCAAACAAGATAAATACTCCAACTAACACTATTTGTAATAAACCTGATACTTTTGTGCACTTGATAGTTCTTACTTAAATAATTTCAATGAATTAATTGCTAATCTTAGCAAAATTAAAAATAGTGACAAACAAAATTACTGTAGAAATCTATAAAATTCAAGAACATTTCTTTCTTCTGACATATAATCATATATTATTGTATTGAAGGTAGAGCTTGCCGATAGGTAAGTGCTCCACAGGTGAATTGTATGGTTTGCTCTCTTTTTCAGTTTTGTTTGGAGTCCTGGTTTCACTACTTTCACCTGGATATCATCAATCTCTGTGTACAGGCTGTCTGCTAAGTTGTAGCTCTGTGCTTCAGCTTCTGGAGTAGCTAGAACAACAAACCTGCAACTGAGTTTCTCCTTTAAAGGAGAAGAAACATATTCTCAACTTTCTACTTCTTGCCTCTGTGTTTGTTATATGAAATTGAAGCATAATCTATCTATGTCTGAAAATCACCTCATACCTTGTTTTTGTAAAAATAAACAAGGCTGGAATTTCAAAACAGGATTTGACTTCAAGGAGAATGTGACACTGGATTATTCCCATGGCGGCAGTGAGCTACAGTTTATATCTTGTTCGCCCACTGTCTTTCCTAGAAACTTTCACTTATTTGACTGGCATTGATAATTTCATTTGTTTTAACCCCCAATGGTGTAATCATAGAATGCTAATGAATTATAAGGATACCATTTGTTAGCATTCACGGATTCAAGTTATCTGGGAATTCTTACACTGGAATTTTCCATCAGGTCTTTGCCTTGATTATTATCAAGAATCTCCTCATTAAACTTTACTTAACCTTACCTTTTTTTTAAACAATGGCTTTGTCTGACAAAAACTGTCTTAGTACAAGTAAACATCCATGGAAATGGTTTTGCAGTTTGATTTATGAAATGTACAAAATGCAACCCTGTAATCATCTCAGGATGTATCACATCATCACTTCATAAATTAGTTAGAATTAAATAAGACGTACACATATATAAACAATTATAATTTGGCAAAATAAAAATTATTTGTCTTTGTGGTACTATGCTCACTTTTGAAATTAAGACAAATCTCAATTAGCTATACTAATATTGTCTAGTAATCAAGGAAAGGAAATAATCCCTCATAGTACCATCCATATTAGTTATTTGGTATGGAAATATGGTATATATGTAATATATCTTCAAACTCTAGTATACTGGTGGTTTATATAAATTCTGAAGTGAATATAAATCTACATATAATGCTTACCTCACTGAGAAGTTAATTTTTGCATGTTCCAATGCATATCTTTTAATGCTAACACAGCAATTAAAATATTTCACATCAAGTTTTAAACTATAACCTGGTCTACATATAGCTTCCTGTGTGCATAAAAACAACCCCACATAATAAGAATAAGAAAAGTCCATTGTGTCCTTTTCATACATTAGTACTGTGTCTGTACTGTGCTAACAAACGAACAATCCCAGGGGTGAATGTCGGGAAGTGTACGGAGGACTTTAAAGTGCACATCTTCTAGCTACTTTGTACCTTGCAAAATTAAAGAACAACATCTTCCTGGTATTCAATGGAATTCCTAAAATAGACATGTCAAGGTGATTTTCTTTCATTTGTTCATTCTTTTCTGACTTAAGTACAGGAGTGTTGGCAGAAGCAACAGCTGCCTGAGCTAATACACATCACTAAATCTGATAATGTCACTGTGCCTTTGACATCCTCAGTTAGAGCCCTCAGGGTGAAGGGTAAGGGCGAATTTTGATCATAGCTCTCTGGCACAGAGCCACCCACACAATATAGGGCATATGCTAAGCAGGTACCTTGTTTTCTCTGCTATTTGGGCTGCCACCAGGTGAATATCTCTGTTTGGTTAAGCCTTTTATGATGAAGTTCTGCCCTACTACTGGCCCAGAAACAATGAAGTCAGCAGACATTGACTGGAATGTCTGAAATCCTGAGTAAAATAAATCATTTTACTTTAAACAGTTTATGTCAGATATTTATCACAGAAAGTGAACATGACTGACACAGTACCACAAGGATGCTAGCTTCTATTAATATTGGAAATCAGTAGTTATGTGCATATGTAAATGTTTACATACACTAAGGTAGTGTGTGTGTGTGTGTGTGTGTGTGTGTGTGTGTGTGTGTGTGTGTACTCTTAGGCTTGACTTCTAGAACTTTTGATTTTAAAAATACTGCTACAGCAAATTCTCACACCCAAACTGCACATTATAAAGTCCTCTCTTACATCAACATTATTACTAAGGTCAACTAAAGGACACTGAGCACCCCAACTACACAATTGTATCTGGAGAAGTAGACATTGTGTGCTTTTCCCTAAAACGTCCCTTCTCCTTGCCATCTTGCAGCCAGTGAAGTCACAAGAATATTGTTAAGGCAATGAGCCTGAAAGTGTAGAAACAACACTAAGGAATATGTTTTCAGAAAACATTGTGCAGATTCATTTTAAATGGAATGAAATTAGGAAACATCAATCGCCATTTCATTACATGTGACAAATCTACCATATCCCAAACTCTTTCCTAAACAGACACTCCTAATTTTAGAAAACTTAGGCCTGAAAACAATGAGAAGTACAAGTTTGGAGTTGTCATTCTCTTATCTGATTATCAGCACTTCCTATCTACTGATATTTTTTTCACAAATTTAGCCACACCCTTGGGAAAGGGACTAAAGGCTGAAATATGTAGCACATAACCACTAATTGATTGCTCAGTGCTTTCTATCTCCACATGTAGGAAGGTCTTTTATTGTCCAGATGTATTATATACAAACCGCAGGTGCTTCGTTGGAGATAATGAGACAATGTGGAATAGGTGTGATTCACATGCTGGCTGATACGTGTGAAATCCAGAAGGAGCTTTTGCTTTCTGTGAGAACTAGCATCTTAGTGTGTCTCAGGGTGTTCATGAGTGCAGGTGAGGCCCTCACCAGAGGGGAAAAATGAGAGCTTCATTGGTATTTTAAAAATGATTCTAACTTGACAGACGATGAATAAAAATATGCAATTCATCCACTTGTCAATATATTAGGTGCACACACTGACAAGTTGTAAATTGAATTAGTATATGTTCACAGACTTCTATAAAACAGTATGAAAATCTATAAATCAATGCTTCTTTACATTTTTAATAACTTTCTTTTTATGTATTCTTTGTGTTTTTCACATGCATCTTGAACCCATTCATGTCCCTGTCCCTTTGTATCTTCCCCTTGCTCTTGCAACATCCTCCCAAGATAAAATAACATTTAAGAAGATAACAAAAGAATCTCTTCATGGAAACTGTAGTGTGACACACTGAGGCATGCAATAAACCCTTTGGTTCATTTATCTTTAATTGCAAGTGTTCATTGCAAACAGTCACTGGTCTGGTTCAAGGCCTCTGATTTCTGCTATAGTATCTGTACTATGAAGCTGGCTCTCACTGGGACTCTTCTTGGATATCCTGCTGTTGCCCTGTGTCATAGAGATCCTGCGGCTTTGAGTCTGCAGGCCATGTCACTTCACATGCTCCCATCGATCATTGATAGGGTGAGTGATGTAGTGGGTCAATTAATAACCCTGGTTCTGGGCCTGGGGTCTGGGTAGTTGCAGAGTTTCTCAGCCTGCCAGCCACACCCTCCTCAGTCTTCACTACCATGGTGAGATCTCCAGTGTTACCCCCAGGTAGCTCATCCCCTGTAGCAATGAGCAAGGGGCAAGTAGGGCCAACTCCCCTGCCTTCCTGTTCTCAGGGTGAATCCCCCACACCTATACCTTCAGAGTCATCTCAGGTGCAGGGTCCACTGTCCAGAGTGCTTCACCTGATGAGGGGCAGGGGCAGCCCTCTTGTTCTTAAGACACAGGGCCAGCTCTTCTACCCAGTAGAGGTGTGGGGACTGAGGGGGGTGGGTGGACATTTTTCCCTAGCTCCCACTACCATACAACAGAAATGGGAGGCAGTCCCAGCTATACCCCTCCAACACACCCAGGCTGGCTCACCTGGACTCCTGGTTGGTGTTGAGCTGTTGCTAGAGTTCTCTCACAGGCTGGGGGCTAGAAAGTTTGGGATGTGTTTGGTTGAGTACTGCCTCAGCTGCTGCTTCCTTACATTTTTTAAAGTACTGTAACTATTAATATAATACGAATAGCTGAGAGATGTGTTATTTTATTATTAGTTTAAAACATTACTCCATTAAGTGATATTTTCCTATGATAAGCTAATTAAAAAGTACATGGTTTTAAAATAATTGACTATAAAAGAAAAAATCTTTTTATGCTGTAAAGTATTTTAAGACTGAGATATGAAAGATATTTATATTATACTTATATACTTCTGAGAGAGTGAGATAAAAAGTTCCCTCAAACACCTATAAAGCCTTTTATAAACTTAGAAAGTAAGTTAAATTAACTTATCTTATACTTATTAGTAAATTAGTAAAAAATAGGATGAGTCCTTACAGTATTTTTTGCAGGGTCCTAGTATTATTTAGCCCTAGTTGTCTTGGAATTTTCTGTCTGTTCCATACTGTCTCTCAACACACATAAGTCCATCTGTCTGTCTTCTAATTGTTGTGAATAAATTTTGTTTTTGTTTTTCTCTATATATCATTTTTACAATATTTTTTCAAACTTTCTCAGGGAGAAGGTTAAGTCATTATGATCAACTGTTGTTCTTATACATAAGTCAAGTTCAAGTGCTCAGGATGTCCCAGTGGGACAGCTCATGATTGCCTGTAACTATCACTTCAGCAATGTTTGCTAGCTTCTGCTGTCCTCCAGTGTATCAGGTGCTACTTTCAAAAATGCACTACATATGTATACTCCCAATTACTCATTGCTATACCCACAGACCAGTGCATGACTCAAACCTTACCCAGAAGTTTCTTGCAGTTGATGCCAATTACCAGAGACCACACCTGGTCAACACACAGAAAATAAGTTCTCAGTCATAAATGCTACACTCCAAGACTCAGAGATCCATGAAGAGGAAGTGGGAAGATGATAATAGTCAGAGCTTGTAGATGACTCTAAGGAAACAGCATTCTTCAGACACAATAGAATGGATGCACATATCAACTTAGAGATTGTTACGGAATCATAATATCTGCACAAGCTCAACCCAGGCAAAATGCCGTGGATAAGGTGAAGTGAACATTAATTCTCCACACTGGCTGAGGAATTATTTGAGTTGATTGCTTCTTGGAGAGAGAAAGTCTGTTTGCTTGAATTGTGTGATACCTGGTATATGAACCACACTCCAGAGCAGGCCCTGTTCGCAGTAGTTATCCTATAGAAACTGAACTTGAAAGGATTGAGAGAGAAAAGAGAGGGATGAGGGAGAGAGAGAGAGAAACAGAGAGACAGAGGAAGCCACCAAGAGCAGTTTGTTGGGTAGGAGTAGGTAGGAGATGATTTGGGAGAGTTGTGAGAGTGGGAGACATTTCATCATAACACTAAAACACTGCTATGTGACAGATTTTTTTCTGGGGAACACAACACACAGGCATCTACTCATTGAGATGTCTTACTCAAGATAGACCAAATTATAAGTACCACTGAAGCTCAATTTAGTGAACTAATGAGATTTACTGAGATGGATTATGGGAATATAGGTGGATGGTTACTAATGCAAGCAGAAATTACTCAATGACAGTTGAATCACCAAATCCTATCCCAGCACGAGCAACAGCTCAGTAAAACTACTAACTTGTGGCACACTGCACAGCCTACAAGCAGCTCAGCAGATATAGTAGCCAGTGTTATTCTGTGCATCACATTGAGGGGATGATCTGTGTGAGGCAGTCTTTGGGGGGCTTTAGTTTTATCTACAAGACATGCCTAGTTTGGACCTGAGAGAGAATGTGCATTGAGAAACAACAAGTAAAGATACTAAAGAAAAGACAGAGACACAAGAATTGAGTCAGCAGGGCAATCAAGTGAATACTGGGTGTTCCAAATTTATTCTTCAATATTCTAATAAACTCAAACCAAAAAGGGGGGAAAGGCAAGAAAATTCTTTATCAAGATAGAAGGAACAAATAGACTTACCTTCTTAATTTTCCAATTATTCAGTAGACTGAATCTCTCTTGTTATCTGACCTTGAGGGTTAAGAGTAACCACACCTTAGTCCAATTATCTTGTTATTTAGATATGGCATCCATGCCTCAAACTAAACATCCTACAGAGTCACACCTTAGACCTCTAGGTCTTATGATTTTAACCTTGGAAGACTAAGTAGAGTTTTGAACTCTCTGACCTTAGTCCAAGATGAATCAAAGCTATTTTTATTAACCCCTGCCTAACAACCAGATTGGAGAATGTTCTTTCCAGGTGACTCAGTTGACCAAAACCTCTTACGCAGCTGGTCTGGTTTCTATTTCTTCCAGGAAGTGGTGTCAACAATATTCATTGTTTGCTCTTGGGAGAGAGGGGTCAAGTGAATTTGGTCAGTTTTTAGCACTACCTGAAGCAGTTTCAAATTATTACTTTGTCTTAAGAGATTTACCTAAAGGACATAATGTATCAATCCAGGAAAAATTACTAAACAATAAATGTATTATATGAAATTCTCAGAAAAATTATAAAAATATTATTAAAAATAAAATAAACCTTAAAACATTTCTAAAACATAAAGGATATAAAAAGAAAAATAATAATTTTAAACATTGTATTTTGAAGAAATTATTAGGTATGATATAAAAGACTATTCATATTACAATGAATCAATCAGCAGCTGAAATATATTTGTGTCTACCTTGCTTTTGTGTTTGAAATCTTTTGATTTTCAATTTTGCCCCTTAGCCTACACTCTTAAGTAAGTTGTCAAGCAGAGAGTAAAACCTAGTGATTTTTTTTAACATTCATTATCAGTTTCATTAAATGATCAAGCTACCTAAGCACATTTGCTGATATGTAGTGGCCTGAAGACTAATTACAGGATCTGCATGACAGGTGGGTCTTGTAATCAGAGAGTGACATGTGCAAATTGTACCTGCTCATACCTGCTACATCTCCATTTCTCTCTTGAAGTAATTAGTGCAATGTTCATTAAATTTAGTGGGTGTAATACAAATCAAGGTTCTGCACAGGTAGTGCGTACAGTCAAATCATCGTAGCCAAACAGTTTACTGATAAATTCTAGTTATTTCTAGAGCATATTATTGAGCACTGTTCTCTGACCATATTTTCAGCCTAATAGAAGGCAGTTCACCTGCCCTTCTATTTTTTTCTAACTTTTCTCTCTTGACCCAATGCTAAAAATTCCTTCCCATATGTTTCCTGATTCATTTTTTTCTATTAGGAAAAAGTTAACATGTGTTATTGTTTCAAATTAACCATTTTCTTTCTCTTAATATTTTGTGGATGAACATTCATCCTCAACTCTTCATTTCATTTTCTTTCCAGGCTCATTGATATTTTCAAACAGCTACAGATAGTCCAACAGTGAGCAGCAGTCTGCTTTGACACTGATTCTTTCATAGGAAATTTCTCCTAGTTTGTTTTTTCTGTGACTTTTTCCTGGTCTTCTACTGTCACTACCATGAAAAGTCTCCTTTTTTGGAATGATTCTCACTTACAAGTGATTTTTCTTTCTTTTTTCATTTATCTATTTACTTCTTACTTTTTTTTAACCTCTCAAGTACTGTAGGCTTAGTTGTGATAATACAACTAATGCACTATGAAAATACCCCTTACCTTTTAAGAGACTGGAACTGTTGCTGAACCTCACAACCAAAGTTAATAAAACAACTTAAAGTCACTTAGGAATTCAGACTGCAGTCCTACTGTGCATTTCAACATGAACCAGTGCGCAGCTGCCATCTAAAATTATGTACTCTTCCATGACTCTGAGCCTAGAATAATGCATGTGCTTATATAATTATTTGGTAGAAACAGAAGTGCCCACATTTTAATCATTCAGGCATTATGCTGACCTGCCTGTCACCTGGAAGAATGTGCTCAGGCAATACCATGGTCAGTACATGGCTCCATTACTACTAGTATGCACTCAAGTCAAAAGGCCCCTTTAAAAGAAAGACCCCACCCACCCACTTCACTCTCTTTCCTGCTGTTCCATTCTCTTCTGTACTCTCTCTGTCTCTGTGTCTCTATGAGTCAAGTCTACAGGTTTCTGTTTCCCCATCTACCTGTCCATCACCTCTCCAGGCACAGCCACCCTCGTGGTCCTAGTATAGGGTCAGGATCTACCACCTGCGGTCCCAACCCAATATTCATTATTCCTAACACCCAGATAATGAAATTTTACCACAAATGCTGAAAGTATAATGGGGAAAATGCTAACTATTTTTGTTGTATCTAGGTCTGTTGGCTTAAGTTGCAGTGAGTTGAGTCCCTGTAAGTAAAGATTCCTGTAAAGAATTCCTCATTCCTTCGTAATGCAATTCTTTATGTGCTGTTTAACAGAGCAGAGAGCAAAGCCCTGTGTTCATAACAAATGCCCAGGGACAGATGCACAAGATATCCTTTAGATAGAAAAAGACTGAGACTCACACATCAAACAGACAGGAACAACAGAAGAAAAAGGGGAGCAAAGCAGAGAATTCACAGCCAGGTTTTCTACTGGTCAAATTACATCAAGGAAGAAGTGTTTTAACTTTGTTCTTAATGTGATGCCAACACATAATTGGTGAGTTTTAGTTTATTGTTGATGCGTTCAAACCAACCACACTTAGTGGTGTGAGGCTGTTCATATTTTTATGACTTTAACATTTCTATTTATATTCATCTCTAGCATGTTCTACTGTCATACAGTACTTCCAGAATAAGAACAAGTGCCATTGATAAACTACTTCTCCATGATTTTCTGCATATCTCTTGTGTTCTTTTCTCACTATCTCTGTCCACACTACTCAACTTGTTCCATGTCTTGCTGCAGGTTTTCTATTTCTAAAGTATATATTTGCTTTTGCAAACTATCTTTGCTTATATTGCTTAGTGGTTTTACTAAAGTCATCCAATTCAAATGTCTTACTTGTTACCAGGCATTCACATGTATTGAATCATTCTTTTCAGTGTCAGACATTTTGGGTCCTTGAAACATGAAATTTACAACGCTGATATGCATCTATAATCATTTTTCCTCTGTAATGTTTGTAATTTAAATAAAGTAGTCAATTAAGATTATAATATACAAGAGTAGTTTGGGTATCACAGTATCACATGTTACTATTTTTATGACTCCCTGTATTGTCATATTTACAATAGTGACAACATTCAATGGTGTTGATCATCTTCACCTAAGTTAACTTTCCTCTGATATCTTTTTTTCTTTCTTTCAATTAAAATAATTTAATCTAATATATTTTCTATTTAGACATAGCCATATGATTATTACTACATCAAGAAATTCCATAGGGACATATTTTATAAATTGTTCTTTAATAAATGACAGTGATCTAATACTTTTGAGCTCAATAATAACTGATGATTCCAAAGTTGGTTAAGTGGTATTCAGTCAATATTGAAAAGTTGTATTAGTTTCAATGTGAAGAAACTCTGCGACAGCTATGTTTATGGTCATTTAAATTTGTATGGTTAATAAAGTAGTTAGGTTTTTAGTTACAGAAGCACAAACTCCTTCAGGCTAGATTGATTTAAGTATTCTCACTTTATGAAAATGTTTCTCATGTTCTTAATTTGAAAAAAGAAAAATATTCTGATATCCATATCAGGAATAAGGACTTAATGACACATTGTGGGTTCAGAAACAGTAGCTATTTGTGATCTTACTCTATTTTATGAGTTAATACAGTCATTCTTTTTGTAGTTAAACACAACTAATATTAGAGTGAAGCTTTTTTATTTTTTTATTTTTTGCTAAGTATAGAACATCTAATTTTAGCTTCATCATAAGAAGCAGAGACCAACAATTCAAGGACCAAAGTCAAGTCTCCAGAGAGTTCCCCTAAGTGAGAGGGTAGACTGCCAGATATCAGTGCAGTTAAAATTGTAGTATGGATACAGTAGAGGCCCTTGAGACTACTCCTAGCTGAAAAGCAATACTATTGGTTCCTGGTGGTGTAGTGTCACTTTTTCTTACAGTTATGATCATGCCCCAGTGGACAGTCTCACATCCGTGTGTATACAGGCAGCACTACGTGAACTCAATAGGTTATTTACAAAGGAAGAAAGGGTTTGGCTTTAGTTGGGGAATCCTAGGAAGAGTTTCATGAGGAGATTGGGGATGGAATATTCATTTTCAAATAATTAATTTAACCAAAATGAAGTGAGATCAACAGCTCAATGTCTTTTAGGAAGAAACAAAATTTTGACAATGACATTCAAAAGTAAGTACAACTTAGCAAGCACTTCTCAATAGCATTCCATTTAAAATTACTGGTAAAAAAATAAGGGTGAGAAAACATACCTGCCAATACCAAAATCTGTCCATAAAATCAAAGAACTAGTTAGGGCATACATTATGGTTTAAATGAAATGCACTCCATAGTGACCTGTCTTAGTTATGAGTTGATGGGATTTTGGGAATTGACAGAAGATTGATAACTCTAATTTAATAACAGTATGACTCGTGGATTGATTGACAACAGGAGTTGGTCAAAAGTGTGAGATATAAACTATTCATTGCGTTAAGTCCCTTGGTAGGCAGAACTATCTATTGCTCTGGCTCCTTCCTATAAGCTTGATTCTGTTTCCTGTCCACCCTGTGATCAGGTTTTCTTTTTCCAATGACATGTATTCTGAGAAGTTGTTAGCAAAGATACATAAATTTTCCTCTCCTGCATTTTGTATATATGAATATAACAGCTTGACCAACTCATTTGAGTTTTAAAGAATACATCAGAGTACATAGAAATGAGTCTCTCCTATACAAAATACTGTGTGGTGCACAAGTATACTAGTAGTGAACTCTTAACAAAATCATAATAATAATTACTTTCCTATTAGGAATTATAATAATTATGTAACTGGACTGGTATCCTAATTTTTTTAGTTGTTTTTGCTATGATTGCTAGTTTCATCTACAAAAATTATTTCACTAAATAAATTTGCCTCTACATTCACTTGGATTTAATTTAATACTAAATATCCAAACAATGAAGATAGACACTAAACATGTTTTGTAAGTAACAGTATTGCAAACACATTTTCCAGGACTGTTTATTTATATCATTCTTCTATTAGAAGCTTTCTTTTCTGGAAGCACTTAAACAATGAAAACTTCATTTCAATGGACACCTTGAAAATCAGATGATTTGAAAATCTGAGCACTTGTAAGATCATTGTAATTGCAATAAGCATGTTGTTCTCAAACACAGCATTCTGTTTTTATGTTTAAGTCATCCAAATTACAGGGAGATTTGACAACAGACACTGTATGAGATTAGTGAAGGGTCTATCTGAAGAATCTTATGCTGGCACTAAAATGTAGAGTAAATCTTCTTACCAAAATCATGAACGAATTATTCATGAATAATTTTATATTTCTCATTAAAAGTCAAGTGACTTCTTAAACTTTTTATTCATGAGAAAACTCAAGTAACCCTGAGTTTACTCACAAGTATATAACAAAATTTTGAGTTCCTAAAACTCTGTACTGTGTGTTTTCTGTCGCTTGCAACTGTTTTTCAACATTAGATAACATGGTTGTTAGGAGGTTCCAAAGACAAAGAAATTTCTGATTTAACTGATTCATTCTGTTTTGAAAAAAGAAGCAATATTAAAATATAGTAACTAACTCCTTGAATATAACTGCATATGCCATGTCTTTTTCATTACTGTTTCCTGTGAGAGTGAGTCATTTCTCTAAGTCATATCTTACAGTAATGTCTTGAAGTTACAAGCACTCCAAAATGTCTCCAAAGTTTTTAGGCTAGATTTCAGACAGTCATGTATGAGTGATAATTGCAGCACTAGTTTTTAAAGATTGTGATTTTCCAGGGAGCCTGGTCAAATTTGATGTCAATAAATGTTACTTGCGTAACTGATTTGTAGTTTGACTTTATTAATCAGATATGTAATGAGTTGGTTGTACACTAATGCATTTTTCAACAATATTCATTCTTTTTTCGTCTCAATATATGTTTTTATTTAAATTAGAAACATGAATGTTTCACTTGTCAGTCCCAGCTCCCTCTCCCACCCCTCTTCCCCTGTCCCTCCACTGGTCCCCCAGCCCCCCACCCAATCCCCACATCATTCCCCAGGGAGGGTGAGACCCTCCTTGGGGGATCTCTAAAGTCTATCATTTCATCCTGGGCACAACCTAGGCCATTCCCCATGTGTCCAGGCTGATAGAGCATCCATCTATTTGGAATGGGCTCCCAAAGCTCATTAATAAACCATGGTGAACACTGATCTACTACCCAAGGCCCCAGTGATTTTTGTGGCCTCCTCCCTGGCAATACATTCATGGAGTCTGGGTCAATCTCCTGTTGGTCTCTCGGCCATTAGTCTGGAATTCAAGAGCTCCCCTTATCTGGTCAGCTGTCTTTGTGGGTTTCATCATGATGCCCACAGCTAAACACTGAACTGAACTCCTGGAACCTAGTGACAGAGATGGAGGAGTGATGAGCAAAGGGGTCAAGACCATGATGATGACAATATTCATTCTTCAACCTTTCAAATATTTGCTTACATGATTTTTTGTCAAGTGTTCTGTCATTTCAGACTGTACTTTGGTTTCAGAAGTCTAATCATTAGTCTCTCTCAGCATGTTATAAGATACAGTGTTTAAAGAAGACAGAGGCAGGTGAATCTATGTAAGGTTGCAGTCAGTCTGGTCTACAGAATGAATTCCAGCACAGGCTCCAAAGCAATACAGAGAAACCCTGTCTCAAGAAAAAAAAAAAACAAAACAAACAAATGAAAAACAAAACAACATCAACAAAAAAACACATTCACAGTAAGTGGCAAATAAAAATACAAGCAGAAATACTGTATTTATAGTGTGAAAGTGATAGTGATTTCTTATTTCACCTTTACCAGTCTACTTCATAGGGAGTTCTTGATATCACAGAGAATAAGTGACTATAAGTGAACCTTTATTATCACACTTACTACTAAGTTACTTAATTACATTGTCCAGTTGGTGTTAAATTTCCTCCAATTCTAGCTTAGCAGTGCTCATTCCAGAAAGATGTATGTTACAGTGAAAGATTTAGTAAAACAATACAGCTTTCCTCTCTGGATGTTTTCTTACATAAAATCTTTTCAATTTGAAATTTGCTAGTCTTACTTTATGATTTTATTCCATTTTCTCTTCCTCCCTTGCTGTATCTGTCAACTACTGAGGTGCACTTTGCTTAATGCTCCATATGGGAGAGAGATAGAATTTACTCCTGGATAGAATCCAGGAAAATTGCCAAGCTCCTCTTCTCTTTATTGCTCCACATGTTGAGCACATTGTAAAAATCTTGCATTGTGAATAATTGTCTAATAGTGACTAATTGATTTTGAGTTTTCTTCTGAAATTCACAGTCCACTAATTGAGCTCTGTCTAATGAATGGAAGACCAGGAAATGCTAGCAAAAATGCTATAGAATAACCCTTAATATATCAGTGCATCAAAAGAGAATACATTGTTTCATCCTAGGCTAAAGCTGAAGTATAGACAATATGGATGAACTTTATATGCACTGAAAAACTTAACTCAAATATACTACTTTGCTTATTCAGAACTTTTTTTTATCATTTTTTATTTTAATTTTAAATAGCTTGTTTTACATGTCAATCCCAGTTCCCTCTCCCTCCCCTCCTTCCGCACTCCCCTTCCCCCCCTCCCTCCCACCCTATTGCCAAATCCTTCCACATAGGGGATATCTAGAGTCTGTCATTTTACTCTTGGTAGGGTCAAGGCACTCCCCTAAGAGTCCAGGCTGAGAGAGCATCTCTCTTTGTGCTATAGGCACATGAAGACAGTTTGTATACCAGGGATAGACACTGATCCACAGCTCAGGGCCCCATAGGTTGCCCAGGCCTTCTCACTAACACTCACATTTGGGGGGTCCAGATCAGTCCCATGCTGGCCTCCCCACTGTCGGTCTGGGGTCCAAGAGCACTCCCCTGTTCAGATCAGCTGTCTCTGCTGGTTTTGCCAGCCCATTCTTTGCCAATTTGCTCATCACTCCTCTCTCTCTGTCACTGGGTTCCTTGGGTTCAGTTCAGTGCTTAGTTGTGTGTTTGCCTCTGCTTCCATCAGTCACAGGATGAAGGCTCCCGGATGGTTATAGACATCAAGTTCATTATCAGGAATGGGCATTCGAGGTGGTCCCTCCACTATTGCTTAGCTTGCCAATTGATGTTATACCTTTAGATCACTCGAGGTCACTCTGGTGCCTGATCTGTCTTCGATCCTATGATTCCCTCTTCCCCCTATTCTACCCTCACCCCTCAACTACTTGTTTCCCCATGACCAACTCCCTTCCTCTTTACCCCCTCTATTCTTCCCAGGTCCCACTCCCTCCCACCCCTCGCCGTATTCCCCATCAGAGGATCTTGTCTCCATCCTCTTCTCTTGGGTACTATGCATATATGCATATCTTTTAGGTTCTTTCCTGTTTCCCAGACTCTCTATCTGTGGAAGTGCAGACTGGCACTATCCTGATCCATATCTAGAATCCATATATGAGTGAGTACATACCATGTTTGTCTTTTTGCGACTGGGTTACCTCACTCAGGATGGTTTCTTCCAGTGCTATCCATTTCCCTGCGAATTTCAAGATTCCATTGTTTTTTTCTGCTGAGTAATACTCCATTGTGTAAATGTACCACATTTTCTCTATCCACTCTTCAGTTGAGGGGCATCTAGGTTGCTTCCAGGTTCTGGCTATTACAAACAATGCTGCTATGAACATAGTGGAGCAGATGCCCTTGTTGTATGAACCTGCCTCATTTGGATAAATGCCTAAGAGTGCAATTGCTGGGTCTAGTGGTAGATTAATTCCCATTTTCCTGAGGAATCTCCATACTGATTTCCAAAGAGGCTGTATGAGTCGGCATTCCCACCAGCAGTGGAGGAGTGTTCCTCTCTCTCCACATCCTCTCCAGCATAAATTGTCTTTGGTGTTTTTTATTCTAGCCATTCTGACAGGAGTAAGATGGTATCTCAGAGTTGTTTTGATTTGCATTTCCCTGATGGCTAAGGATGTTGAGCACTTTCTTAAGTGTCTCTTGGCCATTTTAGCCTCCTCTACTGAGAATTCTCTATTTAGCTCTGTACCCCACCTTTCAAGTGGATCCTTTGGTGTTTTGGAGACTTGTTTCTTGAGTTCTTTGTAAATTTTGGAGATTAGCCCTCTGTCAGATGTGCGGTTAGTGAATATCTTTTCCCATTCTGTGGCCTGCCTTTTTGTCTTTTTGACTGTGTCCTTTGCCTTACAGAAGCTTTTTAGTTTCAGAAGGTCCCATTTGTTAATTGTCAATCTCAGTGCCTGTGCCACTGGTGTTATGTTTAGGAAGTGGTCTCCTGTACCAACTCGTTGAAGAGTATCTCCCACTTTCTCTTCTAAAAGTTTCAGTGTGGCTGGATGTATGTTGAGATCTTTGATCCATTTGGACTTAAGTTTTGTACAAGGCGATAAACATGGATCTATCTGCAGTCTTCTGCATACCAGTACCCAGTTATGCCAGCACCATTTGTTGAAGATGCTTTCTTTTTCCACTGTACAGTTTTAGCTTCTTTGTCAAAAATCAGGTGTTCATAGGTGTGTGGGTTAAAATTAGGGCTTTCGATTCGGTTCCATTGGTCTACCTGCCTATTTTTGTGCCAATACCAAGCTGTTTTCAGGACTATAGCTCTATAATAGAGCTTGAAGTCAGGTATGGTGATGCCTCCAGAAGTTCCTTTATTGTATAGGGATGTTTTGGCTATCCTGGGCCTTTTGTTTTTCCATATAAAGTTGATTAATGTTCTTTCCAGGTCCTTGAAGAATTGTGATGGAATTTTGATAGGGATTGCATTGAATCTATAGACTGCTTTTGGCAAGATTGCCATTTTTATTATGTTGATCCTACCAATCCAAGAGCATGGGAGATCTTTCCATTTTCTGGTATCTTCTTTGATTTCTTTCTTCAAAGACACAAAGTTCTTGATATACAGGTCTTTCACTTCCTTGGTTAACATTATCCCCAGATATTTGATGCTGTTTTTGGCTATTGTAAAAGGTGATGTTTCTCTGATTTCTTTCTCAGTCACTTCATCATCTGTATATACTAGGGCCACTGATTTTTTTGAGTTTACCTTGTATCCTGCCACATTGCTGAAGGTGTTTATCAGCTCTAGGAGTGACCTTGCGGAGTTTTTTGGATCACTTATGTAAACTATCATATCATCTGCAAATAGTGAAAGTTTGACTTCTTCTTTTCCTATTTGTATCCCCTTTATCTCCTTTTGTTGTCTTATTGCTGTAGCTAGAACTTCAAGTACAATATTGAAGAGATATGGAGAGAGTGGACAGCCTTGTCTTGTTCCTGATTTTAGAGGAATTGCTTTGAGTTTCTCTCCATTTAGTTTGATGTTAGCTGTTGGTTTACTGTATATTGCTTTTATTATATTCAGGTACGTTCCTGTTATCCCTGATCTCTCTAGGACCTTTATCATGAAGGGGTGCTGGATTTTGTCAAAGGCTTTTTCAGCATCTAGTGAGATGATCATGTGGTTTTTCTTTCGCAGATTGTTAATATGGTGGATTACATTGATAGATTTTCTAATGTTGAACCATCCCTGCATTCCTGGAATGAAGCCTACTTGATCATGGTGGATGATTTTTCTGATGTGTTCTTGAATCCGGTTTGCAAGTATTTTATTGAGTATTTTTGCATCAATGTTCATGAGGGAAATTGGTCTATAGTTCTCTTTCTTAGTTGTGTCTTTGTGTGGCTTGGGTATCAAGGTAATTGTAGCCTCGTAGAAAGAGTTTGGCAGTGAGCCTCCTGCTTCTATTGTGTGGAATACTTTGACGAGTATTGGAATGAGCTCTTCTTTGAATTTCTGGTAGAATTCTGCACTGAAGCCATCTGGGCCTGGGCTTTTTTGTTTGGGAGACTTTTGATGACTGCTTCTATTTCATTAGGGGTTATAGGTCTGTTTAGATTATTTATCTGTTCTAGATTTAGTTTTGGCAAGTGATATCTATCCAGGAAATTGTCCATTTCCTTTAAATTTTCAAATTTTGTGGAGTACAGATTTTCAAAGTATGCCCTGATGATTCTCTTGATTTCCTCAGAGTCCGTTGTTATGTCCCCTTTTTCATTTCTGATTTTGTTAATTAGCATGTTCTCTCTCTGTCTTTTGGTTAGTTTGGACAGAGGTTTGTCTATTTTGTTGATTTTCTCAAAGAACCAACTCTTTGTTTCATTGATTCTTCTCAGTGTTTTCCTGGTTTCTACTTGATTGATTTCAGCCCTCAATTTGATTATTTCCTGGCATCTGCTCCTCCTGGGGGAGTTTGCTTCTTTTTGTTCTAGAACATTCAGCTGTGCTATTAATTCTCTAGTATGACTGTTCTCCAGTTTTTTCATGTGGGCACTTAGTGCTATAAACTTTCCTCTCAGCACTGCTTTCAAAGTGTCTCATAAGTTTGTGTATGTTGTGTCTTCAATCTCATTGAAATCGAGGAATTCTTTAATTTCTTTTTTTATTTGTTCCTTTACCCAGGGATGGTGCAATTGTGCATTGTTCAATCTCCATGAGTTTGTAGGGTTTCTGCGATTTGTGTTATTGTTGAATTCTAATGTTAATGCATGGTGGTCTGATAAGGTGCAGGGAGTTATTCCAATTTTTTTGTATCTGTGGAGATTTGCTATGTTTCCTATTATGTGGTCAATTTTAGAGAAGGTTCCATGTGGTGCCGAGAAGAAGGTATATCCCTTTGTATTTGGATGGAATGTTCTATAGATGTCTGTTAAACCCAGTTGGGTCATAACTTCTATTAATTCTTTTGTTTCTTTGTTTAGTTTCTGTCTGGAGGTCCTGTCTAGCAGTGAGAGCGGAGTGTTGATGTCTCCTACTATTAGTGTGTGAGATTTTATGTGCATTTTGAGCTTTAGTAATGTTTCTTTCACGAATGTAGGTGCCTTTGTATTTGGGGCGTAGATGTTTAAAATTGAGACTTCGTCGTGATGTATTTTTCCTTTGATGAATATGAAGTGCCCTTCTTCATCTCTTTTGATTGATTTTAATTTGAAGTCTAATTTGTTAGATATTAGGAAGGATTGCTACGCCCGCTTGTTTCTTGGGGCCGTTTGATTGGAAGATCTTTTCCCAGCCCTTTACTCTGAGATAACGTCTGTCTTTGTTGTTGAGATGTGTTTCTTGTATGCAGCAGAAGGAAGGGTTCTGTCTTCGTATCCATTCTGCTAGTCTGTGTCTTTTTATAGGCAAGTTGAGGCCGTTGACATTGAGGGATATTAATGACCATTGATTGTGATCCTTGTTTGCGCTTGATTTATTGTTAGTGAAGTTATTTTGTGTTGTTTCTCCTCCCTTTTTCTTTTAGTGTTTTGTAAAGTATGATTATATATTGCCTGTGTCTTTGTGAATGTAGTTATCTTCCTTGGCTCTAGGTTTTCCTTCTAGCATTTTCTGTAGAGCTGGATTCATGGATACGTATTGTTTAAATCTGGCTTTGTCATGGAATATTTTGTTTTCTCCATCTATGGTAATTGAGAGCTTTGCTGGATATAGTAGTCTGGGCTGGCATCCTTGTTCCCTTAGCGTTTGTAGGACATCTGTCAATGTTCTTAATTTAATAGAAATTCTTCTTGTCATCACTTGATTTGAGATTCAGGCTGATGTCAATTACCTCCGACTTGCTCAGGTCAGATGTTTCTGTGGGTTTCACCATCATAGTTTTGCCCCCTGTGCTCATCACTCCTCCTTCTCTACAACTGGATTCCAAGAGTTCTACTAACTGTGGATCTATGATTCTGCTTCCCAAAGCTACTGGGTGAAGTCTCTAGGATGGCATTTAAGGCAGTCTTCAATCTCATAGAGGAAGGGCATTTAAGATAGTCTCTCCACTAAGCTTATCTTAGTTGGCTGCTTGTCTAGTGCCAGATTTATCTTTAAACCTAAATTGACTTCCTCTATTAAGGTATCTCTTATTCTCTATTCTTCCCTTGCCTCAACCTTCATCATCACTCATGTTCTCCCCTCCCCTCACTTTCCCCTACTTCCCCTCTCCCCCACTACCAGTTTTCTCAGGAGATCTTTCCCCTTCCCTGAGTGTTGCTGAATGTCCTCTTTGTTTCCTAGCTTCTCTGGGATTGTTGATTGTAGGCTGGTTATCCTTTGTTCTGTGTCTAATATCCACTTATGAGTGCTTTCATTTCTGGATCTGGTTTACCTCACTCAGTAAGGTTTATTCAAGTTCCATCCATTTGCCTGTGAATTTCAAGATTTCATTGTACTCTATTGTATAAATGTACCATGTTTTCTTTATCCATTCATCTGTTAGAGGACATATAGGTTATTCTAGTTTCTGGCTGTTAGAAATAATACTGGTATGAACATAGTTGAACAGATGACCTTATGGTATGAATGTGCATCTTTTGTTTATGTACATAGGAGTGGAATCAGATAAACTGATTCCCATTTTCCTGAGAAACAGCCATACTGATTCCCGAAATGGTTGTGTTCAAGTTTCCACTCTCACAAGAAATGGAGGAGTGTTCCCTTTCTCCACATCCTCTCCAGTATAAGCTGTACTTGGTGTTTTTTATTTTAGCCACTTTGACAGGTGTAAGGTGGTATCTCAGAGTAGTTTTCATTTTTTAAATTATAAACAACCTTATTTTACATATCAAACAAATTTCCCTCTTCTTCCCATCCTCCCATACACCCTCCACCCCCATCCCACCCTCCATCTACTATCCAGGGAGGGTAAGGCTTCCACAGGGAATCATCCAAAACTGTCACTTCATTTGGGGCAGGACCTAGGCTCTCCCCCATGTATCTAGGCTGAGAGAGTATCCCTCCATGGGGAATGGGCTCCCAAAGTACATTTGTATACTAGGGATAAATACTGGTTCCCCTTGCCAGATACCACAGAGACTGCCCAGGCATAAATGACACCCATATTCAGGGGGACTAATTTGGTCCTGTGCTGGTTTCCCAGATGTCAGACTGGGGTTTGTTAGCTTCCACTTGCTCAGGTCAGCTGTTTCTGTGGATTTCCCCATCATGGTCTTGACCTCATTGCTTATCACTCCTGTCTCTCTACAATTGCATTCCAGGATTTCTGTTCAGTGCTTAGTTGTTGTTTTGATTAACATTTCCCTGACAGCTAAGAATGTTGAGCAATTATTAAGTGCTTTTCAACCATTTTAGATTCCTCTATTGAAAATTCTCAATTTAATTTTGTACCCCACATTTTAATTACATTATTTGGTATTTGGTGACCAGCTTATTGAGTTCTATGTATATTTTGGAAACCAGTCGTGTGTCAGATGTGGAGTTGGTGAAGATATTTTCCCATTCTGTGGGTTGCTGTTTTGTCTTGTTAACTGTGTCCTTTGCCTTATTAAAGTTTCTCAGTTTCAGGAGGTCCCATTTATTAGTTCTCAATCTCAATGTCTGTGCTACTGATGTTATGTTCATGAAGCAGTCTCTTATACCAATTCATTCAAGGGTACTTCCCATTTTCCTCTTCTAAGAGTTTCAGTGCAGCTGGATTTATGTTGCAGTCTTTGATTCATTTGGACTTAAGTTTTGTGTATGGAGATAGATATGGGTCTATCTATAATCTACTACATGCCAGTATCCAGTTATGCCAGTGTCATTTTTTGAAAATGCATTCTTTGCTCCATTGTATAAGTTTAGCTTCTTAGTCAAAGATCATGTGTTCATAGGTGTGTGGATTAATATTGGTGTCTTCAATTCAATTCCACAGGTCTACCTGTTTTTATGCCAATACCAAACTGTTTTCATTACTGTAGCTCTATAGTGGAGCTTAAAGTCAGGGATGATATTACCTCCAGAAATTCCTTTGTTGTACAGGATTATTTTGTCTATCCTGGTTTTTTTTATTTTCTGTATAAAATTAATTATTTATGTTATGTAAAATGTTGTGCTGGAATTTTGGTGGGGATTGCAAAACCCAAGTTTAATCACCAGGATCTGCATAGTAGAGAGGGAGAACAAGCTCCCAGAAGTTGTCCTGTGAAACTAAGAGAGTAAAGAATATAAATATAGTAGAAGATCAATGAAAGGCCATCATACAAAATTGAAGAAATCAAGAACATAGGTCAAGAAACTAAAAATTTGAGCTGAAATAACTCATACCAAAAACTCTGAAAAGAGATCAATGCAGAACAAATTATATTATTAATATGTTCATAAATATATATATATGGGAAAGGGAAAATATATAGACATAAGAATAAAATTGACACAATGTTGAAGCATATTACAGTTCCTAAATTTATTTAATCCAGCACATATAAAAAATTTACCATTGCTTCCATGCCTGAATGATTCCAGAGTCCATTATTTAGTGAAGATGTTTCATCATTCTTAAAAAGAACAGTCTGCAGAGAAAAGAAGAAAATGAAATCCAGGTTAGGATCTAGTTTAAAAACAAATCATAGATTTGACACAATGTTTTCACAAAAACTTAGAATCTGAAGCACAAGTGTCCTAAAGGGATAAAATCTATCCCTTTCAGTGATATATTGAAAAGGAAATATTAAGCATTCCTTTTGAGTAAGAGGATAAGGAAATGTACTTAACCAGAGATATTTTATTTCCAGATGTTAGTCGACATATCATGACAGGACAATTGTAACTTTTCAAGATCTTTGTGCCCCTGTCTAAATTAGTGGAATTTTAGTTTGCTGGACATTATAGGATGTGAGGAAATGCCAGAGCTGGGTCTTAAATACATGCACTTTTTCATTTTTATGTGTGTGCTTATCCTTGAATCCCAGCCACATGCTGGGGCAAGTTCAGTAGTCAAAGGAGAAGAAATTATGAGGAGGCCAAGAAGTCCCAGAAGAAAACTGCCCTGAACTGTGAACAAAAGCCAGTGCCAACCTGCAAGGCATAAAAATGAGCCAACTTGAAACTTGATATTTTAACTTGGAATCTTCTAACCCAGCTTTATTTAAATGGAAAAAAGCAAAATCACATCCACCAAGATCTACTTAACTTAAAAGCTAAACATGTTAAATTTGGTTTCACTTTATATGCACTGATGACTGATTTAATGATGAAAACTGAAAATGGTAAATATTAAAAGAGTAGAAAATTAGTCCTGTTAATCACAGATGAATTGAGTTTGTATATGACAAACCTAAAAGAATCTTTCAAACTATAATCTAAAATAATAGACTCTGGCCATATGATATATAAAATCAATATTTTTCCTCTTTAATAAATATATATATAGTTGGAAAATTAAGTATTAACATGCAAATCAACATAAAATAGAGATAACTATATGCAACTACATAGTACAATTGTTTCTATTGAGCAAATTGGCCAAGAATGAGCTGGAAAAACCAGCAGAGACAGCTGATTTAAACAAGGGGGGGGGCTCTTGGACCCCAGACCAACAGCTGGGAGGCCACCATGGGACTGATCCAGATCCCCTGAATGAATGTGAGAGTCAGTGAGGAGGCCTAGGCAACTTATGGGGCCCTGGGCAGTAGATCAGTATTTATCCCTGTCATACAAACGGACTTCGTGTGTCAATAACACAAAGAGGGATGCTCTCTCAGCCTTGACTCTTAGGGGAGTGTCTGGCCCCTGCCCTGAATGAAATGACAGACTCTAGATATCCCCTATGTGGAAGGAAATGGGGATAGGGTGGGAGGCTGGGGGATGGTGAGGGTGTGCAGGAGGAGGGGAGGGAGAGGGGACTGGGATTGACATGTGAAGCAAGCTATTTAAAATTAAAGTAATAAAAAAGAAATAAAAACAGATTATTATTACTTACAAAAAGAAAACCATTTAATATTTGAAGTAGTAGTTGATACATTTTATAGAATCTGTGAGAGTTAAGTTTTACAATGGAAATAGAGAAAATAACACCAGAATCATTTGAACAGTGAGACAGTTACACTGTTTAATACTAAGCATGCTTTCTACACCTCAGTTGGTAATATACAGATCATCAGACAAAACAAAAACAAAGAAAGAGACCCACTCTTGAACATCAGAAGGAGCAAAATCTGAAAATATCCCGTCTAGAGAAACTGAACTTTATATCCAAAAATAACTACTTAATTTTTGTGAGACTCTGGTAAGATTTTGAAACAAGAACAGTAAGAATGACTATGGTAGTGTTTTCATTTTAAGATGATTATTGAATATATAAAGTTATGATTTGTCACATTCAATGAACTAGAAATAAATGAAAATTATCTGGAGGCTGGGAAAATAGTTCAGTGATTAAAAGCTCTTGTGCTCTTCTAGAGGACTCAGGTTTGATTTTTCAGTTCCCACATTGTGGCTCTCACCCTTATGTAACTGCAGCTTCTGGAAATTTCGATTTTATTCTTTGATCTTTGCTGATATCAGGTATCTATGCATTGCACACATCTGTGAAGTAAAAACATTCCTACATTTAAGATAAAATTTAAATTTAATCAATCTAATTTTATGAGGTCACACATAATTCCATTTTTGAGATTATAATTAAGTTATATCATTTTCCCCTTCCCCTTCCTCCCTCTAAATCCTTCCATATACCCTCCTTGCTCTCTTTCAAATTCATGATCTTTTTTGTTAATTGTTATTGCATGCATATATATTGACAACTCTTCTGGTTAACTCACTGAATTTCCTATTGTTTTTCAGGTTTTGTGATAAAATTCCCAACAGAAACAACATTTAAAAAGAGGACGTCTGTTCTACTATGTTCATAGCAGCACTATTTGTAATAGCCAGAAACTGGAAGCAACCTAGATGTCCCTCAGTTGAAGAGTGGATAGAAAAAATGTGTTACATTTACACAATGGAATTCACAGCAGAAAAAGCAATGGAAACTTGAAATTTGCTGGCAAATGGATGGCACTAGAAGAAACCATCCTGAGTGAGGTAACCCAGTCACAAAAAGACAAATATGGTATGTACTCACTCATATATGGATTTTAGACATGAATCAGGGAAGTGCCAGTCTACAATCCCACTGCCAGAGTCAGGGGAAAATGAAGGACCCTAAGAGAGATATACATGGTACCCCAGAGAAGTTGGAATGAGGCAAGATCCCCTGAGCAGATTGGGACCATGGGAGGAGGGCGGGGAGGGGAAAGCGAGTCAGAAAAAGAGAGTGGGAAGAGGAGGGGAGAGCTGGACATGGAGGAGTAGCAAGGTTGAGTTGGGGGAAGAATAGAGGAGAGCAGGGGAGATACCATAATAGAGGGAGTCATTCTAGGTTTGAGGGGAGATCTGGTACTAGTGAGATCTCCAGAAACCTACAAGGATGATACCACCTGGCAAACTAAGCAGTAGTGGAGAAATTACTTTACATGCCCCTCCCTAGTAATGATTTTGATGACTATCTTTCATACCATCCTAGAACCTCCATCCAGTGACAAACAGAAGCAGAAGCAGACACCCACAGCTAAACACTGAACTGAACCCCTGTAACCCAGTGACAGAGAGGGAGGAGTAAAGAGCTCAGGAGCCAAGTCTGGGCTGGTGAAATCCAGATAAATAGCTGACCTGAAAAATGGGAATGATCCAGACCCCCTGAATGTTCGGGTCAGTGAGGAGACCTAGGCAATCTATGGAGCGTTTTATAGTAGATCAGTATTTATCCCTGGCACACAAATGGATTTTTGGATGCCCATCCCACAATGAGGGATGCTCTCTCAATCTGGACATATGGGAGAGGGCCTGAGCCCTTCCCGGAATGAAATGACAGACTCTAGAAATCCCACATGGAGGACCTTACCCTCCCTGGGGAATGGAGTGGGGATTGGGTGGTGGGCTGGAGGGCAGACTGGTGAGGGGAGTGGGCATGGAGGGGAGAGGGAGGGATCTGGAACTTTCATGGGAAGCAAGCTTGTTTCTAATTTAAATATATAATGAAAAAGTTTTTTTTTAAAAAAGAGGTTTCTTTTCACTCTTTATTTCATAGAGTTGAAGTCTGTCATCAGAGAGACATGGTAAAGCTCATGGAAATGGAAACATATTGCACGACCTTCTCTCATAGTGGTGAAGTGAAAATTGGATAGATTTTCCAAGAGTCAATCTTCAGGGACTAATTTTTGTTACCCAATCCTCAACTCAAAGTGCTCATATCTTTCAAAATGGCACTCAAACTGGGGAAGAAACATTTAAAACATGAGGTTTTTAGGGTTGTTTCTGCTTGAAACCAAAACCCCTTTCTGTAATCTTACTGCCACACATATATTCAGAAAGACATTTCATATTCATATTACATAAACACACAAATTTGTACTCATTATACATATGCAACAAATGATAAACATAATTAAGAATATAAGTGATTCAGTCAATAAGATAGACAAAAAGCTAATAAGCAAATAAAAAGTGACTGTTTTCCATAATCAGATGAACACAAATCAATTCTAAAGGTGATTCCATTTCACATGTAGTAGGATCTTCCCCCACTCTTATAATAGGGAGGAAGTAGAATGTCGATGTATCATTTATATAAATTTCAAATGTTATATACACCATGTAAAGTTTTACAGTTTCTCAAAAAGACAAAAAAGAAACAAAAAAAACCCACAAAATGACAAACAAAAACAAAAGGATTACTTGAGGTACATACCAAATTCTACCACATGCTTGCATTCAAATCTACATACCAACATCATTCAATATCTCATAACAGCAAAAGGTAGAAGTAAATGAAATGTGAGCCAAAGATGGATAGATTTAAAACAAATCAGGCTCACATACTCAATGGTTTATTGTTAAACCATAACAATTTATGTATTAATATAAAGAAATACTGGAGTATGCAAAATGAGATTGTGCCCTTTAAAATACCAGTAAGGATGGAGGAGGGATTAAGAAGATTCCTTCCTTCTCTCATAAACTAATTCTTATGGATAAATTTAGGAGAGAAGAGAGTGGGGTCATCAACTACAATAGCATTAGTGCCTTCTTAAGTCTTCTGTCTACTTCAAACAAACAGAAACTAAAATGACCCTGATTAAACTATGGGCATCACACAACAAATCCAAAATCTTGAAACATGATAAGTGACAGGTAGAAAGGAGAAGGGGGCTTATAGAGGTGGGAAGGTATGGAGAGTCTGGAGATAAAAGAATAATAACATATATATATGAACTTGTTGAAGAAATCGCTTAACAAAAAATAAAAGGGCCCCTTACTTGTCTGGTGGTTAGGGGACCAGAGTTCCCTTTCAGTGGGTGCTAGCAAGTCCAATACTCTAGTAGTTCTTCTATTCCTCATCCTAGTTCTGGTCCTGGATCTGCCGGGTTACTGGTCTCATTGCTGTAAGGGAAGTCCTGGAATCTGGGGTGCTTGGCTCCTGCCGGGATTGAAGCTATCTGCAGTTCCCAGGCACTGCAATGCAGGCCCGGATTTAGGACCTGTTTTACCTGGTCCTGCCAGACCAGCTGGTCCCCTGGTCTCCTTGTTGGAAGAGAAGAACTGGGATCTGTGTTTGGCTCCTCCCGGGATGAGAAGTTCTAAGACCTTCCCCAGTCACTGGAAGGCACACCAGGATGCTGGGCCTTCTTTACCTGGATCTGCTGGTTTCCTTGTCTCAGTGGGAGAGACGACCTGGAATCTGGGGTGCTTGGCTCCCGCCAGGATTGTGCAGTTCCCAGGCAATTCAATGTGGATAGATCCATGTCTATCGCCATGCACAAAACTTAAGTTCAAATGGTTCAAAGACATCAATATAAATCCAGCCACACTGAACCTCTTGGAAGAGAAAGTGGGTGGTACCCTTGAACGAATTAGTATAGGAGACAGCTTCCTGAACATAACACCACTAGCACAGTGAGATCAACAATTCATAAATGGGACCTCCTGAAACTAACTGAGAAGCTTCTGTAAGGCAAAAGACACAGTAGCAAGACAAAAAGGCAGCCCAAAGACTGGGAAAAAATATTCACTAACAAACACCACATCTGACAGAGGGCTGATCTCCAAAATTTACAAAGGACTCAAGAAGCAAGTCTCCAAAATACCAAATGATATAATTAAAAAGTGGGCTACAGAACTAAATAGAGAATTTTCAATAGAGGAGTCTAAAATGGCTGAGAGGCACTTGAGAAAGTGTTCAACATCCTTAGCCATCCGGGAAATGCAAATCAAAACAACTCTGAGATACCATCTCACTCCTGTCAGAATGGCTAAAATAAAAAACACCAACAACAATTTATGCTGGAGAGGATGTGGTGAAAGGGGAACTCTCCTCCACTGCTGGTGGGAGTGTCAACTTGTAGAGCCAGTTTGGAAGTCAGTATGAAGATTCCTCAGAAAAATGGGAATCAACCTACCACAAGACCCAGCATCTCCACTCTTAGGCATATATCCAAAAGATGCCAATTCACACAACAAGGATATCTGTTCCACTATGTTCATAGCAGCATTATTTGTAATAGCCAGAACTTGGAAGCAACCTAGATGCCCCTCAACTGAAAAGTGGATAAAGAAAATTTAGTACATTTACACAATGGAGTACTATTCTGAAGAAAAAAAAACAATATGAATTTTAGACATAGATCTGGGGAGTGTCAGCCTACAATCCTATGGCTAGAGAGTCTGGGAAACAGAACCTTCATTCAGTGGCTGATGGAAGCAGAGGCAGACTCCCACGGCTAAGCACTGAGCTGAACTCAAGAAATCCAGTGACACAGAGGGAGGACTGATGACCAAAGGCATTAAGACTGGGCTGGTTTAACTACCAGAAACAGCTGATCTTACAAGGGTTAGCTCTTGAATCCCAGACTGATGCCTGGGAATCCAGCATGGGACTGATCAAGAACCCCCTGAAGGCCTAGGTAATCTATTGAGCCTTGGGTAGTAGATCAGTATTTATCCCGGGTATACAAATGGACTTTGGACTCCCATCCAACAATGAGAAATGCGCTCTTATCCTGGAATCTTGGGGGAGGGTCTAGGCCCTGCCAGAGATGAAATGACAGACTATGGATACCCCCATCGAAGGCCTCATCCTCCCTAGGGAAATGTGGGGATATTGGGGGGGTTATTGGGAGGGCACAGGAGGAGGGGAGGGAAATGGAGAGGGACCTGTAATTGACATGTGAAGCAACCTTGTTTCTAATTTAAATTTAAATTTAAAAATTAAAAATATATTAAAAATAAAAAATGAAAGGAAAGAATGTCTCATTGAGATATTCTTACTTAGAAATGGACAACAAAAATGCTTTAGCATGGAGATATTAACAATTATTATAAAAATACTGATGAATGTTATTCTTTCTAATACTATGTACTAGTTGAAAACCATTTGTGTGTGGTACAATTTCTGAAGTTTCTAGTTTGTTTTAGTCTTCTAATAGTATTATAAAACCATAACATTTCATTAATGAATCTCTATAACAAATCTTGATGCTCATTACTATAAGTTTTTCTTTTTCCTTTTACATTTAAATCAAAATGTCTTAGTTAGGTCTCTATTTCTCTGAAGATATACTATGACATGGCAACTCATATAAAGGTAAACATTTAATTTTGGCTGACTTATTATTCAGAGTGTTAGTCCATTACCATCATTTTGGGAAGCACAGCAACATGCTGGCTGATATGGTGCTGGAGAAGGAGCTGAGAGTTGTATATCTGGATCTACAATCAGCAGGAAGAGACTGAGATACAGTAGGTCATACTTGAGCTCCTGATCTTAAAGCCCATCCCCAGTGATGTACTTCTTCCAACAAAACCACACATATTCCAACAAGGTCACACCTACTCCACCAAGTCACACATCTCTATGAGCCCATGGGGGCATTTTCATTAAAACTACTATATTAAATATATATGATCTTGTATTAAATATACAATGTGATATGTAGGTTACTAAATGACATATCATAGCACAAGATTCTATAATTGTTACTGAGAAATATCAATTCTTTGTGATTTATTATTGATAAAACATCATACATAAAACTTAATAACATATATATTGATTGTCTTATATGTCTTTATTCCAACATGTTGTGGAAGGTTGTTACATATCTAAAATTAATTAATTCTTTTATAAACAGATATATGCTAGAAATATTTAACAAATAATCTAAAACATTATTGTATATAAAAAATTATGTTTTGTTATTGATAAAGTAAATTAGTATACTAAATGTGTTCATATGAACAAATATTTCCATTCTCTCTTTATCTTAACTGAACAGTGAAAGAACTCAGGGAAGCTCACATAACCTTTGATCTCTCCTAAGTTATAGTAGATTGAATACAAATAAAAGATATTGTATTTTGATCTTCAGTGACTTTAATAAATCATAAGCAACATATCACCACCGAAAATATATAAAATATTTTAGGATGTCATCTGAGTTTCGAGATGAATATTTACTGTAACCTAGCAGCACAGAATTCAAGTTCTCTTAGGTGAAACTACAAACAATGAAATATAAAAACATATATATATTTTTTTTTCTCAGAAGTCATTCTATTCTACATTTAAATGTAAAAATAAAGATAATAAAATTAAATAAGACACATGATCAGCTTTATACAATTTAGCATCTGAAATACATTTTAAGTTCTAGGTCAAGACATAGATATGAATCAAAATGTTAATTTTGTAAACTAATCCCTGGTAACTAGTAATCTGTTTTGAAGGAAGAAATAATACGGCTAAGTGACTGGATTTCAGGGAAATATTGTTATTGTATCATAAACAAAACCCACATATATACATATATATAATAATCAGCATGAATCCTATGGAGTAGATTATCCACAAGACACAGAAATTAGAACCTTTCCTTGGAAATGCTGAAATTCTGCCACGTGAACCCAATTTAACCATGCAACAGGTGTCATTAAATCACTGTACCTGTGGAAGTTCTGGAAATAATGAAAAGCATCAGGGTGCAGAGAAATAACCTAAAGAAGTTCACCTTATTTTTCTCAAAAACTACATGATTTACAATATAACTTTAGTAACTTGCCAGCTGTACCCAACTTTCACTTAGCACTGCCTTACCACTACACAGGCAATCTTCCATCAAAGGACTTGCAGGTTTTGTGGCACCAGTCATTACAGAAGAATGCTAGAGGCTGGCTTTGCAAGATAATCACTCTGTTCACTCAGTTTTCTTTATTATTTTTTTTCATAATGTTACCTCCTGCAGACAACTGAAAATGAAAATCATATTCCATTCTTAAGAATAATTGAAAATTAAATGCATGTGTAGGGGTGAGCCCACAAAATTTTTCACGCCCATAAAGGCGAAAATAGGGAAATTTAACACAGGTGAGGATAAAAGGAAGTGAAAGAGAAAAGGAAGCTCTCTCTTCTCCTCTGGAAGCCTGCCATGCTTTCTGTCCCCTCAACTTGTATGTAAATAAATATATTATATTCCATATACCATTGATCACCCACGTCATGCATGCATGATGAAGAGTACAGGTACAGATAGGGTACTGTGAAACTATTTCTACATTATCTGTTGTAAAATGATTACCATCACAAAAGCATCTCCATTTATTATGAAAAACAAGAAATCATATTAATTACTTATTTTTTAATTTATAGTAAAAACACAAGACAATTAATACAGTCCATGATTACAAGAAAAAATACATAGTATTCTACAATGTTTACATTTAGAAAAATAAAGAAAATATATAAATAACCCAATTTGCTAGGAAGTAATTTAAAATTGTTTGATTTTTTCAGAAATTAGGTTTCAGATGGAATAAATAAATAGATATAGGAAGTATATTTAAAACAATAAAGACAAAATAGAAGAATATTGAGCCCAAATTTATGATTTTGGCATTTCAGTGGTAACTTGTAATAAAGAAAAGATGCTAAAGGTTTCCAAAATATTCCAGAAAGATTAAGGGACAATTTTCTCTAGAAATTAGTTAGAAGCAAAGGTTAACTTAATCGTCTTTTCATCGGTGCCTTCTGGTGAATGACAGAAGAATAGGTCTTCAAATTGCAAAGACAAATATTAAATATCATTTCTAATCACTACATTTCAAACATTCCTTATGATTTATCTTTTTCAGAATTCAAATTTTCTGCTCCATTTCCTTTGTCATGACATAGTCTTCTCATAAAACTTAAGAAGCTAATCTTATGGAGTAGTTTGAAAGTTTAGGAAGCTTGGGAGCTACTGGCAGTGGTTACTATCCTTTTAATCATGATTTTCAATTTCCCTCAAAACAATAAAGAGGAAAGTGCCATTTTTGCCCCTCAAGAGTTAAATACCATATAAAAAAGTAAAATCTTTAGGGCTTTGCTGAAATTCACACAGAATGGAATAGGATACAATAGAAGAAACTAGAACAAAACAGTAGATTCTGCATGGGCTTCTGAGACTATGTAGAGTCAAACATTGCACAATATATTTTCTTCGCTAAAGAGTTCATGCAATTCTGTCTATTAATTACCTAACTGAGCAACTATTTCTCAGAGAAAGCTGATATACTTTAAGACATGCTAAGGAGATGAAAGGAATAATTATCACTAATGAGATAATTTATTTATTAGTCCCAGGATCTCCTATGTGGACACAGTTACTTGATACTCACTGCTGAGACTGTCTAGCATAACTTTTCTGTTTTCTATCTTATATCTTTGGATACAGGCCCAATTCCTAAAGCATGTCTGTCCTGCAACTTAGTCTTTTTTTTCATGTTTTCTCGGACAACCCATTTCATGCAGCTGCTTGTAGACCCAACATAGCTACTTTCTTGGACCCTAACCAAAGCATTAGCTTGATCTTTTTTATCTCCCTCTTTAGGTAGATCTAGGATTTGCAGCTTGCCTGTTTTTCAAACTCTTCTTTTGTTCCTTTTTTAATTTAAATTAGAAACAATCTTTCTTTTATATATCAATTCCAGTTCACTCTCCCTACCATTCTCCTATGGCCCCCACTGACACCCTATCCCATCCCTTTTCTACTCCCCAGGGAAGGTGAGGCCTTCCATGGGGCATCAAAATCTGTCACATCATTTGAGACAGGGCCTAGGACCTCCCCAATGTGTCTAGGCTGAGGGAGTATCCCTCCCCTCGACAGGAAATGGTCTCCCAATGTCCATTCATACACTAGTGATTAATACTCTTCCACTACCAGGGGGTCTCATAGCATACTCAGGCCCCTTAAGTGACACCCATGTTCAGGGGGCCTGGTTTGATCCTATGCTGGTTCCACAGCTATCAATCTGGAGTCAATGAGTCTCCGCTAGTTCAGGTCAGCCTTTTGTGTTCATTTCCCCAGACTGGTTTTCACCCCATTGCTTACCACACCTCCCTCTCTACAACTAGATTCCAAGATTTCAACTCAGTGCTAGCTATGGGTCTTTGCTTCTGCTTCCATCAGTTACTGGATGAAGGCTCTAGGGTATCATATAAGGTAATCATCCATCTCATTACAGGAGAAGAAAATTTAAGATAGCCTCTCCACTATTGCTTAGATTCTTAGTTGGGATCATCCTTATAGGTTTCTGGACATTTCCCTAGTGTCAGATTTCTCTTTAAACCTATACTGTTCCCTCTATCAAGGTAGCTCTTTTCTTGCTCTCCTGTATTCTTCTCCTGAAGAACTCTTAATACATTCATCCCTGGAGTTCCTTTTGAATTATTTTAAGTTATTTGGAAAACTAGAGTAACAACTCACAAAAGGAAACCCCCAAATATAATGTTCTGTCTCTCCTATATTGCTAACTGCTCCCCACTTTGTTACCCTTTTACCCAGTACTCAGCTCTTGGCAATGAGGTTCTGAAGGATTCAGGATTTGTTGTGTCATGCACAAGATGCCACTGTTAGAATCCTCAGGACAGAAATCCTAGTGTGTCTACCTTTAAGATTTGTATTCAATTTGTAGCCTTGGGATTTACATCTATGTAGGAAAAATAAAAGATTTAGCATTCCTTTGAAAGTTAGTATTTGCTTGTATATTAACAAAAACTATTTTCCCTTCGTTTAATTATAAATTGCTTGGACAGTAATAAATTATAATTTGGCTTAACTAAAAATTTGTCCACTTGAAGTTCAATTTCATTGGGACATAGTTTGGTAATACATTTAAAGGCATACACACACACACACACACACACACATATATATATATATGTGTGTGTGTATAGACATGTATATGACACGTGAGTACATATATTTCGATATATATCACTAGTATGTGACTTAATGTAGAAGAAAAAGAGAAAATTGAAACTTTCAGTATTGGAGGACTAACAGTATAGTAAAGAACCATACAAAAGGAAGATTACACAACTTTTCTAAATCATATTAAGTACAAAGTATAATTCCATAGTTACAATATTCTAAAAACATATGAAATTTAATAAATTATAGTTATGAAATGAACAATAAACAATTAATGTATTAAATTTACACATGTGTTGATCAGATGTAGATGTAGCAATTCACCAAATTAATAATATAATTGTTAAATTTCCTGGTTGGTTTTTGGTGGTGGTGGTGGTGGTTTTTAGAAACAGGGTTTCTCTGTGGCTTTGGAGGCTGTCCTAGAACTAGCTCTTGTTGACCAGGATGATCTCGAACTCACAGAGATCCATTTTCCTTTGCCTCCTTAGTGCTAGGATTAAAGGTATGTGCCACCACTGCCTAGCATTTGTTTTTGTGTTCCCTAGTTCATATCAATTATTCATAATAAGTATATACTATATTCTTTAAAAGGTGCACTATATTTTATCTAAAATTCAACTCTAACATAGTTTTAAATACCCATATAATTATAGTATTATTTTATTAATACAGATACAGTCAATGATATTATCATGTTATGTTGGTTATTATTTTGCATATCATCTTTACAAGTTAAAATTATGAGCAATGCAGTTGTAATAACTATATTAAGTACATGGTAGGAATATAAAATGGAAAAAAAGAAAATATATTAAGCAAATCGTGCTGGGATACATGCATGTCAACATGTAGAACAAAGCAAATAATCCATATCTATCACCATGCACAAAACTCAAGTCCAAATGGATCAAAGACCTAAACATCTTTACACACTGAACCTCATAGAAGACAAAGCATGAAATACATTTGAACATATAGGCACAGGAGACAACTTCCTAAATAAAATACCAATACCACATACACTGAGAGAAACAAGTAATCAGTGGAACCTTCTGAAACTGAGAAGCTTCTGTAAAGCAAAGAACAGGGTCAATGAGATGAAACAGCTCCTTACAGAATGGAAAAAGATCTTCACCAACCCCAATCTGATAGAACGATGATCTCCAAAATATACAAAGAACTAGACATAAACAACCAAATATTCCAGTTTTAAATAATGGGGTATAGATCTAAACAGAATTCTCAATAGAGGAATCTAAAATGTCTAAAAGACACTGGAGAAATTGCTCAACATCGTTAGCCATCAGGGAAATGAAAATCAAAACAAGTCTGAGATACCATCTTACAATGATCAGAATTGCTAAAGTAAAAAACACAAGTGACAGCTTATGCTGGAGAAAATGTAGAGAAAGGGGAACATTCCTCCATTGCTGGTGGGAGTGCAAGCTTGTACAGCCACTGAGGAAATCAGTATGGTGATTTCTCAGGAAACTAGGATCAGCCTACCTCATGACACTGAAATTCCATTGGGGAAGTACCCAGAGGAGGCACATTCACACCACAAGGCCAATTGCTCAACTATGTTCATAGCAACATTATTCATATTAGCCAGAACTTGGAAACAATCTAGATACTCCTTAACTGAAGAATGGATGAAGAAAGTACTACTTAGACATGAAAAACAATGACATCCTAAAATTAGCAGGCAAATAGACATAAAAAGAAAAAAAAAGAAACATCCTGAGTGAGGTAACCCAAAACCAGAAAGAAAAGTATAGTATGTACTCACTCACAGATGGATAGCAGACATAAAACAAAAGATATCCAGCCTACTATCCACAGCCACAGGGAAGCTAGAACCATCCAGAAACCAATGGAATCAGATGCACAAATCCACAACTTACCAAGCTCTTGGAGTATAATCAAAGTGAGGTAGGAGTGGTAATATGAGCAAAGAAGTCATGACCATGATATGGAAACCCACAGAATCAGCTGAGCCAAGCTAATGAGAGATCACTGATTCAGGGTCTGACAAATAGGAACCAGTATTTCAAACTAGACTCCCTTAATATAGGTGCCAATGGTGCAACTGGGGCAATATATGAGGCTATAGGCAGTAGGTCCAAATTCTAAAACTAATGTATAATGTATAAACTGACTTAATGTACCCCCTTCTATATGGAGAGATACATAGATATAGGGATGTGTTGGGTGGAGTGGTTTATTGGTCCGGTATCAATGTGATGATGGAACAGACAGAGTAGACTTCCTAGGTAAGTGATTGAATTAAGATACTTTGTTTCTTCCAGTGCTTATTTTCTGGTCCTACTTGAATTCTGACCAACCACAGCATCCTTAATTTAAAAGGGGATTCCAAGCAATAACTCTGTGTAAGGTCATAACATTCTTGCAATAACATAGCCAATAATTACCACAGAGAATCTAATTTGAGAATTATTTGGGCACAAACAACAGGGTGAGTTTACTGTCAAGAAGCATGTTGCTGGGAGGTTAAGAGGAACTGTCCATGTTTTGAAATTCTAATTCCTTATATAACAATTTCTTAGAAATTATTACATCACAAAATGAGTTCCCATTAATGAGAGAAGTGTCCATGAGAAGACCCTGGACCTGTTGATCCTTGTGTGATCTTAACACCAGATATAATGGTCATTAGGGGCCACAAGTATGGCAGTGTTCATTTGTTTCCCATGAGAACAGTCATCTCCTTGGGAATGAAATAGTTCAGGGAACACAGTAGCACTTCTGATCAAAAGCACACAGGATAGAGTGACACTGAAAATTCATAAAACACTCTTACTGCAGCCCACTATTTAATTGGATCCTTTGGTGTTTTGGAGACTTTCTTCTTGAGTTCTTTGTAAATTTTGGACATCAACCCTCTGTCAGATGTGGGGTTAGTGAATAATTTTTCCCATTCTGTGGGCTGCCTTTTTGTCTTGCTGACTGTGTCCTTTGCCTTACAGAAGCTTTTCAGTTTCAGGAGGTCCCATTTATTAATTGTTGATCTGTCTGTGCTACTGGTGTAATATACAGGAAGCTGTCTCCTGTACCAATTTGTTCAAGGGTACCACCCACTTTCTCTTCTAAGAGGTTCAGTGTGGCTGGATTTATGTTGAGATCTTTGATCCATTTGGACTTAAGTTTTGTGCATGGCGATAAAAATAGAGAATTTTCAACAGAGGAGTCTAAAATGGCTGAGGGGCACTTGAGAAAGTGCTCAACATCCTTAGCCATCCGGAAAATGCAAATCAAAACAACTCTGAGATACCATCTCACTCCTGTCAGAATGGCTAAAATCAAAACCACCAATGACAATTTATGCTGGAGAGGATGTGGTAAAAGGGGAACACTCCTCCATTGCTGGTGGGAGTGCCAACTTGTTCAGCCACTTTGGAAATCAGTGTGGAGATTCCTCAGAAAAATGGGAATAAACCTACCACAAGACTCAGCAACTCCACTGTTAGGCATGTATCCAAATGATGCCCATTCATACAACAAGGATGTCTGTTCCACTATGCTCATAGCAGCTTTATTTTTAATAGCCAGAACTTGGAAGCAACCTAGATGCCCCTCAACTGAAGAGTGGATAGAGAAAATGTGGTACATTTACACAAAGGAATACTATTCAGCAGAAAAAAACAATGGAATCCTGAGATTTGCAGGCAAATGGATGACACTAGAAGCAACCATCCTGAGTGAGCTAACACAGTCACAAAAAGAAAAACATGGTAGGTACTCACTCATATATTGAATTTAGACATAGATCTGGGGAGTGCCACCCTACAATCCCATGGCCAGAGAGTCTGGGAAACAGAACCTTCAGTCATTGGCTGTTGGAAGAAGAGGCAGACTCCCAAGGCTAAGAACTGACCTGAACTCAAGAAAGCCAGTAACAGAGAGGGAAGTCTGATGACCAAAGAGTTTAAGAATGGGCTATTTTAACCCCCCAAAACAGATGACCTGACAAGGGTTAACTCTTGAATCCCAGGGTGATGCCTGGGAATTCAGCTTGGGACTGATCAAGGAATGCAAGAAAACATGACACCATTTGAATGCCAAAGTTTCATGGTTCATTCCAATTTGAACCTGATAATTGATGAATTATAAGAAAACAACCCACTTAGGTTTTTATTTGTTTCTTTGTTAGCATTCCTTTGATGGAGACCATACATGACAGAATTTTAAGAAGCACAGTTCAGCTGCTCCAGAGCCTGTGTTACTCTGACCCTTTGCCAGCCTGTTTAAAGCAAAGAGAAGTATTCCCCAAATCCTTTAGCTGTACTCACATTTTTGACTCTTAAAAAATTAATGCTAAAATTACATCTTCAGTATGAAATCAATTAATCATGTGGGCCCCACCTCCATGAGAGGATTAGTTCTATAGAAAGTGTGAAGAAACCTTCCTGAAAAGCTGTGTCAGAATGTGAAGAAGACCTCCTGGAAGGAGTTTGTTTCTTCTGAGCCTGATGAACCTACTGGAATGTCAGTACTGTGAGAAACTGGAATTTCTTGGGTTTAGAGGCTGGTTACTTTGTCCTTGGCTAGATTAGGCTTCTGGATCAGCCATTCCTTGGCCTACTATGTATCTGTACTAACACCTGGTGATAGAAAATAAAAAAATTAGATTGAAGTTAGATATGGCACCAGTGAGACCTCTAGTGATCTAAAGGGATGACACCAATTGGCAAGCTAAGCAATAGTGGACAGACCACCTTAAATGCCCATTCTTGATAATGAACTTGATGTCTATAACCATCCTGGAGCCTTCATCCAGTGACTGATGGAAGCAGGGGCAAACACCCACAGTTAAACACTGAACTGAACCTATGGAACCCAGTGACAGAGAGAGAGGAGCGATGAGCAAACTGGCAAAGAATGGGCTGGCAAAACCAGCAGAGACAGCTGATCTGAACAGGGGAGTGCTTTTGGACCCCAGACAGACAGCTGGGAGGCCAGCATGGGACTGATCCAGAACCCCTGAATGTGAGGGTCAGTGAGGACGCCTGGGCAACCTATGGGGCCCTGGGCAGTGGATCAGTGTTTAATCCTGGCATACAAATGGACTTTGTGTGTCCATAACACAAAGAGGGATGCTCTCTCAGCCTGAACTCTTAGGGGAGTGCCTGGACCCTGCCCTGAGTGAAATGACAGACTCTAGATATCCCCTATGTGGAAGGAAGTGGCAATAGAGTGGGAGGCTGGGGGTGATGGTGAGGGGTGCGGGAGGAGGGGAGGGAGAGGGAACTGGGATTGACATGTGAAGCAAGCTACTTAAAATTAAAATAATAAAATAAAATAAAAAATAATTCGAAACTATCATCTAGTGATAACAAATAAAAGACCTCTCAGAAGCTAATAACTTAGCAGAACACCAGCTTACACCAATCAAAGAGCCTTAATGTCATCAAACAGCATCTTGAGTGTATAGAAATGCTTGCCCCATCTTAATGTATCTGCTTCTATGGTGTGCCCACCAATATTTTTGAAACTTGCTTGAATTATGACTTTCTTCATTCTTTAAAATTGTAAAATCTATGTGAAAATAATTTTACATTAGAACATGAAATTTGAGATATACTACATCCATGTTAGCAAACCATTTATACTTATAACGGCTCCAGAATAAACAATCTCCTATTCTCTTTAAGATGAGAGTTCAGATTTTTATATTGATAATAGAATTTGATTTTGTTTTCATATATTGCTCCTTTTGCCACCCTGGAAGAGAAGATCACTGTCAACAAAAGATGAACCTATCATTGTTTTGAATTGTGCCTACCAGACTCCTAGAATTTAAAACATAACTATCTTCCCATTATAAATGCTTTGCACATGTATTCTTCTGTAGTATCATCAGATGATTTGCAAAGCCATTTTACAGCATGTGCCCACATTAGAAATGATCACAAGAAAAAAAAACTGTAAGTGATATGAGGAACAAGAGCCGTTACTTTCTGAAGGATATTTTAGATTGAGGTAATAAAATACAGTGGTAAACAAACTGAGAAAGAAATTGTCTAACATGACTTTTATTCTCACCATCCAATATTCCATATCCAGTTTCTCATTTTCTTTGTTATGCTGATACTCCAAAGCAACTCCTAAGACAAATCCATTAGTTATCACTCAGAATCCTTTTCTGCTATATGGCAGTAAATAGAGGGCTGGCAAGTGAACCTCTTTTCATCTTGTGTTCTCTTTGAGAGTTTTTCTGCTCTAGCTTTTAAACAGTGCAGAGTCCTATTTCCATATAAGTTCTTATTTCAAAATACTAATAGCGATTTTGCTGCTCTGACTAAATTTGACTAAATTCACTGATACATATTCAAGAAAATATTAATTTTTAATTTTTCTTAGGTCTCATCTCAACAAGTCGTCTTCATTATTTAAGATTCCATAGCATTTTTGGACTCTATAAAGTCAGTATCAGGAAAATTACTTGATTAGCAAGGTCAAATCTATATTGACAAAACTCTAGGCACTTGATGTGATAATTCATTTTATGAATGATAAAGAAAGTATCAAGGAACTTAAGTTAGGTTCTTGCTGGATTTCCATATAAAAATTCCTGCAAATTGTGTTAGGTTGATGAATGTGTAATGGTTCACCTTCATTGCTTGGTTGGTTGATTAAATCACAAACCCAGTCTTTATTTACATGAAAGGTAGAGGTGGATAATTCATTTGATCATTCATTAATTATATCTACTTAAGGGAGAAAAAGAATCTCCCTTAATAATTAAAGTGATAAATACTTTGATTAGTGTCAATACCCATGAAAGTTCTTTAATAACACTTTCTGCCAGAGGATCTTGAAATTGTGACAACTTAATACAATGTGATATCTCAGAAGGATGTTGGAAGAGAATATAATACTGGATAAAACCAAAAAACCCTTATGTATTGTACATGTCTATTCATAATAATGTATCAGTACTAACTCCTCAGCTTGAAAAAAACAAAAATAGAATATAAGAAAATAAAACAAGGAAAGATTAGTGTGGGAAATATGAGCACTTGGTAATGACCTGTCAAATTTTTGTAAATACAAAATTATTACAAAATTAAATATGTATTCATAAAGCAAATACTGTAGTTTATATTTACTAAGCTTTTGATAGAAATATTAAAGGTGACATTCTAAAACAAAAACTACATACTTAGTAATCTATTGAGCCTTGGGCAGCAGATCAGTACCCATCCAGAGTATACACACGGACTTTGGACTCCCATCTAACAATGTGAGTTACACTCTCACCCTGAACTCTTGGGGGAGGGTCTAGGCCCTACCCTTTATGAAATGACAGACTATGGACACCCCCATGGAGGGCCTCACCCTCCCTGGGGAAATAAGGGGATAATGGGGGGGTTGTGGGGGGGAGGGCACGGGAGGAGGGGTGGGAAAGGGAGAGGGACCTGGAAATGACTTGTGAAGCAACCTTGTTTCTTATCTAAATTTAAACTGAAAAAATAAAAAAAAGACAAAAAATATACTTTAGGCCAAAAAAAAAGAACTATGAGTTTCTTTAAAACTTAAATTTGTAATAGTTGCTTATTTCTTAATAAGTCAATCAAAACTACAAGAAGCAATAGACACTGTCATACATAGTATGTGATGAGAGGAAACAGAAGTCCAGGCTGATCATAGTGTAGTTAATACATATATGTATGAGAATTTGTGAACAACTCTTCACAATCTACAAACAAGAACACAAAGAAGTAAACAAAAGGCTTAGGCACAATGAATTATATTTATTCATCCATTAGAAACTTAGGCCTATTCTCTTATTATTGCTTTATTCTCAATTATGCTTATGCACTTATTTTTGCAGTGATGAATATAAAATCCAAGCCTTTATGTTCCATCTACAGTCCACAAAGTTAATTTTATGGTGTCAAGTCACCATACTGGAACCAGTTCATCTACCCAAAAATTCTTAAATGAAATTCTATGAGATTTTTCTGAAAATGTCATGAAATGTCACCAAACCATTATCCTGGATTATTTAAAGTGTCTATCACATGCTTAAATAAAGTTAATTTCAATGTCAGTATTATGTTTAAATATCTTATCGAGTTCTTAGTTTGGAAAATGTGAGAATCTGAGTAACTGTGTGAACTGCCAAGGGTAAATGGGGTTCATTTGAGTCTACCCCTATAAAGCTATTGATGCCATAAACACATAGTATACATGTGGAAGTTACATAAATTCATCCATGTAAACTATATTGGCCATGGTAGGTATTGCTACATGATATCTATGTTGTCAATCTGTCCTTTAGTTTCTGAAGCCAACAGAAATTATAAGCAGTCACCATAGAGTCTTACAAATGACATTGTTATGTTTTGATCATCTTATATAAGAAAGAAACTAATATTTTATACCCATAAACTTGGTATTTGTTCTGAGGATGCTTTCAACTTGTCTGCCATGATTCCCTAGAAAGAACAACATAACTATCCAAAATACATTCTACATTATTTCATATACAGAGCTTTGGCTCTGGCCATGAGCTCCATTTATAATAAAAATGAAACTCTGCCATGAAGAAATAGCAATTGTATCCACTATCACATACTCTGTAAGCCTGATAGAATGAGACATACATTCTTAACTTGTCAGCATAATTTGATGTTTATTCTATAATCAGAGAAATCTACAGGTAGAAGTGTAACAGATACAATAGGTATATTTTGCCAAAGTTCAATTCTTAATTCCCATTTCTACATCAGGAGAGCATGAAAACATCTGCATTGAAGTAGAATCTGAACCTGAGTGACCATGAAGGTTCCACTAAACTATGTACAAAAAGAAGAATAACAGCCAATGTTGGTTGATGTAGTTAAAGTAGATAATCAATAGAACACAAGGAATGTGGATATGGTTCAGGAGGGAAGAGACCTTGTCAAATAAATGTGAGGCCCTGAGGTCAAATCATTAGAATCCTAAAAAAAAAAAAACAGGGGCATAGCTATGCCAGCATCTCTAATCACAATACATTGGAAAGCACAGAGTGGAGCTTGATGAATGAGAGCCATGCTCCATGTTCCATGAGAGACTCCATCTCAAAGAAATAAAGCAGCATGTGACATAATAGAATACCCTTTGTCCTCATTTGACATCTGTACCTGTATGTGTGCGTATGTATGTATGTACACATAGGACATAGTACTTAGACACATTTACACATGCAAAAAAGGATGAAATGAAAATATCACTATGAAAACAGACAGGGAAGGTAATGAATGTAATATAATCTAGATAATCTCTTGATGATGGGAACAGACATTTCTGGAACACTTCAGAGGAAACTGAATTATAATCATTAGAGCAGGCTCAGAAAAACTTAGCATGAAAAATCTGAGTAAAGTAATGAAATCTTCACTATTTTTGTGTTTCATAGATATTCATGAATAAGTAACACAACTTATTCCATAGCATGAATTTTATTATATGTAAATTATTGAGACTATATTTTTAAAGAATTGTGGGATTTTATATTCCTTAATCCATTAATATCAGATTACTTAAAAAGATTTCTACAGAATGTGGATTCTATTTCAGTGAAGCTCATTCATATTTCCAACTCCAGTCTCAAAACATCAATAGGGGAATTTTACAAGTAAAGTTTTGGAACAAGGTTACTTCACTGGTAAATTCTACAAGATATTTAAAGATGATCCTCAGCATGTGTAGCACCCAGTAACCACTAGACCTCATACACCACTCCCCACCCTAAATTCATCCTCCAGACACAGCCCTATAAACACAGCCTTTGTTTGCTCTGTTCCAGACTGGTAAGTGTAGCAATGACAAAAAGGAATTTCTTTTTGTGGCTTAAGTAGAACATTATAGAAAGCCACAATTAGTCAAAAGACAGGGAACAACTTACCTTAGTTTCTGTCCCCTCCCAGTCCCAGAGTCATTTACTTCCAAAAAATCACACAGAGGCTAACATTAATTATAAACTATTTGTCACATGGCTCAGCTAGCTCTCTCTTCATTATTAACCAATTTCTATTAATCTACGTATCTCCACATGCTTTTGGCTTACTAGAGAATGCCCAGACCTCTTTCTTCATTGGTAGCTACATGGTATCTCCCTCTGGACTCACTCTTTGTGCTCCTCTTCCCAGAATTCTCCTAGTCGGGTAGCCCTGCCTGTACTTTCTGCATGGTTACATCCTGCCTGCCCATTGGTCAAAACAGCCTTATTGAACAACCTATAAGAGAAATATATATATATATATATATATTCACACCATACAGAAGGATATCCCCTATAACATAGAGTGCCTAGCTTCACTTGGTATAACTACATGAAATGGGGTAGAAATAATCTAATAGAAGGAAGTATGGTTTAAAATTGTGCCTTCTAGCCATTACATGGATGATCCCACAAATTTGCAACAGCAAGGAGGCCCAAATAAGACCTGACAATCCCAACCACATTTAACATCCCAGGGTAGATGGAGAAAATCTCACAGAGCCCATCCATAGATGAATTAACAATTACTAAGAGAGCAAAAATTATTCTTCATCATATACTCATAGATTTGAATGCTTGGTCACCAGAAAGTGGCACTGTTTGAAAGGAATAGCAGGTGTTGCCCTATTGGAGAAGTGTGTCACTGTAAGTAGGCTTTCATGTTTATAAAACCTCAAGTCAGGACCAGTGTCCTCCTAGTTGTGGATTTGAAAATGGAATTCTCAGCTACTTCTCCATCATCAAGTTTGTCCATGTGCCAACATGATTCCTACCATGACGTTAATGAAACTGTAAGCATGCCCCAATTAAACTGTTATATGAGTTGTGAGTGACTCTTCACTTCAGTAGAATACTGACTAAGACAGTGTTGATATGTATATATATATATATGTGTGTGTGTGTGTGTGTGTGTGTGTATGTGTGTTTGAATATATGTATTATTCAAATACATATATATGTATATATGTGGGAGGTAGGAGGGCATTAGACATTGGAGGAGTAAAATGAAAGATAGCAAAGGGGAAATGTAACTATATACTAATTATTGGATTCTGTCTCTATTAGCCCCACACTGTAGGGATCATTCATCATGAACTGATGTCTTCGTGGCTGCAATCAGGAGCAGCCAAACAATCCAGGGTCAGATCCTAAGTGAAGAAGTGTGGATGTGGGAAGGCTAACTATTCAATGGTGTCAAAGAAGAGAAAGAAACATCTGTTCATGTCAGGAAGGCAATCTGTCAATACTGAAGAGCACAATTTATTGTTGCATCATCTTACATAATCACCCAGAAATGGGGGCAATGACAGAAGACTTCTATTATCGTGTATAAAGGGCTAATAGCAAATATTTCCCTTAATCCTAGAGATGCTCCTTTACTGCAGATAATGAAGCCCTCAAGCACCCCATAGCAGCATATCTCACTAGCCTTCAGGGAGGGTGTAGACTCACCCTGGCCCAAGGCTATTGTTATTTAGAGTAGGAGACATTCCCCACCAAGGCTAGGCCATCCAACAGCTATCAGTCAACATGTAAAAGACAATATAAATTCTGAATATACAGAACTCATGATCCCGTAGAATAGATATGCAATGTATATGGGCCCATGACAATCAATTAATTAAAATATTAAAGAAATGATTTAATTAAACATAATTGTGCAGATACATTTCTGATAAAGTTAGACAAAAATTGAATGATTTCCCTCTTAGTCCATAGGTAAATTTACCCTAATTTTATTTTATTTATTTCTTTTTCTTTTTTTTATTTAAATTAGGAACATGCATGCTTCAAATGTCAATCCCAGCTCACCCCACTTCTCCCTCCACCAGCCTCACCCTCCCCACCCCCAGGCCAATCCCCACATCATCTCCCAGGGAGGGTGAGGTCTTCCTTGGGGGATTGCCAGAGTCTGTCATTTCATCCAGGGTAGAACCTATGCCCTTCCCCATGTGTCAGGCTGAGAGAGCATCCCTCCATGTGGAATGGGCTCCAAAGTTCATTTGTATGCCATGGTGAACACTAATCTACTACCCAAGGCCCCAGAGATTCTGAGACCTCCTCACTGACACTACATTCATGGAGTCTGGATCAGTCCCGTATTGGCCTATTAGCCATCAGTCTGGGGTTCAAGAGCTCCCCCTTTTCCAGTCAGCTGTCTTTGTGAGTTTCACTAGCATGGTCTTCACCTCTTTGCTGGGTTCCAGGGAGTCAGTTGAGTGTTTAGCTGTGAGTATCTGTCTCTGCTTCCATCAGTCACTGGATGAAGGTTCTAGGATGTCATATAAGGAAGTCATCAACCTTATCATCAGGTAGGGGCTATTAATGCAGTCTCTCCTTTCATTTATTTATGTTTGTTTTATGTATGTGTTGATGTGTGTTACATGCCATGGTATGCATGTAGACTTCAAAAGACAATTCAGAATTATCTCTCTCCTTCCACCATGTGGCTTCCAGAGATCCCATGTTGTCATAAGACCTATGCTTAATTTAAAACTAGACAAAAATGGATGAGGAAACAAATAACACCAGCATGAAAGCAGAATATATTATTTTTATAAATTCTGAAAGTTAAAACCAATTATGCATTGAAACTAATTGAAAATTAACAAGGCAGGATCATATATGTGTATGCATATATGTATATGATGAATATATGTGCCACAGACTATCTCAGCTGGGTATGGTAGTCCCTGGGATTAGGATCCCCAAAGACTGGGTGGTTATGTATTCAGGAGTGATAAACAGAAACAAACACAGATGCAGTTTGAATCTGAGTGCATTTTGTAATACTCATGCAAGGTTTTTTTTTTTTATAGAGATATTTTCTCAGGGGAAGTTTTTGTTAAACAAACCCAAACAAATGACATTATTGCTATTTGGCACAGAGACACAGAAATCTAAAACAAGAAATCATCCAGAGTTAATCAAAACACAAAATTGTCCTTGGTTAACATTGAATCATCCAAGGCTAACCGCATATATCGCTTAAATCAAATTAATATATTTTATGGTCAGTTATTGTTTAATATCTATTACCTATTTCTTACGATTTTTTTAAAAAATATTGAGTTATTTTAGCTGGGTGGTGGTGGCGCATGCCTTTAATCCCAGCACTTGGGAGGTAGAGGCAGGCAGGTCTCTGTGAGTTCTAGGCCAGGCTGGACCGACAGCCTCCAGAAACAATACAGAGAAACCCTGTCTTGTAAAGCCAAAATAATAATAATAATAATAAAATAAAATATTGAGTTTTTCTAACTCTTATAATTCTTTCTCATTGAAAGCTTTCATTACCAGCCACTTAATCCCACTATAGATGACACATGTACAGCCATATGAAATGTAATTGTTGGGAATGTTTTTAGTATTTGAACTTATATAAATGTCATATATGATTTAGAAAGTACTGGTTTTTCCTGAGATGAGGTTATGGCTAGTGGTCCCACCTCAGGGGATGCTTTCTTATCTATATTTCTTGCTTAAAATGTCACTGTAGGCTTTCAGGAATATTTTGCTAATGTGAAAAAAAAAAGGAATAGAAGAACAAACAAAAATTGCCACAAGAATCACAGCCCAATATTTTTCTCTGGCTGAGGATTTCACAACAAATTCCAGGAAACCTCCTTCTTTTGAAGTTGTCACCTCGGTCTGTGGAACTGGTCACACACAATCTATTGGATTTGATGTGACATCTCTCCCTTTTTTACTTGTTATTGAAGCACATAGATATCTCCTTTGGTTGTAGAGATGGAGGAAAAGAGTAGTTGGAAGACTACTAGGAGAATAAGGAGAAGAAGAAGAATTATTCCTGAAGCCACAGTGAAAATGTAGCCAATGAACAGAGTTTAAAGACCTCAAAGCAGAGCTTATAGAGTGAGCCAAATCTTTTAATCCAGTAGATTCCACATGTACTTTACTCATAGCAGATATTTGGGTTTGCAATTGAGCCATATCATGAGCAATATCATTGTTTTTCCAAATTCCAACAAATGACTTTTAATTAAATTCCAATTATGACTCTCATTATAAGGTAATGGTGTTACACATATGTATAGAAAGCTGGCATGGCACTTGGTAGAAAGCTGAACTTTTACATTTTCACCTCTTATCCTAGATTTAAAACTACATCATTTAGAGCATCAAATTTTGCCTCTAATTTTTATGTATAGTTTGTTGCCTTGCAAATATTTATTATATTTTATTTTTTATTTTTAAATTTAAATTTAAATTAGAAACAAGGTTGTTTCACAAGTCAGTTCCAGGTCCCTCTCCCTTTCCCTCCCCTCCTCCCATGTCCTCCCATCACCACCTCCAATACCCCCTAATTTCCCCAGGAAGGGTGATGCCCCCCATGGGGTTGTCCATGGTCTGTCAATTCATCCAGGGCAGGGCGTAGATACTCCCCCAAGAGCCCAGGGTGAGAGTGAATCTCTCATTGTTGGATGGGAGCCCAAAGCCCATTTGTATACCTGGGATAAATACTGATCTACTACCCAAGGCTCAATAGCATTTTTATTTAAATCATTAACAAGATCTGAAGTTTTCATGTTTGAGACTAGGGCGACTGTTGAGACTATAAGTGAAGTAAGGATGGCTTTTAACTTTTATTTCTTAACATCTTACAATAGGTCAGTAGCTTTTATAAGACTAGGACTTAATACTTTCCGGTTTCTCTTTTTAAAATGTTAATGCTTTGACCTTTTAAAGAAGCTTCCCATTTTGTGGGGATCCCCTATTACAAAGTTTCCTGTTGTTATCCATGGAAAAATCTGAGATACAGATGATCTTAGGCTATCCTTATAAAATGTTTTTTCAGCCCTCAAAGGATTGACACCCATGAACCTAGGAGCCTCTCCAAGCCTTTTTCCAAGACTTAGGTCATTGTCTTACTTCATCACGAAAAATAAACATTCTAATGGATGATTAGCATATGGTGTTTTGGTTTTAAATTTTAGCTGTTTAATTTAAGGGCAATTATTAATAATATAAATCCATTTCATGATTACAAATTACCCATAACCTTATACATTTAAATATTTAAAAACTGTTTTTAAAATCTTAAATTTTAATGCCTTTTTGCAATATTGAAAATTAAGTAACTTTTATACCTTTAAAACCATTTTCACCTGGGTGACTCTTAAATCAGCTCTATGTTTGTAACAAAACATATGATTAGACCAGAAAATAGACAAACCTTTCTAGCAAGCAAACATAAATTTTGAGAAATAAAGAAAACTTTTTAACCTAATAATTAACCTAACATGGACAAAATTTCAACTTACATTATCAAGTTTTGAATTTTAGTATTTGTAAGTATGATAAGCCATCGGAAACATTGTTCAAACTTTCCTTTGACCTTTGAGAAATCTTCCTCTGCCCTTTGATCACTTTCCTCTGACCTTCGATGACTTTCTTTGACACTCTATAGATTTCTGTATTACCTTCAGTAGACAAATTTCTCTTTCCCTTTCCCTATTTATTGTTTTAATCTCTGATTTTCTTTTTCATTTCTCAGTCAGCATAAAAACTCTTACCAAAGTATTTCTTGTGGTTTTAACAACTCTAAGCTAATGGCCAACAGATCAGACCTTGATTGTTGTCACAGTGAGAAGAGTTTGGCTTAGTAGGGAAACTAGTGGGGAGAACTGGTGGGCATAGTGTCCTTGGCTGCCAGTTTTCCTGCATAGTATTCACAGCAAGCATAGCAAGAAACATATCCTCTGCCCATGTTGTTTACCAGGTATCAGTGACCACTTGTTGTAATCTCTGGGTGAGCTTCTTCAACTGTTCCCAAGTGGGTGTCTCTGTCCTTGTGGTGGATAACAGCATGGGGGAGGCCATGAGGCCTGTGGAGAAGAGAGGCCAAGCTTCTTCATTTCCCATATAACTTCCTTTACCTTCTTTCATTTCCTTCTTTTCAAGGTTCTTTTTTTAAAACTTTTTTATTACTTTAATTTTAAATAGCTTGCTTCACATCTCAATCACAGTTCCCTCTCTCACCATTCCTCCCACTACCCTCCCATCATCCTCCCCTGCCTCCCACCCTATCCCCACTTCCTTCCACATAGGGAATATCAGTTGTCTGTCATTTTACTCAAGGCAGGATCCAGGCACTGCCCTAAGAGTCCAGGCTGAGAGAGCATCCCTCTTTGCGTTATGGACACACGAAATCCATTTGTATGCCAGGGATAAACACTGATCTATTTCCCAGAGCCTAATAGGTTGCCCAGGCCTACTCACTGACTCTCACACTCAGGGGGTCTGGATCAGTCACATGCTGGCCTGCCAGCTGTCAGTCTGAAGTCCAAGTGCTCCCCCTTGTTCAGATCAGCTGTCTCTGCTGGTTTCCTGAGCCCATTCTTTGTCAATTTACTCATCACTCCTCTCGCTCTGTCTCTGGGTTCCATGGGTTCAGTACAATGTTTAACTGTGAGTGTTTGCCTCTGCTTCCATCAGTCACTGGATGAAGGTTCTAAGATGGCATATAGGGTAGATGTCAAGTTCATTTTCAGGAATGGGCTTTTAAGGTGGTCTCTCCACTATTGCTTAGCTTGCCAGTTGGTGTCATCCCTTTAGATAACTAGAGGTCTCACTGGTGCCAGATCTCTCTTCTAACCTATGACTCCCTCTATTATGGTATTTTTCATCCTGTTCTCTTCCTATTCTACCCCCACTCAACCTTCCTGTTCCCCCATGACCTAACTTCTCTTCCTCTTCTCCCTCTCTCTTCTTCCAAGCTCTCCCCTGCCACCTCTCACCGTGTTCCCAATCTGTTCAGGAGATCTTGACTCATTCCTCTTTTCTGGGTTATCTTGCATATCTCTCTTAGGTTCTTTCCTGTTTCCCAGAGTCTCTGTCAGTGGAAGTGCAGATTGGCACCATCCTGATCCATGTCTAAAATCCATGTATGAGTGAGCACATACCATGTTTGTCTTTTTGTGACTGGGTTACCTCACTCAGGATGGTTTCTTCTATTGCCATTCATTTACCTTCAAATTTCAAGATTCCATTGTTTTTTTTCTGCTGAGAAGTACTCCATTGTGTAAATGTACCACATTTTCTCTATCCACTCTTCAGTTGAGGGGCATCTAGGTTGCTTAAAGATTCTGCCTATTACAAATAATGCTGCTATGAACATAGTGGAACAAATGCCCTTGTTGTATGAATTTGCATCTTTTAGATATATGCCTAAGAGTGGAATTGCTGGGTCAAAGGCCACAGTAAACAAGACAAAAAGGCACAATTCTTAACAGATCTTGAAAGAACAATAATCAACTTTATATGGAATAACAAAAGACCCATGATAGCCAAAACAACCCTATGTAATAAAGGAACTTCACGATGCATCACCATACCTGACATAAAGCTCTATTGCAGAGCTATAGTCCTGAATATAGCTTGGTATGGGCACAAAAATAGACAGGTAGACCAATGGAACCGAATTGAAAACACTAATTTTAACCCACACACCTATGAACACTTGGTTTTTGACAAAGAAGCTACAATTAATACAATGGAAAAAAGAAAGCATCTTCAACGAATGGTGCTGGCATAACTGGGTATGAGCATGCAGAAGACTACAGATAGATCCATGTCTATCGCCTTGCACAAAACTTAAGTGCAAATGGATGAAAGACATCAACATAAATCCAACCACACTGAAACTCTTAGAAGAGAATGTGGAAGATTCATTTTTCAATGAATTGGTACAGGAGACTGCTTCCTGAACATAACACCAGTAGCACCGACACTGTAATAGACAATTAACAAATGGGACCTCCTGAAACTAACAAGCTTCTGTAAGGCAAAGGACACAGTCAGCAAGACAAAAGGGCAGTCCACAGAATGGGAAAAGATATTTACTGACCCCACATCTAACAGAGGGCTGATCTCTGAAATTTAAAAGAACTCAAGAAGCAAGTCTCCAAAACGCCAAAGCGTCCAATCAAAAAGGGGGGTTCAGAACTAAATAGAGAATTCTCAATAGGGGAGTCTAAAATGGCTGAGAGACACTTGAGAAAGTGCTCAATATCCTTAGCCATCCAGGAAATGCAAATCAAAACAACTCTGAGATACCATCTTACTCCTGTCAGAATGGCTAAAATAAAAAAACACAAAGCAATTTATGCTGGAGAGGATGTGGAGAGAGGAGAACACTCCTCCATTGCTGGTGGGAGTGCCGACTTGTACACCCAATTTGGAAATCACTATGGAGTTTCCTCAGGAAAATGGGAATCAATCTACTGCAAGACCCAGCAATTCCAGTCTTTTCTACGTTATTGATAGAGGTTTTTGGGTGGAAGGGTGGAATAAGTCTGTCTGGAATCCAGATTGAGGTTTCTGCATTCTGTGGAAAAACACAAGTATATCCTCTTCCTGAGGTGATTAACACAGCTGGCCTTTCCAGGTGCCAGTTAAAAGATCCTTCCATATCACTAAAGGAGTAACAGTTTGCTGTAGGCGTGGGTCCCAATTTTTTTTTTGCACAGGAGTAAAACCTTTATCAACTGTGTTAAGGTGATTAATGTAAATAAAGCATGGCTTAGTAATTGATAAGGCAAATTGTAAAAACCACTATAATTTAATCTTTGAAGTTGTACCTTGAGATTTTGATGAGTACTTTCTGTGATAACCTTATCTTGGGTGTTGTATGGAATTTCTGTTTTATGTTCCAGATCCCACTGAATGCAAAACTCTGCAAAAATTTTAGAAGTGTAAGCTGGAGCATTGTCAGTTTTAATTCTTTTTTGGTATACCTTACAAGGAGAAGCATATAATAAGATGTTGTATGACATCTTTCACAGTCTCATTGTGTCTTATAATGGCCTAATCATAATTTTTACTTCTCCCTGGATATCGGATTCAATTACTCTAAGAAGTACCTCTACATTTTTTTATAATTTGAACTTCTTCCTATTATAAGACAAAAGTTGCAAGATGATAGTGGCCCTTTAAATCCTGTATCTACTAATTCTACTGCCTCATAAAGAGAAGGTATATAATCTTTGTCTACTGTAAAATGTAACCCTGCATTTCCTGGGCTTGCTCTGGTTAATCTTAAAATGTTAAACTCAGGGACTAGAGGATTTAATTCACTCCTACTTTCTTCTGTCACTCTATTCCCCCCTTTCTTTATTTTGGGCCATAAGCCATGCCCCTCATCCCATTTTTTTTCTCCTCATCTTTCAGAGGCCTTCTATCCTTATGAATTTTGATTTACAAGCATTTCTCTCATGTTTTCTTTTCTTACACTGAGGATATAGTTCCAGAGGCTGATTGTTCTTATTTTTATTTTTAGAATTCTGATCTTCTCTTACACAGTCTTGGCTCATAGGTCCTTGTTGTCCATAAGAAAAGCATGAAATTGTTTGATTTTTTTCCTCTTCTTAAGTTCTGAAAATAGGGACAGAAATGTTACCCTTGCATAGCTGCAGCATAGGCTATGCCCTGGGCCACTGCTGGTGAGGCATCTATAATGCTTTGATGTAATCTTGCACAGTCCCTCATTTTCTGATTGGTCTGATCAACTCCTGGCAGACAGTATTGGCCTTTTCCCATGCAAGTTGTTTTAATAACATGTCTGAGCCCTCAGAGGGAGGAAGCATCCTGCCGAATGCTTCTTCCAACCTAGCAGTAAAGTCTTCATATTGTTCCTCTTGTTTTTGTCTGATTCCTGCTAATACAGTTGTCTTCCTGTCAGCAGGATGGAGACTTCTCTCCAAGCAGCTATTGCTCTCTTGGAAACTTCCTTTAGTGTCTCCCTTTTTAAATTAATCTGTTCCTGGGGGAGGCATAGTCTCCTCTACCCAAGAGCATTGACATAGTAGGCGTACCTGCTTTTTTGTGAGGACTAAATTCTGAATTACTTCCCTTGCTCTATCCACATGTTCAGTCTTCCATATTATAAACTGTCCTGGGCTAAGAGTGGACTTTGCAGTCTGATGCCAATCATAGCAGCAAAACAAATGCTACCCAGCATTTCACAATCTGTTAAGTGTATGGAGCATTTGGTCCAATCTTCTTAACAGAATAGTGTAGTTCTTTAAGAATTTTTAGAGGAAGAGTTTCCCATTGGGTTGTATACTTTTCAAGACTGGTTACTAGGAAACACAAATCTAAGTTTCCTTTTTGCCTGGATACTTTTATAGCCCCCCCAAATCTCCTATTTGTTGGCACCTTTCTTTCAAGCTTGGCTGATTTTTTAATAGCAGGAGAAGGGGGGCAATGACTATGGCAAACATATCTATTTCTGTCTTATAAGGATTTTTATCATCAGATCATATTTCTCTACTTCATCATCCAATTCTTGTTCCTGATCATTCACCCAACCATTCCCTAACTGCACCTTGATGGGATTAGCAATAGATGAGGAGGCACCATATGACTTAGCTCTATCACCAGAGGAATTACCTCATCTTCTGAGGGTGCTTCTTCTGCAAAGAATTCCATTTTTGGTTCTTCTGAAAGGAGGTTTCTAATTTTACCCATAATTAAAATGCCTGAACAGGGACCTGTTTAGGGCAGTGGCATTCATAAGATTTCCTCATCTCTTCTCCTACCTTTTCCCACCTTTCTAAAGACAGGCTTCCTTCCTCTGGGAACCATGGACTGACACTAAATACAAAACCATAAAATGATGCCAAACTCTTCTTTGAGGTTTTACCACCTCTGCTATCTAACATATAGATCAACACTGCCAGGAACAAACCTCTGTTTTTGGACTGTGAATGACCCATGATTCTTACCTTCTCACCGTCTTAACTCTGTCTCTCTATGGAGGAGTCTGCAGCATTCTGGCAAGGTCCTATCCTTACCTGAAAAAGTAATTTCTAGAAAAAAAGAAAGAAAATGGAAGAGAAAGCTTACCCACTTCAAGCACCACGTTGAGGGTGCTAACTGCCATAGACTAACCCAACTAGGTATGGAAGTCTCTGCAAAGTGGGTCCTGCAATGTAGGTTGGTAAGGATTCGGTGGTGACAAACAGAAACAAACACAGACACAGTTGGAATCTGAGTGTGTTTAGCAGTTCTCAAGCAAGTTTTTTATACAGATATTTTCTCAGGGGATGTTTGTGTTAAACAAACCCAAACATATGACATTATTGTTACTTGGTACAGTGACACAGAAATATAAAACGTAAAATCATCCAGAATTAACCAAACAGAAAATTGTCCTTGGCCAACAGTGAATCATCCATGGCTAACCGCATTTCTCTTAAATTAATATGTTTTTATGGTCAGTTATTATTTAATATATTACCTAGTTCTTTTAAATTTTTTGAAATATTGAGCTATTTTAATTATTTCAACTCTTTCTTGCTAAAAGCTTTCCTCTAGATGACACATGTGGAGCCAAATGAAATTTAATTATTGGGAAAGTTTTTAGTATTTGTACTTTTATGAATGTCTTGAATGATTTGGAAAGTGCTAGTGACTCCACCTCAGAGGATAGTTTTTTGTCTATATCTCTCACTGGAAATGTCAGTGTAGGCTTTCAGGAATATTTCGTTAGTGTGTGGGAAAAAGGAATAGAAAAACAAACAGAAATTGCCACAAGAATCACAACCCGATATTTTTCTCTGGCTGAGAGTTTCACAACCAGTTCCAGGAGACCTCCTTCTTTTGAAGTTATCTCCTCAGTTTGTGCAACTTTTCACACAGAATCTACTGGATTTGATATGACATGTATGTAACCAGTAAAATTATTTTGACACTAAAAACTGAATCATTAGAAATCATTAATTCACCAAAATAGGAGATATACCTATATATAATCACACATATATACAATGACACCCATATAGGAATATATATAAGTATATATTTCACATACATACATAAATATGAGGGAAAATATTTTTGACAAATACAATGTAAATACCCACAAAAAATGAAGTAACATACATCAGTCTATAAGGAGTATTTACAAATAAACTACAATTACCATTACACATAAGGCAGAATGAATTTAGGTCTTTTCTAAATTTAGAAACACAGTTAGTATCTCGGGTATTTCAATTTTATTGTTGTGCTGGAGACTGAAGTGTACAATAAAAGATGAAAAACACAATCATAAAAACTAATTAAATATTTTAATTATATTTTCTTTCCTCTCAGATGGCTTTAGAATCCTTAAGGAATAGTCTCTGAAACCTATCATAAGATCAATTTGAAATGTTTACTGAGTTTAGCAAGTTAACTGTTTATATAAGTAACAGATAAAATTCACTTGTGAATATGACTGAAGAATATTTTTCAAAAAGCATCGTATTGAATTCAATATACTCTTCTTACTAACCCTTGATTTTAATATGGTAGAAAATTATACTTGAACAAGGCAGTAAATAGTTAATGACTGAAAACCAATTTTTTTCACTGTCAATGGATTCATCAATAAGAAATAAAGACAGCTTAAATACTGTCACAGTTGAACAGCAAGTCACATTTGTTCATGTTAATAATGACTTTTGTATTAGTAAAAATGGATACTTACAAAAATAAATGCTGTTAGCATGCATGCTTGTTAGTGTAAATAATTAGTATATAATAGTGTAAATATTACTCACATCTAGCTGTTTCTGCTGAGAACATTTAGCAACACCTTAAAGCATGAATTTTCTGATACTTGAATCCAGTTTAAAGTTACAGTGCTTCAAGAAAAGGAAGTGTAATTTTTAATACTCCAAACCCATTGTCATTTATCTTCTCTTAATCTAGTCTATTGTAAGGTTCCTACACCTTGTGCCTGTGTCATGCCCTCAGGTTGGTTTAGGCTCATCCTGTAGTTCACCCACCATCTTTCACAGCCCTTAGCTACCTATTTCATTCACTCTTCACTATATCATGACACCACTCATTTGCATTAGTATTAATGTATATATCAAAACACTGAGAAGTTGAAAACATGTTTGAAAATTGGCAGAAATTTTCAGTAACAATGATATTTTCCTTATATCTAATGGCAATAGCAATGTCAACTGTGTCACTTATAATACTACTTTTTTCATTTATCACATACCTGTATTAAACATAGAGGCAGATTCAACATGATCATCATAGTTCTCTTCTTTAAACTTAAATTTTACTGTCTTGTTCGTAAATTCTTCATAATGGATTTGTGTTTTCAAAAAATGTGTAGTTTATTATTAAGTCTGCATTCAAACGAATATGCAAGGTAACAAAATGTATTTCAGCAATAGACTTATTGGTTTGTATTATGCATACACCTCCATTTTATCTCTCCTTACTACATGTTGAAATAGTATGTTTAAGTATTGAATGTCCTTCAAGAAGCAAACTCTTAAATTTCAACCATTTCCTGACTTCTCATTTTCCAAGAAATTTATATAGCAAGTGTTATTGAGCCTCATTTCTTCAGGGTTTAATGCTCTGAAGCATGCTATTATCTCTTGACAATTTGTTCTTTATTCTTATGTCTTGCTGCTTAGTATATATTATCCACGGACTCAAATCATTTAGTGTCAATTCTAAACAATATTGTGTTATTGTCTCTCTAACTTCTTGAGATATTAAACTGAATGGTAAAATTTTTCAACACCACCAGATTTTCTTGAAAACTTCACTATTTTGATTCCCTCACATTCCAAACAATACTATTTCCTCTTTCTTATGCAGCGTAATGCCGATTTTTAAATAATTTTAAATGCATAGATTTATTGAATGTAAAATATATATATTGTCTATGGAATTTGCATTTTTATTATGCATGAATGTATAAACATTAAACAAATGGATAGTTGAGGTTCCACATTCCTATGTGACTCTAGCTTGTGTCAAGGTGACAAACACTAACCAGCACATAGGTACATTTTCCATCTATTTCAAAACAATTGACAAGTGACTTTGAGTTGATTTTTCTAAGAATAATTATGAATATCTAAAACAAATATCAGACATAATTTCAAGATTAAAAACAAATAGAATATTAGTTTAAAACCTGTTAAATAGCAGGCAGAACATTGAAAAGATTTATACATTGATATATTCAAATCCAAATCAAATTTTTAATTTTTTCATAAATATGATGCTCCATGTTATCTCTGCTGCTCTGATGAAGAAGCCATCTACTAGATATTATATATTCCTAATAATACAATTCATGGTGTTTATGGTTTAAATAAATTTGATTGATACCATCTGGCAACCTAAGCAATAGGAGAGAGGCTACTTTAAATGCCTTTTCCTTAAAATGAGTTTGATGACTATGTTATGTGCCATCCTAGAACCTTCATGCAGTGGCTGATGGAAGCAGAGGCAGACACTCACAGCTAAACACTGAACTGAACTCCTGGAACCCAGTGACAGAGAGGAAGGACTGATGAGCAAAGAGATCAAGACCAGCTTGGTGAAAGCCACAGAGACAGCTGACCTGAATAAGGTGGAGTTCTTGGACACCAGACTGATGTCTGAGAGGCCAGCATGGGCCTGATCCAAAATCCCCGAATATGAGTGTAAGTGAGGAGGCCTAGGCAATCTATGGGGCATTGGGTAGTAGATCAATATTTATCCCTCGCATACAAATGGACTTTTGGTGCCCATCCCACATTGAGGGACTCTCTCTTAGCCTGGACACATTAGGGAGGGCCTATGCCCTGCCCTGGATGAAATGATAGACTCTGGATATCCCCAATGGAAGGCCTCACCCTCCCTGGGAAGCAGAGTGGGGATTGGGTGGGGGTTAGGGGGGTTGGTGGGTGTGTAGGGGAGGAGGGGTGGGAGAGGGAGCTGTGATTGACATGCTTCACATGTCAATAAAAAGAATGTTTTGTGTATGTTTGAATAATCTTGTAACAAGGGGTTCTTGGTTGGCTATTTTCAGGTTTTAAAACTGGAATTTTCTATTAACATATATGAATACTTTTGCCTTAGCCATTTGCCTCTTTTTCTATTCTAGGTAAAAGACTTAATATTTCACATAAGTATATGAAAATATCTAAATTGTGTCCATGGTAACTTCGGAAACAGTCTATTTGCAAACCACACACATTTTATTTATCACCCAAATGCCTAATAATTAATAATTTATATAAATAAAATAATTGAGAAGAATGAACTAGTTGGAAAAAGGCAGATGAAATATTACTCATTTTATGTGATTACATTTAAAAGATGTTTTGAAAAATCAATAATATTAATTGCAAATACAGATGCCAAATCCTAAAGAAGTAAATAAAGAACTATTGCTGTAGAAATCAAGATAGGGCATTTTGAGAAAAATGGGCAATAAGGAAAAAATGTAAGGAAGATACTAGAGCTGGTAATAACATTCTACAGTTAGTGCTGACCCAGGTGTTTGGTTTGTGATAAAACATAAATCTGTACTTTTTGTTCTACCCCTATGAATATAAACTACTTTTCAAATGATAAACTCTATAAAATGTAATTCACTTTCATAGTCTTTTCTAAGAAATGGGAGATACTCATATTTTAGGATTGAATGAGCCACAGTCTGAAATAATATTATATCTACTAGATAAATTGATATTATCTTACCACTGTGTATTTTTAAAAATGTTTTACTGTGGATTCTATCTATTCAAACCCTATGCCAAAAAATTATTTGTCACATGTATGTAATACTGTATTTGGTCCCATTATTTTATAAAAGATAATTGTTTTTTCTATGTTATTTGAACCAATATAATGGGTAAAATAATCAAAAATCCAAAGTAAGTACTTGTAAAAGATATACAAGACTATAACCTCATATGTATAATCAAAATAGGTGGATTCTACTAATTTTTTCTTTTGTGACACTGTAATATTACCTATTTCTGTTATCTCCTTGATGGTTTTTAAAAATGTCAATATTTGTTAAATTGAGTTAGGATACAAAAGTATAGACTTTAAATGTTTAGAATTATCCAGAAGAATGACATTCAATATAGTAATAAAATTATTGTTAAATAAGACAATTAAATAAACACTTGCTATATTCTTTGGAACATGAAAATACTAAATCTCAAGCAAGAATTACTGTGAACAAAACATTTTTCAATGAAAATCATTTATTTCTAGAGGGAATTTTATATATGCTTGTACATTTTCATCCAATGTAAGAAGGGAATTTTTTAATTCAGTAGAAATGTGATCATGCAAATTACCAGCATGATTTGCATCAAGATGAGGCATGGGAAATAAAATATGGATGATATTTAAAATGACATAGCATCTCCATGTAATAGAATTTACAATAAATTCAAATTTATCTTAATCAAAAGTTAATACCAGTGGAATGCTGATTTTTAGGTAAAATTAAATTTCTTGAATATATTTCCCTGTAAATATCACCTAAATTTGAAGTTCTAATTTCAACTATGATTTTCAGTAAAGAATGCTCACTCTTACCATGTCTGTTCTCTAGATTTCCATTCCATCCATTCCCTTATTATTCAATTAGTACCTGTCCCAAATCCTCTGTGACTACTCGTAAGGAACACTTAAGTTCTATGAATGCTAACCTACCTTGAATATAATTTTTCTAAAATTTTCTATTTGAAACAAATTGGTAGTTATGGAATTTTTATGTGATAGAAAATTCATAAATATCCAGAATTAATTCAACAGTGAGATATTTTTATATTTTTATTGCATAAATAAAAATGCATTCAACCTACAATTGTGTTTTTACAAATGCATATGTCTAAAATTAAATGGCATATTACATCTAATTGGGACAATAAAACACATGATGTCCAGCAATATTCATTATGCAAAACTGAAACTTTATAGCCCAAGAACATCAGAGAACATCAGTGCCTCTTGGCCTAATTTTATAAAATTATTGTCTAATATGTTGAATATCTAGACATATTAAATCAATGGGTTCACAAAGGACCTAAATCACTGTGACTACCTGAAATTAGTGTAAGTCTCTAGGTCCATCCATGCTTTTAAACATTACAAAATTTCTATAGGTTTTGATTTTTCCATTATTAACATATTTTAATTGCAAACAGGGTTTATTGCAACATATTTGTCTTAGTTTGGGGTTCTGTTGCTATGAAGAGATGCTATGATCATGGCAATGCTTATAAGGAAATAATTTCTGTTGCACAACTAGTAAAAACAGATGGGTGGGGTAAACTGAAAAAATCAGAGAAGAAAAGCAGCCAAGCCACTAAAGAGTTCTTGCCTCTACCAAGGCTCAGACTATCAAGGGGTGATACTGCCCTCAGGGTGACTGCAGACTGAATGCACTGCACTCCTGTCTCCACCCACCTTAAATTTCTCTCTTGCACTGTGATTAAATGCATGCACCACTGATGCCCAGTTTCCACAGCTAACTACTGTGTCCACTGGCATTAAAGGTGCATTACTTCCTGGCCTCCAGGCCTAAGTGTAGCTAGGTTTGCACTCTTTTCTTCAGGCAAGCTTTATCAATTAGATCACGACCAAAATATTACCATAATATCATTCAGTCCATTATTGTCATTGCAGGTAGACTTCTTCACACTGGAGGAATAGCTGAGATTCCTGTATCTTTCAGGCAATGGGAAGTAAACTGAGACACTGGGTAGTGTCCTGAGAATAGGAAACCTCAAAACCTACCACCACAGTAACATACTTCCTCCAAAAAGGCCACACACACTCAAACAAAGCCACACCTCCTAAAGATGCTATTCCCTATGAGATTATGGGAGCCAATTTCATTCAAACTACCACAGTATTATAAAAACATTCATATATCCTTTGATCATATTCTTTGTGATATTATATTAATTTCTAGCTCCCTATAATCTCCTTGCTCCCTTTTTTTCCAAAATACTCTGTATTTTGTTTTAAAATCCATATTTCATATATTAGAAAATAAACATGTTACTTTTATCTATCTTAATATCAACTACTTTTAGGAACATGATGCTCCAGTAATTTCAGTTTTCAAACAATATTACATTCTTGTGGCTCATTAAATATTCATTCACTTAATGCGTTTATATGACTGTTTGTCTGTCTGTCTGTCTCTCTCTCTCTGTGTATGTGTGTGTATGTGTATATGTATATGAGAAGAATATATATATATGTGTGTGTGTGTGTTTCATACATTTATGTATAAACTTTTAAAACTTCTATTAAGTTTATTCTTTGGTAATTTCAAAATGCATAAATACATGGTTCTTACTCTTAAACTTTACCTCATCCTATATCCCTCTTACTCTGTCATTTCCTTTCTTCACCTTGCATTCTCATGCTCATAATTTTTTGTTATGGTTGCTGTTGTCTGGTGACTCAATGGGTTAAATGATGCTGTCAGTGTGACCATGGGTTCAAATTAACCTTTGGAGCCTGGAGGGCTCAACTATGCATACACAACTGAAGATGATGACCTCCCCAAAGACGGTACCAGTAATCAATCCAAATGAGATTAGCCTATGAACAAGGTCAAGCTTTTGATCAACATTTGTTGATCCATTTTAGTTTCTGTTCCTTCCCTCTCCATATTTATTGTTGACATTTCTCCTTGCTTACCTATTTTGAATTTGGGTTGGCTTGCACTCTGATATATTAGGTGATCCACTGATTATTCATAAGTATATTAATAAATATCCAAGATATTATATTGTTTCTTTTGTTTGCTATTGACTTCTATTTTAATGTCTTAACACTTCATAAAATACAAAAGTTACTTCAATTTATTGCATTTGAAAAGATTTATTTTATGTAGTATATGTAACATAATTATGGACAATGTTCTATTGGTTGCTGAGAAGATTGTGTATTATGGTGCTGCCAGGATGCAATGTTCTTTGGGAATCAGTTAAGTCATTTGATTTAATTTAATTGTAAACATTACTAGCTAATCCTGTATACTGACTGAGGTTCAGGCCATGTATATGCCTTTTTATGGCAAGACTGTGTTCAGCTTAGATGCCTCTTTCCTTGTGCTCTGTAGATGCTGTTGACTACAGCAAGGCTTATGCCCTCTGTTCTAGGTGATTTTCCAATCATTCCAGATCCCCCCTACAAATTTCTATTTCAAGGAGCAGAAATTATTCAAAGGGAGTGGTGTATCCAGGAATATAGAATAGGGAAACAATAAATGGCAAATAGAATGAGATTTTCATATGACAATGGTATAGAGAAAACAGACTGCTCAGCCTAATAGTATTAGTGCTTTGTGGTCCTACCCAGTGGTAAACTACCTTGGAGAAGTGAAGGTTTTATAGAAATTGATCAATGGAACTGAATTCAGTGACCTCAGTCCTGCCTTTTGACAAAGCACAAATCTCAGAGCTGGCCACCTACTTGGAGTTGAAGGATCTGTAGGCCACAGAGTACATCCTAACTAAAGGCCAATTTCATCAACCTTTTTGCTCTTTACAATTGAGTCACGAAACTCTCATAGTGTCCTTACTCCTCCTTCCTTTCCTCTGTACGTTGCTACATTATAAGTATTTTGATTCAGAATCTGGGACTTGTGATAGTTCCTTGACTCAAGGTGATTGCGGTAAGATCCTTTGATTGACCTCTCAAGGTGATATCTGAATATAACATTTCAATTCGTGTGTGTGTGTGGGGGTGTGTGTTTTGTGGGAGGGATGTTAAATATGTTCCTTCTCAGATTTCAGCCTACCATGAAAGAGTCGAAGATATCACACCACATTCTCACATTGCTTTTATGGTTGATTAGTACTGTGGGTTTGTTTTATATCTTAATTTTCAGTTTGGTGTCACCAGGACTGAGAGATTACTCCAAGCTTACCATGGGACTATGATTTCACCCATCCCTTTTGGTGAAGCAAATATTAGAGTTGAAGAATAGCTTCTAATTTTCTCTGCAATTTGGGGGGCTTTTTGTCCATCCTTCCATGTCTTTCTTGGTTTCCTAGACCCTTTTCTTTATGTTCCTGAAATGTATATTATCTTCGTTAAAATTTTAGATAGTGTTCTCCTTTTCAAATTTTCCCACATTTCAGAATGCAAATAGCATAGCTAATGTTGATTATATTTCCCATTCTGCATCTTAGATACAAAATTTTTTGAGTTCTTATTGTATTTGTGAATTTCCACTGCATAAACTCTTTGATTCTTTCCTAAAACATTGGTAATAATTTATTTATGCTTATTCAAGCATAGAAATATTGAAATGATATGCAAATATGAACCATATCTGGAATATGAACCCCATGAAAAAGATGTGCCTTGTCACTTGTTAGGGATAATGTTTTTCAGAAGAGTATCCAAGAATAAATGATGCACAAATAATCTTGCCTCCATCTTTCTTGAAATTCTCTTTTATGGTGCATAACTGCAACCACTTTTTGTTATTCATGTAGCACTAATATCTCTGTAGATAGTGACTAATTTTTGTCCACCCACCTTTTTGTAAGTCTTACACACTGAAATTATACTTGAATAATGTCATTGGTTATGTACATTTTAAGGAAGTATTGTGTTAGTAAAAGAACACTATTGTAAATACATATTTAATCATGAATATTTGTATTTTTATTTTTATCTCTAAATTGTCTGATAAACGGTAAGATTCTTCTGTGTTGCCAATTGCTTATTTATATTAACTGGACATTTTGAAGGCTCTGTTTTTTCTTTCTACATAAAGTCCTAGAAAACAAAGAAACTATCTTTAGATTTCTTTGAACATTAAGAGATAGTGGCAAATATAATTATTACAAATATATTAATATATACTTTTAATCAACAGTTGAATAGCAGCATGCTGAGATAATTATTTTTGGTACATGAAGACTGATTACATTTTCCTAATTAAACATTTTCCTTGCAATTTTTTGCATTTACATATTCATTGAATCATGACAAGTATTAGCATTTTACTTTGCAGTTTTTAAATTTATATTTAGTCTTTAAAACAAAACTGTCTATTTTTATTCATTAAAAAAGCAATAAAAATTTCCTAGAATATATAACTACTGAATATATGAAATGATATGTAGATGTGCAACAAATTATGGTCATTACAGATTCATGTAATATTTTATTTAGCACTTAATTCCAGTGAAACAGAATAACTTATATTTCTCCTATTTTTGAACAACCAATCCAAATGCTAATGATTTGAAATTTAAACAATACACCATACCAACTATACTCACTGTATCTACAAACATGTTTGTTACATAGAACATAAGATGAACAAAACATTTAACTGTGTTCACATATGAAGTTATTACAAAGATTGGGTTGCCATATAAAACAACAAGTGGTAACACTGTATTCTTCAGGATGAAAGGTAAATCATCCAAAGCAAACAGTCTAGAGCCGGAGACATTAACTGTAAATAAGACTTTACCAGGATGAAAGATGGTGGCAGGAAAACTGAGTTCAAAAAGGTAAAAACCTGGGAAAAACAGTATAAGAACATACAACTTCAGGAAAATGCTCTCCAGCTGAGGCATATTAATTTTTCCGGTCATATTTTTTCAAATTTCTTGAATACATTTAATGTATCCATTTAGAATTTCTACTTTTAAAATGGTTATTATTTATGTGAATTAATGTTTTTCGGGGTATTTGGGGAGGTGTCTATCACATGTGTGTGGATGCCTACAAAGACTAGCCTACAGATTAGGGTTTCAATTATTGTCACCTGATGCCAGTTCTGAAAACTGAATTCTTTCTCTGGAACAGCAAGGATATTTTTACCTGAGTCATATCACCACTCCTCCCTGTAGGTTTTATAAACTTAAATGTACTTTACTGCGGTGATATTTTGTTTATTATCTAATAAAGCTTGCCTGTAGATCAGAATGCAAAGCTAGCCACAGCCTTAGAAGCCAGGTAGTGGTTGTAGATGCCTTTAATCCAAGAAACCATACTAATTAGCCATAGAAACTTGGTAGTGGTGGTGCACACATTTAATCCCAGCACCTGAGGATATATAATACAGGAGCAGGATGTCAGACCTGATAGTCAAGTCTCCAGACACATTGAGGACAGGATCCCTCCAGCCTTGGGAAGGTTAAGAGCTATCCGGTGGCTTGGCTGCTTTGCTCTTCTGGTCCTCAGCTTTAACCCCAATATCTGTCTCTGCCTTTTTCTTATTCATGATATAATTTGTATTTCTAAAATCAATTTCACACATGTCTTAGCTAAAACAGAGTTGTGTTCAGTCAGATCAGCAGGGCATTTGGTAGCATAAACATATATTAGACATGTTTTCTACCATCATGTAATATTTATATTAAAAATCCATAATATTTGGTTATGATTCTAGTTTGTATTTATTTCTTATTAGCTGTTCTTTTTCTAATATTTTGCAAACAGAATATATTAAAATATGAAAAATGTTAATATATGCTAAAATATCATCGATGTAACCTCTTTCCAAAGATATGGGGATTTAATACATTTATCTGAAAAATAATAATATATGGAAAGTCACAAATATTTATTAGTTTCCATTGAATATGAATTCTTTGCATTAAAAAAAGCATAAGGTTTGGATTTTAGTTACTAGCATTATCATAGTGCTAGTAAATAATGTTAAATCTCTTTTAGAGGTCTCTCCACGATGATATGTACATTCCTTGTTTGGTTTAAGATGAAATTATATTCTTTTCCAGGTGTAGCTTATGCATTTTCCGTGAAATATACATTTCAATATTGCTTATCTATTTATTTGTTTGGTCATTATCTTAAATTTGTTTGTTTCAGTTTCTGGCATAAGAGGAAACGTAACAAATTTATAAGCAAAAAATCATTTGTAAGCTACAACTAACTTAATTTGTATGTATGATTTATAATACATATATTATATCTTATACAAAATTCTTGGTTAACTAGGAAAGCAACTCATTCTCAACACATTCAATTAAATATCACAGACTCTATATTAGTTAATAATAAGAATACTTAACAACTATAGAAAATTTTTCCAACTAAAATCTGTTGGGCATGGATGTTTGTGATTGCCTTTAATCTCAAGACTCAGGAGCCAAAGGCAAGTAGGGCTGGTCTATATAGTGAATCCTGGGATATCTGAATCCAGGTACAGCAACACTGTCATAGAAAAATATCTGTATTGTCTAATAAACTAACAGTGATCTTCAATTACACTGAAGTATGTGCTGTCTCACACTGGAGAGGGTGCCAATAAGTGAGTCTGGTAGTCACACATTTTACAATGCTGGTTACCTCAGTTACCATCTGATGTCAAAACCATGGAAGGTTGCTGGAGAGCTTCTGTTTTTTAGTCTGTGTTTGAAGCCTATCAACACTTGTTCTGTTATCAGCAAAGGAATCAATAGCAATTGGATTAGTCAATCCACTTTCAATCAGGGAGACCCAGTAAGCAATACATAAGTAATCTTACTTTTCAAAAGTACCCCAGCGTACCTCTTACATTTGGTATGATTTTTCCTATACAAGTTAAAACAAACTATGACATTCTCCAGATGAGATACCTACCCAAGTGATTCTAATTTGTGGAGGCTTGACTTTAAAAGCAGTAGTATGAATTATCAAAATTTTACTGTTTAATCTTTATATAAAATATGAAAATATATTTTATTTTACATGTAAAACTATTCACTTTGAATTGTGTGAAATGTTGATTTATTATGTCATAGTGCTGTGTTTAATCATTTTTATTATTTTAACACACATGTAACATTTCCCAGTTAAAGATAAGCTCTCCCATGATAATAATATGCAGATTTAATTGAATCAATTGAATAAGTAAAATATAAAGCAAATCTATGCAACCAGACAGTAGGACAACAGAGTCTTTAAAGGGTGCAAATAAAGGTAGTGATACTGATAGTAGGGCAGTTTGATACTATTTAAAAAATTGAAAATTTGATGGAGTAAACATGAAAGATAACCAGAAATAGATGACATGGTGGTTGATGTTATCAGCTTGACACAAACCTATACATATCTGCGAAGAGGGAATCTCAAGAGAGAAATTGTTTCTGTTGGATTGGCCTATAGGCAAGTCAACCTGGTATTGTCTTAATTAATGACTGACGTGGGAGGGCCTAGTTCACTGTAGGCATGCCTTGCCTGGGTCAATGATCCCAGGCTGTATAACAGAACAAGCCATGAGGTACAGACAAGTATGCAGCATTTTTCCCTGGCTTCTATTTCAGTTCCTGCCTTGAGTTTCTGCCCTGCCTTTCCTCCATGATCAGACTTCCTAACCACATTGAATGTGGCCATGGTATTTATCACAGAAATGGAAACCCTAACATGATGACAATGAGTCAACTGATCTTGTGCAAAGGTGTAATACCCATGTGAAAGAAGAAAGGGAATCTTTTAAATAAATTATTCTTAAACAATTGTATCACCATAAGCAAAAGTCTAACTGTATACAGGCCTTATTGTCTACAAACTAGCACTAAATATAATATCAAAAATAGGTAATTCCTTAAATATTAAAAAAACACATCAACATGGATTTGGCAATGATTTTTTTAGATACAGCATCAAAAAAACTGATGAAAGGCAGAACTCCCTTAAGTGTAGATTTATGATCTGCAAAAATGAATGACAAGGAAATGAAGAAATATAGCCATAAAATGAGAGTATACATTAGTAAAGACATAAAAACATTATCCACAACACTTGAAAAATCTTGAGTCAATAATAATGTAAACAAGTTGAATGAAAACCAGACCAAAGCATTCATTAACTAATAGATGCTTTAACAAAAAAACCCAACAGGTGCTAAAAAGGCATACATCAGTTTCTTCTTGTAGTCATCTAGCCCTTCTGGCTCTTAGAAACTCTATGATAATGATCATGGAGCCTTTGCAGGAGGGACATGCTTGTAACATATAGACTGAGTATTCTGAAATCTCTTATTCTCTGAACCTTGGTTAGTAGTTGGTCTCTGTTTTAATCATCATCTACTACAGAAAATACGTGTGTGCGTGTGTGTGTGTGTGTGTGTGTGTGTGTGTGTGTGTGTGTGTGTGTGTGGTGAAAGTTGAGCTATGCCATAGCAGCCTGTACATAAGAGTAATCAACCACTTTCTGGTTGGATTTGAGTCCAGATCCACAGACTAAACCCTTATCTGGAACAATTGTTAGTCTTAGAACCCATGACTAAATAGATCCTAGCTACTAGGGGAAAACACACTATTACTACTGTGCTAAATAATCACAATATTAAAGGAGCTTCTTATGACTTTTCATTGTACTCATAGATTAATTCCATGGGCAGAGGAGAAATTACACAACCATGCTCTCTAAAATATTTACTAAATTCCAAATATAAAATGAGAATATTACAGTGAAATGCCTTAACAAAGTGACAATTATTGCCAGTAGTAAGGCAAATTTTTATCAGGTACCTAACAACAGTCTGTCTATCCTAGGATTATATATTTGTGATTTTGTTGCTGAAAACACTGCCTCATTCCAGTCACTGAAAACTATCAGATAAATTACATGCAAATTGAAGGAATTCAATCTATGAACAATATTCGTCTAGAGTGTTAATTAACTTCATGAAAGACAAATAAAGACTGAAGAATGATTGTGGTCTAAGAGAAATTACAAAGAAAGAATAAGAAAACACAAAGATCTTTATGAGGATTATGGAATAGATAAAAACTTCTGTCTAGTTAGGGCTTTTCTATTGTTATGAAGAGCAGAATAACCATGACAACTCTTTTTTTTTTTTTTTTTTTTTTGGTTTTTCCAAACAGGGTTCTCTGTATTGTTTTGGAGGCTGTCCTAGAACTTGCTCGGTAGACCAGGCTGGTCTCAAACTGAGAGATCCGCCTGCCTCTGCCTCCCGAGTGGTGGCATTAAAGTCATGTGCCATCAACGCCTGGTGCATGACAACTCTATAAAGAAAAAATTTAATTGTGGTGGCTCAATTACAGTTTCAGAGGTTCAGTCAATTATCATCATGACAAGGATCATGGTTGCATGCAGGCAGAGATGCTGTTGGTCCTAAGAGTTTTACATCTTGACACAGAGGAAACAGAATGTCTATTGCCTGTCACACTGAGGGTAGCTTGAGGAAACGAGACCTCAAAGCCTACCCCCACAGTGACATGCTTCCTTCAACAAGTCCACACCTCCCAATTGTGCCAATTCCTTTGAGGGTCATTTTCTTTCAAAACACATTTACATTTATGGTGACATGTTGTTTATTGTTTTCTAAAGCCACTGGAGATCAAAACAGCCATACTGTTTAGCCATAGAAATCAGGCAGTGGTGACATACAACTTTAACCCCAGGACTCAGAAGACAAAGGCAGATGTATCTGAGTTCAAGGTCCCTCAGGGCTATATGAGATTAAATCAGTCTAAAAGAGTAACAGAACTCATACCTTTAATCCCAAGACTCATGAGAAATATTTAAGAGAGTAACAAGATCTCAGAACTCGCATTCATTCTCCAGGCACATTGAGGATAGGAAGGCAATGATTCTCTTACTCATGGAGAGGAGGAGCAGCAGCCCCAGGCTTGTTGAGAGCTCCGGAAGACGTGATCAACCCTGTCAGCCTAAGATAGAGGTAAAGGCTAGTGGCTCCCTCTTTGCTTTCCTGATCTTAAGCTTGTAGCTGGAACCCCCATATCAATCTCTGGTCCTTTTAGTACCCATGCTACTCATAAAAAAATGCTGACATGTGAAGGAAATTCAAACTAGCTCTAGAGATAATTTAAATAAAAATATAACATGAATGTTATATCTTGTTTTTTTTGGTTTTTTTTTTTTTTTGGTTTTTATGAGACATAGTTTCTCTGTATTGTTTTGGAGGCTATCGGTCCAGCCCGGCCTCACAGAGATCCGCCTGCCTCTGCCTCCCGAGTGCTGGGATTAAAGGCGTGCGGCACCACCGCCCGGCCTATATCTTGTTTTGATTAGCATACTAGTTACACATAAATTTGTAGAACTGGGCAAGGTGCACAGTGAATACTGAGAAGCCTCTACATAATATTTATGCAAATTTTCTATAATTTAGTTAGCTCAGAGATAAGAAAATTAGGAAAATTTTACACATCTTTCATAGGCACATCAGTATCAGTGAACTAGGTTATTCAATCAGGGGTTCAAATTATTTTCTATAAATTTATTTTTATGTTTCCTATTACTTGATATTTTAATGTAGCAATTTATTGACTACAATTCAATACTTAATTTTTCATATGGAAGAATTACTCTTTACAAAAGAATTAATTTCTCTATACTTGTACACATCCTTTCACATTAAAAAGTTCTGGAATATAATAAACTACTAAATATATCAGAAATATATTGAAAATTGGTGAAACATTTCAGAATGATTTTGTTAAAATATCTTATTCCTAAATACATAATGAGGCTAACAATTTTAATTGTGGTTTTATAACATAACCTCCCTTCATTTGTTTTGACTTGGAAATCGGTATTGTGGAGATCTAAGAACTAGACATAAAATAGTTTTTAAAAAGATGTCAGTGGAAATGCCTAATTAAAAGTTGAAAATATATTCTCTTAAATTATCTCTTCTGTCTCAAGACAAATATGCATGCTAGATACATATTACTATAATGATAACATTAGCATCATTTTAAAGTTTTAAATATACTTATGGTTAGTATAAATTAATTTCTACAGACATATTTCAAGGAAATGTATTCCAACATATAAAGATTCGGTGGGATATTGAATAAGGAAGTGTCCCAAGAATTATTTATGTCCATAAATAGGAGAAAAAATACCCAGTTAAGGGCAATATATATTAAAAAGTATAAATCGTTAATTGCAACCCAATCATTTTAGTATATGTAAATTACGTAATCCAGTATTTTGTAGCTCATATATTAAATAATATATCTTAATTTGTTTAGCTTCACTTCACAGTTGTATTTTAATTTTCCATAGTGATTTTTTATATTTGTTCTATTTTGTTTAAGTTAATATTGTAATGTATAAAAGATATTGGAAATATATAAAGGAGAAAAATTTATCTGAAGATTTACTGTGACATTCCCTAAGAAATCTGTGATCCTTAAATTGATACTCTCTAGGGGCAATATTGAGGATTCTCTGTTGTGAAAGTGTGAAAATTGACCTGGAATCAACTGAATCTTGAAGCATAGATGCCCATACAAAGTTCTAGAATCTGCTAGAAATTCTTATATGTCTTAGATATACACTGTATGATTCTACATATGGATAATCAAAGACAAACTAAAAGCTTTCTGTATAGAATCCAAAACTGCAGAAGGTCACAAAGGTGTCTAATCTTTTGATGCTAGAGTGAGATTATGTTATTATCAGATGTGTTAGGTGAATTCATGGCTATTCTGGAATGTATGTGGTCTGTGGGCTGCATGTTAGACATGCATGAATTGTATTAAGTAGACTTTTGATTAAACCAAGGAAGATTCAGTAACTCGTTGTCTTTTTCTAAAATTTGAATTATTTTTTAGAATTTTCTACATATGTACACTATTTACATCACTTGTATCCCTTTCAGCACTGCTCACACCCCTTTAATTCTTCTCAAATTCATGACTGCTTTCTTTTTAATTATTGTTACTTTGAACACACATCCACGTGCATATTTAAATTATGGCCTTGGTAGTCAGTGTAGTTTTGCTCATATTTATATCTGCATAAGGATGATGACTTGTGGTTAGATGAAATTTCTACTTCTATCAGTAGAAATTATTTACATGTAGCTCCTCATCTAGGGATTGGGTACTATGAAAATTCCCTGTGCATATTGGCATATTAACTGGTGTTTTCTTTGTATTCATCTTGTTTGTGTAAGCATGTTATAAATATTGAAGGGGTGAATCTTTCCTGTCATATATGACATTGTTTTTCATCAGATGTCCTGGTCCTCTAGCTCATACAACCTTACACTTCCCATTCTATAATGCATACTGAGTCTTAGGTACAGGGGTTTTATTGTACATGTATCATGTTAGGTTCTATACTCCACAGTAAGTTTACTATGTATTCTGAGCAGTTGACACTTTCTGTAATGGTCTCTGTGTGCTTCAAAATCAAACTTATTTAAGGAGTGAACATTTCACTTACCTCTGGATATTCTAAAATATATTTTGAATGCTGTTAGAAATTACATTGGTTTTAGAAAGTGGCCGTAGTGGATTCACACCTAGGGTCTATCACTGTTCAACAATGGGAGAGTAGACATGTATTCTATCATATAGAGCAAGCCTTAATCCCAATGAGATAGCTGTTGTTTACAAGATACAAATACCACTATTGTATCCTTGGTAATAAATTGCAGGTCCAGCCTTTGTGTTGTAGGCTTTATAGATAGGTAGTACAGCTGGTTGCTCTTATACCTTGGCAACTTATATGACAACTTCATGTCCTATCAGAGACAATCCTTAGAGAAGAGAGTTACAAGTAAATTCCTAGATGATTCTTACAAATCTACAGCTTTAAGAGTTTAGTGTCTTTGGCAATAAAATACAACTGTCAAGATATGGATGAAAGACAAACAAGAACAATGAAAATTGCCTATATCATCATCATCATCAACAACAGCAACCTTAGGTCGAAGAGGGTTTTTAGATGTATCCATTGATACTGAGCTCCACAACTGCACATTTTAATTTGTTTTAGTATCCTCTAGCGGTCCATGTGAATACTAATAATATCAGAAGCTACATCCATAAAGTCTTACCAACACGACTGCTTAAACAAGAATTAAGCAATGAAGACACCAATATACCTGGCAAAGTAGGCTGGGAAAAGGCTATGAGGCCTCAACCCTATATCATCATCATTATTATTGATTTTTCAAGATAGGGTTTCTCTTTTTAGCCTAGTTACTTTCGATATTCCTCTGTAGATCACAAGGCTGATCTTGAACTCAGACATCTTCCTGCCTCTACCTCTTGAGTGCTGGGGTCAAAAGTATGTGTCACCACTGCCCAGCAAGCTGATCAGGGCTTAGATCCTAAGGGCACTGTCACTTTCTAAAACGAACGTAATTTATAACCACTTTCAAAATACATATTGCTATACCCATAGGTAATTGCAGTGTTCACTTCTCTTTAAATAAGTTTGATTTTGAAGCATACAGAGATCATTACACAATGTCTCAACTTCTCAGAATACAGAGAAAAATTAACTGTGGGTATGATGCCTACATTTGATTAACATACATAGGAAGACTGAACCTCAGTTTAAGAATTGCCTCCATCAAATTGACCTTTAGGAACATAGGTGGAGCATATTCCTGATTGTTACTTTAAATGAGAGCCCATCCCACTGTGAATAATACCATCCCTGTGTAGGTGGGCCTGTGCTAGATAAGAAACATGAACTGAGAAGCAGCTCAGTAAGCAGCATTCCTCCACAAATTATGTTTCAAGTTTCTGCCCTGCTGGAGTTCTTCCTTTGACTCCCACAAGGATCAACTGTAATCTGTAAATGAATTAAACCATTCCTTCTCCAGGTTACTTTTAGTAATGGTGCTAAAACATATATATATATATATATATATATATATAAATTTGTACTATTATTATTATAATTTATGTTAGTTTTTGTGCACTAGCTCATGTGATATGTGTACATAGGTATGTGCACTGGCCAAGATGGTTGTGAGTAGATTGGAGGGCAACTTGTGAGAGTAAGTATAAATCCAAAGTTGCAATTCAGCCTCAGATGCAAGCATCTTTACCTACTATCATGCTGATTCATTGGAGAGTTATTTTAATCTCTGCATATCAATGATCCTCCTAGAAATATCACTGTGTGGTAGCCTGATATTAATTAGTCCTACACCCTGTAGTTTCCAAATGCTTTGTTAGAGAATTAAGAAACCTGTTTTTCCATTAATCTGATTGATTATAATTAACCAATGTGATATGCATGAAGTAGTATATGTTTCAGGTGTCTGGGCAAAGAATTGTAAGGAGAAATTCTGTGATCTTTGGATAACTGGCCCTGTCCTGGATGATATGGCAGAATTTGGAGATTCCCTATGGAGGGCCTCACCCTCCCTGGGGAGCAGAGTAGGGATTTGGGTGGGGGGGTTTCAGGGCTTGGTGGGGAGCATATGAGGAGGGGAGGGTGAGGGAGCTGGTATTGACATGTGAAGCAGGCTTGTTTCTAATTTAAATAAAAAAAACAAAATTGATTTGCGGGAAAGATATTACCCAGAGAAATAGCTGGATATAAATATTAAAGTTTCATTTTTTAATCTAAAATATCTGTCAAATGCATAATGTTAAATACTTAGTCCATAGGTGATTGTGTTGTTTGAGGCAGTAGAAATTTAAGTGGTAGGACAGCTTAGCTGGACAAAGTCAGTCCTGTAGTACTTTGGAAAGGAGTGATCAGTTCCAGATCCCTTTTTACATGCTGTTTCATAGAGTAGGTAGCCTATTCCTACAAATTTCCCTACTGCCCTAACTTTTAGCATCCCACTTCCAGCTCCAAGTAATGGAAGCTTCTAACCATTGATTGAAACTTTCGTACTATGCATTGTCCCTCATGTTGCTGAAACAAGGTTTTGCCACAATTTCAAAATGTCTGACCAATATAATGTCTATAAAGTCACAAGTGATATGGTACACAAAACTACCATTGGGGTCACCAATAGATGATGTTAGTTATATGCTAACATCATTTCTCTAGATTTATTTGACTTTAGTAGAAGTCAACAACCTGAGATATAAAGAAAACTGATGAACTCCAATGCAATCTTTTTATTTCCTTTTTGGGATTTTGAGATTGAATTTTTTCATCTTTTAATTTTAATTAAATTAGAAACAAGCTTACTTGACATGTGAATCCCAGCTCTCTCACTCCCACCTTGCCTCCTACCTCCCCACCAACTCCTCCCCCAACCCCCCCCTAACTCCTCCAATCCCCCAACCCCCCCATCCCATTCTCCCTCCACTCCCCAGCGAGGATGAGAGATTGTAATTACAACATTTCTCCCTTCCCTTTGTTCCCTCCAATCCCTCTTATACACCTTCCGTGCTTTTCTTCAAAATCATTGTTTCATTTTTCACTAATTGTTATTGTTTGCATGTACACATATATGTATATTCCTAACATATATATATACATGTATATATTTTTTGAAATAGAACCTGTCAGTCTATATAATGTTAACTGGTGTATGTTTATAAGGCAGATCCAGATCAGAGGCATGGTGTCTTCTTGCCTCAAGATCCAGATGACAAGCATGCCCTCCATTTCTGGATTTATAGTTCATTCCAGGTATAGTTTAGTTGACAACCAATAATAACCATCCTACCCTCCCATGAGCCAGTAATCAAATTTGATATTCATATTGGATATACAATATCCCAAAACAGGAGTTGGTAGATACCATGGCCTCCTTGAAATTCTTAATATGTCTCTGAATTACTAAAGTTCTCTTATTCTCCATTCTGGCACAACACTGGGGAATTGGAAGGGATCATTAATAATTAACATTTGCATAGAACCAGTACCATAATCTTCAAAATTTGTGTTTTTTAAATTTTTCTTCACTGTATTATTTTACACCAATGATCATAGACCTATGGAGAAGAATAGCTGTAAAATATATTCTCAGTTCTTCATCTAATAAAATGTGGCAGTTTTATATCAAAGAAAATTTAGTGTCTAAGGAGAATAAATGTCAAATAATAAGGATGTTTCTTTTGAGTACCACATATTTGATATCATAATGAAAAAGTAAGAAGCTATTCAAACCTACTTGACCATTTTATAAGGTTAATAGGATCAAGGAATATGTCATAGTAATATCAGCTCAAATGCTGGATCTGAGATACTTGGTACATAATAAGACTACACTCAATGCTCCTCTTATTGCAATGAATTCAGAATGCAAACGTATTTCCAATGTTTAAACTACTTAAAGATAAATTTTCTATTAGGAATTAAAACTATTCATCATGAACATAAAACCACTTGACACCTTTCTCTTGTCAAAAAGTATATGGTTACATATTTTGGTTTTTTAAATCTATACCTAAGCACAAGCTTCGTTGATTTAGACAAAAGTACCTGGTAGAGAAAATAACACCTTTTAAAATTTTAAGGAAAGGATAATTATATAATCTTTTTCCACCTGTCCTCTCTTCCACCTTTCCCCTTTCCTCCCTCCCTCTTGCACATGCACAGAATTCTCTCCTTTGGCCATTGTTGTTTCCTATTCCTATAAAAGTAGCACCAAATGAGCCTATTCATTGTTTCCTGTATATATACTTATAGGGCTGACCATTCAGTACTGAATAACCAATACTGAGTAACCAATAGTCAGTCACTCGAGACACATCACTTAGGAAGACTAATTCTCCCTGTATCAGCAGTTCTTAATTGCTTTTAGGACATTATCTAAGGGTGGCCCTGTGAGATTTCCTTCTTCCAGGTTATCATATCTGTTAGTGTAATCTTGTTTCAGTCTTGGTCAGGCAGCCATGTGGATAAAACTCCATGCCATAGCTGATTGAATTGTGGTATTTTTTCCAAATGTTTTCCATTTATTTGTTTCCGTAAATGCTTTGTCATCCTCATTACATTCTATCTATTTCCTGGCTCTATGGTTTCCTTTTAAAGGACCAGAATGTCAGCTGTGAGACTGAGCCTTCCAGTTACAACATGGAGCAGTTTTAACACAAGACATGTTAATGATCAGATTACAACCTCCATATGGTAATTCAATGCATGTATCCTCATGTAAATTTACATGCATTGCCATCTACGAAACATCATAACATTTCATGAGGCTATGTTCTTCAAAATAAGAGAAACTAGTCATAGAGACAAGTCACAAGAGCTAAAGCTCACAGAATTCATCTTATCTGATAAAATGTTTTGAAGACAGCAGGACAGCAAATCTTTAGAAGAAGACATTGGAAATATTAAAGGACATCAGAGGCTTCAAGGAGACACCATGGATTAGAGGAAACTGTCTTAAGTCTCAGGGGATATCCTTTTATTCACAGGCATTTCAGAATATAGTATGATTCAACAATAATAAAATAAAGGATAAAACACACAGAAGAAAAAAATCACAACTAACTTCAGTAGAATATATATTCAGAAAGAATATAACCATATGAAATCTTACAATCTACATTAAATAATATTTATAGAGTCATAAAAATTCTGAATACAATATTTATTGCAATTAAATTTATAGTTTTCTATAGAAGATCAATAAAATAAAATTTTAGTCTGAAAATAGCATTAAATGTGCACGTCTCATACACCACCTCACTTAGAACCTCAAAGTAAAGATTAGAAGCTGTAGGCATATGTTTTACAGAGGATGGAAATAAACACATATATGTATATACTTTCAAACCATTTTCCTCATATAAACACCAGGGGTGAGATGATATGTTTCATTAATGCCTGAATTATTTTGAATATTTGGACTATGACTTGACAAAAATAGAAGCACCAAAAAGTTAAGAATTATTTGGTATTTTGAAATAAAGTACTAAAAGCAGTAAGTTAAACACACTGAATATTTAATCCATATACTGTTTGGAAATCACAGCGGTGAGCCTAATGTTTTCAATTAATTTCCAAAATACCTTCAATTCTTGATTTTTTATTAATTATTCTTAGCAATTTACTGTCTCAGTTTGACATTACTTAGAGATTACATTGCTTAAGGTCACTTTTCTCCACTAGTGCTTGATAAGTTCTCTAGGAATGTAAATTGATTTTAATATTAATATTACAAAAATATAATTAGGAAGTTGACCCTCTAGCGCTATCATCAACCCTTTGCATAATAAGCCATAATTTTATGGGAGTCTCATACACCATAATTAGGTTTTTAAAAAGATGTATTTTTTGCTCTTTTCATATGTACTGGAGTTATTTTAATGATTTATTGCATTTTTAATGATATTATTAATATTACATGATCCTCATCCTGGTAGTCCCCAAATAATTTTGGTAAAATGCTTAAAATATTGCAATGGAAAGAGAATTAAATGCAAGGAGTGAATACATAATATAAAATATAATTACAGTACAATGAATTATTTAAATTTGAATGAATATGTAGTAATAAAATCTGCCTCAATGCCAATAACTTTGTTTTCAAAAGGACAGAGACTAATTGATAAATATGAATAATGAAAGTCTCTTTTATCAAAGTTACAGAAAATGTAACTCATAATAATAATATTGTATCAGTCCTGATTATACAGATGTCACCCTAAGGAATTATAATTTTGGCAAAAAATTGCCCCTCTTTAAAAAATAAGCTAATAATTAATATGCTAACAATGCATTTGATGCATTTGAGAGGTGCAAGTCCAAAACAATGGGGGTGGCAAGAAAAAGAACAGATAGAAATGAGTCAAGAAAAGGCATGAATTAAGGTTATAGCTTGTGTTGTGTTATCCACCTGATGAGGCTTATTTTTGACACAACCCACTGGTCTGCTGATAAATTTGCTGTGAAAAGGTAGAAGCCAGGAAACATGCCAGGTTCAAAAGAAAAAGAGTCAATAGTTTTCTGCCAGACTAATTTTTTATCTGATCTTATTCCCTGTGTTGCTTTCTAACTCTAACCTATTCCCCTATTCTTTATGTCTAGATCCCTAAAGCATCACAGGGTTATCTTGCCTGTAGTCTAGAATAAAAACATAGACATAAAAAGGTGTGGGGCTAGTAGATCCGTAATTATCCCTGAAGTACAAATGGACTTTGGGAGCCTATTACACATGGAGGGATGCTCTCTCAGCCTGGACATATGGGGGAGGGCCTAGGCCCTGCTGCAGATCATATGACAGACTCTTCCTGGGGAGTGAAGGAGTGATGGGGTGGAGGACTGGTGGTCTGGTGGGGGACAGGGGAGGAGGGAAGGGAGAGGGAGATGTGATTGACATGTGAAGTAAGCTGGCTTCTAATTTAAATTTTAAAAAAGTGGAAAAAAAGAAAAAAAGGCTGCATATAATGAATCAGTCACTGTTCATTGCAGCAAAGAGACACCATGTCCAAGTCAAGTGTCCAAGGCAACTCTAAAAAAGGAAGCATTTAATTGTTGGATCATGTATAGTTTCAGAGGTTAATCCAGTGTCACCATGGTGGGGAGCATGGCAGCACAGAGGACAACAGGGTACTGGTAAAGTAGCAGAGAATTCTATATCCTGACCTATAGGCAGAGATACACACACACACAGAGAGAGAGAGAGAGAGAGAGAGAGAGAGAGAGAGAGACAGAGACAGAGACAGAGACAGAGACAGAGACAGAGACAGAGACAGAGAGAGGGGGGAGAGAGAGAGAGGCAGAGACAGAGACAGAGAAGGAGACAGAGAGAGAGGGAGGGAGAGGGAGAGAGAGACAGAGACAGAGAGAGGGGGGAGGGAGAGGGAGAGAGAGAGAGAGGACCTGGTGTTGTCTTTTCAAACATAAAAACCTATCCCCAGTGGAAGACTTCTTCCTACAATGTCCCACCTCCTAATCCTTTACAAATGCTGTCAATCCCTGATGATGTCATATTAAAATATATGAGGCTAAATAGTCCATTGTTATTCAAACCACCACAAGGACTAAAGAAAATTTTGCAGTCACATAAATTTGTGATATATATATATATGTATATGTTATGTGTGTATGTGTGTGTTTGTATATATATATGTATATATATACATACATATATGTGTGTGTTTGTATATATATATGTACATATACATACATATATGTGTGTGTGTGTTTTCTGCATACGTATGTTTTTCCACTAATTTCCAATGTTCAGTCCCCTTCCAATTTAAAAGATGGAATATTTGTTGGTTCTAATGCTGACTATATCATCAAATTGATCTTTTTGAAAATGTTGTGCTTTAACTTCTTCTATTATTCATAAGAGCTTTTTCCAGTTGGGACAGGATGAGCAATAAACCAAAAGAAGTTTTGCATAGGTGTAAGTAATATTCCCTATGTTCATTCTGAAAGATAAATATATAGTTACAATCCGTTCATTCCATATAATGCTGTTCGTATGGCTTATATATATAATTTTAAGATTGAACATGTTGTATTGGATTACCAATTTCTCCCTTTCACATTAGCATGTCTACTGTTGTTCAGGACACGTTTATGTGTATAGTTTATGACATTTCTAGGAAACAATCTCACAGCAAATTTTCTGTTCCTCAAGCTCTTACAACTGCTGACTTGCTCAATGATCCCTGGCTCTCATTTTCAGGAGTTGTGCTGTATTATAATGGGACCGTATTCCAAAACTTTATGCTTTGATTAGTTGTGGCTGTCTCCACGATGATATTGCTCTGTTACAGAAACAAGCTTCCTTGATGAGGAGTAAGATCCTGACTAATTTACATGAGTATAAGGATACATGTTGAGAAATTAGTTAAGGATTATGCTGGTGTCATAAAGTGGGGGTCATAGGTTCTTGTCCAAGGTCCATGATTTCAGTAGTAACAGCCATAATTTCCATCTTGTTGAGTAGTACCTAAGTCAAATCAGGTAGGCATTGGTTACCATCAAGTTAAGCATGTCACCACTGCACCCTTTGTATTATTGTTCCACACTGACTGTGGTTTTGGCTCATAAATTTCATGTCTGGGAAGGACTATTACTTGCTTCCCTCCTTTGAAATGCTGTATTGCACATTCTGATACCATGAATATAATCCTTAAGGAGGGATCTTCCAGGTCAAATACAGCTCAGGGGCTCTAAACCGTGTGTGAAAAGTGTATGGTGCTTCAACAACAGGAAATTACCTTTCACCACTGGAAGAAAACCCACAGAAACAGCAATCACCTATAATGTTTTGGGAGTCTCTGTATAACCTTGAGCAACAACACAAAAGAAGGTGTTTTTATAACTAGTGTTAACATTTTTGTTAGCTGGTCTTGGCTTTTGAGGGAAGCATAGTCAGCACAATTGCAAAACTTTAATTGAAAAAATATAAAAAAGAAAAGATATGTATAATGAAGAGTTACATATATTATGATTTTATAAATGTATACCAAAGGTATTATCTGTATATAGACATTATACATATATAATAGGTAGATAGTTAATAGTATGATTCCTTATGTCTTCATTGTTTAACAACCTTACTGTTCATTTACCTTCTACCATCCTTCATTTTTAAAGAATTTTTCTAGACAGAGATAGGTATTTAAACTCCAACAAAAATAATTTAAATTAATGGTGAAACTTTAAATAAAAATTCAATAATTTGTCAAAAACAACACAAAATAACATTAGCTTTGGAGGCAAATTTGAATAATTTTCTGAATCAATTTCTGTAAAATTTGGTTTTGTATTTTTAGTGAATTTAATATATGCATGTATTATTTTCAACAAAAATATTTTCCTCGCTTCCTCTGATTGCTCTTTTCACTGTGCTACCATATTCCTCATAAGTGCATGAGCTCATTTGCAAATCCACTAATTCTTCTTTGTGCTGTAAGTATGCTTTCAGGTTTAGGGACACCTAGTATAGCACAAGTAAAAACCAAGGGGGAACAGACCCAAAGAAAATTCACCCTTATTCTCCCAAGAGCCATGATCTCCTAAATTAGAGAGGGCCAAGACTTCTTCACTAACTCCCCCAAATGTTACAGCATCTATGGCACTTGATCGAGGGTAGTTCTTGTGTATACAGTCAGAGCAGCTGTTAGTTCATGTGCATAACAGACTGTGTCTGCTGGCTGGTGGCTGCCTGGTTAAGCAGGCACCTCCCATTCTTTATCCTTGTTCCCTTCTCCTTTACTTCTTTCCTTTAATGCTTCCTTTTGCCTAAATTGTCTATGTATTCTTTTTATGTATTTAAATTAGAAACAAGCTTGCTTCACATGTCAATCCCAGCTCCCTCTTCTTGCCCTCCTCCCCCACCCCCCACCAACTCTCCCAAGCCCTTAACCCATTCCCCTCAGCACCCCGAAGAGAGTGAGGCCCTCCATGGGCCAAAGTCTGTCATATCATCTGAGGCAGAGCCTAGACCCTCCCCCGTGTCCAGGCTGAGAAAGCATCCCTCCATGTGGAATGGGCTTCCAAAGTCCACTCTTAAACCAGGGATAAATACTGATCTACTACCCTAGACCCCAAAGATTGTGGAGGCCTTCTCACTGACACTGACGTTCAGGGGGACTGGATCCCATGCTGGCTTCTCAGCCATCAGTCTGGGGTGCATGAGCTCCCCCTTGTTCAAGTCAGCTGTTTCTGTTTCACCCTCCAGGTCTTGAACCCTTTTCTCATCACTCCTCCCTTTCTGCAACTGTGTTCCAGGAGATCAGATCAGTGTTTAGCTGTGGATGTCTGCCTCGCTTCCATCAGCCACTAGATGAAGGCTCTAGGATGGCATATAAAGTAGTCATAAATCTCAATATTGTGGAAGGACATTTATGGTACCCTCCCCACTATTGCTGAGATTGCCAGTTGTTGTTATCCTTGTAGATCTCTGGAAATCTCACTAGTGTCAGATCTCTCCTCAAACTTATAATTCCTCTCTCTATTTTGGTATCTCTCATCCTATACATTCTTTCTGCTTGATAGCTCCAGCTAGATCTCTCCTGCCTCGCTATTTGCTGTTCAGCTTTATTTTTTAAGATCAACCAGGTGCCTTAGGCAGGCAAGGTGAAACAAATACAGCACATGTTCACATATTTAAACAAATGCAACATAAACTAATGTAATACATCTTTACACAATTATAATAATATTCCACAATAGTCACTATTAGTCAGTGTGAACTTGTTGGAGTAGGTATGGCCTTGATCGAGGAAACATGTCATTGGCTGAGGGCTTTGAGATATCATACTGTAAAGCAACACCCAGTATGACATTCCCTTACTGCCAACTGCCTATCGGCATAAAAAACTGCAGTTCCTTCCCAGCACCATGTCCGCCTATGTGCCACCATGCTTCCCATGATGATGATAAAAGACTTCACAATGAAATCCTTTAGACTCAGAAAAAGAAACCAAAGAAAATACTGGTAATTAGAAAGATCTTGCATGCTCATAGGTGTTGGGGAAGTCTTATGCCAATAAAGCACTGTCTGGCCAATATGGAATCTAGATAGGAGGGACTAGGAGTCCAGGAGGATTCTGGGAAGGAGAAACACAAGAGAGTCAACATGTAACGCCATGGGGGTAGGAAGCCTGGAACTATTCTCCGGTAAGAAACATACTTAGATTAACAATTATGGGGTAATTACTTAAGTCAGAGCTAGCTAGTAAGAAACAAGCAAGGCCAGCAGCTTCATAATTAATATAGCCTCCTGTGTGTTTATTTGGGACTGATGCAGATCTGGAACCAGGCTGGCAGAACGGCTCCTTCTCAAGGAAAAAGCTTCTCTTAACAGAATGGTTGTCAGGAGTGGGATTGAATTACCACGCAAAACAACGAAAGCTTTAAAGGAATTTTAGAAACAGAAGAACAGAGAGAAGCACAGATTTTTGGTAGCAGCATTTTTCTCAGGTGTGCTCTGTTTTGCTAGCCACAAGCCGAGATTCACGCGGCTCGCTTACTGGAGTCTTCCTGATTCGGCATAAAAAGAAAAAGAAAAAGAAAAAAAAGCCAGCAAGGTTGTTTTAAGAGACTCTGCTAACGATTTAAAGGTGTGTACATACAGCTGGAAGTGGCAGCTTTTGCTGGATGTCAGCATGGACTGAGGCTGTAAACTGGAGTCATGCTTATGCCCGCCATCTTGACGAAGAAAAAAAAAACTGACAGTTTAAAACAGCCGCGGTTTTATAGATAAGACACGTGGCCAGAAAAAATGTAAAGATTTACAGTAAAGTCAGACTTGGATGAACAAAACCTCTAAAGGTTTACAGTGTGTTTAAAAATATACATGAGATTGAGAGAGAAAATGAAACGGCAAAGTGGTAAATAAATACAAAAGCCGTCGTTGTGGTGGCGCACGCTGGTAGGATTTACTCCAGAGGCAGAGGCAGGCAGATTTCCAAAGAGAAACCCTGTCTCAGAGAAAAAGAAATAAAGTAATAATCGATAAATAAATAAGCCATGCAAAGATGGAAAATACACAGAGAGTCTGGGTACTGTATACTATTGTGTTTTTCAGTTTTTTGATTACTCAGGAACAACTAAAGTACACTTGATTATAAATGCTGCTGAATTAATCCAACTTATATCTTTAAAAATGCCTTAACTTCAAAATTTAAGTATAAGGATATGTTACTTGGGAAAGGAGATTTTGCTTATACTTCCACAGAAAATGAAAAGCTGAGGATTCCTTCCAGACTTCTGTGGTTTGACGAACCAAGACCCCCAGAAGCAGTGGACCAGGTGTTCCAACTATTGAGACACCTAAGATGATGCAGCTTTGCAGACCCTGAAAATACGGACTTATAAAGGTTTCTGAGTTTTGTCATGATCCCCATGGTGTGAACAGCGCCCCCTTCCAGCAGGAAGCAGTTTGGAATGAGCGACGTCCCAATTCACATCTTGTTTATAAATCTTTGTTTTCATTAAATGGGATTGTTTATAATTGGCTAATGATCACAGCCAACCTTTTTAATGGTAAAAAAGGGAATTATGGTATGGGTATTGTTTTTCATTTATTGACACAAATTCAAGGTCAGTTTTGTGATATGTATATTTCTCCTCTTGATTAAGTATTGTGCTTATACTGATCTTTTAAAATGTAATGCATAATTGAATACAGACTATAGATAGTTACTTATAACAGAATTTATAGTTAGGTAAGTTAGGTTTTCTAGATATATAGAGATGTATGAGACAGATAAATAGTCTTCAAACCTTTCAAAGACCTTCAGAAAATGGCATTTAAAATGGTTTAGGGTTTTTCTTGACAAATATATGAAAACAGAAGTTGTGGTCACTTCTATAATAAACTTTGGTGTAAAGCTCCATGTGTTACTGCCTACTTTCTGTATTCCATGGATTGTAGACTCATGCAGTAGGACCTCCACAAAGGGGATACAACTAAAGAGTTAAAGGAATATGTGAAACTCATGGAAGGAGGGCTTTTGCCATGAGATTTATCTGAATTGTATTTATTGTCAAATTCTGTATGTGATTGTGTGAATGTATGTAACACAAATAAATGATGTAGAGAAAGATATTGGACTTCGTGCTGACAATCAGGGAAACAAAGCAGTTGGCCACAAGTTCTCACCCTAGCTCAGGCTGAAGGGGCTGATCCAGGCACAAGTACTTTACCAAGTCTCAAACTGCTACCTCTCTTCAGTGTGGCTGGAGAATTAATGCCTTATAATGAATTCTGATACTGACTTATATACCTCTCATGAGTCCTGGGATTAAAGATATGAGCTGTAATTCTCTTTTAGACTGATTTGTCTTGTGTTGATCTGAATGTTCTTGGACTAACAGAGATCCATCTCCTCTTAATCCTGAATCCTAGGATAAAAGGTGTGTACCTCCACCTCCTAGCTTCTGGCTGCTGAGATTGAAGGTATGTATCACCACTGCTGATCTCTACAGTTTATGACTGCCTTTGCTTTCTGACTCCTCAGGCAATCTTTAATAAATCATAAATAATATATAACTACAATTGTGTGTGTATTTGCTTGTGTGCTTTCAAAAACTACTTGCAACATGCATAAGAAAAACTCACATTGTTCAGCTTCATTAGACTAAACATATTTTAATATATTTCCTGCTTAATTGATGTATAGATTATATTGTATTAATAGATAGATGTTGGTAGTACTTCTTAGCAATATGAAAACTAGCCAAAATTTTCTTATATAATTATGTACATTTTAATATTTTCCTGATATGATATCACTTTAAAAATGATTAGATGCCAGCTTTCTACTCAATGACGTAGAACTTTAGGAAATAAAAGTGGTATTGAATAAAATAATAAAAAATATTGATGAAATATTTCTTTATGATGGTAAATTTTTAAAAAACAGAAAGGAGGATGGAATTTGGTGTATTTTGTTGGGTTAAAGACAACATCATTGAAAAATCATTGTTTTTGTATTTAAAATTTATTATTAACTAAAAATTTCCTTTTTCATACAATTATTTTATGAGCATTATTTCCCCTCCTCCAACCCTTCCTCCTTATTTCTACCTACCCAATTCTACACTCTTTCTTTTTCTCATTGGAAAATAAGAGGGCGGAAACAAAAGGGCAAATAAAGAGAGAGAAAATTAAACAAAGCAGAATAGAACAAAACAAACAAAAAACAGAAAGAGAAACAACCTACATAAAAGCAAAATTAACACATACAGGCACAGAACCATATACACACAGAAGGAATTCCATAAATACATCAAATCAGAAACTATACATTATATAGAAGTAAAACACCTGTAAGGCAACCAAAATGTCTAGACAGAGCATTAAAAGGCAAAAACCAGTGAATTAATTTTTAGTAGGTCATCTACAGCTGGGCATAGGGAATGCCATTGGAGTGGTTTGAATATACAGTGAGACACCATTAGAAAAAAATAACTTTTCTGTTTCTAAGCAGTTGATATTTATAATTTCTGGGTTAGGGACTGGAGCTTGTATCTACTTCTCCTCTCAGTGCAGGGAATACACATGATTTAGACCTATGCAGGGACTACATAAGCTGCCACCGTTTCTGTAAGTCCATATGCTCTTATTCCTCAAGGCAGGTGATGATGATGATATCATCATAAAGAAGCAAGCATATATCTTAGTTTCTGTACAGTTCAAGTTCCTAGTTCATTAATAGGGAACCTTAGCAAGCAAGATCACATACAGAGCTCTGATCCTGACTTATGAATACTATTCTCCAGGGACCCCACCAAAAACTGGTGATTCCTGTACTGTGAATGAAAACAGTCAAAAAACTTGGAATGTTGTTGTGGCTAGAAGATATCTGAGGCGTATGTTGAAAGAGTGAATATAAAGCAGAAAGTGTTCTAGGAGGCCAATCTAGAAATGATTTAAGAAAACAAATAAAATATCAATGCATTGCAACATGTACTTACTATAAAGCAAATATTGGAAATGACATTGATATAAACAATTGAATAAACCACCCGATCAAGAGAAAGGACAGCTTTTTCTTATGTGATGGGAAAGATGACAGTTGTATTCCATCAGAGTGCACGTCTGAGCTCAGTGCTGGAATAGTCATCTAGCATGTGATAGGCCGTATGCTTGATTCCAGATGTTGAAAAACAATCAAATATGTGCCTTAAGATGGATATTATTTGCAAAATTTTAATTAGTGACTTAATTAGAGAAACTTTCACAAAATGGTTAAATTAACATAACTTATAAAATGATATGTTTGTCTCATATGTATTAACAGACCTTTTGTGATCATTGTGCTCAAAAAGAAGACTTCAATGAACCAGAGAAAAAAATCACATGATCCCAACTAAGTAGCATCCTTGGAATTAAACTAATGCTCCTTAAGTGTATTGAGGTGTTTCTGTATCTGTTTCTATCAATTTCTGGGTGAAGCCTATCTGATGAAAGTTTAACCACCCAAACATTAAGCAGAGCTTCTGGATTGTGCTGAGGAGAGGAAGGAGGGATTATAGAGTCCAGTGAAGTAAAGACATCACAAGAAAATGCGCAAAATTAACTAACCTGGACTCCAATAAACTGCTCCAATAAACAAAGACCTAGGCTGCCTGTAGCTTTTTCTTCTTGTGGGTCTCATAGCGTTGAGAGCAGGGGATGTCTCTGACACTTTTGCCTGACTTTGGGACTCAATCTTCCTCCTGGATTATTTGACTATCCTTAAAGGGAGAGGAGGTTCCTATTCTGACTGCAACTTTATATAACATGGCTGGCTAATATTCATGGGGGCCAGTCTATATCAGAAGACAAACAGGTAGAGGAGTAGATGGGGGAATGTTGTGTAAAGGCAGTGGGAGGAGACAAGAGAGGGGAATTCATAATGGAAAAGAAAAAAATGAATAAACAAATAAAGTGAAAAAATATTAAAGACATAATCAAATACCAAAATGAATGTGAAAGAAAAATATAAATAATGGAGTATAAAGCTTTCCACTAAATTGGAATACAGGAAAAAAGAAGAATAAACAAAAAAATTCCTGTTTTAAATAAAGCATATCACTTCAGTAACAGCACAGGACTTGCGATAATTTCTTTCTTTGGTCTTACAACTGTGTAAAACCAAAATATTGGGTAATAACAATTTCCATTTACCTAGAGATTCTGTGACCCATTTAGCAATTGTTTTTTAGCTCTAAACTTATGTCAAATAGGCAATCTAAGTCAATTTTACTCAATATGATGATAAATTATTCATACTTTCTTGCTGTACTAAAAATACTCTGTATTATTCAGAATATTGTCATCAACATTATCTGTGATGACAACTAGCTGTCAATAATACATTTCATAAAAAGTCTGTTGCACTTATCCTTTCAAGCTAAGTGCAGTTTTCAAAATAAATTTAGAAGGTAGTTGTTGTGGGAGGGAGAATAAAGAGATCATTTGAGGGAAATGATGTTTGCAAATGTTTTTATTATTGTGTGATTTAGTTGCCAAAAATGATACAAGGGAGCCATCTGTAACAAGCTACCACACTGGCACATTTAAAATACAAACTACAAAATTATGACTGATTGGTGCATAGAAGGAAATGTTAGGTTAATATTACTCACACAAAAATATAGAGAGAGCTTGATTTCTGTTAATTCTTCTTATATAGTCTGTGATGAATATGGCTAAAATTTACAAATCTCTGGGAGAAAAGGGAGAATTTTATGCTTTCTTTTTTGTGTGTAACAGAGGAACTCTAAAGAAATCCATCTGTGGTAGATCCCAGAGGGCTGCTACTGTGATAAAATATTTCAATGCTGAATATATAGTAGGAATAGGAATACTGTACCATTATTTGGGTTTTGTGAAATGCATCCAGTGTATCAAAGCTGATTATTAAAGTGGAGACAAAGTAGTCACGTTTAAAGACAACCATGAGTCACAATACAATAAAATTACGTATAAATTCACTTTGTATTTATTTCATGTTGTTTTACAAGTCTGTTGTATTTCCAGTGCTTACTAGCTACAGCACTTTGGGTGCTCTATTTTGATCATTAAAATATATTATAAAAGGATTTCCGCATTCCATCATAGTTGTGCATTTAGAAGAACCATGCTGCCTGAAGAGCCTCCTTCATTCCATTTTCACGGTTCAGGTCTTTCATCCTTTGCAAAAATCCCACTCTTTTCATGAACTGCGAGAAGCTGTTTCAAATAAAATAGATTAGATTGAAAAATGAGCAATGCTTGATGCATACATTTAGTTTGAGGATAGATATCTTAATGCATTTCAGGTTCACATAACTATTTTTGAGAGAAACATGCTCTAGGGTTTGTGTGAAATCAGCTGTGATTGATGACTGATCTGACTGGCAGAATCTGCTTGCTTCTCTCTGTGACCACATTAACACCCATCAACAGTAGAACAATCTCTCTCTCTCTCTCTCTCTCTCTCTCTCTCTCTCTCTCTCTCTCTCTCTCTCTCTCTGTGCCTCTCTTTCTTTCTTTCTTCCTATCATCTATCTATCTATTTATCCATTGTTTATATCTTTTTTGTTGCCCTCCCCCTAATTTGACTCAAGATTCATGACACAACTCACTGTGAGTCATTTTAAAATGAAAAAAGAAGGTAATACTTAGGACATACAAATTAGTTTTGTTACACTACTCCTACAGAAAACAATTTGTCTGAGAACACAGCAATGTGGAAATTTTATTTTTCTTCAGGGGTACCAGTCAATGCCCAGGAAGAAGCAATTTACTAAGTTGTACCTCAGGGCACTGTAATTCACCTCATATGGGTGCACCTTTTGCTTTGGGAAGGTAGTTACTCATGGTATAATCAAATATATCCCATTCCTTTTTTTCACTGACAACAGTAACTCTTTTGGGAATAACAATTACAGTACACAGTCTAACTTCATTTGTAGCAATACTTCAATACTTTAAAGTATGTTTTCTCTTTAGCACCATCCTTATTTTTCTCCATATAGTACTCTTACTCTAACCTTAACAATGTGACATAAGATTTTAAAAATCACTAGGGGATGTATGTGATCTCTACATTTTAAATAAAGCTATCAATCGTATCTAAATGATTCACAGATCTCTCTGTTACAATGCTTCTTAACACACAATTACTGTCTGTTGTTCAGCATAAATTTAATCAACTAACAAAGTGATAGTTCTTTTTACTTGTATTGGTCAGGGCCTTTACAGACACAAGCATGTGAATGCACACACATACTCTCACACACTCATTGGACTTTGCAGGAACAAAAAGTACTATTATTGGCCAAATTCTCTGCCAAGATATAAAGGTAATATGTGCCAGTGAGATGGTTCATCTGGTCAAGGAGTTTGTTGCCAAACCTGATGGTAGATTGGATCTCAAAGACCCACATGGTGAAAGGTGAGAACTATCTTGTACCCGAAAGCTGTCCTGTGACCTGCATTTATGTGCTGTGGCTTGTTCACACAAAAAGCAAGAAAAGGAAGAAGAAATAAGAGAGGAAGGAAGGAAGAGGTAAGGGGAAAAAGAGGAGGGCAGGAGATGAGTGCAGGGGATATGAGATAAGGAAGACAAAAAGAAGAGACAGGATGAAAGCAATAATGAATGGACTGTGGTAATAAAGCATTAGCCCTATTCAAGATTGTATTGTTAATACAAAGAAGAGTTAGGGTTCAAATTTCCTACTACTAAAATTTTTTCTTGATAATTTCATAAATGAGTGTAGTATTTATATCCTTTCTACTCTTCTTATCCCAACTCCAACTATTCCTATGTCCCTTGACTCCTCAAATTTATGTCCCTTTTGTTTAATTATTATTGCTACACACACATATACAGTTTGTTGAGTTAATTTATTGCTGCTCATATGCATGTGTGTTTAGGGCTGACCACTTGGGATTGAGTAACCCCATCTAAGTTTCATTACCGGAAAAGATTGGTACTCCTCTCAGCAGTCTCAAATTGCCTACGGGGTCTTCATCTATAAGTGGGGCCTTATGAGTTTTATGGAAACTGTTTTAGCATCTTATTTGGTGTTATTGTTCAGTTCTGTTTTAGGCAGCTGTTGCTTCAGTGGTGTGGCTTGTCTGTGGCAAATTCCAGTCTCATATCAAGCATTAGGGATAAAATTCTTGGTTTTGTTCCCATGCTAATCAAAATTGAACTGTATCTGATATACTTTACTTCTTCCATACTGTATAGTCAACAAAAGTTACCCCTGAATATTCCTGAAACTATAGAGACACTCAATTATATTACCACTCAATTATATTACCACTGAAGATAAATGTCTTATCCTAATTGTTGGGCTGACACAGATTTGTGTAATTAGACAGTAATGCACACTCTCCAAATAGCAAACCATCCTGGTTCTGAGCCTATTCCTGGTAAACCAACACACCACAGATCTTTCAAAGCCCACCTGCTAAGAATGTTACTCATGTCTGATGAATGTTCCCATGGGATGATGTTGGAGATTTCCATTTCCATGTTCTCTCCACAGGACCATTGTATACTTGTCTTCTGATATATTAAGGCACCAGTGACTTACCAAATATCCCTCCACTCTCAACTGCACTTTCTGTGGAAACCTCTCTAAGTAAGAGTAGAAAGCAAAGGACACAAATAAAACTGCCTTATCTCTCAAAAGCCAATTGTTATGACTGGTACATTAAGAAGAAAGGGACTATTAGCCATTTCCCTCCCCATTCTGTTTCTTTTATTTTGTTTTCCCTTAATTCTAATTCATTCAGTGTCCTGAACTATGCTTGATAAATGGCTTCCTGATAGTACAACCCTCTCAGCGTAGCATGCCAGAGCCTTCATAATATGCCTGGTGATTAGTTCTTCAGCTCATCATTTGGCGGCCTCTCCTCACACCTGTGCTCTAGGCACATGGAATGACTCCCTGTACCTTGGCAGTGTTCTGTCTGCCATGCATCAGTGCCTTCACATCGTCTGCCCAGTCAGTTTCCCTTTGTCTCAATGCTTGGATAAATCCTACTCTTCTCCCCAAGTCAGGTTCGCATGCTGACTCACTCCACATATTCCCTCCTTGGTCCAAGCTTGGTAAGATAACAATAGATGCAGATGTAGGTGTAAATAAACCAAGATTACGAATGGATCATAAGCTATTTCTTCAGGACTTTGGAATCTCACTTAAAGGTCAAATTCACTTATTTCTGCTGTGCTTTTAAGTTGATTTGATATCCAGTATGCTAAACCTTCAATATAAAAAGATGTGGATGTTTACAAAATATTTTAGGACAATGGTGGCACAAAGCTTGTGGAAGTAACCAACCAACATCTGATTTGACTCAAGGCTCACTCTATGAGACAGACCCCATACCCAAAACTACTTGGATGATCAAGAACCAGAGACTAGATAGCCCAAGGAACTAGGATAAAATTATATACTATCTATCTTTAAAAATTAAAAGTCATAAAATGACTCCTAATGATGTTTTGTTATACCCATTGATCAGTGCCTTGCTTAGTCATCATCAGAGAGGCTTCCTTCTGCAGCAGATAGGAAAAAGTAAAGTGACCCACAGCCAGGCATTAGGCAGAGGGTGAGGGGCTTGGGAACATGCAACCCTAAATAGGATGTCTCTATTAAATCTCTCTCCACAGGGATCAAGGAATCCCTTGAAAGAAGAGGCAGAAAGAATATAAGACCCACACAGAAAACAAGGCCCTTTAAATCAACATGAGTGAAGCTCATATAAAATCACAAAGAAATCCATCATTCATTATAACTTCAAGATTAGTGTTTTCATGGGGCTTCTGAGTGGGTGGGCTGTGGGTCTCTGAGTACAAAACCGTCTTTTGGATTCTTTTCCTTCTGTTGGTTTGTCTCCCACAACTTCAGAGTGATGATTTTTGTTCTACCTTACATTTTATTTTGTAACATTAAAAATGAGTGAATGAATGAATGAATGAACGAATGAATGAAAACCTAGCCAGTAGGGTAAAAGTTACTAAATGAACTGTCATTTACAGTTGCTCAGACAGGGAAAATCAGTATTCTTCAATGGAGTAAGACTACATATATCAGTCTCTCTAGGGCAGGCCTAATATTCATGGAAATTTGAGCAATATTTAATGGACCCCTCAGCTCTTTTACATGGTTTTAGTTGGTTACAGTTTAATGAAGCTTTTGCTTTGTTTTGTTTTGGGAGCACAGGGGTTGGAACTGCTTTATTTTGTTTTCTTGGATTGAGAGTTTTGTTGTTGTATCAGTTTTAGTTTGTTTTTGAGAAAGAACTTAAAGAAGGACTGGGTAAAGGATCTGAAGTGATTTGGGGCAGTGGAAGATTATGATCAAAATTTATTTAAATTTTAAAAATATTTTAATTAATAAAATACTATAAAAAGATTATAATTAGTCATGTGAAGTTTAATAATGTTTCTGATAAAATATTTTCAGTGTTCAATGTTCTCAGTTCATTTTCTCTTTCTTTTGTGGATTTCATATTTGTTCACACTAGGAATGGAATGAATAACTATAATTTGCTTTTAGATATTATTCCTCTTTTCTACTTTCTTAAACTTTGTATGATATGACCATGAGTGCCTACTTTTCAACTCTGTGGATCAGAAATATGGTGGCAATCAACAGTTGTCTATTTGGACATAAGGCCCAATCAACAGGAGGGAAATGTTGCCAGGTACTGGAAATCTGACCGGCTTTTGAACACATGTGTGGTCATAGACCTTGTAGAAAAATGTGCTAGTACCACTTTGCTAGACCAGAATAACTCTACAATGTATTCTAAATCATATCCTTATACTGACAGATAACTATAGCCACAAGCTTTCATCAGAGATTTCAGTCTTTACAGCTAATGGAGATCATCATAGAAAATCAAAATTATACATAATGTAGAAATAAACAGATTGTGGGGAGCCTAGCACCAAAGTGTATAGCTATATCTCATCCCCTGAGTCTATGGGTCAGGAAACATCTTTAAAAAAGTAACAAGACCAGGAAGTCTGTTATGTAAAGTCACTTTTCGAAATGACTGCAAAAAACACCAGAAAAATGACAACATCAATTGGCATTTTAGGGTAGAAGGGGGGAAATTTTGTGGGGTTCTACCCTTAGACAAAGAAATAGAGGCAATTAATGACAACAAAGAGTATTAGATTCTCCTAGAGATGAGCTGTTCAATTACTTGGCCAAGGTAAAGTGTTCAGCCTTGAAGTCATATATGTATGTATGTATGTATGTTTGTGTATACATATATATATGTATATATATATGCCACAAAAATGGATTCAGCGGATTCTATTTATATTTGTTTGTGAGTTCACACACATAAATACATATATACATACATGCATGTATGCAAACATACATATATATATATACAGATATGAATTCTACAATAATAATAACAACCACAGTAACAGTAATAATCCCAAAGAGGTTGTATCAGCATGAAAGTGGGGGCCATGTTAAATTGGTATACAATACCTGATGAGAATGGCAAAAGTCATAAATCCAGAGCAGCTGCTTGACAAAGGACCCAGCAACACACGATGGCCTCCTTGCCACCCGATAGAATTGCTCTCCACCTGTGGAGGGGGCTTTAATATTTGTACAATTAGGAGATATTGGATTGATGGAAAGTTTCTTATTAACCATTTATTCATTATTTATTTATTTATTATTTTTTGAGACAGGATTTTTCTGTGTAGCTTTGGAGCCTGTCCTGGAACTCATTCCTGTAGACCAGGCTAGTCTTTAGCTCACAAAGTTCCAACTTCCTCTGTCTCCCAAGTGCTGAGATTAAAGGCATGTGCCATTACTGCCCAGCTCTTATAAATCATTTATGTCTTCTCCCAAGAATACTGATTCTCAGCCGCCCCAGGAGAGTCCTGAACATGGTAACCACCACCTTCTGCTTTTAGGGAGACACTCTTGCAGACCTTCCTTACACCTTGGAGTTTATGACACACATAAAGATGCCAGAAATTTCATTACAGGGCTATTAGCCATTCTTGAAACATCTGTCCCTGTTCTTACTCAGAAACAAGACAATCAAAACAAAGTAAACTTATAAAGGCCAACAATATTTGGTGGGCTATAGGAACTGGTCACAGATCAGAATACAAACATCTTCCCATTATATATTCAGGCAAATCTGTGGCATATACAGCAACAAAGTTAGGTTAGATTAGCTGAAGTTACCCTCTGACCTACATAAAGACTTATATTGATGGGAAAGGCATGATGTAAAAAAATAATAAAATAAGGAGCTGTCAGGGCATTGTACAAAAGTTAGTTTAGTGAATAAAAGAATGGAAGGATTTGACACATAAACAAATCCTATAAATATGTAAATTGTAATTTCTAAAAATTTTATTATGCCAGAGTTTGAATAATATCTGCAGCAGCTTTGACGGATTTTTCTTGGGTATTCTGACCATTAAGAGTTAATAACACACTGCTGGGCTCAGGGCAGTCTTCTAGGGTTTGCTTGGAGATTTTGTTTTGGTCTAGAGTCTTAAGCTACAATAACTACTAACCTGAGAACCAGCTGTTATATGCCTCTAGATTTATGAGGTTAATGTGTAAAATGGTTATGAAAGATAATGGTTATCTGTTAATGATGATTAAACTTGAGGGAAAATGATTGTAAAAGATAACTCTGTTGTGTCCCAGTCTATCAATGAGTAAAATATACACAAGATCATAGCGTTAATAATAAAATCCCAGAGACAGACATTAACACTAAAGCTGAAGATCAGATAAGCGAAGCAGCTAGCTGCTAGAGAATTCTCACCTCTACCAACCCTCAGAGGCAATTTGTCTCAAACTGTTCTCCACTTCACTGCTGCTCATATTCACTAAGACTGCAATGAGTTCCTGTCTCCTTCAGCTTTTTAGTTCTTTCTCTGCTCAGCCTGTCACTCCTGGCTCTACTTCCCTAGTGCTGTGATTAAACGTGTGAGCTCTGTTTCTCTTTTAGAACGCCTGAGTACTGGAATTAATGTTATGTACCAACACTGCCTGGCCTCTATGGCTGTCTACTGTGACTAGCTTTGCCCTCAGATCTTCAGGCAAATTTCATTTGTTACATCATTAACAAATATCAGCACACAAGAGGAAGTGAAACATATGTTCAAAACCAAAAATTATATGATCTGTGTTTTAAAACAATATAAATATATCTTGTATAAATAAAGAAACATTATGGCTTCTAGTCAATCAGCCTGTAAGCTTCTACTGACTTCCTCTCTGGGACCTGACAACCACTTGGGCTAGTCCCCAGCATTAGGTGTTTGAGGGAGGATAGTTCAGATGTGATGAATGGATGAAAAGGAGGAGAGAAAGTAATGTAATCCTATTTTGATTACAAATATTTAAAAAATGAAAATAAATATATAAAATGAAATATGGTCAAGTTTCAGTCAAATAGTCCCATTTATCTTGGTGGCTATTGATTTGTGTTGGTGGTATCCCACCAGGTTATGTACTAGTCTTTCTACACAAAAAGTCACAAGATTGAGGTTAGCTAGTCTGACAAGTAGGGGATTGTTGTGGAATATTTTTTAAAGGTGTGTAACATTTGTTTGTGCTGCATAGCATGTGTTTAATAATACAAAGATGTTTTGCCTTCTTCCAGGTGGCAGTTGTTTAACTCTGTGAAGCTGTGATTCTTCACCTGTCTAAAATATCTGATGGTCTAATAAAGAGGCAGGAACAAGGATAGGCAGGGCTGGCAGGCAGGGAGAAAAACAGGAGGAGAAATCTGGGAAGACAGGAAAGAGCAAGAGAAAAGAAAGATAGAGGATACCAGGGGCTAGCCAGACAGCCAGCCATGGAATAAGAGTGAAAGTAAAATGTACAAAAGTAAGAAAAGGAAAAAGTTAAATGGTATAAGAAAAGCTGGCTACAAATAAGCCAAGCTAAGGCTCGACATTTATAAGAAATAATAAGGCTCAGAATGTCATGGTTTGGGAGGTGGGTTGTGGGCCCCTCAAAAGAGAATAGAGTCAAAAGTTTAAAAAAGAGTAAAACAACCAAAATCACCATTTGGGGTAGAGTAGAAGAAAATCCAATTAAAGGAAATCAAATTGGGCATCTCTTTTTACGCCAGTACAAGAATTTTCACCCAAAATGGTTCTGACTAGACTGTGCACATGCAGTGGCCCAGGCAAAAGCTTCAAATGTCTGTTAGCTGACATTGTCTATATAAAATACCACTCGTTCTACTGACTAATGATCAATTTAAACATCACACCTACAATAGAAGGGGAAGCAGATTTCATTTCTCAATAGCTAGTTTAACACAGAAATAATTGGTAACAATTAGTTGTTATTTTTTTTGAAAAGCAATGTTTTTAGCCGGGCGGTGGTGGCACACGCCTTTAATCCCAGCACTCGGGAGGCAGAGGCAGGCGGATCTTTGTGAGTTCGAGGCTGGGCTGGACCGATAGCCTCTAAAACAATACAGAAAAACACTGTCTCGAAAAACCAAAAAAAAAAAAAAAAAAAAGAAAAGAAAAGAAAAGCAATGTTTTTAATCCTGCAAAACTACTTGAAAGAGTCTACTTAAACATTGCTGATTATGACTTATCTTCTAGGCTCTACCTGGCTTCATTCTATTGCTGCTGACCTTTTGGTAGACACACCATGGTACTAGTATCCCAAAAATGCTGGGGTCTTCTGTTGCAACTGACTGCACTTTCAACGATAGCCTACCATAGGCTCTCTTCATGGCTCCAATCCTAGGCTTGGAGTGACCCAGTGAATACTAGTTTTTCATTTGCCACTGAGACTGCACCATCATGCATTGTCTCTCTTGGCCTCTCATGACTCTGTTAGCTGCTCTCCATGACTCCTTCATATCTTCAAAACCAATACCACCAAAGAGACTGTTATACATTACCAAGTTCAGCTGCCAGCATGAAGGACAACTTGGATTACCTTTGGGAACACATTTTCTCTATGCTCACAGGAAACCATTCCCAGAAGATTTTACCTCAGTGGTGCTTGTCTCTCCTCAATCCCAGATCACTATGTTAGCTCCAGCTAATCAGCATCAGTTGTCCCAGTAAGCAAAGATTCCAACTACATAATGCTGGCCTCCTGTTAATAATAGCTGACTTAAGCACCAGCTATTCAGAACTCAAAATAGATGATTGCCCTGATAGATTCTTTAACTTTCCCTTGAAAACTTTATAAGCTAGTCATTCATTTTCTGCTTTGCTCTTACGTTCCAGGCACCTAAACATCATCTCACTGTTCTGCCAAAACCCAAACTTCTGAAGCCCTTCCACAACCTTCCCGAAAACAGTCAGGTCTGTCACAGTCTTCACACTGGTACCAACTTGTTATAGTCGGGATTTCTATTGCTATACTGAAATGCTATGACAAAAATCAAACAAACAAACAAACAAAAAACACCACAAGCTTGGAAGGAAAGCCTTTGTCCAGCTTATGCTTCCATATTGCTGTTTGGAAGTCAGGACTGGAATTAAAAATGGACAGGAAACTGGAGTCAGGAGGCCATGGAGGATTACTGCTTACTGCTTTGCTTCTGACATGCTCAGCCAACTTTTGTATAGATCCCAGGACCACCAGTTCTGTGATAATACCACCCAAAATGGACTTGGCCCTTCCCCATTGATTATTAATTGAGAAAAGGCCTTATAGTAGGTCTCAGGGAGGCATTCTCTCAACTGAGACGTTTTCTTCTCTGATGAATCTAACTGTGTCAGTTTGATACAGTTAGTTAGTACATTGAATGATTGCAACACTATATCAATAAAATTGGAAAAGTGTGATAGATAATACGGCCACTCAGATTTACACTTACTGAACCCTGTTAGCCATGATTCTTAGTTTTTAGACTTCATTTGTCTTGTTTCCATTTTTTGAATTCCTTAAGGAAAATGATAAGAATGGTTAGAGTTGGTCTGATCATCATATCTAGAAGGATTGATTTGCTGTGTGAAGAGCATCTGGTAAAGAGCAAGAAGACACTATCCCCCGAATTAATCAAAGCAGGGATCAACAGGCTCCAGATCTGGGATTCATTTTTTGAGACCCACTGTTTCCTTCTTGTGGGATACAGACTCCTCAGGCTTGTGTCTGAATACCTCTGATTTTTGCTGGGTGCTATAATGTGCCTGGCCCTGGTTTGTCCTCTGGTGCAACTTCAGTACCTCTGATCGAGCATCAGCTGTAAGGTCATGGCAAAACTGTCTTAAAACCCAAAGCTTCATTTGCTGTATTTCCTTCTTCTATGTTGCAGCCTTAAAACCCTGAACTATCTTCATAGATTTTTTATTTGTATTTTCCAGTAGCTTTAGCTTTATTTTAGTTTAGCTTTTCATTCTGAACTCTCATTAACTTCAGCAGATTTGGCATTCTGAATGACTCCTCTATGCTAATGGGTGTTAACAAGTATTCTAAAGGCTTAGTAGCTGGTACAAAAGAGAGTTTCTCAATTGTTTTCCCGGTTTTCAAGTAACTATTTCTCATGAAACTTAAATACATATAGACACAATTTTTCACCATATGCTGTCCTCACTTAAAAGAAAAAAAATCCAAGGAAAAAAATAAATACAGTGATTTTTGTACTTTGTTCTAGAAACAGACTTCTGTCATTTTTCAAATTAATGAAGATTGCTCAATGAATGTAGGTTACATTTTTGATCTGTGCTTCAAATTCACACATGTGTGGGCATCAGTGAATGCCTGGACAGGATATATTTTCCTTCAGGCTGAAATTAGAGGTGGTGCTGAGTCACCTAACCAAGCTCTCAGTTCTGTACAAAAGCAGCAAGGGTTCACTGTCAAGCACTAAACCATCTCTGCAGCCTCAGAGTTATGCTTTTAATATTTCTTTAGGAAAGAAGATATTTAATTATGTTAAAGAAGTCAATTCTAACATAAAGATTTCTGAAGAGCTCTGCAACAATGTTCTTTCTCCAGAAATACGGAAAGTTTACAATGTGTTGACAAGAGAAATGCCTTGAAACAATAGCATTAAACATTGAATTGATGAGTGTGCAGATTTTCTAAAAGGAAAACTTAAAGTAAATAAGAAAATGAAGTTAAACATTAAAAATGAATACATTTGAAGCTGATTTTTCACTAAAAAGAGTTCTATATTTACCTGGATGACTTTTTCTATCAGCAAGTATGTAGTTGTCATTCACATTATATTAGATAGATTTTGGAATAAATTAAATATGCTGTTTGCTCATGTGTTTCACAGATCAAGCCCACTTACCAACATTGATCACAGATATTACAATCTAGTTCTACCAGTGTAAGTCCATCTGGGAAAATAAATTACCCCTAAGAGCCTCAGTGAACAGAATGATATGTCCCAGTCATAGTTTCCTCAAATTACTGCTCCCTTATGCTAGGCTCCATTTTTTTTAAATTGTAAACTTCCTTTATATGATTAGCTTATATTATGACTGTAGGGGAGAACAGCATGTGAAGTGAGTCTGGGATGACATCTATATAATCTGGTAGGCTCCGTTCCTCCAAAGCATCACAAAGTATGTTCACTCCAAACCAGTCTTCTACTGGGAGACTGGTTCTAAGATTCACAAACAAAAATATGTCACTTACTCAAGTTTTTAAGTGTTACTTTAGCATCCCACCACCTTTCCACCCTCTAAATCACTATAACTTCCCCCTTTTAGTTTCATGTCATTCTCTTCTTTCCTCGAGTTCGAGATCAATCTTTTCAACAAGATCTAGTTCCAGGCCAGTCTCCAAAGCCACAGAGAAACCCTGTCTTGAAAAGCCAAAAAAGAAAAAAAAAGCTTTGAAATATATACACCTATTTTTCTAAAATTGATGTAATTCATCCTTCTTTATGGCTGAGTGAAACTTTATATTGAATATATTACAGGTCTCATTTTATTTACCCATTAACCTACAGATGGACACTAGAGATGACTGCAGAACTTGGCTTTGAAGCAATCACGACACAGATATGCAAGCATCATTGGAGTAGAGTGACTTTAATTTGTTTAGCCATGTACCAGAATTAGTATATATGTATCATGAAAAAATTTTATTTTTTGAAGAACTTTCATATTCACTTTAGTATTGTGTGAACAAATCAGCATTAAATGGAGAATTTCTCCTGCCTCCTTACAGGCATTCACTGTTGCTTGTTTTACTCTTCATAGTCATTGTGATTCAGCAGAAATTGGATCTTAATGAAGTTTTGCTTTGTGTTTCCTCAGTAGTAGAGGATATCTGGTACTTTTTCATGTATACACTGACCATCTGTTCTTATTTATTTAGAAAACATCTGCTCATTTCTACTATCCATTCATTGACTGAACCATGTTCCTCTTTACTGTTTAACTTTTGATGTTATTTCCACATTCTAGATATTAAATTCTTGTCAGAAGAATATTGGAAAGAGATTTTTCTCCGACTCTATAGATAGTCTTCCATCATGTTCTTTGCTTTTTGTTGTTTCTCTATTTACTACTAGGATTGAAGTCAGGGCATTTTACAGAGTAGGTACCTGATAGATCACGGAGTTGTGTTCCCAGCCCCTTTCCTCTGTAATAGAAATATTTCATACTTTAGAATCTTAGAAACTACTAAGTGCCTTCCTTTCTATGTGAACATATGAAAATCTTGTTATATGTTTCCTTTATTCTATATCACTTTCTCTCAAAGGATTGAAAACAATGCTCTACTTTTTTTTGGTCTCTGAGACTAGTGATTAGCAAACTCATAGTTTTTTTCCTCATTATCTTTCCATGCCATTGTCATACAGATTCATTGCTAAAATTGATTCCATCAGCAAGGAAGGTCCTAATGCTAAGCCTCCTTTGTCCAGGGCTCACTGACTTGGTTGCTGGTAGAAGTAATTGCTGAATGGAAAGAAATGACAGCTCTGAATATACAAGCACTACATTCAAACCGAAATTGAAAGCATAAAATGGATCATCTAACCTCATATCATCTCTGATTTTGGTTGACAAAAGGCAAAGGACCAGTGTTAAACTCAACATAAAAATCTTGATAAGTGCTCCATAGAGAGAGTATCTCTGTTTAAATTTTCTCACATATGCAGAAGGACTCCTCATACAAATAGTTTTGTGTGTGTGTGTGTGTGTGTGTGTGTGTGTGTATAGTGAGTATATGTATGTATGTATGTAAAGTGTGAGTATGTGTGTGTGTGCTTTGTATGTGGTATGGGCATATGTATTTGCTGGGTGTGGTGCATATGTATGTGGGTGTGAGAGTATGTGTGCATGCATGTATGGTGTGTGTTTGCATGTTATGTGATTTTCTTCAAACAAGTATATTGCTTTATGCAAAGAGAAAATATGCTCATGTATGTCTTGCAGCTCCATGGGTAGTTCTTCCCTCATTAACATTACATCATTTAATATTTTTAACTGTTTGAACTCTTTGTCATATTCCTACTAATGTGATTAAAACTGATTGACTTGAAGCTATTTGATTCCATTTTGGCTTATACCTCTTCTTATAAACTTAGCTCATTTCTTTATTAAAATAAATTAGAAATTAGGTAATAGGTCATAGTAAGAAACTCTAATGTCTATTTGACCATGTTAAAGTTAAAAGTACAGCTTTGGTTTTTCATCTTTAGGATTCTATATGTGTTTAGCAGGAATTCAGATGCTAATGACAGGTAACATTATTAGAGCTCAAAAGTGTGGTAGAAACAGTTGATTACTCTAATAACCTTCTTGAACAAAAATTTTAATCTTACTCTATCTAGCAAACAGACATACAAAAAATGATTTTAAGGATTTAAGTCCCAATGCTAGGAAGAAAGCTTGGTGAATAAGGTACTTATTATGAAAGATTACCATCCAAAGCTTGGCTCTGCAGCATGTATGCGAGCTCTGTCTGGTGACCTATGAAATAACCTCAGCACTAGGGAAAGGGGCATGGGGAATTGGGGTAAACACAGGCAGATCCTGAGGCCTCTCAAGCTAGTCCGATTGACCAAAATCAGAAGCCCTAAGTTAATTAATGGACTCCACCTCAAAAATGAATTAGAGAAGTGGTTATGGATGCTATCCCAGAATTAACCTCTGGCTTTCATATGTCCCCTCATGAGTAAGTGCATTCTCACATAGGAGTCTCTCTCTCTCTCTCTCTCTCTCTCTCTCTCTCTCTGATTCACACACATATTAATATTATATTACCTTAAAATTACCACTATTTATACAAAAGAAGTTTATTGTCTGGACTCAAAATCAGGACTTTGTGTCTATTATGCATGTACCATGCCAATTATATATCCACCTTCAATACCTGAATGAATGGTTTGCATACATACCATTAGAAAGTAATATATATTTATGACTGAAAAGGTCAAAAGAGAGCAAATGATGTTGGAGGACTGGTTTTTGTCCTTTGATTATATAGGATCATTATTCTATCTGGCCAGTAATCTTGGAATGAATGTACCAAAATATATATATCTTCCAATACATCATTTTATATAGTTCTGAGTAACACTGAATTGATTGTACTTCTGTTGTGAAATGGGTTCACTGTATTCTGGTTTCTCCTTTCTATGTTCAGTGGGGCACAGAACACTGATATCAATATTTTTTCAATGGCATGGATTTAAAGACAGACAGTCCCAGGTTAATAGGTTCAATATCTCATTGTAAGTTGATTTCTAAATCTCAAGGAGCATCCCAGGACTGATAAAATGTTGACTGCATGTACCCACAAGAACCATAGTTGGCAGAACCTTGGAAAAGAGCCTGTAATGGCCTTCACATATCCTAGAAAGTCTGGCCTCAGAGATAAAGTTTTGAAGGCCATACTGAATCAAGAAAACAGAGCAGCAGAGATCTAGGTATTTTGCACATCATTAATTCCTGAGAAGGACATGAACAATACTTGAAAATTTTTAAGTAATTCATTTCTGCATCTTATTCCAGAAAATTCTTTAGTTATTCTTAATGCTTGATGTAAGAAGGATAATGGGTCCACCTAGAGAAACAATGAGCCCAAAGGAATTCAGTGGCCTTTCTTTTAAACAGCTTTGATGTACACATACTTACTGTCAACCTCATATTCCTTTCAAGTCAATTCTTGTGTTTAGTGTACCAGTGATTTGATTTCAGTACTAAATGAGGTTGCACTTTTCGTTTTTTTCCTTTTTTTTCTTTTTTGTTTTACGAGACAGGGTTTCTCTGTATTGTTTTTGAGGCTGTCGGTCCAGCCTGGCCTCAAACTCAGAGATGGGTCGGCCTCTGCTTCCCGAGTGCTGGGATTAAAGGAGTGTGCCACCACTGCCCGGTTAGAACTAAAATCAGCAAATCATTGTCAGGTAGAGTCTCTGGTTATTTGCCATCTCTTTCCCAAAAGAATAATTTTTATACAGACACATATTTAGTATGAGTGATATCCTCATTTTTATTGCCAACTAATGTTTCTCATTTAATTTTGTCATTGATTTAATTTATTTATTACAGCAATTAATTGACATAAAAGCTGCAATTAGAATAAAAACATAGAACTATCCTTAACTCCATACAATAAATGAATATGTCTCTTCTGTTTGCAACTCAAATTATATTATAGACCAAATGATTGACTTTTCCAGTATGTCTTAATCCACATATAGGAATGTTCATGTGCAAACCAACAAGAATAAAATAGATCTCTTTATTGAAAGTTTCCACTCTCATAGAGCCAATTGAAACTGTCAATGAAGAAAAAACATTCCAGGAATAATAAGTTCCTAATAAATGGAAAGTCTTTGAATAAAATTGATGGCATTTGGTGGAAGAGTGCTGCATGTGTTTAAGAATGGCTATCACAGCTGTTGTGATGTTCGAGACATGTATCTAAAGTATCTCATATATTTGATCCATTGTTCAATTCTAAGAGCCATGTCATTGAGATTGCAATAACTCCAAATAAAAGTTGTAGCAAGCTTTCTTGGACCAACAGCCCCCAAAGTATGAAGTGGATATTTATTATTTATTCATTATGAGCCCTTCCTTACTTATGGTAGGAGCACAAACTGGTGAAGCCATTTGGAAATTATTGTGGTGGTTTCTCCAAATACTAAAAATAGAACATTGTTAGTATAAAGGTATTTCAATTATGGTCAAGGACCTAAATTTATAATACAAAGATGAACAAATCTATATTTAACTTTTTGGTCCCTACTTACATATATACCCAGCTTAATTGCCTATGAACAGCTAACATGTATGCAATAAATTTTTTTCAGCCATAAAAATGGGATGGTAGAATTTACATGAAAGTGTATATAACTGAAAATTACTATGTTAAGAGGAGCAAACCAAACTCAGTAGAGCAAATATGGCTCTAGGGACAGACCTCTCTGGGGGCAGTCAAGAACTAGGCAAAAGACAAATGCACAGCTATGTGGACACAAAGACAAGAAGGGATTCATTGGACTGGCCTCCTTGATGGAGATACTATAGTATCTCAAAATCTTGGTGACTTTCTTGTATGCAGTTGAACAGAGAGGTAGGGTTATTTTGAACAGCTGAAAAAGGAGAAAGGCTTACTACATACAGATGAATATGAAGGCATAGTATTTAATTCAGCTGAACAAGAGGCAGGTTTATCTAATCTTGGTTAGGACTGCTTTCTATAGGTCAGTCTTCAAGTCCTGAATATCTCAGAGTAGAAAGCCATGGTGGACATTTTCTGAACATGTTCTCAACATCCATATATGAATCAGAGGAAGGCATTTCCATTGGTCTGAACCTCACCCTTTCAGCCCCAGGCATGGGTAAAGGGAGATGTTTTGCCTTTTTCTCATGAATCTATGACTGTGTTTCTTGAGGCAAGCATGATGTACTAAGAGCACACATAGGACTTTATTCACTCAGGATTCCCCATGTTTCCCACACTCCCTAGATATTAAGTTTTATATATTTATATAAATACAGAGGCGTGAGTGTAGAACACGACCTAGAAAATAAGTGATAGTAAGAGGAAATCTTTTTTCTTTTCTTATTTATGCATAAGGGTGGTTTGCCTGCATGGATGTCTGTGAACCACATGAGATCTTGATTCCTGGAGATAACAGAAGAGAGTGTAAACTATAGTTGCAGGCATTTGTGAGTTACCATAAGGGTGCTAAGAATCAAACACATGACCTCTGGAAGACTATTTAGTCCTGTTAACTGTTGAGTTGTCTGTCCTGTCCCAGAAAAAAATTTGTAGGAAAAGGGAAAAAGGATAATATTCATGGACATAAAAGCAGAAAGAAATCTTTTGGAGAAGGAAGGTTACAATGTAGTCAATAGGAGGGAGGTTGAAGGATAAGGACAAATAAAAAGTAATTTGAAGAAGCAATCCATAATGTTGTATTCTGTTTTAAATGTTAGTATTGAAAAAGTATGTTGAGATATGACATGGATAATAATATATACAAGAATGTAAGTAATTGGAAGTATATGCATATATATTTACTTTTCTTTTATTCATATGCACATGCATGTATAAAATTTACAAACTGTTTATATGACAAATCATAGACATACAAACATTACAAATGTATTTATCAATTATCATATGGTTTATTATTATTAATAATATTCCCCTTTCACAATGCAAGAGACATTATTGTGGACTGATGCTCAGAATCAACTCAGACAAAAGAGGTTTCCTCAAGGCAAGACTTAATGTAGGTCAGCACAAAAGAAGGAGGTAAAGGGAAGTTCCTGATCAATCATTGCCACAGACTAGACTGCTGATATCAATTGATGCAAGTATTTAAACACAAAAATTACAGACATTTACTGCCAAGATACGGCTAAAATTATCAATAATCAGGATTTAGAGATTAGAGGATTCCTTGAATAGTCCGTCATTATCAACTGATATGAATGCAAGCTTTTCAGTCCAACCAATCAGATTCACTTGTTCCTTCTGTTGTTAGGAAAAGCCATAATATTTTTTTAAAAAAACTAAAGATACATAACGACTATTTCCATGGTTTAAGGAGGAGGTGGATTAGGTATTCAAATGTTCCCAATTTCCCTAAGGCTTGGGAACATGAACTTTGTTTTACCCAACAGGTAAAATGGATCCTTAAGTCAAAATGGCAGTACTTAGGACAAAGTCCATTTTGCCTCTTTCCAAAATCATCTGCTGAAGAAATACAATGTGCACACACCTGCTTACTCCAGAAAGGAAACACGTGACACATCTAAGTAACACTTCAGCAAAGTCCGAATCTGTTAACTAACCAGATTTTTTTATTGATGTGCTGATGGGCAATGGGATGGAGTTACTTACAGGAGAAGAGATGACTCAAAAGCAATAATAAGTGAAGCCCAGTCCATCAAGAGTAGTGACTCATGGTGGCTACATTCCTGTAGCTCATTGACAACTTTCAGGCAAAAAATATCCCCAGATATTTGCTCTTGGTACCTAGACAGGTTCAGAGTGCCCTCCTCTGATAACAGCTGTGGAGGAGTTGCTTAAGTGAGTCTTCAAAGTTTCAGCTTTAGGAATATATGAACTTTATTTAACTTCTGAATCTTATGAGCCAACTACTCCCTTCTTGATAGAATGTTTCAATTTTAATGAAAGTACTCTACAACACCCACATCCATGCCAGAATGTGTATTTTTATAATAAGTGTTTTGACTAGAATGAGATAGAAACTTAACTTAGTTTTAATCGGCATTTCTCTGATAGTTAAGGATGTTCAACAGGTTCTTAAAGAGTTCATTAACCATTTTTCCTTTTACTTTCTTAAAAAATTCTTTGTTAAAGTCTCTTACAACAGATATCAAAGAAATTCAGAGAGTCTTACGCACTCTTAAAAACTGCATTGCATGATAAGCACACTTAAAAAACTCTATTACATCAAACTTGGAAAACACAAAAGAAATGGATGGACTTTTTTTTTGCGGTATATGCCTTACTGAAGTTAAATCAAGATGAAGCAAACATGTCCAATATCCAGGGGTAGTTGAGCAATACAAAACAAGCACCGTACTTGTTGTGGGCATTTTTGTTTCATTGTGTTTGGTTTGTTGGGGCTTTTTGTTGTTCTTCTTCTTCTTACAGTTTTTTATTTGTGATGACTTTCATTTGTGTGTGTTTGTGTTTGTATGTATGTGCTACAGAGAGCAAGAGACAGAGGATGTACAAAATTCATGATAAGGAAAGAGGGGAGGATTGGGAGGATTTAGGTAAGGGGCAAATACATGAAATAATATTGTAAAACATATTTTAATAAAAATAATTACAGCCGGGCGGTGGTGGCGCATGCCTTTAATCCCAGCATTCGGGAGGCAGAGGCAGGCGGATCTCTGTGAGTTCGAGGCCCGGCTGGACCGATAGCCTCCAAAAAAATACAGAGAAACCATGTCTCGTAAAAACCAAAAAATAAAAATTAAAAAAATAAATAATTACAAAGTAATGAAAGTATAATGAAAATGTGACACATATATTCAATGGAGTTTTACTCGGGTATAAAGAACAGCAAATTACCAAGTTTATGTGTAAACCAGCGAACCTGAAAAAGAAATGAAAGGCTGAATGTTGTTGCCAGTAAAAAGTAGATGGACTGTTCATTTGTACCAAGGGTTCAAGAGGCCTAGTCACAGATCTTTCTTGATCAATTTTTGAAGTTAATCTCTATTCTGAGACTTATCTCTTTTATTTGATACAAGAGTCATGGCATGTGGCAAGTATAATCTTATATTTATTATGTAATTAAGCTGTGCTTGAATATATTTTTGCAGCTTTGCTTTCTCTGTGGTGGGATTACAGACATGTACCTGTATACCACTCTTTTGCATTGCAATTATTTGGACCGTTTCAAGTGCATTTTCTGTGTGTCATTGTCTGACCTTGTGATGCTTTCATCTTCAGCTTCTTACTGTGTGCTATTTTAAATGCCTTTATTTACATAATTCTTACTGAGGTAACAAAATAATATGCAAATGAATGCACAGTGGTTGCTGTCTTTGATTTAAAACTTCATTCCATGTAAATTGTATACTATTCATACTTTGTATATGATAATTATATTTTAAAATATATTATGTATAAACCACAATATGCCAAAGCAAAATATCATTAACATTTTAAATAAATGAATATTTTGGTTATAAACAAATTTGATATATAAAAAAATATTTGACAAAAATCAAACACCTGGACTTTTATGATGCCAATTATTACCTGCACTAGAGTGGTTAACATATTAAATTGGAATTTTTTAAAGATATGTTCATTGAAAAATAAAAGAAATCAAGAAAATTACTTGAATGTAAGTCTTAAGGAGTCCATACAGGATGCACAAAGTCAATCAATGCAGATACAAACTAAAGTTATCCTTCTGAAATCTTTATGGTCTATTGAAAAAATTAGTATAAAATGAATACTGTATTGTTTAAACAATAAATTATCAGAAAACAGCAAACATATAATAAATCAATTTAAGAAAACAAAGCTCAGTGGTGTAGCTGGTGATCATTTAATGTTACCTCTGTGGAGTGTTGCTAGTCAGCTAAATACTTTTACTCCAGTTGGAATTGCAATAATTATAGTGGCTGATGTAAAATAGGCTCGTGTGTCTACATCAAGTCCTACTGTAAATATGTGATGAGCTCAAATGATAAAACCTAAGAACCCAATTGATATTATTGCTCACACTATCCCTATATAGCCGAAAGGTTCTTTTTTTCCAGAGTAATAAGTGACAATGTGTGAGATAATTCTGAAACCTGGTAGGATTAAAATATATACTTCCGGATGGCCAAAGAATCAGAATAAGTGTTGGTACAGAATTGGGTCTTCCCCTCCAGCAGGGTCAAAAAGAGTTGTGTTCAAATTGCGATCTGTTAATAGTATTCTAATTCCGGCATACTTATCTTGCATATCCCAAATAGGTTCTCAGTAACAGACCCATCCACCTTATTATCTTATGTTGAAACATTTGTTGTTTTCCCTCTTTCCCTATCAGATTCAGTAGCCCATATTCTTCATAGAGATTCCAGAAGTTTAATGTCACATTTCACAATTATGTTCAGCTTACTTCACACTCTGCTGCCCTAACAATTGATCCAAATGCTGGAAAGGGGTTGATTCTGGAAAAGACACACCAAAACAATTCTTGCATTCCAGTAATTGCTGAATTGGTGACCTAAGAATCAATGCCACAGAAATTTTAGGATGTGACAGCCAAGTAATGAGTAACTGTCATAGATTAAATGGAATGAATTTTAAAATTATTTACAACTTAGGACAATGCTTCTTGAACACAGGAAACACTTAGTCAAAAGTGTTTTATCATTCCATTCCATAAATTTTTAAGCTTTTCTTTCTGTGAAAGGCATTGCTTGAATCTGAGAGTTATGTTTAATCAGGAGATAACAGTCTTCCTTTCTTTGATGATAAACTATGTATATATTGCATCATTTTTAGGATTTTGGTTTCCCACTTCATCTCCTCATCATCAGTATTGTTGAAGATAATACTCAGAAAGTATCAATTTGAAATTTCTCAGAAATTTAATGATATTAGAAGGACAGTCTTTGTAAATCAGCGCAATCATCTTGAGTATTACCTCAGTTTTACATTATTTAGCATTCCCATGTTTTCATTCCTATTGTCTGGTTGACACATCAAGAATAGAAACAACTATGCCAAATTCCATGCTCTTATTGCAGAATCTTAATATGTGAATCATCACCGCATTTTCTTAGCCCCTTCATAAGTGCTTAACAATAGCATACATGATGATGGTAGAATCTGTGGAAAAAAGTAGCATGTAAACAAAAATATATCATGAAATTCCCCATCACCTCTCAAAATAACAGAAAATAAAAGTAGTCTCAGATCCCTTTTCCTTTATTCCCAAACATAAATCCTCAGGGTTATCTTGTGTATCAGCAAATAAAATTGAAACAAACTATGTGGATTTAACATCACTATCTGGTTTGAATTGATAAATAAGTCCAATGACAGGGATTGTTTATAATGTAGTTGTTAGATTTTTTTCAAACAACTTGTTTACTTTCAAGGGAAAAACTGTGTAACATTCATTTCAATATGTTGCTTTTTATTAATTGACTCAAATAAATCAAACTGATTTCATTTTGGTAACATTTACCAATTTAACCATAGTAGCACTTAGAAGACATTTTATTATGGTTTATATTATTCAAATATTATAATGCATATGTGTATATGTGTGTGTGTGCGTGCGTGTGTGTGTGTGTGTGTGTGTGTGTTATTGAGTTTTGTATGCTATGTATACACACCATATTATGGAAGTACAGATCCTCTCTATGAAAGTGGAGTTTCAAGATTTAATGACACTGTTCTCAGTAACTACACAGTATAGATCTTAGACACAAGTGAAAGACACATGCATCTTACTTTCTGGCTCATAACTATCACATATTTATGGTTTCTATGATCAAATTTTTAAATTTAAATAGATAAAAATGAATTAAAATATGAGGATTGTTTTGGAAATTACATTCAAAGAAACTGGAAAACAATGACTAGAAATGTTCTTGGCAATATGAACAATTTCTAACAGGAGTTATTTTTATTTTCAGGATATTGGAACTGCATTAAAGATTTAAAAATGTCACTTTAAACTTTCTATTATAACAGCAGAAGTAATTTTACTGTTCTTATACAAAAAAGTTCATTGATTCCTTCTAGATTATGTAGTTGTAATCATATAAAATTCAAACATAAATATTATAAAATACTTAAGAACTTGAAAAAATATTTGAAGTCAGGAACATAATACCTATTATTGATAGTGGAACATTGCACATTGCAAAAATTATTAAGATTGTATTTATATTATGTGATTCTATGACAAAAATAACAAAGAACAGGTCTGAGAAATGTAACAGGTGTCTACATCTGCTGTATGATAGTATCACAGGTGTTTGCAACATTCAATGTATCAGACTAGTCCATTGAAGTTCAGTAATTTACATATCAAATATTTCCACAGTTAAACGTGAAAAACAACATTGCATAGGAAGGCACACCAGAATTGTGTCAACCGCTACAAAAGTAGACATCTTAGCAAGGAGGATGGGGGTATTCATCTAATAGTAAAAAGAAGAAGGGTGCCAAAACTATATCCAAATGTAGTCATAAAATTTTGAATACTGAAACTTTTTTCTGAATGTAGAATGAAAATCTGGAGTCTGGGAATTCAAAATAGATATATCAATGAGCAAATGCAGAGTTTTAGAAGTTCAAAATGTATTAATATGGATGTTGCCTTTGCAGTCAGCTACACTATAATTTCCTATATGTGAAAGGATTGATGTTCAATTGGATGCATGTTGAGGAAGTGGTTATATTTTTGTGAGGTAGAGTCTAATATGAGGAAGTTGGGTCAATATAGTTGTGCTGTTAAAGGCATATCTAAGATCTAAGCCTCATCCTCTTTCTGTTTCTGTCCTTGTTTCCTCATTAAGAAAGCAAGATGGTATTCTTTGTCTTATAGAAGCTTTTCAGTTTCAGGAAGTCTCATTTATTGATTGTTGCTTTCAGTGTCTTTGCTACTAGTGCCCTGTACCAGTGCATTACAGGCTATATCCCACTTCCTGTTCTATCAGGTTCAGCATAGACAGATTTATGTTGAGGTCCTTCATCCACTTAAATTTGAGTTTTGTGCATTATGAAAGGTATGGATCTATTTGTAATCTTCTACATGTTAACATCCAGTTATGCCAACACCATTTGTTAAGTAGGTTTTCCTCTTTCCCTTTTCCTATTTTAGCTTCTTTGTCAAAAATCAGGTGTTTATAGGTTTGTGGATTGATATCAGGGTCTTCAATTGGATACCATTGGTCTACCTGTCTGTATTTGTGCCAATACCAAGCTGTTTTAAAATATATTAGAGCTTGAAGTCTGTGATGGTGATGTCTCTGGAAGTTCCTTTATTGTGCAGAATTGTTTCAGCTATTCTGTATTTTTTTTTGTTTTTACATATAAACTTGAGTATTGGTCTTTCAAGATCTATGAAGAATTGTGTTGGGATTTTAATTGTATTGCATTGAATCTTTAGTTGCTTTTGGTAGAATTGCTATTTTTCTTACGTTGATGCTGCATATCCAAGAGCATGGAAGATCTTTCAATTTTCTGATCCTTTTCCATTTCTTTCTTTGGGGATTTAAGGTTCTTGTCATATAGGCCTTTCACTTGTTTGGTTAGTGTCACCCCCAAATAATTTATATTTATGGCTATTGAAATATCTTCACCAACCCCATATCTGACAGAGGGCTGATCTCCAAAATTTATAAAGACCTCATGAAACTAGACATCAAAATACAAAATAACTAAATTGAAAAATGGGGCACAAAGCTAAAAAGAGAATTTTCATCAGACGAATCTCAAATGGCCAAGAGGCATTTAGGGTAGTGCTTACAATCTTTAATCATCAAGTAAAGGTAAATCAAAATGACTCTGAGATACCATCTTACACCTGTCATAATGACAAAGATAAATATATTGAGGAAAACAACAACCACATCATATGTTGTCTCTATTTATCTTTGACAAGTGAAACCCTTTCAACAATTTATACAATATTACATCCAAGAGTTTCTAACTATGATACATTTGTTTCTAAAACTGTTCCAATATGCTTAGTCGTTTTCTTGGTCAGTACAGCTAATTGCCTAATACTCTAAAGCTGCTGTCTCCCTTACTACTGAAACATTTAGTCTCACAGGCAGTGAAGTTGCCGATTATGGATGAAAAATAATCAGCAATTCCCTCAGACTAGATCTATGCCTGAGTAAAAATGTGAATTGTCAGAATTTTTATGGCTAAATATTAAGAATTTAATTGGCTGAAGACTAAATTGTTGCCAGATGCTATCACTTATTTTCTATAACCATGCAAATGATAAAAGCCAATCTCATAAATATTAATGTGAATATAAGAATTTAATTATTACCTGTATAAATATTTAGTAATTATCAGAAGCATAATGCAATTAAGGATAAGACATTTGGGTAATTTTATTTTTCAACTTAGTTTAGATAATTGCGGGGGAGCATGTGTAGAGGTACAATCCAGACCACACTGATAACCTGTGGGGAATGCCTCCTTTCTTCTACCATATGGGTACCAGGACCAAATTCAAATTGTTAAATATGTTGGAAAGTGAATCATCTTGTTGACATTTTATTTATTTGTTTGTTTATTTTATTATGTTTACCATGCATGAAACTGAACTCTGAGGCTTGTATATGCTAGACATATATTCTCCCACTGAGTTACTGCCTCGGCCTTTGGGTAGCTTCTAGTAGTTTTATTATCTCTTTGGACTTCTGGGAGGTCAATAAACATTTTACTTATTGCAACTGGAAAAAAATACCGAGGACAGCTTATGTTGGAGAGGATGTGGAGTCAGGGGAACATTCCTCCACTGCTGGTGGGAGTGCAAACTTGTACAGTCATTTTGGAAACCAGTATGGTGATTTATAAGAAAATTGGGAATCAATCTACCAAAAGAAACAGTGACGCCACTCTTGGGCATTTATCCAAATGATACTCAATCATATTACAAGGATTTTTGTGCAATAATGTTCATAGTAGCATTATTTGTAATAGCCAGAACCTGGAAACGACCTTGATGCCCTTCAACTGAAGAATGGATAAGGAAAATGTAATACATTTACTCAATGGAGTACTACTCAGCAGAAAAAGTGATGATCTCATAAAATTTTCAGGCAAATGCATGCAACTGGAAAAACATCATCCTGAGTGAGGTAACACAGACTCAGAAAGACAAGCATGGCATGTATTCATTCATAAGTGATATTAGATATAAAGCACAGGATAACCAGACTAAATTCTACAGCTCAGGAGAAGCTAGGAAACAATGAGGACCCTAAGAAGGACACATGGATCATTCTGGGAAGAGAATGTTCAGAAATGTACTCTGCAAGAATAGGTAATCTTCAATTATTCAAAGACATACTGAATATGGGGTTTAAATGTTTCAATAATTTCTGTTGATGTGAGACAAGACTGCCTCTGGTAGCACCGATCTACTCCCAAAAGAATAATGGACATGGAAGAAACTCCAAATGGAACTTGTTTTCTTCTTGGCAAGACTGGCCTATTCAGCAATAAACTGCCCTTGCTTTGACTGCTGATGGTAAGCATGCTGTCTAATCTGAACAAGCAAAATACACAGAAAAACTACTGCTAAACATTGCCAAGACAGAGTGAGATAGTCTTTTGAATTTTCCTGTTTCTGAATATGGTCTGTCAGATATACTAGGCCTATAGCCAAAGTTGGGTGGCCCCTACATTGTAAACAGACAGTGGGTAATTATTCTGGTAGCCACCTGTTTCTGTCATTTCTTGCTTCATTTGGAAGTCACTAGTTTGTTATTGTTTAATCAGGTAATATTATTTTCCTTCTCAGGTCTTTGATAGGGTTCAAGACTAGATGGTCACAATTGCTGCACTCTAATATCTTAACTAAGGCCTATTAGATACAAGGCGTAAAGTCTTCAGAATAGGAAAATTATTGAAATAATATCTGTTATTTGCCAGTTATCTATAGCTAGACATTTAATATGTGTTTCTTTCTTGATGTTGTTCTTATGGGTTGTAGTTACATTTTTGTGTATGTTATTACCCTTTCTTTCTCTGGGGCAATACTTGGCAATTGTTTTCATTGTATATAGTTGTGAATTAGGTTTAGAGCCTTCTTATTTAGACAAAAAGGGAAAGTGTTTTGGGAATTCATTCTGACAATAGCTTCGGGAACTGTTAATAACTTCTTGTCTGCAGATGGATGTGATATCTCTTTTTAAAAAATTAGTTGGGTTCATGCATTCTTTTCAGTTGTGATGACTGGTTCATGTGACAGGAAGTACCATGTGGTCAGTAACCAGCTCCCTTGGTCACAGTTCCATGAGTCTGTTTTTCACCTAGCATCTACATATAAATTTTGTGGTTCTCGCATCAGTGATCAGTGGTATGAGTTTGTGTGTGTGCAAGGATGTTTTGTGTGTTGTGGGGGGGTGGGTGTGTTTCCCTCCTTTTGGTTTTGCTGATGTGGGGTTCTTCATTTCATGTGTGTTCCTGGGTGTGTTTAATATTTTTGTGTTGGAGTGTTTCTTCTAGCACTTTCTTTACTGTTGGTTTGTGGGTAGGTATTGTTTAAATCTGGTTTTATTCTGGGATATCTTGCTTTCTCCTCTTATGGTGATTGAAAGTTTTGCTGGGTATAGTAGTCTGGACTGGCACCTGTGGTCCCTTAAATTCTGCAGGACACCTCTTCAGGTCCTTCTGACTATACAAGTCTACATTGAGAAGTCAGATGTAATTCTAATAGGTTTACATTCATGTGTTTCTTGTTCTTTTTCTCTTGGAGTTCTAATATTCTTCATTTTTGCTGTACTTTTAAGGTCTTGATTTAGTATGTGTCAAATAGACCTTCTTACTGGTCAAATCTATTTGGTGTCCTGTATGCTTTTTGTGCATTTATAGTAATGACCTTAGGTTAGGAAAATTGTCTTCTATGTTTTTGTTGAAAATTATTTTCTGGGCCTTTGAGCTTGGATACTTCTCTTTCTTCTATTCCTATTACTTTTTTATTGTATCCCAGATTTTCTGAATGTTATGTGTCAGGAATTTTTTTAGATTTTCTTTTATCTGTGTATCTATTTCTTCTATCGAATTTTCAAGACCTAAGAGTGTCTCTTCCATCACTTGTACTCTGATGGTGAAGTTTCCCTCTATAGTTCCTGTTTGCTTATGTAGATTTTTTATTTCCCAAATTCCCCCAGTTTGTGATTTCCTTTTTTTTTAATTACTTTAATTTTAAATAGGTTGCTTCACCTGTCAATCACAGTTCCCTCTCCCTCCCCTCCTCCTGTACCCCTACCATCCCCCACAGCCTCCCAACCTATCCCCACTTCCTTCCACACAGGGGATATCCAGAGTCTGCCATTTCACTCAGGGCAGGGTGTAGGCACTCCCCTACGAGTCTAGGCTGAGAGAGCATCCCTGTTTATGATATGGACACATGAAGTTTGTTTGTATGCAAGGGGTAAACACTGATCTACTGCCCAGGGCCCCATAGGTTGCCCAGGGCTCCTCTTCTTTATGGTTTCTCTTTCCATTTTCAGGTCTTAAACAGTTTCATTCATTTATTTTAATATTTGCTTTTATTTCTTGATAAACACTGTATAGAAGAAATTCAGAAACATACCTTTAAAAATTGAGGATTAAATGATAACATTAAAATAAATTTAAAAGTTTGTTTAAAGATTCTGAGATCCTTACACAATAAATAGAGATGAAAGTTTCTACTTGTAAACTATTTTTTAATAAGTCCAGTACCATTTTACATGATATATCATATATAAATAAACACATATATATGTTATATTATATGTAAAATATATAAACATGTATAATATGCTATATATTATATGATATATATTAAAGAAAACAAAATGTTGCAAATAGGCAGAAACATTGAGCATATGGTGACCCTATGCACACATCTCCTCTGAGAGTGGTGAGCAGGTGAAGACTCCAGGAATTTAATGAAGTATATTATCTAATAATTTGGTAGATGCAAATTTCCAGGAACAGTGTCTATAACTGCATTTTTTCTCCAAGACTATTAGAGATAATTTGATTCATCGTTTTCATGACTGTGGCTTTAATTAGTGCCTAAATAAGATCAGTAGTTCTGACTATTGTTTCTCAACCATGGGGAATTCCCCTCATTTTTGAGATTTTTATCTTGAGTGATATACTAGTCATTGCCAGATAAGAGCATTTCATGGTTCAGAATGTATGGATATTTCCTTGTCATTGTTGCCAATTCTGCTTTCCCATAATTTGTTTTTTTATTATTTTGGGGAAGTATTTTTTCCAAGTGTAGACTTATGATATTTTTTCAATTTGTTTTAATTACCTTTTCTCATTACCTAAAGCATGGGTAGAAAATTAATATTTACCTCTCTCTGATTAAAGCTAATGCTTTATTTCAAATTAGTAATTAATTCTCTTTCCAAGCTTGAAATGAATTTCCTGAGCATTACAGCATTTGGGACTCAATTCAGTTCAGCTAATTGGGGACTAAAGTGTCTTTCAAATGCTGAGACAGACAAGAAAATGCTCTGGAGATTATATGTTTGATTAGAAATTAGCAATTGTGCTTTCCCTACTTCTAAGAACATTCTATTTTCATGTGACTTGGGACTTCAAAATGAGGAAAAAAATGCAAGTGTGTGTAAGAGTTGGCAAAATAAGCATCCTATTCCCAGAGGCCAAAAATGTGAATGCTCAGAGAAGCAGGATGCTTTGTATTATAAGAAAAAAATTAACCCAAGAATTCTTGTTACTAAGGACTTTGTCACCTGCTCAAGAGGGATGCTGAAGAAATGGTAAGCTACTAATAACAGTGCCTTTTGAAAGGATCAGCTAGGCCAACTAAAATATTCTCTAAGGATACCAAATTGCAATTAATTAATCGTCTATTCTGTTAGCTAACATAGCATCTGATTCGTGTGTGTGTGTGTGTGTGTGTGTGTGTGTGTGTGTGTGTGTGTAAACTCAATAACAATCTAAAAGCAGACCATTATTTGAAAGAGAGCACATAAGTGAATATGATACTGTTTGGTGAGAAAATGTTATAATTATATTGTAATTTAAAATGTAAGAAACAAGTTCTAAAAAGATAAGGAAAATGAACACATAATTGAAGAAAGAAAAAGAGAGAGAGGGAGAGAGAAAGAGAGAGAGAGAGGAAGAAAGGAAGGAAGAAGGAAAGAAAGAAAGAAGGAAGGAAGGAAGGAAGGAAAGAAAGAAAGAAAGAAAGAAAGAAAGAAAGGAAGGAAGGAAGGAAAGAAAGGTTTTGACATGCCTCTGTTGAAGTTGTTACAATCTGGTCTTCATATCAAAGTTTCAATGCACCTCAGGAGCTATGGTAAATTAGCACTCATCTTAATGCCTCTCCCTGTCAATACTTACATACCTGTAGAGATGTTTTTTCCAAGCCTCTAACCTTCCAGGATTTTTACTCTCTTTAAAGAATGTCACACATTTTAATCCCATCCCTTTGAAAGCTAGTTTTTCATGTTCTCAGCTTCACCAACTTTATTGAGGATGACTCCATTTTACCAAATTATGAATACACCATAAAAATAAGCCCTAGCTGACTGTTTGAGTCATTGGAATACAGAAATTTGACAGTAATGTTTGTAACTTAGAATTTCAATATTTGTTGGTTTCATGTTCTGATAGATTGAAAAATCACATGCCTGAAAGTAATTGTCAAATGGAGACTACAGAGAAGTTGTGTGATTTAAGGTAATTTACACAAACTTTCCTGTAACTAAAAAATACAACTTAACCCTAAATTTATTTTCCAATGAAGATGAATAAAAACTCTGGTTTTGTGTTTTGATATGACTTACCAAACTGGAAAATGGTGAGCAAGGTTTATTGAAGCATACATGAACTAATAGTTTGTAATAGTTTGTAATAGTGTGTTACAAAACCACTGAAAGCCATGCAAGGTAGATTGTGCCTATAAACCTAGCACTGGTGAGTCTGAGACAAGAGGAACATGAGTTCAAGGTCAACTCTAGCTACTCTGTGTCAGCCTGGGATATGTAGGAAAACTAAGACTAAAAATATATGGTTGTGAGATCTGCCACCTGAAGTCTGTCTAAAACTTCACATTCTTCAGGCTGAATCTGTTCCCTATTATTTCATGTTCTCTGAGAGAGATTTTGAGTTTGATGGTGTCGCAATTGTTAAGTGTTGCTATCATGTACTGAACTTCCAGAGTTCTATCAAGCCCTATCATTTACAAAGTGCTTTCCCAGGGTGTTCCTATAGTTCTTGAAAAGCTTCACATCTTCAATTAGAATATCTGAACCACTTTGAGTTGAATTTGAAAGTAAGAGTTAAGGATCTAACTTCATTCTTTATACATGAATGCCATTTTCCCAGGAAGTACTAGTCAAAAAGATTACTTTTCTCCAATATTTTAACTTAAATAATTATTGAAAGCATGTGGCTGTTGCTGTTATTTTCCAATTCTATTAGTTTACAATCTATTTTTTCAGTACCATGCTGCTTTTAGTATGAAGGCTCTATACCATAACTTGAAGTCATTGTGTTGTGATACCACTAGTAGTTTTACCTCAAGCTTTCATTGGTTATTCACTATTTTTAAAATTCCATAATTACTTCCTATTTTTATTTATCTTGTGAACAATATAATTGGAAATTTAATGGGAATGGTCGTTGACACCTTGGATACTTGGGTAATATGGCCTCTTTAAAGTTCAATTCTGCTGAGACATGAGCATGGGGTAGATTTTTGCTTTTGACTTTGTCAGTTTCTTTATTTAATGGTTTGGGCGCTCCATTATCAAGGTACTTCATATCATGTGTTTTAAGTTTATTCGTTAGTTTGGGTAGGGGAACATTTTTAAGGAGCCTGTGTTCTTGGTTAAAAATTTAGGTAAACTACTGATTTTTAAAAGTTAATTTTATGTGTTGCCATTTTGTTAAAATTATTTTTCAGAAAAAGTCTAATAATTTAAGCAAACTAATCAAAGGAACTGAACAAGCATTTCAGAACAAACATTTGATTGATCAATAAATACATAAAATAAACTTCAGATCCTATATCGTCAGGGAAATCTAAAACAAAACAAAACACTACATAATTAGGTATTACTACAATTGAAATGGCTACAGAGATGGTTTAAAAGTTGTACCCCAACACACTCAGTGTTTGAACTCTTGGTCCCCAACTATTGGCAATATTTTGGACTACAGAGATGCTTTGTGAGGCCTACCTGACATAAGTCATTAAGGCTTATATCCTAGTGGTACTGCTCCCAGTTAGAGTTCTCTTGACAAATCTGTCCAAATATGAAAAGTAGCAGCCTTGACATTCTAGTGCCATGAACTGAACCTTTTTGCCATCCCTGTTCTGCATCTCCTTTAAGTGAAACAAAGAGAAAATAAACCTCTCTTTGGATTCCTTCTGTCAAATACTTGGTCAAAATAAAAAGAAAATTATGTATCATATTTTCCTCATTAATTTATTATTTAAAGGACATTTAGACTGCTTCTAATTCTTACCTGTTGAGAATAGAGTATCAGTGATTATATCAAGTGAGCTTTCTGTGGAATAAGAATACCATAAAATCCTATAGAGTCTAGACACAAAAGATACATCTAACATAAAACTGCTGTATCTAAGACTCAGGGACTACTGGGGAAGAAAAATATGCAAAAGGATTACAAGACCCAGAGGATCAGGAAGTCTGCTGTGAAATTTTAATTCCTAGCAATTATAGGAAAGCTAGTTTCATTATATACCAATGATGTGACTGCCTAAACAAGACATGAACAATGACAATAGACAAGGCCAACTGGGATAAAGGAAATCTCAATGGATTCCACTCATCAAAAAACAAAACAAAACAAAAAAAACAAAACTACTAGTGGCTAATAATGAGCCCTTAATTATTTTTCCAGGACAAAGAAGTTTTCTAGTACAAAGCACTAAACTGGCTCAGTTTGTATTTATATATTTTTGTATGCACACACACATACAGACATACTTACACACATTTTATCATCTCTAATAAAATTTATATATAATTTATATTTATATATGATAATTTTATGTATATATGAGGACATAATTGGAGAGGTACTGGGCAATAAATACATGGGAAGGGTTTGATGGAAGGGATTAGAGTCAGGGAAGGGTGAGATTTTACACATTATGTTCTAAGTTTTAAAAATTAATAAAAAGGAAACCAGCAAATGTAATTACCATTAAGAAATAAAACAGAAAATATTATTAAATTGAGGAGGAAAAGTAACATTTATGTCCTTTGGTTGGGAATGTGACTAGACTGGTCACACTAGAAATCTACATGATTTTTAAAAAACAAAAACACCCAAAATTATAGCTACTACATAATCCAGCTGTAAGACTGCTTGGTTTGTATCCCAAGTAGGGCAAGTCGGCATCCCACAGGGATATTTGCATTCCATTTTTATTAAAGCAGAACTCACTGTAGAATAGCACTCACCTCTGTAGGTACCCATCTATGGACAAATAAAGAATGGGTGCCAAGAAACCATGGGAGTATTGTGTAAAGCTAGTAAGAAGAACTAAGTAACTTTGAATGAATCAGAGATTACCATGTTAAGAAAATTTAACTGCATTCAGAAAGACAAGCACTGCAATTTTCTCTAATATATGATTCTAAAACAAAACAAGAGAAAAGTAAAACAAGGACAACTTGGGAATAGGGAAACACTATTAGAAGTTGTGGACATAATGCAGCAAGAAACATGACCAATTACATTGTATACAGGTATGAAAATAAGACAATAAAATCTACTATCTTATACAATCATGCACACTTAAATAGAAAAAAGCGAGAAAAGACAAGATGACTGAAGATGTTAAGTAATAAATTAGCCTCCTGTCCCTGAATGTAAGAACCATAAAACTTTATGGTTATATAATTTATTGGGATTGTCTTTAGTGCTCAAAGTTATAAAATACAAATTATCCTATGCACATTTTATAAAATAAAAATGATTAATAGGAAAGATAGTTTGTGCCTAGATGGTAAATTTCAAATGAACCACAGATAAATACAAAGTGAAAATCATAGAATGTCTCATTTTGGTAGAAGCTAAAAGAAAAGATAGAAGCATGTGATTTTTACTGCCCCCAGGGTCCTTTTCTTCTGATTATTGTTACTTAAATATCTAGAGCAGATATTATCAATTCCTTATCGTTTAATAGTTAATGATTTTCCTTCTGCTGGCATTGTGTCACTTGTTAGAAGTACATTAGCAGTTCCCAACTTTCCTAATGCTGTGACCCATTAACACAGTCCCTCATGTTGTGGTGACTCCAACTATAACGAACTTTGCAATTGTTATGAATTGAAATGTAAATATCTACTATGCAGGATATATGTTATGGGACTCCTGTGAAAGGGTTATTTGATCCCCCAAAGTGGTAATGATCCACAAGTTGAGAACCAATGTACTAAGCCGTCATAGACAGATAGGCAGACAGACAGACAGACAGACGCATGCACGCATGCATGCCCGAGCACATATGTGTACACACAAACAGTACAAAGTCAGAGTGAGAAACATGATACTTAAAGAAATATGTGAATGATGCTGTAATCTTGAATTTATTTTCACTTTTGTGCTACCCTAATGTGTACATAGAGTCTTCAGTGATGTACTGACCATCTACTTGGACCCGATAAATGATGAGAGTATATTTTTTATATGATATGACACAGTCATTAGCACACAATTGGCATACAATCCATACTTCTTTAATACATATAACCTAGGCAGGCACTATGAAGATGGTAAATACAAAACCAAAGTTAGAAGGAGATAAAAAGTGTACCTTACAAAAAGTCCACATAAACAAATTAATGCTAGGAAACATTCAGCTGCTTGCTGTGGCACCAACATTTAATTAAATACAGTTGTCTCGTAATGTACTCAAGGGCTGAGCTTCCTCACAGCTGAACTAAAATTGTTTAAATAAAATGAGTCTCATTAACTTTTCTAATTGTTGTTTGTGTGAAGACTTGAACTTTGCCTTTAAAAAGAAACTGCTCCGTCTGCAGCTAGTATAAAGTATCAGCTGGCAATGTTTAACCCTCATGAATCATCAATTTATTTTTTTTCTCTTCCCAAGCCAGCCAGCCTTATAGAGAAGTGAGGCTGGAAAAAATATTCAGAGAATGTCTCAGGAACTTCATTGTGTGCCTGCCTCCTGAGCTTTCTGCATACTAAAAGGAAACTTCGCTGTGTTTCTATAAAGGTAAAAGTACATGCATCATGGGAATGGTGCAGCTGCACAACTTTAGCCTTTTTTGGTTGTAAATAGAGAGGAAACATATCATCAGAACGTGATTGCCTCGTTTTATAAAGCTTCTGTGTGCTGTACAGCTCTAGCAGGCAAGGGTGTCTCGACAAAGAAAGTGTACCATTGCTGTGAGCTGATAGCAAACAGCTTCCTTGGAAGAAGTGAAATCTGTGAAGCTTCAACATTAATTTTCAGTTTATGAAGGTGTATACAGACCAACAAGAGAGGAAGGCTTGGTACTTGTTGGAGGTCTGCTCAAATTTAACATGTCCGTATCATTGTTGCATATAATCATATGTTTTATTAATGAAGACAATTTCATGAATAAATGCTTTAGAAAATAAATGTCTTGAGGAATGTGTTGTTACTTCTACCAATAATCCTACAATCAAGAGTTTAAGGAAGAAGGATTGTTCTGAGTTCCAGGTTTCTAGGCGACACAAAAAAAAAACAAAAAGTATGTTTATCAATTTCTCTTACCAGTAACTGTTTTTCAATTTAGCAAAACATTGTTTTTTGTTTTTATTTTTTGAAATTTAGATACACATTTCCCTAAAATGTTCAAACGTGATGCAACAGCCAAAGACACTGATAAAGAAAGAGGCCTGCAAACTCCACATAACCCTTGTATATATGGTTAACTGGAAAAAAGCTTTCTAAAGTTTTGGATTATGAAGTACCAATTCTGCTCAGTTTTATCTTTTTTCACTTCATTGTTTAATGAATGAACTAATGTGACTAAAAAGTAGTATAACTTTGGAAAAAGGTCTTCATTGTTCCTGCACATCAGAGTTTATTTTCTCCATGTTTAACCAGGTAACTACATTCTAATCAGTGTCTTTCTTGAATAATGTAACTGCAAAAAAAAGGCTTGCTCTATCATTCTTGCTTGTTTTGTTGATTGTTGTGTATCCATAAAACCCCATCTCTAGGTCAGAATTATTTCCTTGGATAGCCATTCATTTTGAACCAAGTAAGTCCTTTATTCTTAAGATTGGTATGTCTTGACTTACATTTTTCCCAGGTATAGTGAAGAACTTTTTGAAGAGTAAAAGAAAACAGATATGTAATTCATGAGCAAAGATGTCTTGTCACATGTAAGAGAAAAATGGGAGTTGGATAGGGAGGCAGCCATGGAGCCTATAGCACCAACGGATTCAAAATACTTTAACATTAAGCAAGTAATTTTACGTTATGGTTTAATGGTTGCCAAAGTTCCAGTCATCAAATGCTGCAAAATGCTGCACAAAAGATTGGGTTTCAAGGATACACAACAATATCAACAAAATGGGACTTCACAATGCATTAATTGATGTTGATTGCTCTGCATCACCTATGTACTGGACATTGTAATTTAAGAAAAGCAGCTCATGAGAGAAAGATGCCATGAGATAGGGTTCAAGTAGAAGAGTTTTATTAGAGAAAGGGATCATATAGAGGGAAAAGTGAGGGGGAGACCGGCCTGGAGTAGCCATTTGCAGTAGCCCCATATTGGGGTGCCAGTCTGTTTAACCTGACATTGTGAGGCTTCAGTCAGATCCACCTGACTTACCCAATTTGTACCTGAGAGGGGGAGTGTGTATTGAGAAAACACAGGTAAAACACTAAGAAAGAGATAGAGACACAGGATAGAGCTGGGAGGGCAATCCAGTGAATACTTGATGCCCCAAGTTTATTCTTCAACATTCTTAAGTACCCCAAACAAAAGGGAGTCATGTATAAGTAACAAAAAGTCTTTCTTCCCTTAGTCCTCCAAACATTTGGTAACCATACCTTAGACTCAATTTCCCATTATCCTTCCTTGAGGGTCAAGAGTAACCTCATCTCAGACCTCAGACAAAGTCTGTTGTTATTTGGATAACACATCCACTACCAAGATCAAAACATCCTACAGTAGCCACCCTTAGAACTTAAGGTCTTATGACTTACTAAGGACAGTTTTGAACTCTGTGACCTTGAGCAAAGATGAAGTATAATCATAATTATGGACCCTGACATCACCCTCGTTATAATTTCAAATAATATGCATAATATACATAATCAGGTATTCCCAACAATTTGTTATATTTGATAGAATTGTGGAATCATAAGCTATGTATATACATGCATATATACATATATACATACAATATACATACATACATACTGTGCTGGCTCGTTTTGGGTGTCAAGTTGACACAAAGGAGACTCCTCAGAGGGAGCAGCTACAGTTGAGGAAATGCCTCAATGGGATCCAGCTGTAAGGCATTTTCCCACTTAGTGATCATTGGGGAGGTCCAATGGTGGGTGGCACCTTCCCAGGGGTGTTGTTTCTGGGTTTTACAAGAAGGCAGGCTTAGCAAGCCATGGGAAGCAAGCCAGTAAGCAGCTCCCCTCCATGCCCTATGCATCAGCTACTGTCTCTGGGATCCTGCCCTGTTTGAGTTTTTCAATGATGAATAGCAATGCTGAATTGTAAGCCAAATAAAAACTTTCCACTCAAATTTCTTTTTAATCATGGTGTTTTGTCCTAGCAATAGAAACCCTAACTAAAACACATACATACATACATACAAATATAAAATGTTACTCAATGTATTCCCATTAAAGCATAAATATTTCAATGGCACTAGAAGAATTGTGATATATTCTCGATAGTGCTTATTTTTTTAAAAACTGATTACAGCTGTCCATTTTTCTATGTAAAATTTATTCATACCCAGAAGACTCCTGCAACTTTATGCATTGGTTCAAAGTTTCAAAGAGGGAGTACAAAGCCTATTGAAGTTAGGTGGAAAGGAAAATGTACAAAGTACCATAATTTTGAAAAGGAAAACAAGAATAAAACCATATCAACCACTGACATTTGTATGTGTTGTATTTCAACATCTCTGTGTCTTTCCTCCAAATGGCCTTTTGAAATTCTCAGACTGGGTAGTTACTGATGACAGGTTGGGGCATACATTTCCCCATCTCAGCTACATAGATCCTCACTGAAGTGGCATTTTAATAGATATGAATAATGTATGTATTTCAGGTGTCTGTTCTGCAACCCATTTAACATGTTCGCTGTTTAATTCCTTTGCAAAACAATGTATTCTGAGTATCAAACTTGTGAAACATTTGGTAGAAAGAAAAGAAATTCTTTCAGAAAATTTAGCACTATAAAGAGACAAAAAAGTGAAAGCCAGTACATCTGAAAATCAGAGGAAATTATTGTGGAAGGAGCCTTATATTGCATAGAGCTGATAAGTATTCATTTTAGAGATAATATTAATATTCAAATGCAAATGGGGTTCTTAATTGTTCTAATTAATAAATACCCAGTGTCAGACATAGAGAAATGCTGAGTGGTCAGAAAGAAGGAAAATGCCACAGCACACATTATGTCCTTCATGTCTTAGCAGATAAGAGATCAATTTCCTGTTTTTGCCCACTTAAATCCTCTCTCCACTCAACCATCTCCTTCCTGTCTATCTATATAGATTTCCAGACCTCTGTGGTTAGCTAGTGTCAACCTCCATTCTCTGACCTTCAGACAGGCTTTATTTGTAAAAGCAAGATATCACCACGTAACCCCCTTTTTGATCTAAAAATAAAAAGCTTGTAACTAATATAAAAAACTATAAACAATAAGTACAATAACAGTATATAATATATTCAGGCAATAAGTACATTGACAATGTCTAGTTCATTAGCATTTGACAAATTCAGAGAAAATACTCATTACCTATTCTTTCTTGATGAGTCCAGAGTCTTGTACCTAATTTACTTTCCATTTAATTTGCATTATCAAATTATCTTTTAATATATTTCAAACCTATTACACTTAACACATCATTAGTTAGTTTCTTTAATGAGTCTGGTAAACAAGGAAAACTAGAACTATACTATCTAGTCTTCAACTCCCTCAGAGACCCAAGAAGGAAATAATACTGAGTAAGCAGGAAGTGAGAGCAAAAAACTTCCAAGAAATATGAGAAATGACAGAAACAGCTGGCTACCTGGACAGGTCACCCAAGATTGCTCCACATTGTTAGGTCATCTATTTTTGGCTTATAGAGCCAGTATATCTGACAGACATCTCTGTGAAGCAGGAGTTTTTGAAGGACAGGACTGCCTTGTCTTGGCAAGTCTTGCAGTAACTCTTTTTGGTGTCCTGTTTGTCCAGTTTGGACAACATACCATCCACGAAGTATAGCCAGGTTGCTAGACTAGGAGAAATCTGAGAAGAGGAAATCAGAGAGTGAGGCACCAGGGAGATACCATGTAGTTGCCCAGGAAGCAAGACACCTGGACAACACTGGTAACCTAATATCACATGGAGATACACATATTTGTAGAAATGGATTAATAATTAAAAGAGAGTTATCCAATAAGAAACCTTAGCCATCAGTAAGTTTATAATTAATGGAAATCTCTGTGTATTTATTTGGAACTAAATGGCTGTGGGACCAGGTGGGACAGAAACTTCCTTCTACATTCAACTCAGAGCAGTGTCCAGCTTTCCAGGGTTAGACTTGAGCACGTGGAGAAGGGACTGGGAGTGAAACTGTGTAAATAATGTCAAAACTGGTATTGATAGAGTTTGAAATTTGCCTATAATAATATCCACCTCTCCACACTAAGCAACTGAAGACAAGAAACTCGTGAGAAAGAAAAGGTGCTATCTAGTTTGCTTTTCCAAAGAATATATTCAACTAAATAATAGTACTAAATTTTTTATTAGTCGGTCATTTAATTAAAAAATAGTTTATAAATTAATTATGTTGACTGTTTCTAAAAAAAGTAGACATAGAACTATTGTATGGGTCCACTATTCCAGTCTTGAGCATATACTCAGAGAATTCAACAATACAGATATATGCACCCCTGTGCTTATTGCTAGTTTATTCACTATAGCAAACATTTACAGTTGATATTATTGTCCTTCAACTGATGAATGAATAAGGAAGAATCCATAAAATGCATTAAGTGGAATACTACTTATATCTAAAGGTAATGAAGTTTAAGAAAATTCAGGAAAATGATAGACATATGCTATATATAAAGCAGGAATACATATTTGGAGAAAGAATCTTTATGTTCTCCCTCATATATAAAATCTAGTCAATAATACATGTATATATTTAGACAATGTGCATGTGAGTAATGTGTAACATGAAAAGATCATGAGAAAAGCTGTAGACAGGGGAATAGGGCAGAATGAATTCAGGTAGTGGACAGGAGTTATGAAAAGAATGTAGATATCACTTTTTCTAGTTCTAATTCTGTAAAGGATTTTTTGTTGTTGTTTTGGTGATGAATGAGTGCATAAAATATATTTGATGCAGAAAGGGTAATTTTTTTTACGAGACAGGGCTTCTCTGTATTTTTTTGGAGGCTTTCAGTCCAGCCTGGCCTCGAACTCACAGAGATCTGCCTGCCTCTGCCTCCCGAGTGGTGGGATTAAAGGCGTGCGCCACCACCGCCTGGCCAGAAAGGGTAAATTTTGGTGTAACTATTCACAGCTTCTGCTTGTACTGCCAATTCTAATTGTACATAAGTTCACTGTATTTAATTGTATCTTTTAAAAATACATTCTACAGTAAATACCTATTTGCCACTCATAACACCAAAGGTTCTAATTAATATCTTAACCTTATAAACCTTTCTGTTTTATTAGTCTAGTTAAGAAAACACAATTTCTGGTGTGATGCCGGCGCTACGAGCAAGTCCTAGGTATCAGGAAATGAAAGACAGGACGCTCGGCCATTTGTGCTAAGAGAATGTGTGTATGTGTCTTTATTGCAAGAGAATGCATTTGTGTGTCTTTATTGAAAGTGCTAAGAGGTCTCTATTGTAGAGAGGGAGCAGTCTTATATACAGATTTACAGCACGGTGGAAAAATCGCAGGTGGAAGAGATCGTATTTTCCTCATGCTAGATGTTGACTTCACTGGGGAAAGGCCAGGGGAGTAAGCTAGAACTAGAAAACAGGATACGAGCAGATCACATCCCGATGGGATTCAGCCTACCCAGAGACTGCCAGCACCATAGTGCCTTCCTCCATCCATGGAGCTAGATAGGACTGGGCATATTTACAACCCACCTTCTGATGATCTGTGAACAACTATCCAAGGTCAAGGTATTGTCCACTGCAGCTCACATCCCAGCAGGAGCCAGCCTACCCAGAGACTGCCAGCATCCAAGCCCCACTCTCCACCCATGGGACAGGCAACTAGCATGGGACTATTTCCAGCCTGCTTTCCAGTGCCCTGAGCAAAACCATCTGAGACCTGGGACCCCATCCTAACAGGGTTTAGCCTACCCACAGATTTCTAAGGTCCTGTTACTAGGAACTGTGCATCCATGTAAGAGGAAAGCCACCAGAGTATTGTGTTAAGTGAAGCTTTTTCCTTTGCTAGCCGCTTTGGTTTATCCCCCGCCAGTCACCTGGGCTCTGCCGCACCAGCCTGGTTCTAGATCCGCTTGAGTCCCAAATAAACACACAGGAGGCTATATTAATTATGAAGCTGTTGGCCTTGCTTGTCCCTTACTGGCTAGCTCTGCCTTAAGTAATTACCCCATAATTGTTAATCTAAGTATGTTTCTTACCGGAGAATAGTTCCCGGTTTCTTACCCCTATGGTGTCACATGTCGACTCTCTTGTCTTTCTCCTTCCCAGAGTTCTCCTGGACTCCTAGTCCCTCCTATCTAGGTTTCCTATAGGCTCAACAGTACTTTATTGACAAATGCACAGGACTTCCCCCAACATCTCCTCTTTTCTGTTTAAACAAAAAGAAAGGTCTTAACTTTGACATAGTCAAATCATATATAACAGAACAGTTATCAAGTAAGAATATAGTTGTAATATTTTGTCTATCAACATTTAGCAAGATTTAAAGAAAATATCATCCATCCCATCCTTGTGAGTACAAAGTCCTATATGTAGCTTTTCTTTTATCATAACTAAGGAAAACTATAATTATAACTATCTGTCTTCAACTCCATCAAAGACCACAGAAGGATAATAATAAACACTAGGATTGACAGAGACATCTTACTGCCTGGACAGTCACCCGAAGTTCCTCTGTAACGTTGGGGCATCCATCTTCAGCCCATAGGCCACAATGTGTGTGGAACACTTCTCAGCAAAGCAGGAAATTTCAAACTGTCCATCTGCATTGGCAGTCTGTCAGTTATTTTTCTTTGTCCTGCAGAAAGTCTCGTAGACTCTTCATCAAGCAGGAACCCTGTAAGACTGAGTTCAGCAGTCACTTTCCTGTGGGTCCTGCATGTCCAGATGATACAGCAACAGTCAGTCTAGGCAAGAGCAGTTTCTTGCCCAAATGGCTAAACTTGCCATGTTGAAAGCAAACTTTATAATGAGTTTCTTCGATGCCCATCTTCCTCTCAGACGTAATTGGTGCTGCCAGGAGCAGACATTTCTCATTGTCAAGACAAACCCTAAACCATTTTAAATGCCATGTTCTGAAGGTCTTTGAGAGGTTTGAAGACTGTCCATCTCAAATATATTTCTGTATATCTAGAAACCTAACTTATGTAACTAGAAATTCTATTATAAGTAACTATCTATAGTCTGTATTCAATTATGCATTACGTTGTAAAAGATCAGTATAAGCACAATACTTAATCAAGAGGAGAAATATAAGCATCACAAAATTGACCTTGACTTTGTATCAATAAATGAAAAACCATGCCCATAACATAATTCCCCTTTTTACCATTAAAAAGAGATTGGTTGTGATCACTAGCCAATTCTAAACAATCCCATTTAAATGAAAACAAAGATTTATAACCAAGATGGGAATTGGGACATCGCTCATTCCAAACTGCTTCCTGCTGGAAGGGGGCGCTGTTTATACCATGGGGATCATGACAAAACTCAGAAACCTGTATAAGTCCATATTTTCGGGGTCTGTAAGACTGCATCATCTTAGCTGTCTCAATTGTTGGAACCCCTGGTCCACTGCTTCCGGGGGTCTTGGTTGGTCAAACCACAGAAGCCTGGAAGGAAGTCTCAGCTTTTCATTTTCTGTAGAAACATAAATAAAAACTCCTTTTCCAAGTAACATATCCTTATACTTAAATTTTGAAGTCAAGGCATTTTCAAAAGATAGAAGTTGGATTAATTCAGCAGCATTTATAATAAAGTGTACTTTAGCAGCATTTCCTTCCTGAGCAAGCAAAAAACTGAAAAACACAATAGCATACAGTATCCAGACTCTCTGTGTATTTTCCATCTTTACGTGGCTTATTTATTTATCTATTATTACTTTATTTATTTTACTTTTATTTATTTTTCTTTGAGACAGGATTTCTCTTTGGAAATCTGCCTGCCTCTGCCTCTGGAGTAAATCCTACTGGCGTGCGCCACCACAACGCCGACTTTTGTATTTATATACCACTTTGTCGTTTCATTTTCTCTCTCAATCTCACATATATTTTTTAAACACACTGTAAACCTTTAGAGAATTTTCATTATCCAAGTCTGACTTTACTGTAAATCTTTATGTTTTTCTGGCCACGTGTCTTATCTGTAAAACCGCGGCTATTTTAAACTGCCGGGATGGCGGGCATAAGCGTGACTCCAGCTTACCGCCTCAGTCCATGCTGACATCCAGCAAAAGCTGCCACTTTCAGCTGTACGTACACCCCTTTTAATTGTTAGCAGAGTCTCTTAAAACAACCTTGCTGGTTTTTTTTTCTTTTTATGCCGAGTCAGGAAGACTCCGGTAAGCAAGCCACGTGAATCTCGGCTTGTTGATAGCAAAACAGAGCACAACTGAGAAAATGCTGCTACCAAAATTCTGTGCTTCTCTCCGTTCTTCTGTTTCTAAAATTCCTTTAAACCTTTTGTTGTTTTGCGTGGAAATTCAATCCCACTCCTGACAACCATTATGTTAAGAGAAGCTTTTTCCTTTGCTAGCCGCTTTGGTTTATCCCCCGCCAGTCACCTGGGCTCTGCCGCACCAGCCTGGTTCTAGATCCGCTTGAGTCCCAAATAAACACACAGGAGGCTATATTAATTATGAAGCTGTTGGCCTTGCTTGTCCCTTACTGGCTAGCTCTGCCTTAAGTAATTACCCCATAATTGTTAATCTAAGTATGTTTCTTACCGGAGAATAGTTCCCGGTTTCTTACCCCTATGGTGTCACATGTCGACTCTCTTGTCTTTCTCCTTCCCAGAGTTTTCCTGGACTCCTAGTCCCTCCTATCTAGGTTTCCTATAGGCTCAACAGTACTTTATTGACAAATGCACAGGACTTCCCCCAACAGTATTGGACCTGCTTGCACCCACTGGAAAGGAACTGTGGTCACATACACGAGAAGTAAAGACTCCTTCTACACCCAGTGGAAGAAATGATGGGAAGGAGAAAATATATAAACATGCCCAGAAACAAAAATACCAATATGACACTGCCAGGGTTTAGAGACTCTACAACTGCAAGACTTGATCACACCAATGCAGATAAAGCAGATGAGAAAGACCATAAAAACAACTTCATGAAAATGATAGAGGCCCTCAAAGAGGATATGGGAAAATCCCTTTAAAAATGGAAGAAAAAAAAAACAAACCAAAAAATGCAAAAAGAAAAAAATGCAAGAAATGAAAAAAAACAAACCCCCCCCCAAAAAAACCCAACAAATGCAAGAAAAAGCACAGAAATTTGCAAGAAACAATTCAAAAACAGTACAAGGGTTGAAAGCTGAAATAGAGACATTAAAAAAAACACAGTCTGAAGGAATACTGGAAATAGAAAAGCTGGGCAAATGGTCAGGTACTACAAATGCAAGCAAAACCAACAGAATACAAAAGATGAAAGAGAGAATCTCAGGTGTTGAAGATACATCAGGGGAAATAGATTCATTGACAAAAGAAAATCTTAAATCCAAAAAATCCCTAACACAAAATATCCAGGAAATAAGGGACATCCTGAAAAGATGAAACCTAAGAATAATAGGTATAGAAGAAGGTGAAGAAAATCACCTCTAAGGGACAGAAAACATATTCAACAAAATCATAAAAGAAAACTTTCCCAACCTAAGGAAAGATATGCCAATGAAGGTACAAGAAGCTTACAGAACACCAAACAAAGTGGACCACAAAAAACAATAAATTCCCTAGTCACATAATAATCAAGACCACAAACATACAAAATAAAGAGAGAATATTAAGAGCAAATAAGGAACATATAAATGCAAACTTGTCATAATCGCATGGAAACTGAAAGACAGAAGGTCCTGGATATTATACGAACACTAAGAGACCATAGATGCAAGCTCAGACTACTATACCCAGAAAAGCTTTCAATACAATCACTATAGATGGAGAAAACAAGATATTCCATAACAAAAATAGATTAAAGCAAAACATATCCACTAACCCAGCACTACAGAAAGTTCTGGAAGGAAACATCTAACCCAAGGAAGTTAACTGCAACCAGAAAAACATACGCAATAGATGACCCCACCTTACCAACAACCAAAAGAAAAAACAGGTGGAAATCCACACAAAATTCCACCACCACCATCCATTCCAAAACAAACAAGAATGAGCATTCAATGGTCATTAATATCCCTTAATATTAATAGTTTTTACTCTCCCATAAAAAGACACAGGCTAGCAGACTGGATTCAAAGAGAGAACCTATCTTTCTGCTGCATACAAGAAACACAACTCAGCCTCAAAGACAGACATTACCTCAGAGTTAAGGGTTGGGAAAATGTTTTTCAATCAAATGGACCTAACAAAAAACAGGGGGCAGTAATCCTAATATCTAACAAATTAGACTTTAAAATAAAAACAATCAAAAGAGATGAAGAAGGTCATTTCATACACATCACAGGAAAAATCTATCAGGATAAAGTTTAAATTCTGAACATCTATGCCCCAAATACAAAGGCATTCACATTCATAAAAGAAACATTACTAAATCTCAAATCACATATAATGCCCCACACACTTATAGTGGGAGACATCAACACCACACTCTCACCACTAGACAGGACTACCACACAAAAACTTAACAAAGAAGCAAAGGAAGTAAAAGAAGTTATGACCCAATTGGTCTTAACAGACACCTATAGAACATTCCATCTAAATAAAAAAGAATATGCATTCTTCTCAGCACCACATGGAACCTTCTCAAAAATCAGCCACATACTCAGCAACATATCAAACCTCAATAGGTAAAAAAGGAATAATTTCATGCATCTTATCAGACCACCATGCATTAAAATTAGAATTCAACAACAACACAAATTGCAAATACTGTACAAACTCATGGAAATTGAATAATGCACATTTGCACTATTCCTGGGTCATAGAAGAAACAACCAAACCAACAAAGAAATTAAAGGCTTCCTAAAATTCAATAAGAATGAAAACACAACATACCCAAACTTATGGGTCACTTAAGGGCAGTGGTAAGATGGAAGATCATAGCACTAAGTTTATAACACTGACTTCAAGCTTTATTACAGATCTATAGTCCTGAAAACAGCTTGGTATTGGCACAAAAATAGACAGATAGACCAATGAAACTGAATTGTAAACCCCAACATTAACCCATACATTTATGAAAACCTGATCTTTGACAAAGAAACTAAAAAAAATATACAATGGGAGAAAAGAAAGCATCTTTAACAAATGGTGCTGGCATAACTGGAAGCTGCCATGTAGAAGACTGCAGATAGGTTCATGTCTATCTCCATGCACAAAACTCTAATCAAAATGGATCAAATACCACAATGTAAATGCAGCAAAACTGAACCTCTTTGAAGAGAAAGTGGGAGGTACCCTTGAATGAATTGGTACAGGAGACTGCTTCATGAACATAACTCCAATAGCACAGACAATAAGATAAACAATTAATAAATGGGACCTTCTGAAACTGAGATGCTTCTGTAAGGCAAAGGACAAAATCAGGAAGTCAAAAAGTCAACCCACAGATTGGGAAAAGATATTCACTAACATCACATCTGGCAGAGATTTGATCTCCAAAATTTACAAAGAACTCAAGAAGCAAGTCTCCAAAACACCAGAGGATTCAATCAAAAAGTGGGGCACAGAACTAAATAAAGAATTCTCAGTAGAGGAGTCTAAAATGTCTGAGAGACACTTAAAGTCTTCATCATCCCTAGCCATCAGGGAAATGCAACTCAAAACAACTATGAGATACCATCTTACTCTTGTCAAAATGGCTAAAATAAAAAAAACACCAATGACAGTTTATGCTGGAGAGAATGTGGAGAAAGGGGAACACTCCTTCACTGCTGGTAGGAGTGCCAACTCATACAGCCACTTTGGAAATCAGTATGGAGATTCCTCAGAAAAATGGGAATAAGCCTACCACAAGACCCAGCAATTCCACTCTTAGCCATATGACAAAAAGATGCACATTCATACAACAAGGACATCTCTTCCACTATGTTCATAGCAGCATTATTTAGTAGCCAGAACCTGGAAGCAACCTAGGTGTGCCTCCACTGAAGAGTGGATAGAGAAAATGTGGTACATTTACACAATGGAGTTCTATTCATCCTGAGTGAGGTAACCCCTTCACAAAATGAGAAACATGATACGTACTCACTCATATATATATTTTAGACATGAATCAGGGGAGTCCAATCCTACAATCCCACTGCCAGAGAGTCTGGGAAACAGAACCTTCATCCAGTGACTGATGGAAGCAGAGGCTGACAACCACCGAACTGAACTCCTGGAATCCAGTGACAGAAAGGGAGAACTGATGACAAAGGAGTTAAGACTGGGCTGGTTTAACCCACTGAAATAGCTGACCTGCCCAAGTGAGAGTTCTTGGACCCCAGATTGATGGCTGTGTGGAAATCGTGTGACTGATCCACAACCGCTGAGTGTGGGTGTCAGTGAGGAGGCCTAGTTAATTCATGGGGCCTTGAGTATTATTTAAACCTTGCATACAAATGAACTTTGGCTAGCCATCCCACAATGAGGAATGCTCCCTCAGCCTGGACTCTTGCTCTGGATGAAATGACAGCCTGAAGATCCTCCATGGAGGGCCTCATCATCCCTGGGGATGGGAGTGAAGATTGGGTGGAGGAATGTGGAGCCTGGTGATAGGGGTGGGGAAGGAGGGAAGGAAGAGGGAGCTGGGATTCACATGTGAAGCAAGCTTGTTTCTAACTTAAATTTTAAAAAAAGGAAGAAGAAGAAAAAAGAAAACAGGATGCTCTTGGAATGGAAAATAGTATGCACTTGTTGGCTGAGCAGTGACTCTCAGAGACTGAGGGCTGAGATCCAACATCTGGTGTCTTAGGAGCATCTGCTGTGATCCCATCTTCTTCAGGTCCCTCCTAAAATACTAAAACTCACTTCATGGCTGGAGAGATGTCTCAGTGATTAAGAACTTGCACTGCTCTGTAGGGGAGCTGAGTTTAATTCCAAACACCTACATGCAGGCAGCACAACCAGTCCAATTTCAATGAGTCCAACAAACTCTCCTGGCCTCCACAGAGTTTACACTCATGTATTTATCCTCACACAGAAGCACATAGAAATCCAAGAATTTTCTTACAAATAATACAATTTAAAAACACTCTTCAATCTAATAAATACTGCCTAAACATTTTATATCCACTGACTATTTTTCTTTGAACTAGCAAAAAATTTTGAGCCTTTCTCTTATAGACTTTCATGTAAAATATGTGATATTTATCTTCATGAACCCCCCCATTTCTTTCAATATTCCATTCTGTCTTCCATCTTCTGTTCTTAATCACATCTCTCATAATATTTACGATCCTTCTTGCTGTCACCAGCCCACAGCTTTTTAATCTATTCTGTATGCCCTTGGGTTATATATATATGACTCATTATTTCATTTCAAAATGTATGAGTCATGTGCCAGAGAAGTATGTGCTTATATGTGCTTATAAGATTAAATCACTCTACTCAGAAACTGGCCGATTATAAGGTCAAAAAAATTTAATGGTAAAAATGATGTGGGCTACCAAATAGCTAAACACTAAGTCACTATCAGGACATGAAGGAAATCATGAATTCTAATGAGGACCCAGGGCTTTCTGATTTTTACATGGAAGCTCGATGAATGCCCTGGGGGAGAATGACATAGATCTAATAAGGTAAAACACTGTTTAACTGTGAACATTACAAAGCATCAATAGGGTCCAGATTTCAATATGATTTGAAGTGCAAAAGCAATCCATTTATTCTTCCCAAGTAGAGAATGTGTTGCACAACAATTTTCCAAATGATATTAGGTTTTGTATCAAGTTCATAAAAGGAAAAAGTAAAACAGAGAATGAGGATCTCTTCAGTTTAGAGGCTAGTTTATTAAGTCTTTTTGTCAGAGATGGGATATAAATTTTAAAACAAATTATCTGACAGCATTATACTCTTCCATCAATGTTAGTGTGTATTCTAGAAATTTCGTTAATTAATTCAGCTCATAAAATTATTTTATAAGCTGAATACTTACAATTTAGAAGGTTAACTTTGTCATTCTTTAAAGATCATATACTGATCCACTGACAAATTTGAAATATTTATGTTTTCTTTATTAATTTTTCATGGATTGAAAGGGACATTTTCTTAGGGGAAAAAAACAATGAATAGAAAATAAAATCCTCCTTGCCTAGGAACTAAAGTGGGATGTGGGGGAAGTTTGTGAAAATCAGAAAGCAGTTCCTGAACTTTATGCGGATGCAACTAGTATTTTTCAAGCCTAAGACATTGCTTATCTTATGCATTATAAGGAAGTTTGGAAGATCCTTAAAATCAATCTTGCAGTAGTGAAAGCTATAATGACCCCACTAGTACCATGTACTAACATGTGAATATAACAAACTGAGTGGATTCAGTGACTTCCTCTAGGAAATATTTTAAAATGCTATTTATTTCTCTTTTATTTTTCACCTATGATTTGAAAATCATTTCCATGTTTTTTCCTTTAATTTACCAAACTGTAAGGAATATTTGTGTTTTGTTTTTTTGAGATAGGATTTCACTATGTAGTACTGGCCAGGCTGTAACTTACTTTGTAGGCAAGGCTGGCTTACAACTCACAGAGATCTGCCTGCCTCTGTCTCCCGATTGCTAGGATTAAAGGCATGCACTACCATGCCTGACTGAAAGGAATATGTCAAAGTATAAGTACTGTAAACAGAATACATGAGTATGAAAATAAAAACACAAAAAGTACAAAATGAAATAAAAATAAATTGTATTTAAAAGCACATTTTTGCAAATAGTAACTGATTTTAGAGTTTACAAAATTAATCAACAAATTATTTGGCAATTTTCAAATACACTTTCCCTGTCAAAAATGAGTATCATAGTAGAATAAAGTAAATGTATATCATGGGTTAGTAGATTATTACTACTGATAGTCAACACAGCAATATATTTAAGAGAAAACCATATGAATCAAGTTTCAGATAATTTTTGTATGGATAAGGATAAAAATATAGTACCTGACTTAGGAGAATTATTTGGTTACTGATTTAACATACTGACTTTCACATACAGTTGAGGTAGTAAAAATAAAACAGAACATCTGTTTTCACTCCCACCACCAGTGGAGGTTTTTCTACACAACCTCTCCAACAGAAACTGTCCCTGTTGGTTTTTATTTTAGCCATTTTGACAGGAAAAAGAGGGTGTCTCAGAGTTGGTTTGATTTGCATTTCCCTTATGGCTAACGATGTAGAGCACTTTTTATTTGTCTTTCAGGCATTTTAGATTCCTCTATTGCGAATTCTCTATTTAGTTCTGTACACCACTTTTTAATTGGGTTATTTGGTGTTTGGTGACTGGCTTCTTGAGTTCTTTGTAAATTTTGGAAATCAGCTCCTTGTCAGATGTGGAGTTTGTGTAGATCTTTTGCCATTTTGTGGGCTGCTGTTTGTTCTTGACTGGGTACCTTGCATTACAGAAGCTTCTCAGTTTCAGGAGGTCCCATTTATTAATTGCCGATCTCAGTGTCTGTGCTACTAGTGTTATGTTCAGGAAGCAGTTTCATTTCAATGCATTCAAAGGTACCACCTACTTTCTATTCTAAAAGGTTCAATGTGGCTGGATTTATGTTGAGATCTTTAATCCATTTGGACTTAAGTTTTGTGCTTGTCAATAGATATAGATCTATCTGCAATCTACATGCCAGCATCCAGTAATGCCAGCACCATTTCATGAAGATGCTTTCTTTTTTCATTCTATAACTTTAGGATCTTTGTCAAAAATCAGGTGTTAGAAGGTGTGTGGGTCCATGAGAGGGTCTTCAATTTAATTCCATTGGTCTACCCATCTGTTTTTTGCCAATACCAAGATGTTTTCAGGAATATATCTCCATAACAGAACTTGAAATCAGGGATGGTGATGCCTCTGGACATTACTTGATGGCACAGGGTTGCTTTAGTTATCCAGGGTCTTTTGTTTGGCCATATAAAGTTGAGAATTGTTCTTCCAGGGTCAGTCAAGAATTGTGTTGGGATTTTGATAAGGATTGCATCGAATCTGTAGATTCCATTTGGCAAGATTGCCATTTTTACTATGTTGATCCTACCTATCCAAGAGCATGGGAGATCTTTCCATTTTTTGGTATCTTCTTTAATTTCTTTCTTTAAAGACTCAAAGTTTTTGCTATGTAGGTCTGTCACTTGTTCGGTTAGTGTTACACCAAGATATTTTAAGTTGGTTGTGGCAATTGTAAAGGGTGATGTTTCTTTGATTTCTTTCTCAGCCAATTTATCTTCTGTATATTGTAGTGCTGGTATTTTTTTTAGTTAATCTTGCATCCTGGCACTGTGCTAAAGGAGTGTATCATTTGTAGGAGTTCCCAGAGTTTTTTGGGTCACTTATGTAAACTATCATATTATCTGCAAATAGTGAAAATTTGACTTCTTTTCCAATTTATATCCCCTTGATCTCACTTTTTTAATTGCTTTTTATTTAAATTAGAAATAAGGTTGCTTCACATGTCAATCCCAGCTCCCTCTCCAGCCCCTCCTCCCACACCCTCCCAATAATCCCCCTAGCCCCATACTCAATCCCCACTCCACTCTCCAGGGAGGCTAAGACCCTACACGGGGGATATCCAGAGTCTGTTATTTATTTCAGGGCAGGGCCTAGGCCCTCCTCAAAGAGTCCAGGCTGAGAGAGCATACATCATTGGGTGATAGGAACCCAAAGTCCATTTGTATGCTAGGGATACATACTGATCTACTACCCAAGACCCCATAGATTACCTAGGCCTTCTCACTGACACCCACATTCAGGGAGTCTGCATCAGCCCCATACTGGCCTTCCAGCCATCAGTCTGTGGTCCAAGAGCTCTCCCTTGTTCAGATCAGCTGTTTCTGTGGGTTAAACAAGCCCAGTCTTGACTCCTCTGCTCATCAGTCCTCCTTCTCTGTCACTGGGTTCCAGGAGTTCAGTTCAGTGTTTAGCTATGGGTGTCTGCCTCTGCTTCTGTTTGTCACTGGATGGAGGTTCTAGGATGGCATGTAAGGAAGTAGTGGAACTCATTATCAGGGAGGGGCATTTAAGGTAGTCTCTCCACTATTGCTTTGTTTGCCAGATGGTATCATCCTTGTAGATATCTGGAAATTTCACTAGTGTCATATCTCTCCTCAAACGTATAATGACCCCCTCTATTATGGTATGTCTTGGAATGGCTTGCCTCTATTCTTCCCCTGACTCAACCTTCCTGGTCCCCCATGTCTTCCACTCCCCTTCTCTTCTCCTCCTCTCTTTTTCCCTGCTCCCTCTCCCCTCTCCCTGTGCTCCCAATATGCTCAAGAGATCTTGCCTCCTTCCACTTCTCTGGAGTACTGTGCATATCTCTCCTGTGGTCCTACCTGTTTTCTGGACTTTCTAGCAGTGGGATTGTAGGATAGCAATCCCCTGATACATGTCTTAAATCCATATATGAGTGAGTACATATCATGCTTGTCTTTTGGTGACTGGGTTACCTCACTCAAGATGGTTTGCATGCAGATATCAAGATTCCATTATTTTTCCACTGACTAATACTCCATTATATATACAAACCGCAATTTCTCTACACACTCTTCAGTTGAAGGTTATATACATTGCTTTCAGGTTCTGTCTATTACAAATAATGCTGCTATGAATACAGTGGAATGGTTGTCCTTGTTGTATAAATGTGCATCTTTTGGGTATATGCCCAAGAATGGAATTGCTGACTCTTATGATAGACTGTTTCCCATACTGATTTCCAAAGTGGCTGTATGAGTTGGCACTCCCACCAGCAGTGGAAGAGTGTTCCCCTTTCTCTACATCCGCTGCAGCATAAACTGTCATTGGTGTTTTTTATTTTAACTATTCTGACAGAAATAAGATGGAATCTCAGAGTTGTTTTGGTTTGCATTTCCCTGATGACTAGGGATATTGAACACTTTCTCAAGTGTCTCTCAGCCACTTTGTACTCCTCTATTGAGAATTCTTTTTAGTTCTGTAGCCCACTTTTTAATGGGATCCTTTGTTGTTTTGGAGACATGTTTCTTGAGTTCTTTGTAAATTTTAGAGATCCGTCCTCTGTAAGATGTGGGGTTAGTGCATAACTTTTCCCAATCTGTTGGCTACCTTTTAGTCTTGTTTACTGTGCCCTTTGCCTTAGAGAAGCTTCTCAGTTTCAGGAGTTCCCAAGTATCAATTGCCAACTTCAGTGTCTATGCTACTAGTGTTATTTTCAGGAAGCAGTCTCCTGTACCAATTTGTTCAAGAGTACCTCCAAATTTCTCTTCTCAGAAGTTCAGTGTGACGGGATTCATATTAAGATGTTTGATTCATTTGGATTTATGTTTTGTACATACTGATAGACATGGATCTATCTGCAGTCTTCTACATGCCAATATCCAGTTCTGCCAGCATCATTTGTTGAAGCTGCATTATTTTTTCACTGTATAATTTTAGCTTCTTTGTCGAAAATCAACATTAATATTTGTATGGCATAATATTGGGGTCTTCAATTCGATTCCGTTGGTCTTCCTGTCTATTTTTGTGCCAATACTAAGATGCTTTCAGGACTACTGTTCTCTTATAGAGGTTAAAGTCAGGGATGATGATGCCTCTGGACGTTGCTTTGTTGAACAGCATTGTTTTTGCTATCCTAGATCATTTGTTTTACCACATTAAAGTTGATTATTGTCCTTTCAAGTTTGTGAATAATTGTGCTGGGAGTGTAATGGGTATTGCATTGAATCTGTAGATTGCTTTTGACAATATTGCCATTTTTACTACATTGTTCCTACTTATCCAAGGGTATAGGATATCTTTCCATTTTCCGATGTCTTTTTAAAATTTCTTTCTTTAAAGATTCTTGTGATACAGGTCTTTTACTTGTTTGGTTAGTGTTAACCCAAGGTAGTTTATGTCATTTGTGGCAATTGTAAAGGGTGATGCTTCTTTGATTTCATTCTCAGCCCTTTTATCATCTGTATATAATTGGGCTTCTGATATTCTTGAGTTGATCTGGTATCCTGCCACTTTGCTAAAGGTATTTATCAGCTGTAGGAATTCTCTGGTAGATTATTTTGGGTCATTTATATAAACTATCCTATCATCTGCAAATAATGAAAGTTTGACCTCTTCTTTCTAATTTGTATCCCCTCAATCTCCTTTTGTTGTCATATTGCTCTAGCTAGAACTTCAAGTACAATATTGAAGAGGTAGGTAGAATGGACAACCTTCTCTTGTTCCTGATTTTAGAAGAATCACCTTGAGTTTCTGTGTATTTAGTTTGATGGTGGCTGTCAGTTTGCTGTATATAGCTTTTATTATGTTTAGGTGTATTCCTGTTATTCTTGATCTCTCCAAGACCTTTAACTTGAAAGGGTGTTGGATTTGTTAAAGGCTTTAAATCATCTAGTGAGATAATCATGTGGTTTTTCTTTCTCAGTTTGTTTATATAGTAGATTACATGATGAATTTTCATATGTTGGACCATCCCTTCATTCCTGGGATGAAGCCTTCTTCATGATGGTGGATGATTTTTCTGATGTGTTCTTGGATTCAATTTGCCAGTTTGTCTATGGCCATACCATAATTGTATGTGGTATAATCTATTATATACCACATAAATCTACTTGCTGCATTTGAGAGATGCTACAGGATCACCATAATTTATGCAAAGTGATAAATATACAGCATGAAAGATTGCATACTTTCAGAATGCTATCATATGATAGACATACATTTAATTTGGAAATTTTCTTTTAGCAAAAAAATGTATTTTAGGACAAACCTTCAGAAATCAAATGAGCAAAGTCAGAGTAAAACCATTTTATAAACTTTAACTGAATTATAAAATTCAAAATCTAGAATAATTTAGTATAATTCAGCATATACGTGTAATGAAGTGACAAGGATGCCAATATTTTAAAAAGATAGATTTTGAAATGAGTCAATTCACTGGAAGTTCAGGTGGGCAATAGGTGAAGCTGAAGTGCATGGGATGGAGAAAACTTAGAATGAGTATTGTGAATGCTGATGAAGTAAGTACATATTGCTTTTACTTTCCTCTATCACATTACATAAAATCTATACATAAACCATTTGCTTATTTTTCATAATTTTGAGGATATTTGAACTCAGTATTTCATACATGCCAAGCAAGCACTCTATTACTAAGCTATACCAATCTGAAATACTATTTTAAAATATACATTTTTTCTTATTTTTAATTGTGCACATTTATTTCTGAGTGTGGTGTGTACACAAGTATAGATACCCTCAGAGTTCAGAGATATGATATTCTGGAGTAGTTAGAGGTGTTTATAATCCACCTATGTGTGCTGGGAACTGAACTTAGGTTGTCTTTAAGAAAACTATTCTAATTTGCTGTGCCATCTTTCCAATCATACTTTTAAGAAGAAAGGTGTGTGTGTGTGTGTGTGTGTGTGTGTGTGTGTGTGTGTGTGTGATTGTGTGTGCTTGTGTGTGTATGTGTACTTGTGTGTGCCATGTGTGTTCAGGTACCCAGGGGCCTGAGAGGCGTGTTAGATACCCTGGAGATGCAGTTACTTTTTTATAAGCTGCCTGACATGGACAGAGAGAAACAAATACTCCAATAGGAGCAAGTGCTCTTAAAGGCCAAGCTACCAATTGTAAAAGAGAAAGGAAGGAAAAGGATGATTTTTATTTTCTTGATTACAAACAAAATGTATAGTATGATCTATGACTTCACTGTATCTATACCTAGATGTGGAAAGGGCGGGATGTTTACCCGATGTATTTTGAGCATGCCTCATGGGCAGTTATGATAAATGCTAGAGTAAAGTTTATTGATAACTCTCATCTCACATCTGGGTCGTCATGGGTCATTAATTAGGATATAAAAGATTCTTCATTCTTCCCAAAATGCAGAGTGCCTTCTTAAATATGTATTCTATCTCCTACAGAACTAATAAAGCCAGCCTTCATTAGTTTCTGGCCAGAATTACCGTCAATCTCTTATTTGACCATATTGAAAGCAAGCATAAGGACAGGAGTTTTGGAAATCAATTTTGGTGTTTTATGGATAAGTATCTTTTTTGGCAACATGAGTGAACTTCTGAGTATACGTATCCTGAGCCTCCATTCTCTGTACATACAGTTCACTATTGATGGGTGTGGCTAGGAAGAAATAGAAGAGGTAGGTCATGACCCACTACAGTTAGACTCAAGTCTTAACAGTTGTGTGGGGATTCATTCTCCTGGTGCAGATGGCAGACTGATCAACTTTGGTATCTTCTGAAACTTAAGAAGGCAATATCCTTTTGGGATCAAAATGCAAGAAGGAGGCTTAGCTCAAGTTTGTGGTATAAAAGGTTTGAGATGAGAAAGATGAATCCAGTGTGGGAAAACCTTGATCTGAGCAGCAGTTGGGGCAGTAAAGATGACCCTTAAGGAGTCTTCCCATATTTTAGAAAGAATAGGGGGGTATTGTAGCCTGTAGGAGAGATAACAACTAAGTAGACAATGGTGATTGGAGAGGAACAGAGATCAGGATGGTGCTAAAGAAAATGATGATGTGTGAATTTTCAAAGAAGAGTGAAAGGATAGTGAAACATGGGGCTAAGTAGATGATCACAGAGCTGTGAAAGCTGGAATATGAAATCTGGCTGCCTTATACGCCATCAATACATGAGTTTTCAAAGGAGAGATGAAGAGGGGTTTCTTTGGAAGGGCTCTTAGTCACAGGAGAGCCAATTTCAGGCTTCACAGTTGAGAGCAAAAGTTATCAATGAGAAGATTTGGAACCCAGGCTTTATATTGGAGAATAGAAACTATCCACATGAAGCCTTGGAACCTAGGCTTCACATTGGTGAATAGAGCTACTTGAGTTCTTGTAGGCCAGCAGTAAGCAGATATGGTTGCTGGAGGTTGTGAGGGTAAGCACAGGATGTAACAGAGAGGGTATTACATTCAGCTTTTGAAGAAAACAATATAAAACTGCTTAGAATTCTACTGAAGTCTTTGGGCTCAGCTTCCACACTTCATAAAATCCTTACTTCTCTCAGTCATTCCTAGGGATGACAATATGCAGAGACAGTATAGCATCAATTTCTGTCATCTTCTCTTACAATTTCTGTCCTTTTAAGGAGAAATTGTTATGAGACTAGAAATTGAGGATACTCTGTCTCAGTTGTAGAGAAAAAATAAACCCAATAATATCCATCATTTAAATAAATATTTTTAGGTCAGATTTCTCTATGTAGCCCTGGATGCCCTGGAATTTGATCTGTAGATGAGACTGATCACAGAGATTGACCTGACTCTGCCTCTGGAGTTTTTGGAATTAAAGGTGTGTGCCACCAATGCAAGGCAATCATTTAATCCTAAATACCTGAAATGATTAGCCAGAAAGTTACTGAACTATATGGAAATTTAAATAAACTAAAAGATTCCATTGGAAAATGTGCAGTGATTTGCTTTCCTCCTGTAGATACCTGTGAGAAATGCTATCAAAAGCTTCTCTGTGGATAACTTAATGACTTGATTGCCATTGTCATGCTGTGATTCCTTGACAAAGATATTATAGATCAAGCAATTGTGTCCAATTTTTATGTGTGATTAGAAGGAGCAATATTTAAAAGAAAGATGCTTACATGGGCACAAGAGACTGCTGGATGAAAATTCTTAATTTGTTGCTTCTTAATTGTGGTATTAGAGTCAAGACCTTAGAACCCTAGTGCCACCAACCAAACTGGAGAGCTGTGTTTGTTTGTACAGGTAGATTTATTTCTTGGATGCTGTCCACTTGCATGATCCCTCCCCACATTCAGTCACACAATTCTACATTCATTCCTGACCTACAGTTTTTAGAGCCATGTTTTAAACAATAGATTTTTATTTGGATCTCAAATTAATATAAAAAATTTACCACTGAGAATATATTCTGTTGATAAGTCAGCATACATTAGTAGTTTATTATGAAACAGTTTTGTAGTGAGAGAACTGTCCCAGATTTCTTCTCCCCATGACAACTGTAGCATATAGCTAAATATATTCATGGACCCAAACTCACTAGGAGAGAAAGAAATTCCATGAGCTCCCACTGAAAGAAAGGATGGGAAGAGGGCAATATAAAAACACAGCCAACAACAGAGGAACCAGTATGACACCACCAGAGTCTATAAACTCTATACCAATTCTAGCAGTTCAAGACATGAAAACTGAAATGGAGACAATAAGAAAAACATAAACTGATGTAATGCTGGAAATCGAAAGGCTGAAAAAACAATCAGGAACTACACATGCAAACATAACTAACAGGATACAAGAGTACAAGAGATGTAAGACAGAATGTCATGCACTGAAGATAAACTAGAAGGAATAGATTCATCGACAAAAGAAAGTCTTAAATGCAACAAATCCTTAACACAAAATATCCAGGAAATATGGGACAGAGTAAAAAAAAAAAACAATCTAAGAATAGGTATAGAAAAAGGCGATGAAGCCCATCTCAATGGTACAGAAAACATATTCAACAAAATCACAGAAGAAAATTTTCCCAACCTAAAGAAGAAGATACCTATGAAACTACAAAAAGCTTACTGAGTATCCGAGAACATGGCGAGGGCGTCGGGATAGATGACACAGAGACCAGTCGGTTGAGTTAAGAAAACTTTATGCTCCCCAAATCGGCTTAGGAGAACTTCCCAAGAAAACACTTCCCTCCAGAAAAGCTTCTGCCAAACATACATGCACACACCTCTCACATATCTCCTGGCTGGTGGTTAAATTCCTGACACCAGAATCGGGAACAGCAGGGAGCAGGAAGTGGCTAGCCATTGGGAAGATCAAAATCAGGGTGCTACAGTGAGCAAGCCCTTATCAGGCCCTTATCATTGGATTGTTTTCAGTAAACATTGTCTAGCAGCTGACTGCTCCCAGGCTGATGGAGGAGTGGGTTTCTGGCCAGGGTTTGTGGTCCCCACAACAAGAAGCTTACTGAACACCAAATAGACTGGACCAAAAAAATAGAAAGTCCCCTCACCACATAATAATCAAAACACCAAACATAGAGAATAAAGAATGAATATTGAAAGCAGTAAAGGAAAAAGACCAAATATCATATAAAGGCAAACCTATCAGAATTACACCGGACTTCTCCATGGAAACTATGAATGCCAGAAGGTCCTGGATAGATGTACGACAAACAATAAGAGATCACAGATTCCAGCCCAGAGTACTATTCCCAGCAAAACTATCAATCACTATAGATGGAGAAAAGAAGATATTCCATGACAAAACCATATTTATGCAATACATATCCACAAATCCAATTCTACAGAAAGTTCTAGAAGGAAAACTCTGACACAAGGGAATTAACTATGTGCAAAATAACAAGGGCAATAGATAGTCTGACTTTACCAGCCATCAGAAATAGGAGAAAAACTCACACATAAAACGACCACCTAAAACAGATCCAAAGCAAACAAGAATCAACAATCAATGGTCACTAATGAAAGGTTCAGGCATTACGCTGGCCTGCCCTGTTACCTGGCAGGATGTGCTCAGGCAACAGTTTGGCCAGCCCAGAGTTCCGTGAGAACCAGGCAGGTGCAAAGGACCCCTTTAAAGGACTGACCCCTGCCCGTTTATGCTCTCTTCCTCTCTCTTACTCTCTTCCTCTCTTGCTCTTGCTCTTACTCTGTCTCTCTCTCTTATCTCTCTCTCTCTCTGCTCTGCACAGGTTGGTTACCTCTCACCCCCCTTTTCCCTCCCCATCCACCAATAAACTCCATGTGGGATCGTTGAGTCCTGGTCTGTGTCTCCTTACTGGGTAAACCTAAACATTTTAACAACATTGGTTTCCTGACCTGGACAGGCTCTCCCAGCAGCTCTGCTGCCTGCCGACCTGGCAGGTAACCACGCAGGTAACCTGTAACATCGGACCAACGGCCCACTTTCCGTCAACCGGAATGCTACATTTTTACATGCAACTCCGGCTATGATTTGGTAAGGACCCCCTTTAAGTCAGGGAAACCTTTCCCTAAACCCTAAGGGCTGATCGCCGAGCATCTGCCACCCTTATGGTGTTTTTGGAAATGTGGGGAATTCATCCAGCCACGATCTTCAAGATCACGGTTGGCCCTCATCGTCTGACAATCATTCTTGGTTTGTTTTCCACGGGCACGGCCTATTGGTAATTTTTTGGCCCCTTTTTGAAGCCTATGGTGGCTTCTTCACCTTTGGGACGTTCCTTTCCGATCCTATGGCGGCTTCTTCTTTTTTAGGATGTTCCTTTATGAAGCCTACGGTGGCTTCTTCGCCTTTGGGACGCTGGTTCCTTTTCGGGTGGTCTTTTTCAGCCCTTTCTTGACTCTCGGGCTGACGAGTTCTGAAGAGTTTTTTTCGGTTCCTTTCTGAGCCTACGGTGGCTCTTCGCCTCTAGGATGCTGGTTCCTTTTTGGGTGGTCTTTTCTGCCCTACCTAGTCTCTCGGGCTGACGAGCTCTGAAGAGTTGATCTGGCCGTTTTATTTTCCTTTAGACCGGACTCACGGATAACAAACTGACAAAGTAAAAATGATCTTTCTAACCACTGCTAGAGATCTGGTCGATGGAAGGAGTTGTCCTATGTTCAAGCTTTTCTCTACCTCTCTCCTAAACATTCTCTTCAACATTCTTCCTTCCTCTAAATCTCATTCTTCTAGCTTTAAAAACTCCAGCCAGTCACAGAGGCTTCCGGCCACATCCCATCTTGGCTAAACCTGCCTCGGGGCGGGAACCACCTTCCACCTGGGAGTGTTCTGTTTTGCCTCCCTCCTGTTGATCCCAGTTTAGCTTCTGCTCAGGACACTCTGAGAGTTTTTCATTTTTTCCCCACAAATGAGGTTTGAGTTTTGGATTTTTTACTGCTTGGACCCACGAGGGGTCTCTCGGGTTTTATACCCTGGCACGGGCCATTCATTTGTTTCTTAGACCTACGGTGGTCACACATCTTTCTGCCTCACTTGTGGAGAAAAAAGGTCACTTCTGCTGATAGACGGAAATGTGCCTATAGAGGCCGCCATCTTGGTGATCTAAACCATGCGGCCTACCATGCGGCCTAGCATAGAAATGTGTTTACTGAGTCCGCCATGTTTACTGCGTGACCTAGCTGTAGACACGCCCACTCAGTCCAGCCAGCTTCTGCCTGCCAAGCCTGCCGACAGATACAATTCATTTACTTTTTGTCTCTTTTGCGCTTTTACTTTTGTCTCTAATTTCATCTTTCACTGGCCCTGTTGTGCATGGCTTGTTTACGGAATACTGTGCCTTTCCAGGGTCCCCTGTTCTATCTACAATAAATCTTCCTTCTCATCACTGTCTCTTTAAATCTATCTGTTTACTACAAGTTTGGGTCAACACTTTTACCCAATCCTGTTTAGTATATCTATATGTATGTGTAAAAAATTAGGTAACTTTAATTCAACTATACTAAATATCAAGTATTTCTAAACTGTTATATCTTTTAAATGATGATAAACATTTAAAGTTATAAGGGTCTATTTCAGATTAAGAAAATATAACACCCAGTCCTTCCTGTAAGCTGGTTACAAAGGTAAAGCTTCTATTACTTCTATTCTCTAGCCATTTGTGCGCTTAAGGCAAGTCACTAGAGATAAATTCTGTCTACTAAGATATACTAAACAGACAAATGGTCCTCAAAATGCTCAGAGATCTAGAGACCATGACATTTAAATGTTTTATTTAAAAGCTTTTTATAACAGAGACAGGCCAGCTGCTGGCACCACCCCATTTCCTCCAAGAAAACTGGTGGACACTGAAGAAACTCTGCCCACAAAAGTGGCATTGCTGGCCACTGAGCAACCCTGCCCTTCACCTCAACAGCTTCAAAGGACTCTTCAGACTGTGAACAAGAGGACACTGGAATCAACTTTCTCCATGTTGCTCGGGTTAACGGTAGGAAAGTCTTCCTAAAAAGTCCTAATCCACAGGTCTCACTATCAGCAAAAGGCAGGAGTTCTTGGAGCTTCTGATTTCAACAACTGTGGAGGCCCTTTGGGGTGGCTGTCCATGCAGTCAGCTACTAAGTCTCTCATTATTCAATCTCAGGTAAAATCTTATCCTTCTCAAGAACTCTGATGCTTTTGACGGCTGGTAGCTTTGCCAACTTAAAGTAGCAGACAAGGCAAAGTTCTGTCATAAAACAGATTTCAGGAATGAGTACTCTAAGGTTTATCTATATAATACTATTAAGTTGAGATATTAAAAAAATATGTTCCAGGTTTCTCTCTTTCATTATACTACTTTTCATAGTCTTAACATTAATCAATAAGTTCTGATAAGCTACTAATCTAACTCCGGCAGTGCTAAACAGCTATACCACTATATGATCATAACTATAAGCTCAAAATTAAGGTGCTTTTCATTGTACTAAAATATCTGTCAGTTTTAAAAATGTTACTGCTTTCAGCCAAGTCTTTTCTAACACAAATATGCTGCTGATATGTCTAATACTTATGTTTTCACAAACTCAAAGGATTCTTATAAGTTCCAAAAAGCCAAATTGGACCCATCCAAACGGGTCAGATTCACTCCAAATATTATTCAACCTCTCCCTGGTCCTGGAAATCCCTTCCTTCATCTTGGGCCCCCTTGGGAACCCCTTTCTCTTCTTACAGTCTTCCCCTCAATTACCAGGACCTAAGAAAGAAAATATTAAACCTAACTTTGTTCTCTACTCTGCTAACATCTTGCCAGATCTACAGAGGCGCCAGACAGTCCCTTACAGCCTGGACTACAGAGAGTCCCATACGCCCTGGACTACAATAGAACAACCAGCGTGGCAACACCCCAACTTTCTTAGGTTCCCCCAAAGATGATCGACTCCCCAAGGTCAGCAGGAAGCAGTCTTAAGAACTCAACGTCCTTGATCCTGAACATGCCACGTCTAACACCTCCATCTCTTTTTAATCATAAATAAAGATGGGAATGGAAGGTTCAGGCATTACGCTGGCCTGCCCTGTTACCTGGCAGGATGCGCTCAGGCAACAGTCTGGCCAGCCCAGAGTTCTGTGAGAACCAGGCAGGTGCAAAGGACCCCTTTAAAGGCCTGACCCCAGCCCGTTTATGCTCTCTTCCTCTCTCTTACTCTCTTACGCTCTCTTACTCTCTTCCTCTCTTGCTCTTGCTCTTACTCTGTCTCTCTCTCTTATCTCTCTCTCTCTGCTCTGCACAGGTTGGTTACCTCTCACCCCCCTTTTCCCTCCCCATCCACCAATAAATTCCACGTGGGATTGTTGAGTCATGGTCTGTGTCTCCTTACTGGATAAACCTAAACATTTTAACAACAACTAATCCCTGAACATCAATGGTCTTAACTCACCCATAAAATGACACAGGCTAACAGAATGGATATGAAGACAGAATCCATCCTTCTGCTGCATAAAAGAAACACACCACTATTTCAAAGACAGATGCTACCTTAAGGTTAAGGGTTGGGAAAAGACATTCCAATCAATGGACATAAGAAGCAAGCGGGTGTAGCTATCCTAATATATAACAAAATAGACTTCAAACTAAAATTAATCCAAAGAGATGAAGAAGGTCATTTCATATTCACCATAGGAAAAATCCATCAGGAAGAAGTCTCAATTCTGACCATATATGCCCCAAATATAAAGGCACCACGTTCATAAAACAAACATTACTAGAATTCAAATCACACATTAAACCCCACACACTTATAGTGGGAGAGATCAACACCCCACTCACACCACTAGACAGGTCCACCAGACAGAAACTTAACAAAGAAAAAATGGAACTAACAGAAGGCATCACCCAACTGGGTTTAACAGACATCTATAGAACATTCCATGCAAAAAAAAGGATACACCTTCTTCTCAGCACCACACAGAACCTTCTCTAAAATCCACCACATACTTGGCAGTAAAGCAAACATCAACAGATACAAAAAAATTGGAATAACCCCCTGTATCCTTTCTTACCACCACGGCTTAAAATTAGAATTCAACGTCAACACAAATTGCAAAAACCTTACAAACTCATGGAAATTGAACAATGCTCAATTGCATCACCTCTGGGAAAAGGAAGAAATAAAGAAAGAAATAAAATACTTCCTAGAATTCAATGAAAATGAAAGCCAAAAACCCAAACTTTGAATGCAGTTCTGAGAGGAAAATTCATAGCACTAAGTGCCCACATGAAGAAACTGGAGAATTGCCACACTAGAGAATTAACAGAACACCTGAAGGCTCTAGAACATAAAGAAGCAAACTCACCCAGGAGGAGTACATGCCAGGAAATAATCAAATTGAGAGCTGAAATCAATAAAGTAGAAACAAAGAAAACAATACAAAGAATCAATGAAACAGAGAGTTGGTTCTTTGAGAAAATCAACAAGATAAACAAAACTTTATCAAACCTTACTAAAATATAGAGAACATGCTAATTAACAAAATCAGAAACGAAAAAGGGGACAAAGCAACAGACACTGGGGAAATCCAAAGAATCATCAGGTCATGCTTTGAAAATATATATTTCACTAAATTGGAAAAACCAAAAGAAATGGGTGTTTTTCTGGATAGATATCACTTACCAAAATTAAATCAAGAAGAGATAAACAATTTAAATAGATCTATATCCTCCAAAGAAATAGAAGCAGCCAAAAAAGTCCTCCAACCAAGGAAAGTCCAGGACCAAGTGGTTTTAGTGCGGAATTCTACCAAAAATTCAAGGAAGAGTTAATACCAATACTCTTCAAATTTTTCCAAACAATAGAAGCACTAGGATCACTACCAAACTCTTTTTACAAGGCTATAATTACACACACAATTACCACACAAAGACACAACCAATATAGGGAATTACAAACCTATCTCTCTCATGAACATCGATGCAAAAATATTCAATAAAATGCTGGCAAATAGAATCTAAGAACTGATCTGAAAAATCATACACCATGATCAAGTAGGCTTCATCCCAGGGATGCAGGGGTTCAACATATGAAAATCCATCAATTTAATCCACCATATAAACAATCTGAAAAAGAAAAATCATATGATCTTCTCACTAGATGCTGAAAAAGCCTTTGACAAAATCCAACAGGGATAACAGGAACATTGACACAAGTTACTTTTGTTTTAAGTTTAAATATCTTCTTTAGACTGAAAGAGAAATTGTAGGATGAGACTTAGGACTGTACCATTAGCTAGAGGCACATATGGATGTAATAATGATATAGCAGTGCTAACCACAGCCACTTTGGGCATGACTAGAGACAGGGCGGGGAACTATACCACTAGCCAGGCCCACTTTGGGGCATGGTTAGAGGTGTGTACGGAGGTGGGAATAAAAGACTGCAGAAGTGCCACATTCACTCTCTTTTTGGCTTCTGATTTGGTGGCTGAAAGCTACTTGACTCATCTTGGTTGCCCACTTTTTCATGTAAGTAATTTCTACAACAAACAGTTACCTAATACCCTCAACAAGTGTGCCGTTTGTCGATACAGCAACAGATCTACATATAAATAAATTCAATCATGTCATTTCATAATAAGAAACTCTAATTACAAAATTGAATGCACCTATCAGCATGGCTCTAAAATATAATGCAAAAACATGTAAGGAATTTAAAGCCATTGCAAGTGATATTTCAGAGCTATCTTTCAATAATGAAAATAACAAGCAGAAACAATATAAATAAGGAGAATACTGTAACAACAGTATGAAGAGGCCAGAGCCTTGTATCATCTATACAATTCTCTCATACAATTTTATCTAAAATATGTATTGGTTTAGTTCCTAATAATCTCTCAAATCTTAAAAAATATGTACATAATGAAAACATTTTTCTTACTGCAATAAAAATGACATAGGACTCATAAATGATGAAACAGATTCAGAGAATCCTGCTGAAGAGAGGGAGGAAGGATTGTATGAAAATAAGGGAAGAAGAGATTGCCTTTTCCAATGGTTATAGAGTGCCTTGGGTGAAAATGAAAATGGCATGAGAGTGTTGTTGCTCACATAAATCTATTAATAGACTAACACACCTGGCTATAACATGCCTAAATTTTGCATCTATCCTCAAATTATACTTTTAATAGCTGTTATTAAAATATAAATGGAGGTAAGGTAAGAACACAGATGATTTAGATGTTTGTATCTTCTTTTGCTGGAGATCTCTGGATTTCTTAGCATAGTATATCAAGAAATAAAAGGTAAATTTGATTATGAAAACCTTTAGTCATTATTGCTAATTCACTTATGAAATTAAATTTGGCTCACTTTCTCATGATTTTTCATTTTATGAGAAAATTCTACTTACTATCTCTCCTGCAATTTGCCCAGTTATTTAACACAAATGGCATGCAGCAATTATATGTAAAGAAACTTGCCTGTGTTGTTTTTAGCAAGTACTGCTAAAGATATTTGTTATTTATGATCCCTGTAAGGTTTCACAATTGATGACAATAGTGTTGACTGCCCAATAGAAAAATCCAAATCCCTAAATTTTCAAAGTGTTTTTCGCTAATCATGAATACACTGTGAAAAATTTTCAGCATAAAAATAGCCATAAGACAGGAACTTTCAATAATTTTGGAATTTTAAATATAAATGAATAAAACTTGCCTAGCAGTTTGTATAATTACCTACATAGATTTATAAATGTATTCCACCTAATAAAATGAATCATGGGATGTTATTCATCCAGAGTATTTCTAAAATTTTGCCCTAGTCCTCTGTTGAGTAATTATTCAGGATAGAAGTCATACCCTCTAGGTGTCTTCATTGCTCAGTTTCCAGTCAGCTTCATTTCCTCTAAAGGTTCACTATTAATGAAGTATTCCCTTTAGCACAACAATAAAATTCTAATTATCTGTAAATTTACAATTTGTTCTCTTGTGCATTTGCATTTCTCTGGTATGTTGACAGCCTTCCTCTACCCCTCTCCACAAAAAAAAGGCCAAAAAGAAAAGTCATAATAGGGATATTTTAATGAGTAATTAAGTAAGTGCATTTTTCTATAGTTCAGTCTCATTATTAGATTTCAGCACATTTTAAGAAGAGTCTTTAAATATCTGTGTCACTTCTCAATTGCCTTTCTTAATGGAGAGGTGAGGCAATGTGTGTAATTCAAATGAACATTATTATACATATGTCTAACTTAGAGGCAACTATGTCATATGCTTTTAGAATAAGTAAAATTCACACAAAGCCATTACTGTCACATAATCCATGGTTCTACCAAGATTCTTCCATATTCTTAGATTCAAATGCAAAATTTTATTATCATTCGGGTTTAAATAATGGTGTTACTACAAAGAAGTATAGTAAATAGCCTTTTTGGTGTTGTTTTCTGTCTAAATGGATTATGCTTTTCCTTGAATAGACTGAATGTAACATTACTATTGTCCCATAAAAGGTTTTGACTACATTTGCTAAATGGATTATTGTGGCTAAAATCCTGTAGAATTTTAGGTATCAGTACTGATACAATGTTGAAGATTTTCTAAGGACTACAGATTGAATTTATAACAATGAGAAATTTATTCCAAAACACTAATTTAGGCTTTCAATATATACAGAAGAAAATCATTAAGAATTTAACATGTAAGAAGACATCCATATCATGACTATCATCACTAGTATATTATGATATTTAAATTGTACTATGTGAGAGTGTTTCAAAAGGCAACTTGAGGGATACATGTAGAAGAAGTGAAAATCTACATAAAAAGTGGAGACCACAGAGGACTTCTGATGGAGTAGTACTGTGTCTGGGACAAGAATATTCTGGCAAGATGGAGAAAACAGTAGGAGTGTATGCAGAGTTTACTTGGAAAGTACTGTGTGTGGCAAGCCAGAGTTATATTATAGAGAGATCTGATTTCACTTCCTTTGGCACCTAAGTTGATTTCTGTCTATTCTTCCTATGCAGGGCTTCTGAAATAGCAACTTATGAAATTCCTAACTTTTGGAATGTTGTTGAAATTGAGTGCAAGATAAGGTGTTAATGATTTCGTTGTTTGTGGGATTTCTAATTTGTGAAATGACTACAGACTGCCATCACACTTAGCCTGCTTTTGGGTTGTAATTTGGTGTAATCTTTTTTTATATTTTTAAGATGGTTATGAAACAGAACAAACAATCACAGACTTAATTATATGCAAATATTGTTCCATTTCATTAGAACACTAAGATATGGAAGTATGCTTTTTTCTTCAGAATAACCCATATGTAGTTTTTGCAAAGTTCTCTTCTTAAATAATTTCCAGCACTTTGCAAACTGCAAATTCTGAGAGGTTATTTACAAGTGATCGTTGGAGCCTAACAGAGCAACAATAAACCTAGAAATTAGCCAACAACAACAAAAAAAGAAGCTAAAAAAAAAAAAAGAATCTCAATGCTGGAAAATTTACATAGTAACTTATTTGGATTTTCTAGTCTAGTGAAAAAATAAATATATAAAACAATAACATAGCAGTATGCCTGTGGTATGAACTAAAGGAACTAATTTTTAAACAGCCTTTAAATTCCAAATTATATATTACAATGTTATAGTTCTATATTTTAAGGAAATCCTCATTTTACTAAATTTATGCTTTAGAAGAAAAGAATAAACTGAAATATGCAGAGTACTTCTTCACAGTTGAGGAACTGGCTAGTTTAGGATGTCTTAGAATATGACCCAGATATCCAGATGTGCTATGTCCAACAGTGTAACCTTGAACAATTGACTAAGCACAGTTTACCCATTACTAAATTGGAAAGGGAATAGTGACTACTCCATGTAGTTGAGAAAACTCGGGAGGCAGAGGCAGGTGGATCTCTGTGAGTTTGAGACCAGCCTGGACTACCAAGCGAGTTCCAGGACAGCCTCCAAAGCCACAGAGAAACGCTGTCTCGAAAAACCAAAAAAAAAAAAAAAAAAAAAAAACTGTGATAATATATGTAAAGCTTAGAACTCTTAGCAATTTCAAATTGCCCCAGACAGTAGTATAGAGCTGAATATTTAAAAATAAATACTGCATCATTAGTGATAAAGAAAATGCAAGTTAAAATACTGGAAAAGTAATTTAGTTCTGCATGACAGTGCCAAAGAAGCAAGTAATTTTTTTTCTTGTATTTCTGTGATATTAAATGCACATGATGGTTTCAGGGCAAAATTTAGAAGAAACTAATAAAATTTTAAATTTATATCCCTTCAGCACAATACCAGCATATTTTTAATTAATAATATAAATGTCAAGAATAAATATATGAGTGTGTATAATCAACATTTAAAGGAAATATTAAGAGCTAGAGGGGACAAAGCCTCCCCTCCTGGTGGGAGACTGCGCACCCCAGATTCCTGTTTTTTTTCCACCAATGGAACCAAGTACCCGAGCCCTCTATCTGGCCCTACCTTCCAGTGCCAGGGGGCTGCCACAGAGCCTCCCTTCCTGGTGGCAGCCTATGGACCCCAGATTCCTGGTCTAATTTTCCATCAAGGGACCAGCTAAACTGGGCCCTGTATCTGGGCCTGCCATTCAGTGCCTGGGGACTGCCTGGGGATGACCATAGAGCTTACCCTTCTGTTGGGAGCCTAAGCACTCCATTTTCCTGGTATTCTTGTCCACCCACTGGACCATCACCTGGGGACTGCCAGTGAGCCTTCCCACCCAGTGGAAGCCTATACACCCCAGATTCCTGGTCTTCTTGTCCACCCACAGGACCAGGAGTAGTACCAGGAAGAGGAGAACTACCAGAGTATTGGACTTGCTTGCACCCACAGACATAAAGGGAACTCTGGTCCCCTAACCACCAGGCCAGGAAGAGGCTCTTTCTGTACCCACTAGAAAAAGGGATTGGAAGTAGACAATACAAAAACACACTCAGCAACAGAATAACAAATATGACAACACCAGGTTCTAGAGACTCCACATCAGCAAGATTACAACATTCCAATGCAAATGAAGCAGAAGAGAATGACCATAAAAACAACTTCATGAAAATGATAGAGGCCCTCAAAGAGGATATGGGAAAATCCCTCAAAGAAATGGAAGAAAAAACAAACCAAGAAAATGCAAGAAATGTGAGAAAAAGCAAGCCAAAAAATGCAAGAAATGGAAGAAAAAGCAAACCAAAAAATGCAACAAATGGATGTTAAGACAAAGCAAAAATTGCAAGAAACAATTCAAACAGTGTAAGGGTTGAAAACTGAAATAGAGACAATAAAAAAACAATCAAAAGGAAGGCTGGAAATAGAAAAACGGGGCAAACGGTCAGATACTACATATGCAAGCATAACCAACAGAATACAAGAGATGGAAGAGAGAATCTCAGGTGTTGAAGATAAACTAGGAGAAACTGTTTCATCAACCAAAGAAAATTTTAAGTTCAACAAATCTGTAACACAAAATATCCAGGAAATATAGACACCATGAAAAGACCAAACCTAAGAGTAATAGGTATAGAAGAAGGTGAAGAAAACCACCTCAAAGGGAAAGACAATATATTCAGCAAAATCACATAATAAAACTTCCCCAACCTAAAGAAAGACATGCCAATGAAGGTATAAGAAGCTTACAGAACACCAAACAGAGTGTACCACACAAAAAGTCCCCTCACCACATAATAATCAAGACCCCAAACATACAGAATAAAGAAATAATATTAAGAGCAGCTAAGGATAAAGGTCAAGTAACATATACAGGCAAACCTATCAGAATTACACCTGACTTCTCCATGGAAACTCTGAAAGCCAGAAGGTCCTGGATAGATATTCTACCAACACTAAGAGACCCTGGATGCCAGCCCAAACTATTATACCCAGCAAAGCTTTCAATCACTATAGATGGAGAAAACAAGATATTCCATGACAAAACTAGATTCAAGCAATACATATCAACTAACCCAGCCCTACAGAAAGTTCTGGAAGGAAAACTCCAACCCAAGAAAGTTAAATACACCTAGAAAAACATAGGTACTTTACCAATAGCCAACAGAGAAAAGGGGTAGAAATCCACATAGAATTCCACCAAGAAGAACCATTCCAAAATAAACGCGAATGAGCAATCAAAGCAATATCCCTCAATATTAATGGTCTTAAAATGCCCACAAAAAGGTGCAGGATAAGAGAATGGATTTGAAGACAGAGCCCATCCTTCTGCTGCATAAAATGAACACACCTCAGTTTCAAAGACAGATATTACCTCAGAGTTAAGGGTTGGTAGAAATTTTTCCAATCAAATGGACAAGTAGGGGTAGCAATCCTAATATCTAACAAACTAGACGTTAACTGAAGTCAATCAAAAGAGATGAAAGAGGGCATTTCATATTTATCACAGGAAAAATCTACCAAGATGACATCTCGATTCTAAACATCTATGCCCCAAACCAAAGGCATCCACATTCATAAAAGAAACATTGCTAAAAACTCAAATCATATATAAAGCCACACACACTTAGAGTGGGAGATTTCAACACTCTACTCTCACCACTAGATAGGACTACCAGATAGAAACTTAACAAAGAAAAAAGGAACTAAAAGAAGTTACAACCCAATTGGATTTGACAGATATCTATAGAACACTCCATCCAAACACAGAAGAATAAATCTTCTTCTCAGTGTCACATGGAACCTTCTCAAAAATTGACCACATACTTGGAAACATAGCAAACCTCAACAGGCACAAGAAAATTGGAATAACTCCATTCATCTCACCAGACCATGCTTTAAAGTTAGAGTTCAACAACAATAAATTGCAGAAACCCTACAAACTCATGACAATTGAACAATGCGCAATTGTACCACTCCTGGGTCAAAGAAGAAATGAAAAAGAAAAAAAGACTTCCTAGAATTCAAGGAAAATTAAGACCCAACATACCCAAACTTATGGGACACTTTGAAAGCAATGCTAAGAGGAATGTTCATAGCACTAAGTGCCCACATGAAGAAACTGGAGAATAGTTACACTAGAGAATTAACAGCACAACTGAAAGCTCTAGAACACAAAGAAGCTAACTCAGCCAGGAAGAGTTGAAGCCAGGTCATGTATATGGGAGGAGGGAAGGGATAGGGAGAGGGACCAGGGATTGACATGTGAAGCAATGTTTCTAATTTAAAATAAAAAAGATATGTTTTCAGGGCTAACAATTTGACAGTGAACAGTCAGTAGTATTTTCTTTCCAAATGAAGGTCACCTCATCCATTCCCAGTATTCCTATATTTCTTTGTGTTGGCTAGAGAGCCCATAGTCTTTTCCCCATGCAGTTTGTCATGTACAGACAAGCTGGCATCTTGTTCATCTCACATTTGGTGATTATGCTGGTGAGATTTTATAGGAGTAGCTCTGATATTACTAGGAAACACAATCTCATAGCAAACGTACTGATGCTCTCACTCTACCATCTTTCCACTCCCTCTTCAATGTTCTGTGAACCTGTGTTGCTGTAACCTCCGGGCCTGGATTCCACAGCTCTCCATTTTGTTTGGACGAGGGTTTCTGTATTGTTTTCTGTCTGCTGCAAAAAGAATTTTCCATGATGAGGAGTGAAGGCTACACTTGCGTGTGGTATGAGTATATTATCTATAGATTGCCAATAGCCATAGTTTGTTTATAGAAACTTTTGTAGACTGTTAAATTACACAGTATTTAAAACAAGCATCTATATGGAAACAAGAAAAAGAAACAAATTTCATTCTCACCCTTTAGTCATTCATCAAACTGTGCTGATATACTGTTTATGATGTATTAAATCTTAGCTTAGGGTACAGGTAGCAAAGCTAGCCACATGCCATAGGGCCAGGCAATGGCGATACATAAATTTTCTTCGCAGCTGCCATACTAGCTAGCCATAGAGCAAGGAAGTGGGGGCACAACTTTAATCCTAGGACTCAAGACAAATCAGATGGATCTCTGATAGTTCAAGACCACACTGAGCTACATGAAATTGATCCAGTCTAAAGGAGAAATGGCTCTCACAAAGGTGATCTCAGTACTTGAGATCACATACTTTTAATCCCAGCACAAGGGAGGTATAAAAACTTAAAGGGTCTCATATGAAGATTTACTCTCCAGCCTCATTGAAGACAGGACAACCATTTTAGCCCATGGTAGAGGTAACAGTGAGTGGCTGGCTGCATTGTTCTCTGATCTTCAGATTGAAGCTTCAACCTCATTATCAGTCTCTAGAAATTTATTATTTATGTTATGTTATATTCCAGGTTATTTTATCCAAATAATACACCCGTTTCTTTAATTTTCACATCTTGTTTCATGTCCAATTTTGTTTTTCAATACATTCCTTCAATAATCTCTGAATTATTTAGTAACAAAAATACACATATTGTGTGCTACTATAAAACAGAATAAATTATCTATTTTCAAGTAAAATTACAAAATAAAAAGCCTGACACTAGGCATAAGAAGCATTCTTTTGAGTCATTGTTCAGGGTTTCTTAAAGACCCCTAAAACATTGCAGACCATCATTATGCCCTAGGTTATTTCCCAGACGTGGAAGGTAAGTCCTATTGCTAAAGACACCATGAATTTCAGAACAAGAGCCCAGATAACCCTGAGCTGCAACTGACCTCAATGGATCTACCTATGGGCTGACTTCCATATACCAGAGTTTCGCATACAAGCTTGCATAGGAGGAGGCAACCAATGGTCCTTCTCTGTGAATTGCATCAATGACCTTCATGATATTATAACCCTATGTTGCAGTAGTGGAACATAGGTCTTGGTAGTAATAAACAGCTCTCAGGTGATACTTACACATGCTCAACAAGAGGGTTTGCATGCTTGGTAAAGTCTCTGGATGCTGCTGCATCAACTTGTTAGCCAGAGTCCCTACCAGTAGGATTAAACAATAAAGCCTTGCATTTGCAGTTTGAAAAGAACAGGCTTGCTCTATGGGATCTTCTTTTCTAGGGACTGCAGCCAAGTTTCCTTGCCCCTGGAGGACCAAGCAACCAGGAGCCTGCTGAGAGTGCAGGTCTACTCCTGCCCCACTGGAAGAAGGGATGTGAAGACCATAATTACGAACCCATTCAACAACAAAAATACCAATATAACACCACCAGAGGCTAGGGACTCTACACCAACAAGACCTGAGCATCCCAATACATATGAAGCAGTAGAGATCTACCTTAAAAACAACTTAATGAAGATGATAGAAACCCTGAAACAGGAAATGAGAAAATCCTTTAAAGAAATGGAAGAAAAGACAAACCAAAACTTGCAAGAAACAATTCAAACAGTGCAAGGTTTGAAAGCTGAAATAGAGACAATAAAAAATAGTCTGAAAGAATGCTAGAATTAGAAAACCTGAGGAAAAGATCAGGAACTACAGATGCAAGCATAACCAACAGAATACAAGAGCTGCAAAAGAGAATCACAGGCATTGAAGATTCACTAGGAGAAATACATTCACAGACCAAAGAGAATCTTAAGTCCAACAAATCACTAACAAAAATATCCAGGAAATATGGAACAATGTAAAAAGATCAAATCTAAGGATAATAGGGATAGAAGAAGGTAAAGAAGTGCAACTCAAAGGGAAAGAATACATATTCAATAAAATCAAAGAAGAAACCGTTCCCAACCTAAAGAAAGACATGCCAATGAAAGTACAAGAAGGCTACAGCACACCAAATAGAGTAAATCATAAGAAAATTCCACTTACCCCTTAATAGTCAAGACACAAAACATGCAGTAAACAGAAGGAATCTTAAAAGCACCAAAGGATAAAGGCCAAATAACAGATAAAGTCAAACTTATCCGAACCACACCTGCCCTCTCCATAGAGACACTGAGAGCTAGAAGGTCCTGGATACATATTCTACAAACACTAATAGACAATGGATGCCAGCCCAGACTGCTATACCCAGAAAAGCTTTCAATCACTAGAGGTGGAGAAAAAAGTATATTCTATGACAAAACCAGATTTAAACCATACATATCAACTAATCCAGTCCTACAGGAAGTACTGGAAGGAAAACTTCAACCTAAGGAAGGTAACTATGCTCACAAAAACATAGGGAACAGATAATCCAACTTTATGAAAAAACAAAAGAAAAAGCCGGGTAAATCTACAATAATAACACCAACAACAACAAATCAAAAACAAACAAGAATTAACACTCAATGGTCCTCAATCTGCTTCAGTATTAATGGCAACTTGCCTATAAAAAAAACACAGGCTAACAGAATGGATATGGAGAGAGAATCCATTCTTCCGCTCACACAAGAAACACACTTCAACTTCAAAGACAGATATCTCAGAGTAAAGAGTTGGAATAAAATTTTCCAGTCAAATGGACCCAAGAAAAAATCCGATATAGCTACTCTACTGTCAAACAAATTAGACTTCAAACTAAAATCAATCAAAAGAGATGAAGATCATTTCATATTCAAGACAGGAAAAATCCATCAGGAAGATGTCTCAATTCTGAACATCTATTCCCCAAATACAAGGGCACCCACATTCATAAAAGAAACATTACTAAAATTCAAAGCACACATAAGACCTCATACATTTATAGTGGGAGACTTCAGCACCCCACTCTTACTACATAGACAGGACCACCAGACAGAAAATTAAAAAAGAAACAATGTAATTAACAGCAATTATGACTCAATTGGGTTTAATAGACATGTGTAGAACATTCCATTCAAACACAAAAGAATATAATTTCTTCTCAGTGCCACATTCTCTAAAATCAACCACATACTTGGCAAAATAGCAAACCAAAACAGGTACGAAAAATTTGAATAACCCCTTGATTCCTATTAGACCACCAATCTTTAAAGTTAGAATTCAACAACAACGCAAATTTCAGGAACCCTACAAACTCATGGAAATTGAACAATGCTCAATTGCACCATTCCTGGGTCAAAGAAGAAAGAAAGAAATTAAAGACTTCCGAGAATGTAATGACAATATAGACACAATATATGTAAATTTTTGGGACACTTTGAAAGCAGTGCTAAGAGTAAAGTATATAGCATGAAGTACTTATATGAAGAAACTGAAGGATAGTCACACTAGAGAATTAACAGCACAACTGAAAGCTCTAGAACAAAAAGAAGCAAACTAAACCCAGAGGAATAGACACCAGAAAATAATAAAATTGAGGGCAGAAATCAATAACGTCGAAACAAAGAAAACAATACAAAGAATCAATGTAACAAAGAGTTGGTTCTTCCAGAAAATCAACAAGATAGATAAAATTTTATCCAAGCTAACCAAAAGGCACAGAAAGAACATGCTAATTAACAAAATCAGTAATGAAAAGGGGGACATAACAATGGAAATGGAGGTAATCCAGAGAATATTCAGGCCACACTTTAAAAACCTGTGCTCCACAAAATTCAAAAATTTAAAAGAAATGGACAATTTTCTGGATAGGTATCACTTACCAAAATTAAATCAAAAACACAGAAGGAAATGAAGCAGACCTATAACTCCTAATAAAATATAAGCTGTCATAAAAAATCTCCCAACCAAAAAGAGCCCAGGTCGAGATGGCTTCAGTACAGAATTCTACCAGAAATTCAAAAAAGAGCTAATTACAACACTCTTCAAAGTGTTTCACACAATAGAAGCTTAAGGTTGATTGCCAAACTCTTTTTACCGGGCTACAATTACCTTGGTACTCAAGCCACACAAAGACACAACTAAGGAAGAGAACAATAGACCAATATCATTCATGAACATTGATGCAAAAATACTCAATAAAATACTAGCAAATCAAATTCAAGAACACATCAGAAAAATCATCCACCATGATCAGGTAGGCTTCATTCCAGGGATGGCTAAACCATATAAATAAACTGCAAAAGAAAAACCACATGATCATCTAACTTGATGCTGAAAAAGCCTTTGATACAATCTAATACCACTTTAAGATAAAGGTCCTGGAAAGCTCAAGGGTAATACAAACAAATATGAAAATATTAAAAGCAATATACAGTAAGCCAAAAGTCAACATCAAACTATATGAAGATAAACTCAACACTGTTCCTCTAAAATCAGGAACAAGACAAGGCTGTCACCTCTCTCTATACCTCTTCAAATCTTTACTTGAAGTTCTAGCTAGAGCAAATAAGACAGCAAAATTAGACCAAGGGGATGCAAATGGAAAAGGAAGAAGTCAAACTTTCAGTATTTGCAGATGATATGATAGTTTACATTGGTCACCCAAAAAATTCTACATGGGAACTCCTTCAGCTACTAAACACCTTCAGCAAAGTAGCAGGATACAAGATTAGCTCCAAAAAATAAGTAACCCTATTATGTACAGAGCATGAATGGGCTGAGAAAGAAATAAGAGAAACATCACCTTGTTATCCCTGATATTAACTCTAACACCTAGGATTACTTGATTGTTGACAAAGTAACTAAAATTATACAACAGAAAAAAGAAGGCATCTTCAAAAAAGGGTGCAGGCATAACTAGATTCTGGAATGTAGAAGACTGTTTGATAGATCTATGTCTATCACCATGAACAAAACTTAAGTCCAAATGGATCAAAGACCTCAACATAAATCTAGCCATGCTGAACCTATTAGAAGAGAAAGTGGGAGGTACCCTTGAACGAATTGGTACAGGATACCTCTTCTTGAACATAAAACCAGTAGTACAGACACTGAGATCTATAATTAATAAATGGGACCTCCTGAAAATTGGAAACTTCTGTAAGGAAAAGGATACAGTCAACAAGACAAAAAGGCAGTCCACAGAATTGGAAATGACATTTAATAACCCCACATGTGACAGAGGGCTGATCTCTCAAATTTACAAAGAACTCAAGAAGCTAGTCTCTCAAACACCAAAGGATCCAAATAAAAATGGGTTACAGAACTAAATAGAGAATTCCCAATAGAGGAGTCTAAAATGGCTGATAGACACTTAAGTAATTACTCAACTTCCTTAGCCATCAGGGAAATCAAATCAAAACAACTCTGAGATACCATCTCACTCCTTTCAGAATGGCTAAAATCAAAAACATATAGGACACATTGGAAAGGATGTGAAGAAAGGGGAACACTTCTCCACTGCTGGAGCAAGTGTCAATTCATACAGCCACTTTGGAAATCAGTATGGAAATTCCTCAGGATAATGAGAATCAGTCTACCACAAGACCCAGAAATTCCACTCTTAGGCATATATTCAAAAGATGTGCATTCATACAACACCCTGTTCACAGCAGCATTATTTGTAATACCAAGGACCTAATAGGTGCCCCTCCACTGAAGCCTGGACAGAGAAAATATGGTATGTTTACACAATGGATTACTGCTCAACAGAAAAAATAATGGAATCTTGAAATTTGCAGGTAAATGGATAGCACTAGAAGAAACCATCATGAGTGAGGTAACTCAGTCACAAAAAGACAAACGTGGTATGTAGTCACTCATATGTGGATTTTAGACATGAAGCATGGGAGTGCCAGCCTACCATCCCACCCCCAGTGAGTCTTGGAAACAGGGAGCAACCTAAGAGAGATATGCATGCTACCCTAGAGAAGGGGAATGGGACAGGATCTCCTGAGGAGAATGGGAGCATGGGGGAAGGGGGCAGGGAGCTGGGTATAAGTGAGGGGGAGAAGAAAAGGAGAAAGGGGGACATGGGGAGAAGGAAGGTTGAGTCAGAGCAAGATGAGAGATACCATAACAAAGGGAGTTAGGAGAGATCTGGCGCTAATGAGATCTCCAGAGATGACACCAACTGGCAATCTAAGCAATAGTGGAGAGGCTACCTTAAACTCCCTTCCCCGATTGACATCTACCTTGTATGCCATCCGAGAGACTTCATCCACTGGCTGATGGAAGCAGAGGCAGACACCCACAGCTAAACACTGAACTGAACTCCTAGAACCCAGTTGCAGAGAGGGAGGAGTGATGACCAATGGGTCATAACCTGGTGGGTGAAACCCACAGAAACAAGTGACCTGAACAAGAGAGATCTAATGGACCCCAGATTAATGGCTGAGAGGCCAGCATGGAACTGTTCTAGACCCTGTGAATGTGGATGTATGTAAATCAGAGTATCTGATCAATCACAAACTTGATAAATTTTTATAATGATTATGATTTTGGGTAGAGTCAATATTTTATTTCTCTTTGAAAATAAGCATATATTTCTTATTGTGCAGGTGTCTCCAATAGTTTCATAACTGTCAGTCATGATGAATGTGTAGCTTGAACTGATAACATGCCATGGGTAAGTAACAAATTATAAGTTCATTAAATTTATTACTCTGTGTATTAAATAAGATAAAATTTATTTTATACACTTATAAATAATTCCCCTATATTATTATGTCTTCTTCAAATCATATGAAATACATTTGAGATATACTTTAATAACCAAATATTTGGCTTCTGATTTTACATAATATGTAACTACGTGGTCATTGTGTTTTCATTGGCAAATTATGTTAATTTGGTTATGTTAATGTGGTTAATTATGCTATGTTTTGTATTTTGGTTGCTAAGTCAGTCTCTCAACTTTTAAATATTAACTGTCCAACCTAACTTAATTCTCCAGCAGTGTAATAAAAATGAATGTATGCACACATACACATATTTACACATATGAAGTGGGTAATAGTGTTAAAATGTAAACAAAATAATTCCTGTATGTGTATATATATACATATATATATATTCATGAATATATTTAGAATCTCCTCCTTACACGTGTGTTTAGGAAAGACATATATATGGAGAGAGAGAGAGAGAGAGAGAGAGAGAGAGAGAGAGAGACTGAGAGTCTAAACATAACCTGATCAATGCTGATCAATGTTTCTGTAAAAAAGAACAGGTTATATAATTGTAAGTGAATAAATTCAGAAAAGGATAGTACATGTTAAAGACTGAAGATAAAACAACTGACCTAGAGGTATCAATTTAAACAAATACATTTCAATATTTGATGGGTGGATATCAGCACTGATATAAGTTTTGGGTTCTTTTACAAGTGATAAGCATTCATACTGTACATGAATAATTCTGTGTTGTGAGGCCTACATAAGAAAGAAACAGTTGCTTTGACCTGGTAGTGGTGGTACACACCTTTAATTCCAGCACTTGGGAGTCAGAGGCAGGCAGATTTCTGTGAGTTTCAGGCCAGCATGGGATACAGAGCAAGTGCCAAGATAGGTTGCAAACATACACAGAGAAACCTTGCTCGAAAGCAAAAAATACAAAGAAAAGAAACAGATTCATGTTGAGATGTGTGAAATAACAGCATTTCTTGTCCTTTCCATCGTGTCCTTTTCCTCAGTGGTCAAAGGGTCCCAAATCTTAGACTCCATAGACTCCAATATGTTTCTGGTTGTTGTCAGGTTACAGTTATGTGCCTTTCTCAACTCTTCAGAGTTCCTGCATGGTAGGAATGCTCATGAAGTTTCCTCTGTCCTTAATCAAATTCCTTTTCCCAAGTGCAGGTCTACCAGCTCAACACTGGCCTTTTGAAGGACATTAGAAGGCATTCAGCATGATGTGAGCTTCCAGTATAAACCAGGCTTGATTCCTGCCTCCTCTCTGAATCATCCACATTTAGTCACTGTTGGGCTTAAAAAGGAGAATGTGCTAGTTCTAGCCTCCATGATTTCACACATCTTGAATAACTGGGATTAGTATTATCCTTTAGCTTTATAAATAAAAGGTAGTCTCCCTGTCTAAACAAAGTGCATGAGAGAAAGGATGCCCAGCTACATGTGAGGAGCTAGCTCATTTAACAGTAGTGACAGTCTGTGACTATTGCTTCTATTTCTTTCAGTTCACATACTTAACATCTCTGCCTCTCCCTCATGAGAATATACTGATATATTGTTATATAATATTCCATTTTTCTTCAGAAAAAAATTGTCAAAATACCCCGTGTAGTATCAATATACGATTAGATTTTACTCCAATATCCCTTAGGTAAGGATACAGAAATTTATGAAACCAAAGTTCGAAAACAATGCAATAATTTAACTGACACAAATGGACCTTTGTATTCCATTATAGCTGGCATTCTTGGACTAATTTAGCCATCCAGCATGCAGAGAGAATGGCTGGAAGTCCTGTGAGGCCTTCCTTTCTAGCACACTGTTTTCTTTTGCATATGACATGCATGGCCTCCTTGGAAACTCAATGGGATTTGGTTTTCAGAAATGTAAAACTTCCAAGAAGCTATGTAAGAAGTTAAAATACTCCAGCCAGTTATGGGTTTATGTGGGGTGTAGGACAACTAGGCTACTACTTTATACCTGAAGATTTCATTAGATCTCATTTTCTTTACACTTACATATTGATGATGTAAATGGACTAAGCTTGTGCCTCATTGTCTGTGTAGCCTAAATTATGTTCTATACTATAGACACTACCCAAAAAGCTAGCATGCCGTATTAAAGAGCGGGACAACAAAGTCATCAGGACCATCCTCAGCATCTTTGGTAGATTCTCATAAACCCAAGATGTAGTGTATTCATAGGCTTCTTCTCTTGTAAAACTTTACTATTCATTAATTTTTTTTGGAATTTAAAAGTTAAAATTATCATTTTGGCTTGAGCATAACTTTTTTATTGAGATAGAGATAGAGAGCGAGACAGAGACAGAGACAGAATATGGTTCATAGAGAGGTGAGGAGAATCTGGAAAGGAGAAAAACATGATCAAAATACATTATATGAAAAAGGTTTAAAAGCTAAATTAAAATTATAACATTTTATGAGGTCATGAAACCATCAAGGACTCTGATCACTGTACTTATTATATGGAAAAACTGATCCTGGCCAAACCCATTACATTAAATACATATAACAAATTTTTGTCAAACAATCCTGGATTTTACTTCAGTGAACACTATTGAACAATATCTGTTTTATATATACCTAAGGAAACACTTATCTAGCAAAAGAAATTTGCACTGCAAAAATACAAAACACATATTTAAATGGTACAAAGAAGGAAGCAATTCAGATTAAGTTTTTACTTGAAAACTAAATTGAAACTTGTTATAGAAGTGATATTATCATGTTTCCTAATAAACTTACTGTCAGAAAATGAGGAATGTGTTATAGTTCTAAACCAAGTAGATTTTAACACCAACCAAATTACTATTTATGAAAATGGAGAGTTTCTAATACATTTCCAAGTTGGGGTACTAAATCTTACTCTCATTTATCATTTTCAAAAACAAAAACAAAACCCCTAAACAAAACTTTCTAGATTTACTGAATTTCATTTTGGATTTGTTGATATAAATTGTTGGCTATAGACCTGGAAAATTCAAGTTTTTGGGTATATAAAGTAAGAACATTCTCTATATCAAACACCATGTATTATTTACATCTTGATGTGTATTTCCAAGTGTCTGTTAGAATAAGCCAAGACGTAAAACACATTCTGTGTATTGCCCCCTTGAACCCTACAACTCTTAAGAATACTTTCTCACTTGTTCTTATACTTGCATTTGTTCTGCTTTAAAAAATAGGCACATATGCTGGACATAGTGACACACACCTTTAATCCCATCACCCTGGAGGCAAAGGCAGGCAGATATCTATGAGTTCTAGGCCATCCTTGTCTCCATAGTGAATTCCAGGACTGACAGAGCAACAAAGTGGGAGCCTGTGTGAAAAATAAATAAATAACAACAACAACAACAACAAAAACAGTCATGTGATATCTTAGGATTGGCATTTTCTGAGTGTCAGTTGGTCCTATTGTTATTGCTTGATGAGTAGCTTATTCCACACTAAACGAGAAACACTGGTGCAAAGAATTTGCTACATAATTTATAGTCAAGCTATTGCAGACACAGCAACACTCTTGAAACACATAGTAGAAGCAAAATACAATCCCAACTTGTAAAATGTAGTCAAAAGTTTTCTAGGGTTTCCTTCCTATGTATGAGTTTATATTACATCATATCAAATCAAAACAATCTTTAGGTTTCTATGTTACTGTATATACTGTAGTCAGTCTTTCTGAAGGAATCGAGTTTGTTATTTGGCAAGTTCCAAGGCAGCTATGGTGCCTGCATGTTGGGTAGAAAGCAACTGAATTAAATAGAAAGATATGGAGACTCCTATAACCCTCTATTTTTGCTGGGTATTATTTTCTAGAACAAATTCACCTTTGCAATATTTCAAATTAGCAGAGTTTATCACTCTTGGGAATGCATCTATTCTTAGCTGTAGAAGGAGCTTCAGCAAAACTACTGCTGAGGTCTGAGAATTTCTGATGCTTGAAGAAGCAATCTTATTTGAATGAGCTTCATAGACTTTTTTTTTATTTTTACGAGACAGGGTTTCTCTGTATTGTTTTGGAGGCTATTGGTCCAACCCAGCCTCGAACTCACAGAGATCCACCTGCCTCTGCCTCCCGAGTGCTAGGATTAATGGCGTGCGCCACCACCGCCCGGCCATAGACTTCTTATTCAAAGCCCAACACATGGATAAGATAGCATTCAAAGATACGCTATTCTTGAGAGGCATTTAAATTTTTACCTATTCATTTGACAATTATTTCATGTGGGTTTTGCATACTCATTGTAGATCGATATCCCCTTGAGAAGACAGAGTAGAAATTGTCTCATGCAAATTTGAACTATGGGGAAATGGTTTGTATAAACTTAAGATATGCTTATCAACATTTTATATACAATATATATGTATATATTTAAATAACCTAGAAAATCTGTGTGGCTTAGCCTGAACAACAACCAATTGGTAATTATATGTAAATGTGCCTTTTATTCAATATAAAATTTTCAGTGCAAACCAGAAAGTACTGTAGAATTAGAAACCATTAGAGAGTGGCCAGAACATTTCTTGTATGCATAATGCCACAAGAAAATATACTTAGCTTAGTTGTAACAATAATTCATTTTTTCTCTACAGACTATCTTAAACATCCACACCCAATCCAATACACACACACACACACATACACACACGCACACACACACAATTATCTCAACAACTATCATATATATACACATATCCATTAGGAGTACACTTAATTGTGCTTAATTTTAATAACAGTGTGCTTATCTGGACAGGTTTCTTTTAAATCGTGATTTATTTTCTAAATGAAGAGGCATGGTTGTTATTTAAGACCTTATGTTCCCCACTGGTCACATCTGGCAGACTTTCCAACAGCAGGGAACAATTGTTATTTAAGTTCTAACGTGCCTCACTGGTCACATTTGGGATCTACTTCTGACTGTACTGAAGCTCTTGACTGACTGACAAATAATGTAGTAGTGCAAAAAGCCAATATATTGACATACATACATGTATGCATACATACATACATACAAATTTGTTTACATACATACATGTTCATATTTAAATATATGTATGTGTTTTTAATAAGCATTTTAAAATCTTTATTTTTGACACATCTAAAATAACTTACTAGCTTCCTGAATTGTGAACTCAGGAAAAGCATAGGCACAGACAAACTGGATAAATTGTTATGGAGATCTAGGTTTGACTTGTGAATTAAAAAACAACCATAATAAATTCTCCAACCCAGATGTAGGACTATAAACTGAAGTATGGTCTTCCCAGTAAGATATCCCCTCTAGTACAAAAGTGACACTTTATCTTTTGGGTAACAAATATTTGTGTAATGACCATATCAGTGAGTATGCCAACATGGATAGGGGAAATCCCACAAGGCCTCATTCCCTAGGTATAAGATACAGAAAACCAACATCTGCAATATGAGAAAGGATCAGACCAGTATTCTCCGGCTATCAGCCCTCTGATAGGTTATCGAATCCCAAACACATACGTATAATAGCAACTCTAAATTAATTTAGTAAATTGTGTGTTTGTGTGTATTTAAAGAAAAGATCATGAGTTTGCGAGTGAAAGAAAACATAAATACTAGAAGAATTGGAGAAGAGAGAGGAAGGGGTAGAAATTATGCCAAGACAGTAGTCAAATATAAAATTCTAAAATATGAAAACACAATCTTTTCTTGAGGGTGATAGTATTGTGTTCCAGATTATTGAGTCATTGAATACTCAGTTGGACAAATGGATAGAACCTAATCCTATTGCAAATCATTTCTTTTTAAAAAATTAGACTTGTTTATCTGAGAATACAGGGATATAACTCTTTTGCTTGCTTTCTACACTCATGAGTCATGCTCTGGACTCCACTATTTTATTTTAATAAATGCTGATTCTACTGTGTTATTTTTTACATTGAGTTATATTTTAACTCAATAAAATGTGTACTTTAAATTTTCCAGTTAAACATCTTTTCAGATTCTCTAAGCCCACAAAACTACAAGCTATTAAAGAGTATATGTTATGTTTACCACCCAAAAAAGCCTTCTATGTTTCTTTCCAGTAATTCTTGCACCTCTCTGACGCAAGACACCACTGCTTTATGATTCTACCCTGCAAAGTAGTTCTGGTTGTTTTCAGCGTGAAAATGGAATTTGACAAGATAATTTTTTTGTGTGTTTGGCATTTTTGTCCACCCAGTGTAATAATTTCAAGTTTACCTCATATTATTGTCCTATATGAATAACTCACTCTCTTTTATGTTGTTATTTCTTAAATATACTAGTATATGTATTTATCTAAATCTTCTATCATTAACTTTTTCCATCTGAATTATTTTGAATAAGGCTATAATATTTTTGTAATATTTCATTTATCAAAGAAACTATGTAAAATAGAATTGCTGAGAAACATTTTAAATAAATCTCCATAAACTTCCCCAATATGGTTTTATTAACTTCAATAAACTGCTTTATAGCTGTTTAAAATCACATTTAACATTTGATAATGGCAATTTTTAAGAACTCTTCTAGACATAAGAACATACCATATAAAAGGAAATGTTTATCAATTTTTAATTCTAATGGATAATAGGACTGAATTTGATTTAATAGAAACCTACAATCAATGATTAAACTAAAGTATTTGTGTTCAAATATTTTTGTTGAATATGTGTCAAAAGTTATGTTTGAACATTCCTAAACTGTATGGATAAACTGGAGAATAACATAGTGTCTACAAAAGCAATATGAAAATGTGTACAAATCTGGCCAGTTGAATGACATATAACTGAACAGTGATAGTGTCTCAGAGATTATCTTGGAAGCATATTAAGCAACCACACATGGGCACCACTTTCCTAAAATTTTTAAGAATATCAAGAGATATAAACAGATTTTGAATATAGAGAGAAGATAGTCATAAAGTTAAAGTATTTAAAGTTTTCATACTTTAAGTCCAACATATACTCTGGTAGTCACATTGTAAATCAAGGAAGATAATGAAATCAATTGGAGTGGTACTGCAAAATCCTTGCTGAATGTGTAAGAGATGAAATGAACATCAATGTGAGCTTTACATCTAATTATCAAGTGTGCAAAGAATTGTGAGAGTTACCTGCTACTGCTTTTAGGTTTTGTTTTATTGATTCCTGTATTTGGCATATAAGACACACCATATTGCTAAGCATTAATTATAAAATATGTGGAGATACCTTCATAAGATAGCATCTTTGTGAAACCCTAACCAATGTTTGCTGAGAGGTATGCTGAAGAGAGGGAGCCAACTCCTGACACTGGATGACCGGAAACTGGAAGATGGATAGTCGAGAGATCTAAGCTACAAACAATTAGGACTCGCTAAAAGATAAAAGTCAATGAAATGATTCCTAATGCTATTCTGCTATACTCATAGAGTAGTGCATCAGAGAGGCCTTCTCCAACAACTGATGGAAGCAGATGCAAGAGATCCATAGTCAAACTCTAAGCAGAGCTGTGGGAACTCACAGACGAGAGGAGGAGGGAATATAAGAGTCAGAGGAATCAAGGACACTGGGAGTACACAGCCCACAAAATCAACTAAGCAGGGCTCATAGGGTCTCACAAAACTTTAAGAGGCAATCATGGAGCCTGCAAAAGTCTGCTCTAGGTCCTCTGCGTATATGTTATGGTCAGGTAGCTTAGTTTTCTTGTGGGACTCATACAGTAGTAGTAGGTTTTTCTCTGACTCTTTTTCTGCTCTTGGGACCTCTTTCCTCCCAGCCTTGATAGGAGGGTTTGTGTTTAGTTTTATTGCATCTTGTTATTTCTTGTTAGGTTGATATCCATGAAAGTCCTGCTTTTTTTTTTTTTCTGGAGGAAAGAGGAGGAGGAGTGGAAATGTGTGACAGGAAGTGGGGCATGGAGGGGTGAAGGGAGGAGAAAGTGTGTTCAGGATGTATTGTATGAGAAAAGGGATGAAAGGGGGTGTTGAAGATAACAGGAGGTTAAAGTTTCTTTTTTCTATGTGCATCGGATTGGAGTGTTCACTCTCCAGCCTTCCTCAGGTAGACACAATTGCATGGCTACATTTATGTGTAAATTTAGAGCCTTTAAATTTTTCACAGCAAGTTCTTCTCAGTTTTTTGGAGTTAAGATTTTCAGGGTGGGTTTCTAGTTTGGAAGAGAAGAAGATGATGTAATTATTGTAGTAAAGATAATTCCTTTCTAAAATGCATAGACTTCAAAAAAAGTTCAATATCTCTAAAATATGGATATTTACATAAACTGTCAATATATGTCAAGGTTGCAAACTCTCTTTGATTTTTTGCTACCTATGGGAAGCAATAAATTGCTTCTGATTTTAAAAAATGTGTATCTTACTTCATGCATGATGAAATAACTGGCTATGAGTGTTTTATCTTCTCTTTAGCTATATCTAAGGGAAAGGAAATACAAAAACTGGCCGTCCCTACTGCCTCAAAGCCTCAGGAATTAAGAAAGTAATAGATATGTAGGACAGGTGTGGCACATGTCTTTGATCCCAGGACTTGGGAAATAGAGGTAGGAAGAATCTCTGGGAGTTGGAGGCCAGACTAAACTACCAAGCAAGTTTCAGGCCAGTCAGTCAGGGCTGTTACACAGGGAAACCCATTTTTTATTAAAAATAAAAGAGAAGAAACTAGTAGATATTCAGAACAGAATGGATACCAAATTCTCGAACACATCAGAAGATTAAAGATGATAACAGTACAAAAGTTTATGTTCTTATTTTCTATTTTTTAATTTAAATTAGAAACAAGGTTGTTTTACAGGTCAATCCCAGTTCCCTCTCCCTCCCCTCCTCCCCTGGCCCTCAGTAACTCCCTATCACATCCCCTTTCTGCTCTTCAGGGAGGGTGAGGCATTCCATGGGGGATCTTCAAAGTCTGTCATATCCTTTGGAGCAGGGCCTAGGCCCTCCCCCGTGTGTCTAGACTGAGAAAGTATTCCATTGGCTCCCAAATTCCATTCATATACAAGGGATAAATACTGATCTACTACTAGAGGCCACATAGATTGCTGAGGCCTTCTTACTGACACCCTGCATTCAGGTGGTCTGGATCAGTCCTATGTTGGTTTTCCAGATGTCACTCTGGGATCAAGGAGCAGACCCTTGTTCAGGTCAGCTGTTTCTATGGGTTTCATATTCTTAAACAACTGAACATGTATGATGAGTCTCCCTTTAAGATGAGTCTAGTATGTTCTACAAAGGGAGTTCTATAGCTTTGATGAGATCTGTGTAGAAGTTCATGATGGAAGTTTCCATGGTTGAAAGAGTAGCAGGGATAGTATAATATCATCGAGAAAACTGACCCATTTAGGGATGTGTAGACAGTCACACTAGAATCCCCATATATCAGTGTTCCTGGTTCTATACTCTTTTCTCTCAGACAAAAATAGGATTATGGAGTGAGTGATCCTGAAGCCGTATTCAGGTCATCATACAGTGTCCACTAGCCAGCAGTCACCTGTCAGGCCTGTTTCCATGAAGCTACTGTCAATTGAAGCCTTGCTTACACATGGTATGCCCTAAAGCCATGTGACAGTACCCTAAGCTCCAGGTCAGTGGCAAAAGAGCAGGTCCAAAGGGATGTTAGAAGATTTATAATGAACTTACTTTCTTTCTGTTTTCTAGTCAGGGTGTTGATATGGCTTAGTTTTTCCCACTCAGGATCTAAAAGCCGATATGCAATGGTAGGTTTCAGTTGCCAAGTTTTCTTTTTTAACTGTGAGACTGTCTCCACTCAAGGCCATGCATGCATGGATCCACATGCTTTGTAGTTTCATATTAAGGTTTGTAATTTACAATAAATTAATTTTTAACTTTGCATGGAGTATGAAGTTTTCATTTTGTTTCACACTCCTATATATACAGATTCAAAGATATAGCATATGTAATTGTAAAATGAATTCTTCTTGTTGTATTGTACCTTAACACGTTTGGGAAAATGAAGGGTGTGTAACCAAAATATATTGTATGAAAAAAATTCTTAAAATTTTTAAGTATATATGTAACTGTTTTCACATTATCCATTCTACTCTAATTATCTTTATATTTTTTTCAATACACAATATGTTGCTTTAGCTTTTTAAGAAGCCTAGAAATAAGGCTCAGTGTATCAAATTTATTTTGAGACTATCTTGGTTCTCAATGTCATTCACATTTTCCAACAATTTTCAAAATCAATATTGCAATTTTCACAAAGCATTCTAAATTTGGAATGTGATTGTGTTGGATCATTTTTTGAAAAACAGCATTAAATTGTACAGTCTGTTATTATTTTATTGATTGAGGGTTTCATTAATTTCTGTTTAGCATTTTCTGGCCTTATTGTGCTTACTTATTTGTGATGAGCACAGACATGTCTTATTTCTAATACTAAAAAAGAAAAGTAATCAATATAATATCACAGACAAGAAGCTCTATCAGGCTTGGCAGCATCTATGTGGATTAAATGTTGGAAAGTTGAGACTAATTCATTATCCATAACAAACCCAGGCAGATAAAGACCCCCTCCAAAGATTTGCTCACAGCCCATTTTGAAAAAATGAACTATAAAAAACAAACAATACAGTTATTTTTGTCACATAAGTCTTAGAAATATTTTATATACTCAAGGTAAATTATAACTATAGCAACATCACTGATGATGCTACATTTACAATGAACTCTTTTCTGGAAAGAGCCATAGACTAGACACTGAATAGAGATAGTGTCCAAAGAGAAGCTGTGATGTATTCACTTTACTGCTTCTAATTTGAAAATGTGTATTTTAGGTGCTTCGGGTACCTTAAAGGTTGAAAATGTTGCTTAAAAGCCTCAAAGCCTTTCTTTACTTAGACTGCAGAGGGCACAAGGTCTTTGTACTCACAGATATGTACTAAGAAAAACAGGAATGTTATGTGCTCAGGCTTGTCTTTTCAGGGACAGGGCACATGCATACTGTTTTATACCCAGAAGGCTGGGATTTGATGTTTTCAATAACCTGAGGACTCATGCAGGCTGTAGGGCCGGTTACACCTGAATCCCCAGACTACAATGTTTATCCAATGCTCTCATTCCTTAGGCCTTTATCTTCAAGATTGCTTTTCAGTAAATAGAAGAGATCCTTAGAGGAGATGAGGCATGTACTTTGTAGCTGGGTGACCTTGAAAATATCTGCATTACTGAGACAATACCAGATCCTCAAACCAGATCCTTCCATGGGCCTTTAAACTGCCTTAAGATTTGTTGTGCACATGGAATTGAGATAATTGTTACCAGGAAACATTTTTCAAAAACTGCACTGTATTTATATGTCCAAAACTTAAACATGCCAGTGTCAAACTCTGGAAGTTTGATGCAGCCCAGCTAACTAAGTTGTGTTGAACCAAATTTTGCTTTTTGCCACCTTTCATGGATAACTTGTTGGCCAATGATAGCAATTTGCAGGGATCCCACAATAAACTTTGGGCCATCTTTTGAAAATTATTTATTAGGTTTTCAAGTTTATCTTCTCCAGTTTCCTGCTTAATGGAGTGTGTACTGCTTTCCCATGACTGGAAAAATAAATGACCATAACACAGAAAGAATAGCAACTTGCTTTGTCACACTTCCAGGAGGAGCATGCACACTGTGTGACTCTTTAGTGTTATGATTGTAAATACAGGGTCTTTGTGCCTGCAGTGCAGTGGGTGTAGATGCACATTGTGTGTGCCTGAAGTACTGTGGAAACAGATGCACACTGTGTACATCTGCAGTTCTGTGGATGCAGATAGACAGTCTGTGTGCCTGAAGTGCTATAAAGATAGGTACAAGGTCTGTGTGCCTGTAACGCTATGGATGTAGATGCACACTGTGTGTTTCTGCAGAACTATGGATGTACATGGAGGGTCTGAGTGTCTGCAGTACTATGGATGTACACAGAGGGTCTGTGTGTCTGCAGTGCTGGAGATCCAGTTTCAAAATCTGTGTGCCTGAAGCGGTATGGATGTAGAGACAGTGTCTGTGTGCCTGCAGGGCTATGGATATAGATACACACTGTGTGTTTCTGCAATGCTGTGGATACAGAAGGACAGTCTGTGTGTCTGTTGTGCTATAAATGTAGATACAGTGTGTGAGCCTGTAGGGCTATTAATGTAGGTGCATACTGTCTATTTCTGCAGTGCTGTGGATGTTGATAAAGGGTCTGTGTGCCTGTACTGCTATGGATGCAAATGCACATTGTGTGTTTCTGCAGCGTTGTGGATGTAGGTAGATGCCTGCAGTGCTTCTGGTGCTTGATGCAAGGACTTGGCTTCCAGATATACTCCATTGCTTGCCTCTGTTTTCAATGGATATTTTGTGATTGGTATTTCTATATCTGTTTCTTATCTTCTTCTCATTGAAGACACCAGCCAAATTGTATTATGGCCCATTGTATAACACTGCAAACCTGGGATTCTCATATTTACTTTGGGTGACAGTATCTTCCTAAAATGTGAACAGGAGAAATCCCAGCACACAAGGTCTCAACTCTGCACACACACACACACACACACACACACACACACGAGAGACAGAGAGAGAGACAGACAGACAGACAGACAGACAGATACACACCACACACACACACTGACACCCAAAAATAAAAACCAATGAAAAATAACCAAGGAGTGCTGAGAGTAGGACAAACAAGTCTTCATCAGGGAAGAGCATGCTAACTGATTATGCAGTTCCAAATGGTCAGCACTAGAAACAAAAATACACATAGTTCTATACAAACTGAGTACCTTGTACTTACAAATTTAGGAAAATATATGGAATATATACATATACACATTATAAACACACACACATATGTAATAACAAATAATTTTAAAAATCCAGAAATTTGAAAAAGACCAAGAATAACTATGTGAGAGGGTGAATGAAGAAAAGGAAAGGGAGAGATGATTTCATCATGTTATAATTTCCAAAAAAGAGAAAAAATTTAGAAAAAAAAAGATATTCAGATATAGAAGATGTCAGAGGTTTTGAAGAACAACCAACCTAGCAGCACTGAACTGACTAGGAAACCAAGCATTCTTAATGTACATACTAATCTTGTCACTTACTTGTGGGTTACCTGGAGTAAGACCTTTACATGTCTCATTTGTACATTTCTACATATGGAAAAGACAGTGGTAATATTATCAACTACCTCTTATGGAATGAGAAGGAAACTATTTGAAAAGAAATAAAAGGGGTGATTAAGGTGTCTCATTAGCGCAGTAGGTAGCATTTCACTCTCATGTTTATGAGGAGGGTCATGAGCAGGAACAAGAGATTGTCATTGGAAGTGAATATGATCACATTAACTCATACAAATAAAAAGATCATAATGGGACCAATCAGTTTACATAATAACAATATACAAATATTAAAGTAACACATAGGCTGGGCATAGTGGCATGAAAGTGTAATCCTAGCATCCAGGATAATAAGTGAGGAAAATTGAAGGGTTGGAGCCAGTTTTGGCTACAGAGTGAGTGAGGTAAGTTTATATAGAACTTACCTCATATAGAAAGAAGCAGCCTAAAAATTAAACATAAATCATTTCCTCTATAATCTACCCATAATATACTAATTAATATATCTAAAAACTATTTACTAATATGTTAAAATAAAAATATAATTTTGAATTCCCTGATGTCTTTTGATGATTGAACCTGAATCTAGTATCCTCTGTGTGTGGTTTTATCCTCTAATATTGATTTGCCAACCTCACCTACATGATTTTCTTGCTAAATAAATAAAGTCTTGTTACTATGGAGGACCAAACATGACATACACAAATTTAATAAGATAGGAATATTTACTGAGGCTACACATGTCACAAGTATTTTCTGATTTTTATGAAAGAAAATTCAGTCTAAAAATATTAAATTGGATGTAGATTTGTTTTTGACGTGACAAGAAAATGACAAACCATACATGTTTTTCTGAGGCCAATGCATGAAATGTCAGTGGAATTATGGATTCAAAATAATACCTCCTATTTCTCACTAAGTGACAGTTTGTCATATGGCAAAATGATTTTGTCTGTACTGCCACTTCTGTCTTGAAGAGTGAATTGCTTTTTGGAATTTAGAATTTGGTAGACAAAAATATTGCTTAATATCTATGTTTTTTATCTTCCTATACTGAATTTTCAGTTGTACATGACTGGAGATGATGGTAAATATATAAGGGATATAAAGCTTGACAATATGGACAGAACCAAGAAAATGCACTGCTAATACAATGTTGAAATTATCAGTGGTGATAGATGATTCCAGCTTCAAAGGCCAGAGAAATGTGAAGATCTTTTCCTCCTATGTTGATGTACTTGAAATTCTGTGGGTAATTATTTTCTGAACAGCATAAAGAATGTGAAGATTGGTTTCTACTTTGATAACAAACTCAGTTGTCCAACCACAACCCCTCTACCTTAAAACAACAAACTCCTAACTTAAAAGTTTACCGGGTGATTTTGAAAGGTCAGTAGTAAAATCCCAAATGTTTTGTTAATGGGCACACATATGTACAATATTCCAATCCATTCTATAGTAGCAAAAGCGTGGTATCTGCAGTTGTATTTTAATTTTTAAAGCTGCACAGTTCCAGAAAATTCCAAGTTAAGGTCTGAAAGATTAAGAGAATCTGACATCTGAGTGCTTTGCTTCAGTGATATTTACTAGGCTGAGCTGATCGCTCTTTGGGAAAGCTGCTTGTGAAACAATTGTTAGGACCTCAGTTCAGTTCTCCAGAATCCAAACAAAAGCTAACACAAACACTTGTACTTGTAACTCCAGCACTCTTGCAGTGAGATTAGAGGAAGGGAGCAAAGAATCTCCAGAAGCTCACAAGCCAGAGAGGCTGGCATACACAGTAAAGAACAATCAATTGCCTTGTCTCAAGCAAGCGGAAGGAGAAGCCAACTCTCAAGGTTATATGCATCCTGGCACATGAACACACACATTCAAACAATGAGTATACACAGGGAGGGAGGGGAGAAGGGAGGCAGAGAAGGGAGACAGACAAATTTTCAAAATAAGATTTTTCTATTTGAAGGAAAAATCTAAAGAAAAGGGTACACCATCCTGAACTGTAAGCCATGTATTTATTAAATATGAATACTGGAAAACATTGAAGAAAAAGTGAAGGCCAAATGCTGGATAAAAAATCAAGAACATATGATCCCTTTTCAAAAATATTATGAAACACTAAGGCCTTCATAATTCCCATAGTTCTCTGAAATGCAGGAAACTGCCACAAAATTAAGGAGCATAATCATAGAAACATCCAACAAAATCAACTCCGATACTTGGGGAATATTCATTCTAATTTGCTGTTACCTGCTACACGTTTTTAGGGTAACCCATCTGTTTGGAACAGATGCCAAATCCCACCACAAAGAATAGTGTGTGCTCCAGTCATCTGCAACGGGACCAAGAGAAAGAACAGCAGCCTGGCTGCACAGAGTGGATTATTGTCTTACCAAAGTGTTGGAATAGGAAAGCAGTCTAGGTTTGTCCTCAGAAGGATATTTTACATCATGACTAATGTCATTATCTCCATCTGCCTTGGTATGGCATGGGCCTGGGAATCAGCTAGCATCTTTTTATGGAATCTTATGAACAGCCCTATTATCATGAAATAGGTCGGGGGAATTGTGTGGCGATTTTGTATTCCAGATCTGGAATTTCTGGCAAACACTCCAGCTGTGTTTGACATGAAGAATCAATATTCTACATAAGCTCATTCTGCTCATGCTGAAATGCTTTCATGAATCTCTTGACTGGGTAAGATGCTTTTATGAAAATTACTAATATTGACTCAGTAGAAAAAGATACAAAAGCCATTTGCTTAAGCATTTTGGCAACATTCCCATGAAACATTTTGAAGAATACTATTAGGATCTTCCATTGTACCTCTTATTGCAGTACAATTTCAAAAACTATACACACACGTTTCCTGCTGGTTTATCAAGAAAATTTGTTTATAACCATCATATAGATGCTTGTTTGAAAATCTAAATAGAATACCTAGGGATGATTACTGTTCAAAATATTTTCAACTTTTCCATTAAATTACCTTGTACGGTAACTTCATCCTCAAAGGAGTAGGTTGGATAAATCAGAGTAAATTGTGTTTGCAAGCATGAGGTCTGACATATGTTTATGTTAATAAGTCTGCATGGTGAAATCGGGGAGAAAACAAGGGATTTTCAAAGTTTATGTGCTAAAAGCGAAATGCCATATGCCCAGCACCCTCCCACCCAAATCTTCTTAACCCCTAGTAAATAATGACCAAATAGCCTGGAAACTGGCCCAAAACATACACAAGCATCAATTTCCTATGGCCTCTTAAGTTATAGAAGGCAAGAAACAGACTTTATAGTATCACATATAAAGGGAAGCTGCAAGTATATTTTGCTATGGATTTTACTGCTACAGGAACAAAATCAATTTCACAAGTTGTAAGTTCAAATGATTAATAGACAATAAAGGCATGACTGAAGACAGATTGCATTTAACATGTTTTCTCAATATGTGTATATTAGGCATAGTTATAACTATGCATATCCATGAGAACTTTAATAATTTACTAAAAAGTGTAATTTTAGTAGAAGAATTATCATTATTCAAAATTCCCCAGCATACCAACTCCTTTTTAATGTGACCTATTTTCTATTCTGAAACTGTGACTGGTGCCCTATACATGCTATAGGTATTCTTGTATTCTTGCTGAATGATTAACACACACACACACACACACACACACACACACATATATTATATATAGTAAAAATATTTTCCTGTTTTAAAATCTTAATTAAGATAACAAGTATTTTATTTTGACTAAGTCAGTTTTGTTTTTGTCTGTTTGAAGAACAAGTTTTAAAATTAGAAGCATATATTCTCCTTGAACACTAAAGGTCCACCTCCTACATTCCAGCCCTCCCAGAGAGATCGCTTTCACTCTGGAACAGCCAGGCCAAAACAAAGGCTTCTATGCCTGTCTTCTATGTAATCCTGAGCTTCTGCTTATAAGACAGGTGTAAACCTTAAAGTGTTTCTGCAGTCACAGCTGAAAATTTAACTATTTTTCTTGAGACTTGGTTTTGAATGCATGGCCTATGACCAATATCATGTGATTAAGAGGTAAACAGAAATATAAATGAATAGTCCCAACTATTGGTTCATTTAAGGTCCTTAGCTGAAAAATAAGGAAAAGTCATTCAACTATTTCAAATGAAGTTTTCTGAGTGGGTCATTATTTCACAAAGTTAAATACCATGAGTTCATATATTAGAAGATCCAAGAAAAGTTAAGGAAACTTTGTGTACACAAATAATTAATAAGATAACTTTTTCTACTCTTCCTTTTTTGAGATTATAATATAATAACAATAATATTCTCTTTTCTCCCTCAAGGCCTTCCTATATAATCCTTCCCCCTATCATTCAAATTGATGCCTTCTTATTTTCACTAATTTTATTGCACACATACAAGTGCTTGTTACTGTGAGTTCATATGAGCTTTGCTCATGCTGATTTAGAAGGCTTTGTTTGCTTGATGTCATCTGTTGTGCCACTTATTACATAGGGTGCTCTGATATCTGAGATAAGGGATCTAATGAAGACTTCTCATTTAGTGCTCAGTATTCCAAGGTCTCTCATTCTCTGCATATTGTCTGATTGTAGGTCTCTGCAATTGTTCTCATCTGTTGCAGGAAGAGGCTTCTCTGATGATGGTTGAACAAGATACTGATCTAAGAGTATAACAGAAAGTCATTAAGAGTCTATTTATAATTACATGTATGGTTGAGCCCACAAAAGTCTCCAAGCCCAAAAGGGTGGAGATAGGGAGATTAGCACAGATGAGGATAAAAGAAAGTGAAAGAGAAAGTATGCTCACTTTGGAAGCCTGCCATGCTTCTGACCTTTCAGCTTGTGTGTAAATTCTTTCTCTGGTAAATAAATACATTATATTCCATATTACATTGACCTCCCTTGACAATTACACTTTGCTTTCCTCTTTTAGACAGTATAACTTGGTTTTCCTCTAAGCCTCTTGGCTATTTAGCCTCTAGTTCTTGGTCACTCAAGCAGTATATGGTATGGGTTATTTCTTACAGATATAAGTCAAATAAGTTATTGATTGGTTGTTCCCCCAAGTTTTGTGCCAATATTGCGCTAGCATAACTTGAAGGTAATACACCATTGTAGATCAAAGGATTTGTAATTGGGTTGATGTCTTAGTTAGGGTTTCTATTGCTGTGAAGAGACACCATGACCACAACAACACTTATAAGGAAAACATTTAATTGTGATGATTCACTTACAGTTAAGAAGTTCAGTCTGTTTTTACCATGGTGGGGCAGGGTAGCACACAGGCATACATAGTTCTGGAGAGGTGGCTGATAATTTTACATCTTGCAGGCAACAAGGAGTGATACTGGGCAGTATCTTCAGCATATATGAGATATCAAAGCCCACATCCTTCATGGCATACTTCATCCCAAAAAGACCACACTTACTCAAATATGGTGACACCTCTTAATAATGCCACCCTGCTTGGGGCCATTTCCTTTCAAACTGCCACATTTGGTGGTTATGTTTCTCTCTTGCAAGCATGAAGAGTAACTCTCTGTACTGAAGATGCTAGAACATAGGGGTGATGGCTGTAGGTGAGTTGTATGAGTTTTCATCAGCAATGGGAACTTGTCAGTTTGTGGAGAGCAACCTACAGTACTGAGTTGTTTGAGCATTCCCACAACTAACAACTCATGTAGCTATAATCCAATGCCATCCCCAATCCAACAATCATCTATCCATCCATCCATCCATCCATCCATCCATCCATCCATCCATCCATCCATCCATCCATCTATCCATCCAAACTACCTATTTTATTTCTGTTTTGTAATGAGATTTATTTTTTTCCTCTAGTTCAGCAGTTCTCAACACATGGTTCACAACTCTTTTGGGTTTTGAATAGCCCTTTCACAGGACTTGCCTAAAGCCATCTGCACTTGAGATTTTTATACTATGATTCATAACACTCACAAATTACAGTTATGAAGTAGCAACAAAAGTAATTTTGTGGTTACTTGTCAACACGACATGAGGAACTGAAATAAGGGCTCACAGCATTAGGAAGGTTGAGAACCACTGCTCTAGTCCCTTCCTCTATACCTGCTCTCTATAATTCTAGAGATCACAGCTTGATTATCATTGACTTAACAGCAAATATACACACATAAGCAAATATGTCCTATTTTCTCTTGAACTTTTAACATGAAAGAGTGATGGATTTTGGCAAAGGCTTTTTTTGGCGTCTAATAAATATTCATGTGGTTTTTGAGTTTTAGTTTTATATATGATGTATTATATTTACTTTTTACCTATGGTGAACCATCCCTGCATCTCTGAGTTTAAGCCTGCTTGAAAAATATGGATGATATTTCATAAGTCTTCTTGGATTTTGTTTGTAAGTATTTTATTGAATATTTTTATATCTAATTTATATGGTAAATTGTTGTACAATTTGATTTTTGGGACTTTACATGGTTTAGGCATCAGGGTAACTGTGAATTCATAAAATGAATTGGGTAATGTTCCTTTTGTTTCTATGTTGTGGAACTAATTTGGGGAGTATTAGCATTAACTCCTTTTTGAAAGTTTGGTGCAATTCAGTAATAAAAGCATCTAGCTCTTGGCTTTTTTTTGGTTGGGAATCTTTTATTGACTGCTTCTATTTCACTAAGGGTCATAGGTCTGTTTATGTTATCTATCTGGTTTTGGTTTAACTTTGGTACGGAGTATCTATTGGGAAAATATCCATTTCATTTAGATTTTCCAATTTGGTTTTTAAGTATGTCATTGTTCTCTAGATTTCCTTTATGTCTGCTATTATAATTCCCATTCTATTTATAGTTTTGTTAATCTGGTTATTCCTTCTGTACTTTTTAGCTAATTTGGATAAGTGTTTGTCAATTTATATTAATTTTCTCAAAGCACAACTTCATTGTTTCATTTTTATTTTGTTGTTTTTTTATAATTTTGTTTCTATTTTATTGATTTCACCCCTGAGCTCCATTTTTCTTTCCATCTATTCATTTTGTATCTAGCTCCTTTTTGTTGTTGTTGTCCTGGAACTTTCAAGCGAGCTTTTAAGTTACTAACATAAGTTCACTTTAATTTTCTATGTAGTTAATTAGTGCTATGAACTTGCCTTTTAAAACAGCCTTCATTGTGTTCCATAAGTTAGTGCATGTTCTATATTCATTTTGATTCAATTCTAGAAAGTATTTAATTCCATTCTTTATTTATATATTTACCAATATTTCACACAGTACAGGTTTATTCAGTTTCCATGAGTTAAAAACCTTTCTGTTGCTTTTGAATTCAGTTTTAATCCCTGGTAGTCAGATTGAATGCATGGTGTTATTTCGATTTTCTTGAATCTGTTGATTTTGTTTTGTTTCCAAGTATGTGGCTAATTTTGGAGATAGTTCCCTGAGTTCCTGAGAAAAGGCAATATTATTTTCTGTTTAGATGAATATTCTGTATGTATCTGTTAAATCCTTTTGGTTTACAACTTCTTTATTTAGCTTCATCATTTCTCTGTTTTGATTATGTCTGTATGACATGCCTACTAGTGAGATAGGGGTATTGAAGTCTCCTAATATCAGTATGTGAGTGTCAATATGTGATTTAAGCTGTAATTATGATTCTTCTACTTTGTATTTGGGACATATATGTTAGAGTTTAAATAATCTCTTGGTGGATTTTTCCTTTTCACGTATAAACTGTCTTTTCCCATCTCTTCTGATCAGTTTTGGTTGGAAATCTATTTTGTCAGATATTAAAATTGATATACCCTTTTAATTTTCTTAGGTCCATTTCTTTAGAATACCTTTGTCTAAACCTTTGACCCTGAGGTAATGTCTATCTTTGATGTTAAGGTATTCCTTTGCTTGCAGCAGAAGGATGCAACCTGTTTTGCATACTTTTTATTAGTCTGTCTTTTTATTCAAGAATTGGTACCATTGATGTTGAGAGATACCACAGAACAATGATTGTTGTCGTGTGTGTGCGTGTGCATGTGTGTGTGTGTGTGTGTGTGCTTCTTGTGTGTGTGTATGAACTTGAGTGTGGATCCTCTCTTTTGACTTTGCTGCTCTGAGATTGTGAACTCCTTGTGTTTTCTTGGATGTAGTTAACAACTTCAGGTTGCAATTTACCTTTAGTACTTTTGAATGGTTGGGCATGTAGAACAATATTTCTTAAATTTGATTTTTTATGGAATGTCTTAATTTCTCCATCAACAGTGGTTAAAGTATTTCTGTGTATAGTAGTCTTGGCTATCACATCTGGTCTCTTAGAGTCCACAGAAGATCTGTCCAGGCTCTTTCAGCTTTTAGATACTCTCGAGAAATTAGGTATCATTTTATAGCTCTGCCTTTATATGTAACTAGGTCTGTTTTCTTTCACAGTTTTCATATTATTTTTGTTCTGTATATTATGCATGTGTGTGTGTGTGTGTGCGTCCGCATGCACTTGTGCATTCAAATAGATTTTTGTCTCATAATATTACCTATGGACTACAGTTTTTTCTACCTCCATTCCTCCCAACGTCCATGAACACATTTCCCTGCCATGATTATTATGTGCTGAGGAACATTCTTTTCTGATCCAATCTAGTTGGTATTATCCATGCTATTTGTACTTTGATAGGCACCCCCTTCTTTTATTTAGGAAATTTTTCTTCTATAATTTTGTTGAAAGCATTTTCTATGCATTTGATCTGGGATTTTTATTTTGTCTATTCCTGTTATTCTTATATTTGATAATTCCATACTGTTTCAGATTTCCAGGATGTTTTGTGCCCAGAGTATTTTAGATTTAACATTTTCTTTGACCAAGTATCCAGTTTTGCTATCATTTGTCAATACCTGAGATTCTCTTCTGTATCTTGTATCTTGTATGTGCATCTTGATAGTGAAGCTTACCTCTGTGTTTCCAATCATTTTTCATTTCCAGATTTCAGTCAGTTTCACTTTCTTTATTGATTCTATGTTCACTTTCAGAGTTTGAATATTTTATTTCTTTCCTTCTACTGTTTGTTTGTGTTTTCATGGATTTCTTAAAGGGATTAATGCATTTCCTCTAAAGTACCTCTATCATATTCATATAGGCTGTTTCAAAATATTTTTCTTGTATATCAAATAAATGGGAATATTCAGGGCATGTTGTAATAGGGTTACTGAACTCTAAGGGACAAATTGCCTTGGCCATAATTGTTTGTACTTTTCAGATAATATGTAGATATCTGATATTAGAAAGATTATAATTATAGGTGCTCTTATCTGGTCTTGTTTTTGTTGGGTAGGTGGTTTGTTCCTTGGTTTCTGTTTCTTCTCTAGTTGTTTGAATATTGTTGTGGCGATTATAATTATCTTAATGGAAATGGTCTAAAAATAATGCGAATTTAAAAGTAATATTCTGCTTAACTCTTGATGACATACTTGTAATATGCTTCCCACCATGTTTAACTTTAAACTTGGATAAACTTGATGATAATGATAATGATGATGATATTGTGTTGTAAGCAACTATGTGTACCTGGTTATTTTTTCAATGCTTTCCCTACAGACATGGGGTCTCCACAAACTCATTTGTGCACTTGGGACAAATACTGATTCCACTGCCAGAGGCCCCATAGACTTCCCAGGCCCCCCAAATGACACCCACATTCAGGAGTGCTGGTTCAGTCCTATTGTGGTTCCCCAGCTGTAAGACTGGGGTCCATGAGCTTCCATTTACTCAGGTCAGCTGTTTCTTTGGATTTCCCTAAAATGGTCTTGACTTCTTTGCTCATCCCTCCTTCTCTAAAACTGGATTACAGGAGTTCTGTTGAGTGCTTAGGTGTGAATCTACTTCTGATTCCATCAGCTACTGGATGAAGGCTCTAAGATGGCATTTAAGTTAGTTGTCAATATGATTTATAGGAGAAGGGCAATTAAGGTAGTCTCTCCTCCATTGCTTAGAATCAGAGTTGGCGTCATCCTTGTGGGTTTCTCGGGATTCCCCTGTGCCAGGTTTCTTGTAAGCACATAAGAACCTCTTCTATTAAGGTATCTTTTTCCTTGATCTCCTTTTCTGTTCTTCCCTCAACTCAAACTTCATGATCCCTCATGTTTTCCTCCACCCTCCCTTTTTTCCCTCCTTTTTCTTCTATTTGTCGCTTTCATCATGTTGGGGGGTGTCCATGTGTGTCTCTCATAGGGGCTTCCTTGTTTCCTCCCTTCTTTGAGATTGTGGATTGTAGGCTGTTTATCCTTTGCTCTGTGTCTAATATCCACTTATGAGTGAGTACATACAATGTTTTTCTTTCTGTGTTTGGGGTACTTCACTTAGTATGGTTTCCATTCATTTACCTTCACATTTCAAGATGCCATTGTTTTTTTACTGCTGAGTAGTAATCCATTGTGCAAATGTTATAGGCAGAACCTGGAAGCAATCTATATGCCCCTCAACTGAAGAATGTATAAAGAAAATGCGGTACATTTGTACCCTGACTCTCTTTTATTACTAGAATCCACTTTAAATAAAAAACCTCTGTGCTTTTGATAGAAAATATTTTAATTTTATGAATGTGGATGCCTTTATGTTTGGGGCATAGATATTCAGAATCGAGACTTCATCTGGTGGATTTCTCCTGTGATTAATATGAAATGACCTCCTTCATCTCTTTTGATTGATTTCAGATTAAAGTCTAGTTTGTTAGATATTAGGATTGCTACTCTTATTTGATTATTGGGTCCATTTGATTGGAAAATATTTTCCCAAGCCTTAACTCTGAGCTAATATCTGTTTTGAAGCTGAGGTGTGTTTCTTGTATGCAGCAAAAGGATGGATTCTGTCTTTGAATCCATTCTCTTAGCCTGTGCCTTTGGATGGGAAAGTTAAGACCAATAATACTGAGGGATATTAATGACCTTTGAGTGTTCATTCTTGTTTGTTTTGGAATAGTTGTTGTTGGTGTAATTGTTTAAGGATTTCCACCCCTTTTCTCTTTTAGCTGTTGGTAAAGTGAGATTATATATTGCCTGTGTTTTTCTGGTTGTAGTTAACTTCCTTGGATTGGAGTTTTCTTTCTAGAACTTTCTGTAGGGCTGGGTTTATGGATATGAATTGTATAAATCTGTTTTTTTTCATGGAATATCTTGTTTTCTCCATCTATATTGATTGAAAGCTTTTCTGGGTATAGTAGTCTGGCTGGCATCCGTGGTCTCTTAGTGTTGATAGAATATCTATCCAGGACCATCTGGCTTTCAGAATTTCCATGGAGAAGTCAGGTGTAATTCTGATAGGTTTGCCTTTATATGTTATTTGACTTTTTCTTAGCTGCTCTTTACTAAAATTCAAACCACACATAAAACCTCACACACTTATATTGGGAGACTTCAACACCACACTATCACCACTAGAAAGAACTACCAGATGGAAACATAACAAATAAACAAAGGAACTAATAGAAGTTATGACCTAATTGGGTTTAACAGAAATCTATAGAACATTCCATTCAAAAGCAAAAGAATATACCTTCTCCTCAGTGCTACATGGAACCTTTTCAAAAGCTGATCACATACTTGGCAACATATCATACCTCAACAGTACAAAAAAATTGGAATAACATCAAGTATCATATCAAACTACCAAGCTTTAAAGTTAGAATTCAACAACAACACAAACTGAAGAAACAATAACAAAGTCATGGAAATTGAATAATATGCAGTTGCACCACTCTTGCACCACAGAAGAAATAAAAAAGAAATTAAAGACTTCATAGAATTCAATGAGAATGAAGATACAAAATAGCCAAACTTATGGGACACTCTGAAAGCAATGCTAAGAGGAAATTTTATAGCACTAGGTGCACACATGAAGAAACCGGAGGATAGTTACACTAGAGAATTAACAGAACAACTGAAAGCTATAGAACAAAAAGATGAAAACTCACCTAGGAAGAGTAGATGCCAGAAAATAATCCAATTGAGGGCTGAACTCAATAAAGTAGAAACTAGGAAAATGATTCAAAGAATCAATATAACAAAGGGTTGATTCTTTGAGAAAAATCAGCAAAATACACAAACCGCTATCCAAACTCACACAATGGCAGAATGTGAACATTCAAATTAACAAAATCAGAAATGAAAAGGGGGACATATCAATGGACACTGAGGAAATAAAAGAGTTATGCCATACACTAAAATCCTATACTCAATAAAATTTGAAAATTTAAAGTAAATGGACATCTTTCTGGATTGATATCACCTGGCAAAATTAAGACAAGAACAGATAAGCAATTTAAATAGACCTATAGCCTCTAAGGAAATAGAAACAGTCATCAAAATCTTCCAACCAATAAAGCCCAGGGCCAGATGGCCTCAGTGCAGAATTCTACCAGAAATACAAAGGTCAGCTTACAACAATTATCCTCAAAGTATTCCATGCAATAGGACCAGAAGTATCTTTGCCAAACTCTTTTTACAAGGTTTAATAACCTTGATACCCAAGCCATACAAAGATGTAACTAAGAAAGAGAACTTCAGACCAATATCCCTCCTGAACATTGATGCAAAAATACTCAATAAAATACTGATAAATCGGATCCAAGAACACATCAGAAAATTCATCCATAATGATCAAGTAGGTTTCATCACAGGGATGCAGGGATGGTTCAACATACAAAAATTCATAAATGTAATCCATCTTATTACCAAATTGAGAAACAAAAATCATATGATCATCTCAGTAGATGCTGAAAATGCCTTTGACAAAATCCAACACCCCTTCATGATGAAGGACTTGGAGAGAGCAGAGATAACAGGAACATACCTAAACATAATAAAAGCTATATGCAGCAAAACAACAGTCAACATCAAACTAAATGGACAGAAACTCAAATCAATTCCTTTAAAATCAGGAACAAGACAAGGAAGTCCACTCTCTCCAGAACCTCTTAAATATTATACTTGAAATTCTAGCCAGAGCAATAAGACAACAAAAAGAGATCAAGGGAATACAAATTGGGAAGGAAAAGTTCAAACTTTTGCTATTTGCTGATGATATGATAGTTTACACAAGTGACCTGAAAAACTTTACCAGGGAAATCCAACAGCTGATAAATACCTTCAGCAAAGTGGCAGGATACAAGATCAACTCAAGAAAATCAGTAGCCCTGCTTTATACAGATGATAAAATGGCTGAGAAAAAGATCAGAGAAACAACACCCTTTACAATTGCCACAAACAACATAAAATACTTTGGGGTAACCCTAACTAAACAAGTGAAAGACCTATATCACACATACTTTGAATCTTTAAAGAAAGAAATTAAATAACTCACCAGAAATTGGAGAGATGTCCGATGCTCATGGACAGGTAGGATCAACATAGTAAAAATGACAATCTTGCCAAAAGCAATCTACAGATTCAATGCAATCCCCATTGAAATCTTGGCACAATTTTTCACAGACCTTGATAGAACAATTCTCAACTTTATTTGGAAAAACAAAAGACCCAGGATAGCCAAAACAATACTTTTCAACAAGGCAATGTGCAGAGGCATAATAATAGACTTCAAGTTATATTATAGAGCTATAGTATTGGCACAAAAATAGATAGGTAGAGCAATGGAACTGAATAGAAAACTGTGATATTAACCCACACAGATATGAATACTTGGATTTCACAAAGAAGCTAAATTTATACAAAGGAAAAAAAAGAAGGCATCTTCAATAAATGTTGCTGATATAACTGGATGCAGGATTGTAGATAACTGCAGATAAATCCATGTCTACCTCCATGCACAAAACATAAGTCTAAAAGGATCAAAGAACCCAACATAAATGCAGCCAAACTGAACCTGTTAGAAGAGAAAGTGGGATGTACCCTTGAACGATTGGTACCCAACACCAGTATTACAGACACTGAGACTGACAATTAATACATGGGACCGGCTGAAGCTGAGAAGCTTCTGCAAGGCAAATGACACAGTCAACGAGACAAAAAGGCAGCCCACAGAATGGGAAAAGATATTCACTAACCCCACATCTGACAGAGGGATAATCTCCAAATTCTTCAAAGAACTCAAGAAGCAAGTCTCCAAATCACCAAAGGATCCAATTAAAACATGGTCTACAGAGTAAATAGAGAATTGTCAATAGAGGAGACTAAAATGGCTGAGAGACACTTAAGAAAGTGCTCAACATCTCTAGCAATCAGGGGAATGCCAACCAAAACAACTCTGAGATACCATCTTTCTCCTGTCAGAATGGCTAAAATCGAAAACGCCAATGATGGTTTATGCTGGAGAGAATGTGGAGAAAGGGGAATACTCCACTGCTAGTGAGAGTGCCAACTGGCACAACCACTTTGGAAATCAGTATGGAGATTCCTCAGGAAAATGGGAATCAGGCTACCACAAGAGCAAGCAATTCCACTCTTGGGCATATACCCAAAAGATGCACTTTCATACAACAAGTATGCCTGTTCCACTATGTTTATAGCAGTACTGTTTGTAATAGCCAGAAATAGGAAGAAACCTAGATGCCCCTCAACTGAAGAGTAGATAGAGAAATTGTGGTACATTTACACAGTGGAGTACTACTACTCAGTAGAAAAAAACAATGGAATCTTGAAATTTTCAGGCAAATGGATGGCACTAGGAAAAACCATACTAAGTGAGGTAACCCAGTCACAAATAAACAAACATGGTTTGTACTCACTCACATATGGAGTTTAGACATGAATCTGGGGAGTGCCAGTCTACAATCCCACTGTGAGGGATCACGGAAACAGGAAGAATCCTAAAAGAGATGTGCATTGTACCCCAGAGAAGTTGGAATGAGGCAAGGTCTCGAGAAGATTGGGAGTACAGTTCAGGAGAGGGGAAAGAGAGCCAGGAAAAAGAGAGGGAGAGAAGAGGAGGGGAGAGAAGGACATGGGGGAGAAGGAAGGTTGAGATGGGGAAAGAATAGGAGATCAGGATGAAAGATACCATAATAGACAGAGTCATTCTAGGTTTAAGGGAACATCTGACACTAGTGAGATCTCCAGAGATCTACAAGGATGACACCAACTGGCAAACTAAGCAATCATGGAGAGACTACTTTAAATGTCCCTCCCTAATAATGATTTTGACAACTAACTTTCATACCATCCTTGAACCTTCTGACAGATGGAAGCAGAGGCAGACACCCACAACTAAACACTTGACTGAACTCCTGGAACCCAGTGACACAGAGAAAGGAATGATGAGCAAAGGGGTCAAGACTAGGCTGTTGAAACCTAGAGAAACAGCTGACCTGAACAAGGGGGAGATCTTGGAACCCAGACTGATTGCTGAGAGTCCAGCATGGATCTGATTCAGACCCCTTGAATGTGGTTGTCGGTGAGGAGTCCCACACAATCTATTGGGCTTTGGGTAGTAGATCAGTATTTATCCCTGGCACACAAATGGCCTTTGGGTACACATCCCATAATGAGGGATGCTCTCTCAACGTGGGAAAGGGACTGGGCTCTCCTCAGACTCTAGAGATCCCCAATGTATGGACCCTAACCTCCCTGGCGAATGGAGTGGGAATTGGATGGGGGTCTGGGGGTGCTGGTGGGGGGAGTGGATATGGAGGGGAGAGAGAGGGAACTGGGACTGACATGGGAAGCAAGCTTGTTTCTAATTTAAATGTATAATTAAAAAGTGTTAAAAAACTATTTTAATTATTTCATCTCTAAGTAGACCAAAAAACTGTCCCTAACCAACTTCGAATCCTTTTGTTTTATTTTATTTTTGTTGTTGTTGTTGGTGGTGGTGACAGTTTATTTACTTATGTATTTGTTTATTTTATGTACTTATTTATTTATTATCTATTGAGACATCTTTTCACTGTGTAACAGCCCTAGCTGCCCTGGAACGTGCTTTGTTCACCATGCTGTCGTTGAAGTCAATAGAGGCCTGACTGATTTCTAGTGCCTCCCAATCTGCTTTTTCAATTTGACAAAAAACTTGGAACTATCCAAAAAATTATTGGCTGTGTGGAAGACTAAGAGACACAATCTATATTATTATACACAGTTATGTAGATGTATAGAGATAAAAAGAATGTCTGGGAATAATTTAAGGCAGATATTATTGTTTAAGAATATCAAGGAAAACTTCATTACTCCTCAACTCATCCTGTGAAGTCTTTTGTCATCTAGGTACATAGAATGCCAATGACACTGATGATGCTGACTCAAAGTAAGACAAATAAAAATATCATCAAATATGCTCCACTGTTATCTGTCTTGTGAAAGTAATACTAATATTTGGGTTTAACTTTAAAAGAATAAATGGACTCCCTCCACTGAGATTTAGTTTATTTTTATAAAGGTATAATGATAATCATATTTATATTCTCAAGTAAAATCCATGACTTATTATAATTAGATATGTTACAGAAAAATCACTTGCGTTTATATTGATGAATACATCAACAGAGAAATGAAAGGGTAAATAAACAGTGAATTTAGGTAGATGTGTAGGCAGATGAATTGAAAAGTAAATGCAAAAAAGACATTTAGATAACTTAGCCAATTTTAAATATAAAACTTCTATAATAACAAAAAATTGCTATTTGTCTTTTCTAATGACTGAATAGTTGCTACTTCAAAATTATTTAATAGTCCTTTAGAGAAATGTAAAAATCATATTTAACAAATAAAATACTCAGACAAGATTGTTGTAAGGTGTTCACTATAAAATAATTGTACAAATCACAAAGAAACCAAAATGATTAAAATCATTTGGATAAATAAAATCTTAATAAATAAGAAAACAACATTAATTCATTTTAGTAAATAGTGGAAAAAGTAGGATGTTTTGTCATCTTTCAATACTATAGTATGAAAAATTGAAGATGACATGTCATGCCTAATGTTCCTATTCATTTATTGATGTAGATGCAAAAGGAATTGTATTTGGGGAACCATTCTGAAAAATGTTGGTTATTTATAGCTGCTATCTTCACTTCCAAAACATTGTATGGTGAGGTAACGTATCAGACTGTAATTTGTATTCCTGCCAGACTCAGGATTTATGGAAATTAATAGAAAGTCACCATTCAATATTACAGAGTTTGATGAGTAGCCAAAGTCCAATGTCAAAAATTGACACTCTCTGGGTAAATCAACTCAATCTGAAAAAACTGTGATTTAAAATGGATTAATATTATAAGGCCTACTATTTTATGTACAATAAGCTACATGAAAAAGTATTCAATATTAAGTTTTTCAGTTGAACTTATATATTAATATTATTATTGATTAATTTTAAAAGTTAATGTAATCTGAAACTGCATTCAAATTTCTACTGTCCATCACCTCAAAGAAAGTAAACTTTTAAGCTTATGGTACTGTCCCCTAGAAAAGACATTTATGCCAAAGTACAATAGCACTTAAGTTGCATTTGTTTTTAAAATAGGCAAAATTTTAAGGAACAATAACATTTGAGCAAGCAGAAGCTGAGAGATAAAAGTCATTAACTCGGTATTTACCACTGTGTTCCAAGGATAATGCTAGGCAATGTACCAAGGAGGGAAATGATTAAAGAACAGAGTGTCATTTATTTTGTTATTATTCTCAATTATTTTTGTATCTCCTTCTAAAATGGTTATATTCCTCATGCCATTTACTTCAAAATTAGCTTTTGGGTTCTGAAGATGACCTGTGCAAATGACAAGTGATACTCCTCAGCAGTAAATGTAAAATCAGCTGAGTGGTTTTCACAATTTGTTTTTCCTTAGCCACACTATGCCTAAAGAGTTCATTGACTCAAAGAACATCCACGAGTCAGAGCTGACACCAGCAAAATCTTTTGTGGGTGTAAAAAGCTAACTTTCGGCTAATATATTTGTTATAGCAACACATTTTAGTTGAATATGACTACTTTCTTAAGGCTACATACCAGGAAATGGGACATTTAGGGAATCACTTTAGTCAGTTATTAAAATGGGTTTCATGATTACAGAACATACTTCAATAAAGGCTATAGGAACAGGACAATAGATTAGATTAGAAAATTCTTCAACAGAAATATCTTTGTGTTTTACCCCAACCTAATCAAAATTACATGTCACCCTGTGTATCAGTGTATATAAGTGATAGACCATGAAATATTGTCATTCAAAGAGTCATGCAGATGGCTGCTTATCTCTGATTTTGTAGATGTATCACCATATAAATCATCAGACAAAAAGAATGTTGGAGGTGCATACCTTTGCTTTCATTTGAATTATTCCCAAAATGTAGCTATTCACTGTGACCACAGGCTATTAGTCAGTATAGTTCCATACTCATGCCAGACTCTGAGGTTTCTAGGGAACGTTAAATGGTGGTAAGCAGTGTTTCTTTCACACATATGGGTAGCATTAAAAGACAAGCTGAGGTACATCATTGTGGAGTATATTAAAATGTTATTACATATGACATTGAAACAGACCAATTTTTATTGTTGAATTTTCTTTCACAGAAAAGTGGTTACAATGTGATAATTTACGTTTCCATTCTGGCTGTTTCATGATGATCAGGATTCACTTTAAAATTAGGAACTAGAAACATTTGTGATGATCTGACTATTGTGGGAATCAAAGAGGAGGAGAGGAGTGTCTTTTATTAGCAGATGACTAGAATCCTCAACAACGGTTTTTACACATCCAAACATCATCATAGACAAACAGCAGGCAAAAGGTGGAAAGGATAGCAAAGGAACTTTCAAATCAATTCCCACTTGTGCCATATTAGGTTTACTTGCCAAAGTTAAATTAACCTGAAGCATGTAAATAGAAATTATTGTAATAAAAGAGATGAAAACTATCCTGAAAGTAAATGACAAATAATAATTTTGGAATGTACAATCCCTATGGACATTACCTCTAAAACTGATAACTATCACCTCATTTTAAATGCAATCATAAAAGTATAAGAAAATCCCACTGTAACAGAGAAGGTTTGTCTTGTAAAGTCTTAAGTAATAAGAGAGTGCTAACTTTAATTGAAAGTGAAGTAATTATGTGTGGAATATCAATCATTTGCCATAAAGTTTGTTAGTATTCTATCTTACTCAATGGCCTAACTGTAGATATTATGATATTAGAAAAAAATCTAGATTACTAATCTACTTCCATTTTTTCTAGAGCGCAAACTTTGATAATAATGCCATAGAAGACACAAATTATTCCAATTGTAACTTGCAAAGCCCCTCAATGAAGACCTTTAGTATTAAAAGAGACATGTATGCTTTATAAAGAAATATCCATACTGACTGCATTATATTATTTGTAACATAAATCACCATGGTTTTTGAGTAAAGCTCTGAGAATCAGGGCTTGGCAGAAATTTATGAGCTTTCAATGGGCTTTCTATTGGCAAGTGTAAAAAGAAAGAAGTAAATCATCCTACCTGAAGCATACAGTCAGACATTTTATCTCTTAGATGTAACACAAAATAGTAACATTTTCATGACTTAGGTTTTCAGGCAATTAACTTCTAAAAAACATAGACTCCAGCAATAGAGGTAAAGACTATCCTGATGGATACAAGGACTTACCTGTAGGAAGCATGACAACCCAAGCCACAGGAAGCACCTACACTAACTGGAGGAAGAGGGACTCCCTGAAACACAGTCCCCACCTACACCCACTGGAGGAAGGGATGGGCAGACAACAGCATAAGAATACATTCAACAACAAAAAGAGCAATACAACACTAATATAAACTAAGGGTTCTTCCTCAGCAAGACATGAACATCCCAACACAGATGAAGCAGGAGAAAACAACTTTAAAAATAACTGTATAGTGATGATAAAGGTTCTTAAAGAAGAAATGACAAACTCCCTTGAAGAAATAGAGGAAAAGGCAAACAAAACAAAAATGGGAAAAAATCAACAAATACCTCAAAAGAGCAAGAAAACCCAAGATAAAAGAGGTAAAGGAAACAGTTCAAACAGTACAAAGCTTGAATACTGAAGTACAGGTGATAAAGTAAACACAAACTGAAATTGCTGACAATTGAAAACCTGAGTAAATGATCAGGAACCAGAGATGCAAGTATAACCAACAGTACACAAGAGATGGAAGACAGAATCTTAGGTATTGAATATATAATAAAGGAAATAGATTCATTGACCAAAGAAAATGTTAAATCCAAAAAATTCTTAACAAAAAATATCCAGGAAATCTGGGACACCATGAAAAGACCAACCTAAGACTAATAGGGATAGAAGAAGGTGAAGAAATCCAGTTCAAAAGTACAAAAACATACTTAAAAATCATAAAGGAAACTATTGTAACTTAAATAAGAACATGGCTATGAAAGTACAATAAGCTTAAATAACACCAAATAGACTAGACTAAAAAAAGTCCCCTTGCCACATAATAATCAAAGCATCAACGCACTAAGTATACAGAATAGAGAAAGAATATTAAGAGCCCCAAAGGAAAAAGGACAAGTAACATATATCATCAGACCTATCAAAATTACAGCTGACTTCTCAATGGAAACAATATAAGCCAGAGGGTCCTTCTTAGACATAATTCAGACATGAAGGGACCACAGATGCCAACTATTGTCAGCAAAGCTTTCAATCACCATAGATGGAGAAAACAAGATATTCCATGACGAAAGTAAATTTAAACAATACATATCTACAAATACAGACCTACAGAAAGCACTGGAAGGAAAACTCAAACCCAAGGAAGTTAGGTATGCCCACAAAAACAGGAATGGATAATCCTATATTGATAAAATCTAAAAAAGGGAAACACACAAAATACAACCACCAACAAATCAAAAATTAACAGGAACTAACAATCACTGGTCATTAATGTCTCTTGAAATCAATGGTCTCAATTCACCTATAAAAAGACCCAGTCTAACAGAAAGGATAGGAATCCATCCCTCTTTTGCATTACAAGAAACACACTTCAACCCCAAAGACACACATTACCTCAGAGTATAGGGTGGGGGAAATTTTTCCCAATAAAATGGACTTAAGAAACAAGCTGGTGTAGCTATCCTAATATCTAACAACACAGATTTCAAAAAAATAATGGAATCATGAGATTCGCAGGCAAATGGATGACACTAGAAGAAACCATCCTGAGTGAGGTAACCCAGTCACAAAAAGAGAAACATGGCATGTACTTTCTCATATATGGATTTTAGACATAGATCTGGGGAGTGCCAGCCTACAATCCTATGGCCAGAGAGTCTGGGAAACAGAAACTTCATTTAGTGGCTGATCGAAGAAGAGGCAGACTCCCTTGGTTAAGTACTGAGCTGAACTCAAAAAAGCCAGTAACAGAGAGGGAGGACTGATGATCAAAGGGATTAAGACTGTGCTGGTTTTATCCCCAGAAACAGCTGACCAGACAAAGCTTAACTCTTGAATCCCAGGCATCAGCCTGGGAATCCAGCATGGGACTGATCAAGACCCCCTGAATCTGGGTGTCAGAGAGGAGGCCTGGGGAATCTATTGAGCCTTGGGCAGCAGATCAGTACCCATCCCAAGTATACACACGGACTTTGGACTCCCATAGAACAATGTGAGGTGCACTCTCACCCTGAACTCTTGGGGAAGGGTCTAGGCCCTGCCCTATATGAAATGACAGACTATGGACACCCCCATGGAGGTCCTCACCCTCCCTGGGGGAATGAGGGGATAACGGGGGGGGGTTGGGGGGTGGGTATGGGAGGAGGGGAGGGAATGGGAGAGGGACCTGGAACTGACTTGTGAAGCAACCTCGTTTCTTATCTAAATTTAAACTGGAAAATAAAATGTAAAATAATAAATCAAAAGAAATAAAGAATATTTCATATTCATTACAAGACAAGCCTACCAAAATGAAGTCACAAAAAAAATTCTAAAGCTGCACCACATACCAAGCCCCCCACACAGTAATTGTGGGAGATTAGAAGATGGAAATTGAACAGAGAAATAAAAGAACTAACGAGAGGTGTGACTTTATTGGGTTTGAGACATCTTTAAAATAATCCATCCAAACCAAAAAGAATACACTTCCTGGCAGGAGCTCATGGAACATTCTTGAAAATTGACCACATACTTGGAAGCAAACCTCAACTGACACAAAAATGTAAATAACCCCCTGTATCTTATCAGATCACCATGGTTTAAAGTTATAATTCAACAAAAACACAAATGGCCGAAAGCCTACAACTCTTGAAAATTGAAAAGTGCTCAATTGATTCATGCCTGGGTCAAAGAAGAATTAAAGAAACTAAAACCTTCATAGAATTCAATGAAAATGAATGCACACTGTACCTAAACTTATGGGAAACTTTGAAAGCAATGCTAAGAGGAAAGTTTATAGCACTAAGTGCCCATATGAAGAAACTGGAGACTAGTCACATTAAAGACTTAACAGCACACCTGAAAGCTCTAGAACATAAAGAAGCTAACTTACCCAGAAGGAGTAGATACCAGGAAATGATCAAATTAATGGCTGAAATCAGTAAAATAGAAAGAAAGAAAACAAGACAAAGACTCAATGAAACAATGAGTTGGTTCTTTGAGAAATCCAACCAGACGGGCAAAAATTTATCCAAACTAACCAAAAGTAAGAGAGAGAATATGCAACTTAACAACATCAGAAATGAAAAGGGGGACATAACAACAAACACTGAGAAAATTCAGACAATCATCAAGTCGTACTTCAAAAACCTGTACTCCAGAAAATTAGAAAATTTCAAGGAAATGGGCAATTTTCTGGATAGGTATCACATACCAAAATTAAATCAAGAACAGATAAGCAACTTAAATAGGAAGTAGTAACAGTCATCAAAAGTCTCTCAATAAAAAAAAAGACCCAGGGACAACTGATTTCACTGCAGAATTCTACTACAAATTCCAAGAGGAGCTAATACCAGTGCACCTCAAATAATTCCACACAAAAGAAGTAGAGAGGTCATTGCCAAACTCTTTTTATGAGGCTACAATTACCTTGGTATCTAAACCACACAAAGACTCAAATAAGAAAGAGAATTACACACCAAACTCTTTCATGAACACTGACGTAAAAATATTCAATATAATACTGGCAAACTGAATCCAAGAACACATCAGAAAAATCATCTACCATGATCAAGTATGCTGCTTTATCCCAGAGATGCAGGGATACAAAAATCTGTCAATGTAATCCACCATATAAACAAACTACAAAAAAACAAATCATCATCTCATTAGATGTTGAAAAAGCCTGAGACAAAATCCAACACCCTTTGATGATAAAGGTCTTGGAGAGATCAGGGATACAAACAACATACCCAAATATAATAAAGGCAATATGTAGCAAGCTACCAGACAACAAGGAGTATGCTAACAAAAATATACATGGACCCCCGTCTGCCAGAATCAACAAGATTTCCTGAGAAAATTGGGAGCATGGGAGAGTGAGGGATGTAGCAAAGGAAGAGGTGGGTGGTTCAGGCATTATGCTGGCCTGCCCAGTTACCTGGCAGGAGGCACTCAGGCAGCACTCTGGCCAGCCCAGAGTTCTGTGAGAACCACTCAGGTACAAAGGACCCCTTTAAAGGACTGACCGCTGCCTGCTTATCTGCTTATACTCTTTTACTCTCATCTTCCTCTCCATTTCATCTCCTCTCTGTCTCTGTCTCTGTCTCTCTCTTTGTCTCTCTCTGTCTCTCTCTTTCTCTCTCTCTTAGCTCTGCATGGGTTGGTTACCACTCACCCCCCTTTCCCTCCCAGTCTTCCAATAAAACTCCATGTGGGATCCTTGAGTCACAGTTTATGTCTTGTTACTGGGTAAACCTAGACATTTTAACAACATGGGTTCCCTGACCCAGACAGTCTCTCCCTGCAGCTCTGGCCACCTGCTGACCTGGCAGGTGACCATGCAGGTACCCTGCAACCCATGACCAACAGCCCACTTTCCATTGACCAGAACACTGCGATTTGGTAAGGACCCCCTCTAGGTTGGCATAAATATTTCCTTGAACCCTAAGGACTGACTGTTGAGCATCCATCACCCTTATGGTGTTCTTGGAAATGGGGGGAATTCACTCAACCATGATCTTCATGGTCATGGTTGACTCCCATTGTCTGACAATCATTTTTGTTTTGTTTTCCACGGGCACTGCCTATTGGTAATTTTTTTGGCTCCTTTCTGAGCCTTCAGTGGCTTTTCACCTTTCCTATTCTGGTTCCTTTTCTGCCCTGGCTAGACTCTCAGGCTGACGAGTTCTGAAGAGTTGATCTTGCCATTTTCTTTCCTTTATACCTGGCTCATGGGTAACAAACCGACAAACTAAATTCCTCTGTGCCTTAAATCATCCAGACTCACTTATCTCAGTATATTTCGTGGAACCTCTCTAGTCACTGCCAGTGATCTGCTCAATGGAAAGAGATGCCCTATGTTCACGCTTTTCTCTACCTCCTTCCTAAACACTCTTCAAAATTCATTCTTCCTCTAAATCTCATTCTTCTAGCTTTTAAAAGATAAACCTACAAAACTCCTGCCAATCACAGAAGGTTCCTGCCACTTCCCGTTGTGTCTAAACCTGTCTCAGGGTGGGACTTTCCTATTTTGTCTCTCCTGTTCATTTAGCTTGGAATGGCAAATTCCTATTTTCTACCCAGCTTTGCTTCTACCATCTTTCTTCTCTATACAGATGCCAACAGCTTACAATGGCCTGGCTTGGCTTAGTGTCAATAAGGAATGTACCTATAGAGGCTGCCATCTTGTCGATATTAACCATGTGGCCTAACATGCAGCCTAGCTTGGAAACTTGTTTACTGAGGCCACCATGTTTACCAAGTGGCCTAGCTGTAGGCATGCCCACTCAGTCCAGCCAGCTTCTGCCTGCCAAGCCTGCCGACAGATACAATTCATTTACTTTTTGTCTCTTTTGCGCTTTTACTTTTGTCTCTAATTTCATCTTTCACTGGCCCTGTTGTTCATGGCTTGTTTATGGAATACTGTGCTTTTCCAGGGTCCCCTGTTTTATCTACAACAAATCTTCCTTTTCATCACTGCCTGTCTCTTTAAATCTGTTTGCTACAAGTGTGGGTCAAATATTTTTACCCAATGCTATTTAATGTATCTATATGTATGTGTAAAAAAATAAGGTAACTTTAATTCAACTATATTAAATATCAAATATTTCTAAATTGTTATATCTTTTAAGTGATGATAAACATTTCAAGTTATAAGGGTCTATTTCAAATTAACAAAGTATTTATACCACCCAGTTGTTCCTAAAAGCTGTATACAAAGGTAAAGCTATTATAAGAGGAATTTTTCTGTAGTCATCAAAGTACTTAAGACAAGTCACTAAAGATAAATTTTGTCTACTAAAATATACTAAACAGACAAACAGTCCTCAAATGCTCAGAGATCTAGAAAACATGGCATTTAAATGTTTTACTTAAAAGCTTTTTATAACAGAAAGACAAGCCAGCTCCCGGTACCACCCCATTTCCTCCAAGAAGACTGGTGGACACTGAAGAAACTCCACACACAAAGTGACAATGCTGGTCACTAAGCAACCCTGCCCTTCACCTCAACTGTTTCAAAGAACTCTTCAGGCCGTGAACAAGAGGACACTGGAATCAACTTTCTCCATGTTGCTCAGGTCAATGGTAGGAAAGTCTTCCTTAAATGTCCCCAATCCACAGGTCTTACTATCAGCAAAAGGCAGGTGTCTTTTGAGCTTCTAACTTCAAAAACTGTGGAGGACTTTGGGGGTGGTTGTCCATGCAGTCAGCTACTAAGTGTCTCATTCTCCAATATCAGGTAAAATCTTATCCTCAAGGACTCGATGGCTGGTAGCTTTGCCACCTTAAAGTATCAGACAAGGCAAAGCTCTGTCATAAAACAGATTTCAGGAACAAGTATTCTAAGGTTTATCTATATGAGAGGTAATGTAATAAACTAAGTTGAGACATTAAAAAATGTTCCAGGTTTCTCTCTTTCATTATACTACTTTTCATAGTCTTAACATTAATCAATAAATTTCTGATAAGCTACTAATCTAACTTCAACAGAGTGTTAAACAACTATAACACTACATGATCATAACTACAAGCTCAAAATTAAGGTACTTTTCATTATGCTAAAAATATCTGTCAGTTTCAAAGATGTTAATGCTTTCAGTCAAGTGTTTTCTAAAACAAATATGCTGCTGATATATCTAATCCTTATGTTTTCACAAACTCAAAGTATTCTTGTAAGTTCCAGAAAGCCAAATTGGACCCACCCAAACAGGTCAGATTCACTCCAGATATTATTCAACCTCTCCCTATTCCTGGGACTCCCTTCTCTCATCTTGGGACCCCTCGGGAACTCCTCCCTCATCTTACAATCTTCCCCTCAAATACCAGGACCTAAGAAAGAAAATTTTAAACCTAACTTTGTCCTCTACTCTGGTAACATCTTGCCAGATCCACAGAGATGCCAGAGTTCCACATAGCCTGGACTGCGATAGAGTAACCAGCTACCCCAGGACATGGCAACACCCCAGCTTTCTCAGGTTCCCCCAAAGATGGTCAATGCCCCCAGGTCAGCAGGAAGCAGTCTCAAGAACTCAAGGTCCTTGATCATGAATCTGCCATTTCTAACACCCCCACCTCTTTTTAATCATAAATAAAGGTGGGAATTAAATGTTCAGGCATTACTCTGGCCTGCCCTGTTACCTGGCAAGATGCACTCAGGCAACACTATGGCCAGCCAAGAGTTCTGTGAGAACCACACAGGTGCAATGGATCCCTTTAAAGGACTGCCCCCTGCCCACTTATGGTCTCTTTTACTCTCATCTTCATCTCCATCTCCTCTCTCTCTCTCTCTCTCTCTCTCTCTCTCTCTCTCTCTCTCTCTCTCTCTTTCTCTCTCTGTCTCTTAGCTCTGCACGGGTTGGTTACCTCTCACCCCCCTTTCCCTCCCTCTCTAGCAATAAAACTCCACAAGGGATCATTGAGTCAAGGTCTGTGTCTTGTTACTGGGTTACTGGATAAACCTAGACATTTTAACAACAGGCACTAGGGAAATTTCCAGGAATCCACAAGGACAAGCCCAATCAAAAATATAAGCAAGAGTGGAGAGGTTAAGTTCAATGCCCTTCCCGTTTAATGAGATTGATGGCTGCCTTAATTGCCATCATGGAGCCTTCATCTAGTAGCTGATGGAAGCAGAAGCAGAGATCCACAGCTAAGTACTGGGCCAAACTCCTGGAGTCCAGTTGTAGAGAGGGAGGAATGATGAGCAAGGAGTTCAAGACTATTTCAGGAAACCCACAAAAACAGCTGAGGTGAACAACTGGGAGCTAACTGCCTCCATACAGACAGCTGGGAATCCTACATAAGACCAAACTAGGCTCACTGAATGTGGGTATCAGTTAACTTGTAAAATTAAAGACTCTTTGCTTTTGCATCAGATGGCATCTCTTTGTCATTTTGGGGTTTAGAGTTTGGGCACAACAAATTGCAAGACCCCGAATTTATAGAAATAAAATATAAGCTTAAACAGGGAGGGCACCCCACTAGAGAACTCGGGAAGTGAACAAAGGACCCCATCCCAGGAACTGGCCAAACCACAGAATGGAATGTATGGTTTAACAACCTTAATTGCAGAAGTGCTGTAAATGCACAAAAGGCCAAATTCCGGGCTGCTGACAACCTGTGATGAACTGACCAGGGCATTAGAGATGGGCAAACAAGGTTTGTGGGAAACAAGGAGATGATAACCACCATTTACTTAGGGAGAGATGATTAACTCATACCAAGGTTTGAGGAATTTACAATGTGTAGGTCAGAAAGACATCTACTTCCCCTGGTCAGTACTCATGTACCTCCCCACAAGATAGGGACCCCTCCCAAAGGCTTGTGGTTTTTGTCTTTAAAAGCTGATTGTAACTGAACCTCGGGGCCAATCGGTCTAAAAGCTGACCGAGAGGCCCATCTGCAGATGCCTAATTAAAGCCTCTTGCGTGTGGCATCAATTGGCACGTGGACTCTTGATTCTTGGGGTGAAGAATCCAGCTTGGGGACCCCTCCTCAATTCGGGGTACCCCAACAAAATGAGGCAATGGAATAGCTACAGAAAGAGTTTAAGCTTTGAGTTTAAAAGCAGGAACAAGAATTCAGTTTGAAATCACCTGTGATGAAAGGGCAGGAGGAGTTTTAATCTCTATCTAGAAGATGGCCATGTTCTTGTCTTGTCATGTTACTTGGAAGAAGAGTTAACTTTTCTTCTGTTATTAGGACAGCAGACAGTTTATTAACTTGGGGGCTATTTGCTCCTACCCTCCAGGTAAGATTTATAAATAAGAGCTTAGTTTTCTTTGGTGTATGTAGCCAAGGAAAGTGGCTTTGAAAAGAACCAGGGGGGTGAAAACGGTGGTGACTGCTACATATATTTGCATATCAAAGGTGTTGAGAATTGCCTAGAGGAAACTCTTAGACAAGTGCTTTTGAGGAAGAAAGGTCTTGGCCTAGAACAAGGACATAATCTCAAAAGACTTTAGTCACCTGAGGACTTAAAGCCTGTGAGACTTAGAGAAGATTGAAATCTGATAATTAAAGGTTTTGTAAAAAAAGACCCTGGTGGATCTCTGTTGAATTACTTTGGTGTGCTCAGACTGTCTCTCCTGTCTGCTTTATTACCTTCTTGTGCATCTATATTTCTACTGCTAGTAATTTGATTCAAGGCAGAAAAAATATCTAATGGAAACATTATCTTCTTCCAAATTTATTTGGTGATTTTATTCATTGTTTTTTCCTGCAAATTTTTATAACACTTAAAAACAATGTTTGCTTATAATTCTGCTTTACTCAATAGAATATTAAGTGCACAAGAAATAAAATATGGTGCCAATAGGGAAGCTAAAATATGAACTTAAAGATATAGGAAGTTCACTTCATGAGGCCATTATTGTACTTCCCTGGAACTGAACCATTAAAAAAGATATATTAATTCATACCTACTCAACAGTATTATACAACTGCAAGTCCTGTCATGGTTTTGAGCTCCTTAAACAATTAATGGCAGAAATATTGTTGTAACTTGTGGAAGACAAACCATAAGAAGTGTTTATGTATTCATCCAATCTTCGGTTTTTGCATGCAAGCTTGTAAGGGATGTGTTGACTTCCATCCATTCCTGGGATAAGTGCACCTTGTAGAGATACAAGGTCTTTAACTGCCTGTTGTTCTAAATAGATGCCAATTTCCAGGCCAACATTATCAGAATTCTTGGTGAACACTAATTTAGGTGCCATGTTATCAGAGAACGTGGAGTCCTATTTGAGGCTTATCAGCTTAAATGACACCATTTTGACCAAAGAAATCATCCTACAGACCTGAGAATTCTGACAGGACACTGAGTCAGTTAAAAATAAATAAATTCAGGAATTACAAGAATGCGAAACATTCCGAGTGTTATTTCAAGGTTGCTAATTGTTTCTCATTTTTGTCTGACTGACTTGTTTTTTCTGGTTTACCCATACATTTTGTTGCAAAGTGAGTACAGCCAAGAATCTTCTAAGATGTGTGCAATTTCAGGAGTCCCCCAGGATGCTGTGAAATCATTGTGAAATAGATAGTTCCTCTTTTAAGGTGGAATGACCAGATACCAGGTCTGTTGATTCTCAAACAGTCAGTAGAGTACCTGGGGATCTTTGTCACCCAGCCAGATTACTCAACATCCTACATTAATGGCTGGCTCTTCTTCCTGCTTTGTCACGACTGCCGCGCAGCCTGTGTCCGAGAATGTGCGGAGGGTGTCGGGGATTGACAACACAGAGACTCGTTCAATGATGTAAAGAAAACTTTAAGCAGGCCCCAAAAAAGTTTCAAGAAAACTTCCTAGGAAAGGCTCCCTCCAGAAAAGCTTCTGCTCTCTCCTCTAGCCTGGCTGGTTCTGCTCTGACACCAGAGGTGGATGTGGGTGGGTCTGAAGGTGCGGTTAGTCTTTGGACAAGGTCGAGGTCAGGGTGGTTCCTGTGGGCAAGTCTTTTCCAGGAACTTATTGCCCCGGGCATTGTATTGTTTTTAGTAAACATGTTTTTAGTAAACCTTGTCTTACAGCTGCCTACTCCCAGGCCGAATGGGAAGTGGGTTTCTGCTCAAGGTCTGGTGTCCCCACAATTCACCCCTTTTTATTTTCAAATGAGGCACTCCTGGCTTAGGTCAAGTAGGGTCACCCTCCCTTGCCCGTCTTCGGGGGACCTTGAACCCCTGTCTTAGGTGGGAGGGGTCTTCCCCACAGGTTGTTCGTCGACGGAGTCACCCCAACCTTAAATCATCTGTAACCAACCTTTATGGCTATCGGGATTGCCATGGGCTAAGGTAAGCAATACTTGGTTACGGATCTCTTGCCTCTGGAACAAGGCACGTTTTAGCTTGGCATAAAGCCAGAATGCCTACCACCAGTGCCACCATTTCCAGGACCCCCATTGACATAGCGCCTCTCCATCACTACCCATCACCAGATCTGAGCCATAACATTCTACCAGCCTTCATCTGTTACAAGGGTAACCTGTACGTGATTTACATTCTGTTACAAGGGTAACCCACATGTGATTTACATTTACAATTTGATAAAGTTACAATCTTTCCAAGATCTACTCAGGAAAGCATTTAGAAAGTGCACTTGCACAGATACATTAGGTACAATCATTGATGTTACACATGTAGCATTATGAAAAATATGAACAATAGGCTTGTTGCACTATCCACAGAGCACCAATTTGTTCCTGTGGTGATGCAGTTTGTTGATTTAACGTCAGCTGATTATGCGACTTGAGTCAAAGTCTCCTTTTTGTCGCATTAGGACAAGTTGCATTTCTCCAGAAAAATACACTGTCCTAGGCGCGATTCCAGAAACAGGAACCACCAAGTCTGATATTTCAAGTGACCATGTCCTGTTCAAATATTGAAAAGAGGCTTTTGCCACTCAATCACAGTCTATACCAATGTCCAAGTGTTTTAAATGGGTCCTTTTTTCTCTGTTGGCTTCACGATGAAAACTCATGGGTCCGGAAGGTTGATGCAGCAGGTCTGTTGAGAAACTGGAAATCTCGAACTGACTGTTTTCTTTCTTTCTTGGGCTCTATATTCGATGACATCAAGGGTCAGGAACACTGATTTAGGAGATCTCACTCAAACTGGCTTAGGTAGGCTCCCATGGTCTCAGATCCAGTTTTTCTCTGCTCCATGCATCTCACTAAATGCCTAAGCTTTATTCTTTTCCTGCAAGAAAACACAAACATGCCCTCAACCCCAAATTAGGGTCTTCTCCTCTGTCTAGTGTATGGATGTCTCCATTTGACCTGAGCAATGGTTGCTCAAGTTCCATCATGCCAGAATCTGTCTGAAGCTCACTGGCATTCACATTATAAAATTTTTAAATGAGGAGTGTATTATTTGATGAGTCATGTGGGGACTGGGGACATTATTCCCCCTTTTTTATTTTCTAAAAAAAATTTTTTTGAACTGTTGAAGCTGGACCATAACAGTAGAAGGATTTGTCTACCCTCCTTGGTTAACTATCTAGGTAAATTGGGGTCCCTACTTAGATTATTTGTAGATGCCCATTAAAAAGGACATATCCAGTAAGGGCTGGAGATGGCTCAGCCGTTAAAGGCTAGGCTCACAACCAAAAAGGACATATCCATTAAATATTTCCCAAAAACTTCTGAAAATCACTCAAAGATTGCAAACTATACTGTGTCCAAATAACTTTTGAAAATTATTTGAAATATGTGAGCAGTCTTTCCCAATCTAACCTGTAGAGCTCTTACTAGATGACAAGGCCTCATTTGTATCTTAAATTTTTCTGTTAAAATATTTAACAGACTGGCTGGATGTTCCTTTTGGCTATATTTAAAGCAATCTAGGTAGCTTCTTAACTATTTTTGAAGGGATTTAAGTATCCTTTTAATCATATAAGCAGTTCACACTCACGCATTCACAATCACATTTCATACATACCGGTGTGGCGACACCATACATTCAGAACATACATGCATCTTTCAGTCATCCTTTTTCCCTAGGTCATGATTAGTCTGTTGCAATGAAGCTTCCTTAATTGAAATCTATGTAAAAGAACAACTCCAGCCAATCCTTGAACTAAAAGGGTTAAAAAGTCCTGTATGCCCTTCATCATTCCTCCATTTGAGCTATAGTCATGGGGTACAGCTGTACCTACTCCTTGTAACTCTGTAGATGCAAGGTGGAGAGGCCAGGCTTTTGGCCAAAAGTTTTTAGAGATGACTCACAAAATAGAACTTAAATGTAAACAAAATTTTCCATTCCATATACCTTTGTCTTTTTCTTTTTCTTTACTTAATACCAGTACCTCTTTACTGTTAGCAATTTTTTGAGTCAGGCTTTCTCTGTATTGTTTGAGGCTGTCAGTCCAGCCTGGCCTCGAACTCACAGAGACCTGCCTGCCTCTGCCTCCCAAGTGCTGGGATTAAAGGTGTGCGCCACCACCGCCCGGCTTGTTACCAAATTTTTTTTTTTGAGACAGGGTTTCTCTGTATTATTTGAGGCTGTCCTGGAACTCGCTCTGTAGACCAGGCTGGCCTTGAACTCAAGAGATCTGCCTGGCTGTGTCTCCCGAGTACTGGGATTAAAGGCGTGTGCTGCCAACGCCCGGCTATTCACCCATTTTCAATCCAACTTTCAACCCAGGATGTTCCCTCATAAAGGCGTTTTGGGATTAAAGGCATATGCAGCTGGCAATCTCTTGGGTTCCCCTCTTTCCTAGCCTTGGTATCAGGCTTAGGAGGGGGAAACTCAGAATGTCTAGTTTCTGACTTTTTAATCGCATTGGCAGCAGCCACTCCCAATGCATTATTGGTGTTATAAAAATTGATGAACAGGGAGCTGGAATGACTAACTGGCATCAACATGGGGGGGAATCCTCACCAACGCCCATATTTCCCTTACCTGAGTGTTCAGCAATGGTTGGATCATCTTTAGCATGGTGAGCATTCCCAGTATCCAGAGCAGAGTTGGGGTCAGGGTGGTTCCCGTGGGCAAGCTTTTTCCAGGAACTTATTGCCCCGGGCATTGTATTGTTTTTAGTAAACATGTTTTTAGTAAACATTGTCTAACAGCTGTCTACTCCCAGGCTGAATGGGAAGTGGGTTTCTGCTCAAGGTCTGGTGTCCCCACACTGCTTCATCCACTTCTGTGGAGAAAAGTTTGCCTGTGAGCATGGACCCACCTGTAGCCTGAACCACCAATTCTGATCTCTAGGAGGATAACAACATTCCCCTAGCCACCATCTTCATTTCCAGCTGTTCAGTACTTGACTATTTTAAGATACCTCAGTAAGTGAAGTATATCTGTGTGCCAGTGGTTGCTTCTAAATATAACCACAGAATGACTTGATATTAATTATAAATATTCAGCCAAAAGCTTAGGCTTATATGTAATAAGCTCTTAACACTTACATCAACCCATTTCTATTCATTTATGTGTTTCCCAGAGGCTTGTTTACCTCATCTATGAACTTCCCATGTTGCTTTTTCCACAGCTGGCTCAAGCTTCCTCAGACTTCACACTTCTTCCATGAATTCTCTCTGGCCCCCAAATCCTATCTATCAGCCAATCAGCATTTTATTAATGATGAACTCAAAATATATTTACAGTATAAAAGATTGATCCACAGCATTTCTCCCTTTTGCCTAATTAAAAAGGAAGATTTTAAATTCAGCATCATACAATTATATATAACAAAACAGTTATCATGTAACAATTATAGTTACAATATCCAGCTCATTTATATTTGGCAAAATTAGAGAAAATATTTTATTATCTATCTTATCTTAGTGATTATAAACTGTTATACCTAATTTTCTTTTTATCATAACTAGGGAAAACTATAAGTTTAATTATTCAGTCTTTAACTCTGTCAAAGACCACAGAAGAGTATAATGTTATCTAATGACAGAGACATTTGGCTCCATGGACAGTCACTCAAAGTTCTTTGCTAATTTTAGGGTATCCAAGTTTGGTCTAAAGGCCAAGTATCTCTGACAGGCATTTCTAAAATGAAAGGAAGTTTGAAGAACTGTGCTATTTTGTCTTGGCAAAGTTTGGCAGTCACTTTTTTTTTCATTGTGATGTTACTGTTTGGATAATATACTGTCATAAATTGAGGTAACAGCAGTTGGGTAGCTTTTGCCACAAAGATAACAAACTCTATATAGAGGGTTTTGATGCCCATCATATTTTTTGGAGTATATTGGTGCCATCAGGAGAAGAAATGTCTCATTATCTTGAAAAGTCTTAGGTTAGTAAAGATATTAAATGCCACATTATGAAGGTCTTTGAAGCATTTGAAGACCATTTATTTATCTACATATTATTCCTTAACCTTGAAAATTTACCTAATTTTACTTTGTTTATTATAGGTGACTATTAATCTATATTTCTTAATTATAAATTACATGTTAAATAAGCTACCCAAATATAATATTCCAAACTAGAGAAGAAGCATATATGCAGTATAACAAAGCTAACTTTAAATTCATATCCATATAAATGTAAAATATTTTGAGATTAATAGTTCTTTTTTAATTAAAGTATATTCAATAATCTACCCCTTTCCTCTATCATTTCTATATCATATCCACTTTGTTCCTTTAGAAAAAGATCCATTTATTTAACTCTTTTGTTTAGCCTTTTTGACTATTTTATTAACCAACACACGCAAAGAATGATAAGCATATAATGTACTGAATAACCAAAACCTAACCATACCACATGTCCTGGAAATGTGGGTGAAATACTTTAGATTATATCTTCTTGTTTGGGGATGCTGATATATTTGTAGGAATCTTGAGAAAATATGGCTATTGATTAAGTCCTTGCTGGAGAAGACTGTGTGGTGTGCTGTATCAACAAGGAGCCTCAAAGCTGCTTGGGATGTAGTAGTCTGAGGAAACTTCAACTTAGAGCCCCTGAGATAGTGGTATCCAGTTCCCTTGTTCTGAAATTATATAAACTTTTAAAGATAATATACATAACTGTATTAATTTAAGTACAGACTGTGTGTCATACACAAGTTATCCAAAGATAATGCTTTGTTTTTTGTTTGAGTAGCTAAAATATTCATCATACTTTTTTATGTTTATTTTTTATGTCTGTAGCCATTATTTTCAGGGGGTCTTCCCTGATCAAACCTGAGTCATATCAACTTGGAATAAATACACACCTTCTCATTTACTGTGGAAATAAAATAATAACCTCTCACACAAATCAACATATCTTTTGACGTATATTTTGAAGTCAAGACATTTTAAAGGTATATAGGTTGGTTTAATCTAGCAGTTTTCATAATCCAGTATCACTTAGTAGTTATTGTTCCTTCATCAGCAATCAGAAAATTTAAAGACAACACAATAACAGGAAGGATTCAGACTCCCCATGTATTTTCCATTTTTTACATGGGTTATTTTTTGTTTTACTTTATTCCTTTTTAAAGGACTGTAATATTTCTAAACCATTTTTTCTATGACTATTTTTACCCTTTCTCTTTTCTGTTGTAACCCTAGATGTATATTTAAACATACTGTAAACATTTAGAGTTCTTTTTTCCCCAAATTGGATCTGCCTTTACAGAGTATCTATATTGTTTTTGATTGCATGTAACAAATCTTACACTGCTGTGTCAGATGACAGCATTGCTCAACATAGTATATGACTGTAGTTCATGATAGTTGGTGGATAGCTCCATTCCACAAGCAGCTGCTGGTAGATGCTTCTCTGTACTGTGGCTGGCATGAGAGACATGAAAATAGGGCAACTCATTTTGCTTCACTTTTGTGGTTTTGGAACATTTTTAAAAAGCTTTCTCAAGTTTTATGTCAATGGAGGAGTCAGATGTTTAGGTACTATAAGTGGGCAATTTTTCTGGGTTCCACCAATTGTTTCCCAAGAAAACACACAAAGACTTATTATTAATTTAAATGTACAACTAATGCTCATGCTTGTCACCAACCAGCTCTTACAACTTAAATCAAAGCATTCTTATTCATCTGTATGCTGACCTGAGGCTCTTTTACCTCATCTATGAATTTCCCCTTTTGCTTCTTCCTTATCTGATTCAGGACTCCTCAGATTCTGCCCTTCTTCCCATCATTCTCTCTGTCTTGAAAATCCTGCCTTCCTCTCATCCAATCAGCTTTTTATTAGCAATGAAAGGGATACATATTAACAATGTACAAAGATTGTTTTACAACAGACATCAGATCTGATAGCTCCAAACAGTAAAACTTACCCTTCCCTGTCCCCTTACATATGCACACCCAAAGCAGAGTAGATAACAGTCCTTCTAGACAAGGCAGAGATTATCTCTGATTGTTAATTCTTTTTGAAAGGCATCTCTAAATGAATACCACCACGTAAGACCACCAGACCCCCTTCATATTCTATGTTTCCTTTACAATAAGTGACTTGTATAACTCAGAGCCCTCCTTTTCCTGAATAAATTAATAACAAAAAGTGTGCTCTTATCAGTTTGCTGGAAACTGTTTCCGTTACTCATCAGTCAACTTGGGCTGGATATGACAACTCTGAGGCACTCTTTTCATACCCAAGGAAAATGATTTGGTCTTCATTGAAGTCCCCAAACTCATAGCAGCGTCTGGAACAACAGGGAAAGGCACTGATATAAGAATCTAGCAGAAACCTGACTTGTCTTGCTCAAATGAGGTCCCTAACACAGTGCAAGTTAAGCGAATGCTAGACCTTTCCCAATTCTAGTGATCAACACGAAAGCAGCAGCTAGGAGGCCAACTAACTACCCTCATAAAGGTGTTAGAAAAGTTAGAAGTTATTCACGGGAATTAAGAGTCTTCTGCTGGGTTTCTGGAGTTCCTTCATGAGTCTTTTGGGGAATATACTTCCTTTGTCCACTGTGTTCCAGAAAACCATCAGGCTATTAAAATTTCTTGTGTGACCTAGTGTTGGTGATCATCTGCATTGTTACCTTTGCTTCTACTTTACTGATTTCAGCCCCAAATTTGACTATTTCCTGACATCTACTCCTCTGGGCTGAGTTTGCTTCTTTTTTGTTCTATAGCTTTCTGTTGTGCTGTTATTTCTCTACTGTGACTGTTCTCCAGTTTTTTAAGTGTCCGGACTTAGTGCTATGAACATTCCTCTTACTACTGCTTCCAAAATTTGCCATAAGTTTGGGTTTGCTGTGTCTTCATTCTCATTGAATTCTAGGTAGTCTTTAATTTCATTCTTTATTTCTTCCTTGACCCAGGAATTGAACAGTGCACAATTGCACAATTCAATTGCACTGCTCAATTTCAATGAGATTGTAGGGTCTCTGCAATTTGTGTAGTTGTTGAATTCTAACATTAAAGCATGGTGGTCTGAGAAGCTACAGGTGGGTATTCCTTTTTTTGTATCTTTTGAGGTTTGATTCTTTTCCAAGTATGTTGTTGATTTTAGAGAAGGCTCCATGTGGTGCTAGGAAGAAGGAATATTATTTTGTGTTTGGATGGAATGGTTTATAGATGTATTTTAAATCCGGTTGGGTCATAACTTCAGTTAGTTCTGTTGTTTCCTTGTTAAGTTTCTATCTGGGAGTCCTGTCTGGTGGTGAGATTTTATGTATGATTTGAGTTTTAGTAATCTCTTTTATGAAGAAGGGTGCCTTTGTATTGGGGTCATAGATGTTCATAATTGAGACTTCATCTTGATGGATTTTTGCTGTGATGAATATGAAATGACCTTCTTCATCTCTTTTAATTGATTTTAGTTTGATGTCTAATTTGTTAGATATTAGGATAGTTACACCAGCTTGTTTATTGAATCTATTTGACTAGAGAATCTTTTCCCAGCCCTTCACTCTGAGGTAACTTCTGTCTTTGAAGTTGAGGTGTGTTTCTTGTATGCAGCAGGAGGATGGAGTCTGTCTTCATATCCATTCTGTTAGTCTGTGTCTTTTTATATGTGAGTTAAAACCATTAAGATTTAGGGAAATTAGGGACCATTGATTGTTAATTCATATTTGTTTTTGGATTTCTTGTTATTGGCGGTATTGTGTGTGGATTTCTCCCTTTTTTGGCTTTTGGTAAAAGGGATTATCTATTGCCTATGTTCTTGTGAGTGTAGTTAACTTCCTTAGATTGGAGCTTTTCTTCTAGTACTTTCTCTAGGCCTGGAGTAGTTGATATATAACATTTAAATCTGTTTTTTTCATGGAATATCTTTTTTTCTCAATATAGAGTGATTGAAATCTTTGCTGGGTATAGTAAGTAGTCTTGACTGGCATCCATGGTCTGATAGTGTTTGTAGAATATCTATCCAGGTCTTTCTGGCTTTCATAGTTTCCATGGAAAAGTCAAGTGTAATTCTGATAGGTTTGCCTTTATATGTTATTTGACCTTTTTCTTTTGCTGCTCTTAATATTCTTTCTTTATTCTGTATATTTGGTGTTTTGATTACTATGTGGTAAAGTGACATTTTCTGGTTCAGGCTATTTGTTTTTCTGTAAGCTTCTTGTACTTTCATTGGCATATCTTTTTTTAGTTTTTGAAAGTTTACTTCTTTGATTTTGTTGAATATGTTTTCTGCACCTTTGACTTGGGTTTCTTCACCTTCTTCTGTACCTACTATTCTTTGGTTTGGCCTTTTCATGGTGTCCTATATTTCCTGGATAATTTGTGAATTTTACTTAGTGTATCTTCACTACCTGAGATTCCCTCTTCTATCTTTTGTATTCTGTTGGTTATGCTTGCATATGTAGTTCCTGATCATTTACCTAGTTTTTTTAATTCCTGCATATCCTCAGAGTGTTTTTTTTTAATTATCTCTATTTCAGGTTTCTAACCTTGCACTGTTTCATGCAATTTTTGGTTTGTCCTTTTCTCCATTTCTTGAATGTTTTATTGTTTTTTATCTGTTTCTTACCATCCCTTCTTCCAGTGGGTGCAGGTGGGGTCTCTTCCTCTACTAGTGGGTACTGGTTCAAGGTTTTGTTGCTGGATGCAGTCAGTTCCAGCATTCTGATGAGTCTTTCAATATGTGCAGGTGAGTATGAGACACTCCTTCTCCCAGTGGGTCGAGATCGGAGTAGCACCGGGATATTAGCAGACTTTGGATGGCTTGATTTACCTGGGGTGAGTTGACCTGCTTGCAGTCCCAGAGTGAGGAATGGACTAGCACAGAGATGTCAGTGGATTCTGGGTGGTTTTGTCCTTCTGAAGTAAGTCGATCTGCCTCCAATCACCAGGCCAGAGGGAAAGCAGAAGTTATGCCTGAGATAGGGGCCCATGCTCACTCTCTTCTGAGTTGGGGCAGGACTAGCACAGTGATGTTATCTGACTCTGGGCAGCTTGGCTCTCAAGGGCAAGTCAACCTGCCTGCAGTCCCCAGGGCAGGAGATCCCAAAGAGGGCAAGTGGAATGTCACTCCAATTCTTGACTATAATGAAGAAAGCAACAATAAACAGGAATGTGCAAATATTGTGTGGTAAGTTGTGCGATTCTCTAGGTTTATGCCCAGGAGCTTTTCATGTGGTAGTTGTAGTTTTGTGTTTCTGAATAATCTCCATATTGATTTTCACAGTGGCTATATTAACTTTCAAAACAATCAAGAAGTGAGGGTTGATTTTCTCCCATCGTCTCCAAAATCTGTTTTCAGATTTATTCTGATATTTATTCTTATTATGTTAGTTGATATCTCAAGGTAGTATAAATTTAAAACTGAAATAACAGAATAAAATTATTTTTGAATAATCATACATAGTTTGTAACTTTCAATAAACTTGCAAATTATTTTAAGTAGTAAAGAGTATGAAGTTTATCATATGACAGTGATATTGAACTTTTATCACACTGATATATTAATAGGACTGGAAGTAATAGAAACATTGACAAGGATATTGTGTATTTGTTAATTAAAAGTCAGATAAGGGAAATCAACTTAATTATATTATCATGAATTTAAATGAATATGAAACTGGCCTTAGTATAAAATAAAAGATATCTTTGAAAATTATAGTCAGAGAAATGTAATATATAAATTTTACAACAAGGGAAAAACTAATAATAAACCATAATTAACATTTGATTGACCCATGATCCACCAAACAGTTCAAACTATGATGAAGACAATTTGGTGTCTTTTGCACCAAGAGGCTACATCAGTGATTACAAAGCATAGAAACATTTGAAATGTAAGAGCAATTGAAAAAAACAAACTATTCAATATAAAGATATTTAAATTAATAAATTTCTCATTTGCTTATGTTGATATGCAAGTGAGACATGAGATATCAGCTGAAGCATTTTTCAAAATTGATTTAATGAACAACACAAAACAGTATCATAACACCAGCACTTCAAAAATTAAATACCTTGGATAACAGGAACTGTAAGGACTTTTTTTTCAAGTATATGTGATTGATAAGTATAGTTAAAGAGCTGGAATTGACTGAGAGGAGAAGGCAGACAATGAGGTTCTCAAGAGACTAAAGGCAGTACCTGGAAGCAAAAGTAAGCTCAAGTATATTCAAAAGCAAGTGCCTAAGACTAAGGTTTTAGATCAGAGATCCATAGCTTCTGACAGGAAACTTGAGTATACATGAAGGAAAAAACATCAAAAAAATCTGTAACAGGAAATGGCAGCAAGATGCTCTGTCAAAGGTAGGTGACCTAAAGTTTAAAACCAGTTGCTAGTATGTAATCAGAGGAAAAGGAAGAAGAAAGAAATAATTATAAGGAGAATGCCTTCTGACAAATTAATAATGTTGAACACTTATATCTACTCCTTTACATTCCAGAAGAATAATCTGTAAGAAGAAATTACACTTTAAAATAAGAATCATAGAACAAATGAGTAGAATAAAAAGAACATTGGAGACAAATGAGCCTTTATAATTTCATGTATTCTATGAAAAATTACCATATATAAATGCATTTAATATTAAGAATATAAGAATAAAAAGTTTATTTGAAATGTAAATAATTGTATTGTTATAATATTCTGGTAAAAATATAAGGACTCATTACAACTATTTTAACGGATGAATTTCTCTATATTATGGTTATATCACTATAGATGTCAAATATTTTAGGAATAAAAATGAATAATGAAATAAAATTACAACATTAAACAAAAAATAATGTAATAAATTTTAGGAATATTTGATTTGGACATAATATATCAGAAATAATTGAAGTATTATAATAATACCCAATTGTATACCAGGAAAAATATTCTCATGGAATAGTTATATGTGTTTATTTGTAAAGGTATTTCAATAAACATATGTGTTCTTGTATGACCTTGAATAAGATAAAAAGATCACTTTTCCAACTTTTAGGCATACTAATACTTTTATTACTCCATGCTATTGTAAATATTCATTTGAAAGAAATATTACTGTTCATTGTCCCTAATATTATGTTGCTGTGTACTTGTCAGAAAGAACTTTTGTGCACAAATCATCAAACTTATTCTTCCTTTAATTATTATACTCACAGTAAGAATAATAACCAAGTGAACTGACAGAATCAAACTCAGGAAATAATATTATCATGATATTTTATAAAATAATAGTTCATTTTTGGATTTCTGAATTTATATGGATAGCAAATTATAATTATGAAGATTTAACCTCAACTCAAATGATGCTATTTACTATAGAAACAATACTTTAAAGAATATTTGAAATTCTCAATCATTGTTCAAGACTTTTCACTAGAACATCATTCATACCTTTGTATAGCTGACCTGTACAAATCTTGTCTGCTTGACCTGGGATCTGAAGACCTCAAAGAATTAAGTAGACTACAGTCTAATGCTGTAAAACTTATCTTGGTTTTAGTGTGGTTTTATACCAATGAATGTAACAAATAAAGTAATGATGCAAGGAAGATTGTTTGAGTTCAGAAAAAACATGATCAGAAAAGCAAATAAATAAATGCCAGTAAGCACATACTAAATATTAACATAGCAGTCCTTTCCTAGAACTTTCTTGTGACAGACAATTTTAAAGACAATGTTGTGACACATACTATATACAGATTATATCCAAGAAAGCATGAAAGCAAGGCAGAAGACAATGTCAAGATTTAGGGTACATTGCCTCTCTTGGGTCCTATAGCTATTTTTCTGACCTTTAACAAGCATAAACATCATGTCTGATGAACTGAATGTAAGTGTTTAACACAAGAGGCATGAAAACACATCCAAGAACAACCCAGGGAACAAAATGCACCTGTGGTAAAAGACCTTCTGCCTTTTTCCTGGAGCCTCTTTCACAGCTCCCCAAGACATTATTCATCAATGAATTTCTCTGATCATGTTCTGACATGCCTTGGTCAGCAATAGCCAGCTATTACAGGTTTGGTAACACATGTAAGGTAGACAAATAATTTGTGAGTGGAAGTGAGAGAGTGACAGTCCACTGTATCTACTGCATGAGCTGGGGTGATCTGCATGTTACCCTAGTACCAAAAGGGAAGATGTGTCTAATCCAGAGGTGGTCATTTTCTGAAACATCTATTAATGGATTAACTGGTTTAATTCTTAATGCTGTGTTGATTTATTAAATCTAAATTGTATTCTTTCAGCATTATAGTAGCAGAGTCAGGTGAGGGAATGATGAATATACTATAAATCTAATGTAAGAAGAAACAATTAGTGTTTTAATTAAAATCAGAAGCCTGCAAGAATGACATACTAAGAAAAAATACAGTATAAGGCACAGGAAATCTCTTTGCATATGGTTGATTAGTCAGGTAGTCTAAGAGATTTAAAAAATACTGGAGATTATTGATGTAGTCCTGAGTTGCCTCTCAGTGGTTGAAGGTAAGCCCCTATAGATGAAGATGACACACATTTGGACACAGGACTGAGGTGATTGAAGCTGATCTAAACTTAAAGCCTCCTTCATGTGAGTTAGCTTCCATGATATCAGTAAATACTGTTCAAGCTGCAAAGAGATGGGAGCAATAAATAGTACCATCAAGCTGTATCATCTATGAACCACATCAATGAGTGGCATGGCAATACATATATAAATATTCAGTAAGTGACACGCACATATTTGTAGAGAACAACAGCCTTCTAATTGGAATTAAAGTGCAATAAACATTAGGAGAATAATGTCTAGTGTTGGAAACATTGACAAATTCCATAAGCTAGTGACATCATGAAACTTAGAAAAGAATCTATGACAGTCACTTTTTAATACAAGCATAATTATAACTACATTTTAAAGCTCATATTTAAACCCACAGATCAGTGTAGCTATCGCATTTCCCAAAGTCATTTTCTTTTTAAATCAAAGTGGAGAGCATCATCAAAAAACACAGATGCATGCATTGATCAATAGAGTCTTGAGGCATAGTCCCAATGGTTATATCTACATCAAAACTCCCATGCCTATGGTTCAGGTTCCATCATGCAAGAGAGTGTAGAAAGATTATAAGAGTCAGGATGACAGGAAGTCTTCTGAGGAGCATTCATTCCCATGGCGACATAACCAAAACTGGACCAGTGGCAATATCAATGGATATTTTAATATAAAGGCAGAACACTACATGGAATTCTACCCCTAGACAAAGTCTAAGGCAGCTAAGTATATTGGAAGAGGGAGAATTAGCCTCTCTTTTGTTAGGTCTTGCTTATTGTTTATCCCATGCACAGTGGTCACTCTTAAGACTATATTATATGCATAAACAATGAAAACACTCATCAAATTGTATTTATATATTTGTACATGTATATATATGTATATATACATATATGCAATCATAAAGTTCAAAGAAAAGAGGCCATCAATATATACAACAATAAAGAAAAAAGAGAAGAGGCTATCATATTGGGAGCACATGGGAGCATAGGAGGATTTACAGGGATATATCAGGAGTAGACTTATAGAGAAAGTGGAAGCAGAAATTGATGTAATCATATTTTAATAAAAGTCATATATATATAATGCATATATATATATACATATAGTGTGTGTGTGTGTGTGTGTGTGTGTGTGTGTGATGACATCATGAGCTTTGGTGAAAGCCTCCTCTTATTCCAGAAGCAAGGCAAGTATCTAGGATGCCAGGTAATACTGTCCATCACTCTACCTGTGATTGCCCAGGATAACTCCAGCTGTCCTCTTTTCCTTATCACCATATCCCCACCCACACCTCTGTTGGAAGTTTTCTCTCTCATCAGAGGCCAGAACAAAATCCTGATCCCTAGAGGGTAGAACAGCATTCTGAAATCCAGAGATGAGGCTACCTCGCTAAAAGCCAGGCATAAGTCTCCTACCACAACAACCCAGAGTAACCCCACCCAAATCAGAGGCCAACACATATACATATCCAGAACATCAGCCTCAACCTTGGGCAGCAACCCCCTGCTTGACCAGAGGCCATCCAAGCCATCAGAAGTTCAGTTACCAATGTGGTCAGAGACCTTTTACTCAACCACATGCCATGCGATCCAGAAGACCAGAGAGGAAACATAAAGTAAGGTAGAAAACATCCATCCAAGCTGTTGAGGCAAGAAATAGCTGTGGCTTGCTCCTTTGCCTCCCTGATCTTTCAGCATTTACTCCTATATCTGACTTCAGTTTTTTTTTAGGATTTGTGATATATATATATATATATATATATTAGATTTATGTATATATATATACTATGTACACACAAAAACACACACATATATACGTCTTAACTAAATATTCTGTTGTTTTTCCATGTTTCTGACTTCCACAGACAGATAAGCTAGGAAGGGGCAATCCATTTGTCTAGAAAACTCCTCCATTTTGAATGAAAGAATCCTATACTTCAGGGTTTCTAGGAAGGAGTCTGCATTTCTAACAAGCTCCCAGAGATTCTAGGACTGTCGTCCACAGACCTCACTTAGAGTGGTGAGAATAGAGAGAGGACAGACCTGTGGCACTTGCTAACCAGATTAGGCACACTCGGCATGGCCCTGCTCAGCACCTGTTCTCTGGATGCACACGGGTGGCTTCTTGGCTACCTCCAGGTTTTATGTTTTTCAGGTTACGTTGCAGGTCCATGCCTGTGGCTTTAAAGGTACTACATGAAAAATAGAGTAGAAAAGAAAACACTGAATCTACACACAACTTTGTTATGAATTGAGAAGAAGAAAGTTGCAGGGTTAAGTTCCTTCTTTGGTCTTATCTAGTCTCAAGAGCCATTTGCTCGTGAATACTCATCTGTTGGGAGTTGAACCATCCATCTTTCACTGGGATTTTCATGATGAACCATGTTCAGTTTCCTCTTTTTCATCACCAGATTAATGTGGTTCCTCTTTAATGAACCTAGCTGTTCATTTCCCAAAGTTCATTGAGGATCAGTTCAGCTTGTTTTAAAACTGGCATCTAGTACTTTTATTGTTGCATTGTTCTTTTCATGAATGTTGGTATATCCCATGCAGGCCGATTTAACAAATCATTACAAAAGCTGGTATAGTCGTTTGATGATAGTTACTAACTCCCTTCTGTTTTGCTTTAAAGAAAAAAACAAAAGTGAAGGATCTCATTGTTGGCTATAGGCTTTCTTGCTCTATGATCAATAAAATAATTTGATGTCCCAAAAAAAAAAAAAAGAAAACATCCATCCAACAACGAAAAATCCAGAAATCAAAAACTAGACCTATAATCAATCCAAATCCAGATGCCTAACACAAGTTTAGGACACAAACAAATATAGCCAAGGGAATATTTCATCACTATCCCATAACAGCAAGCCCCGGATATCCCAAAACAGCTGAAACACAAGGAAATGATCTAAAACCCAAATTTAGGTTGATGATAGATGTCCTATATGAGGAGGGAATGAAAAAACACCTTAAAGAAATCAAAGAAAAGACAATCAAAAAGTTGGTGGAAATCAACACATCGCCAAAGAATGCAAAGAAAGCTAAGAAAAAGACTACAGTTGAAAGATTTGAAAATGGAAATAGAAACAATAAAAAAACAGGAAACATAGGAAATGAATAATCTGGATAAATGAACATGTACTTTAGATGCAAGCATCACCAACACAATTGAAGAGATGGGAGAGAATGTCAGGAATTGAAGCTACAATAAAACAAAGGAGACTAGTCAGTCAAACAAAATGTTAGATAAACAAGACTTCTAACACAAAACATTCAGGAAGTCATAGACTTGAAGAGAACAAATAGAATATTAGAAGGAAAAGGAAAAGGAAAAGAATTCATAAAGGCAGACCTATAAGATTTACACTCAACTGCTCAATGGAGACTTTACATGCAGAAGGGTCTGGACAGATGTCTTACAGACTGAAGGAGAAAAATGATGCCACCACAGACTAATGTGTCCAAAATTTTCAATCTCCATAGATAGAGAAAAAGATATTTTATGACAAAATCAAATTTATACAATATCTTTGACAAATACAAAAATCTAAAAGATACTAGAAGGAAAACTCCAACCCAAGGAAATTAACTACACCCATGTAAAAACATGCAATAGATAATCTCACACCAGAAAAATTCAAAGAAGGGAAACACACATGAACATGGACAGAGTACCACTACCTCCAACAACAACACAATAATAGGAACAAGCAACCTGGTCATTAATATCTTTCAATATCAATGAACTCAAAGCACCACTCAAAGGACACATCCTAACAGAATGGGTGTGAAAACAGGATCCTTCCTTATGTTGCATTCAAGAAACACACTTCAACATCAAGAGTAAAGTTTTGGAAAAAGATTTTCTAACCAAAGGACCTAAGAAACAAGTTACCATAATGTCAAATAAAATAGATTTTAACCCAAAATTATTTAAGAGGAATGGAGAAAGACATTTAATGCTCAAAGAAAAATCGAGCAGGATGATGTCTTAATTCTGATGAGCATTTATATTTGTAAAAGAAGTATTACTAAAGATTGAATCACATATTGAACCCCACACATTAATAGTGGGAGAGTTGAACACCACCTCACTCTCACCAATGGACAGGTTGTGAAGATAGAAACTTAATAGAAAAATAATGGAACTATAAAATGTTATGACTGAAATGGACCTAACAGACTGCTACAGAGCATTTCACCTAAGCACAAATGATTTTACCTTCTTCTTAGCATCTCATGGAACCTTTTACAAAAGTGACCAAATACTCTGTCACAAACCCTGTCTCCACAGATACAAGAAAATTGGAATAACCCCCAGTATTCTGTCAGACCTCCAGGATGAAAAGTTGGATTTCAACATCAACAGAAACAACAGAAAGCCTAAAATCTCATGGAAATTGAACAAATTTACACTGAATTATCACTAGGTCAAAGAACAAATAAACTAAGACTTCCTGGAATTCAGTTAAAATGAATGCACAACACACCCAAACTTATGGGACACAATAAAAGTGGTGCTAAGAGGAAAATTTTTAACAAAAATTTCCTGGGTAAAGAAATTAGATAATTTGTATAATAGTGACTTAACATCTCACATGAAGGATCTAGATGAATAACAACAAAAACACAGACACACACAAGAGGAGTAGATGGCAGGAAATATTAAAATTCAGGGCAGAAATCATGGAAAAGAAACAAAGAAAACAACACAAATTATCAATGAAACAAAGAGTTGCTTCTTTGAGAAACCCAAAAGGATAGACAAGTCCTTATCAAAATTACCAAAACAGGCAGAGAGAATATCCAAATTAACAAAATCATGAATGGAAAGAGGCCAAAAACAAACATTGCCAAAAACCAAAGGATCATCATGTTATATTTTAAAAATCTGTACTCCACAACATTGAAAAATTTACAAGAAGTAGATAATTTTCTCTACAGACAATACATATCAAAGTTAAATCAAGATCAGATAGGTGATTTAAATAGAACTATACCCCCTAATGAAATAGAGTTGTAATTAAAAGTCCTCCAACCAATAATATCAAAAGGCCAGATTCTTTTACTGCAGAACTCTACCAGGTTTTCAAGGAAGAGCTAATATTAATACTCCTCAATTTGATCCACAAAATAGAAACAGAAGGAACATTGTCACATTCATTTTATGGAGCCATATTTAGCCTGATGCCCAAACTACACAAAAGACTCAATGAAGGAAGGTAATTACAGATCATTCTCCCTTTTGAACATAGATGCCAAAATACTCATAAAAGTACACATGAACTGAAGAACTGAATCCAAGAACACATCACAAAGATCATCCACCATGATAAATTTGGCTTTATCCCACAGATGAAGGGAGAGTCCAACATATGAAAATCTGTCAATGTATTCCAACACATAAACAAACTGAAAGGAAAAAAGAGCAACTCACCCAGAAGGAGTAGACACCAGGAAATAATCAAATTGAGGTCTGAAATCAATCAACTAGAAACCAGGAAAACATTGAGAAGAATCAATGAAACAAAGAGTTGGTTCTTTGAGAAAACCAACAAAATATACAAACCTCTGTCCAAACTAACCAAAAGACAGAGAGAGAGAGTGCATGCTAATTAACAAAATCAGAAATGAAAAGGGGGACATAACAAGGGACACTGAGGAAACTCAAAGAATCATCAGGGCATCCTTTGAAAAACTGTCCTCCACTAAATTCAAAAATTTAAAGGAAATGGACAATTTCCTGGATAGATACCACTTGCCAAAACTAAATCAAGAACAGATAAACAATCTAAACAGACCTATAAACCTTAATGAAATAGAAGCAGTCATCAAAGTATCCCAACCAAAAAAAGCCCAGGCCCAGATGGCTTCAGTGCAGAATTTTAATAGAAATTCAAAGAAGAGCTAATTCCAATACTCCTCAAAGTATTCCACACAATAGAAGCAGAAGGCTCACTGCCAAAGTCTTTTTATGAGGCTACAATCACCTTGATACACAAACCACACAAAGACACAACTAAGAAAGAGAACTACAGACCAATTTCCCTCATGAACATCTATGAAAAAACACTCAATAAAATACTAGCAAACTGGATTCAAGAACACATCAGAAAAATCATCCACCATGCTCAAATAGGCTTCATCACAGGAATGCAGGGATGCTTCAACACTAGAAAATCTATCAATGTAATCCACCATATAAACAAACTGCGAAAGAAAAACCACATGATCATCTCACTAGATGCTGAAAAAGCCTTTGACAAAATCCAGCACCCCTTCATGATAAAGATCCTAAAGAGATCAGGGAAAACAGGAACTTACCCGAATATAATATAAGCAAGACACAGTAAAACAACAGCTAACATCAAACTAAATGTGGAGAAACTCAATGCAATTCCTCTAAAATCAGGAAAAAGACAAGGCTGCCTACTCTCTCCATATCTCTACAATATTGTACTTGAAGTTCTAGCTAGAGCAATAAGACAACAAAAGGAGATCAAGGGGATACAAATAGGAAAAGAAGAAGTCAAGCTATTTGCAGATGATATGGTAGCTTACATAATTGACCTGAAAAATTCCGCAACAGAACTCCTAGAGATGATAAACTCCTTCAGCAAAGTGGCAGGAGACATGGTTAACTCAAAAAATCAGTGGCCATATTATATACAGATGATGAAGTGGCTGAGATAAAATAGAGATACATCATCCTTTACAATGACCATAAACAGCATCAAATACCTGGGGATGATGTTAACCAAGGAAGTGAAAGACCTGTATATCAAGAACTTTGAGTCTTTAAAGAAAGAAATCAAAGAGGATACCAGTAAATGGAAAGATCTCCCATGCTCTTGGATTGATAGGATCAATATAATAAAAATAGCAATTTTGCCAAAAGCAGTCTACAGGTTCAATGCAATCCCTATCAAAAACCCAGCAGAATTCTTTACAGACCTTGAGAGAACAATAATCAACTTTATGTGGAAAAACAAAAGGCCCAAGATAGCCAAAACAACCCTATACAATAAAGGAACTTCAGGAGGCATCACCACCCCTGACTTCAAGCTCTATTATAGAGCTATAGTCCTGAAAACAGCTTGGTATTGGCACAAAAATAGACAGGTAGACCAAAGGAACCAAATTGAAAACCCTGATTTTAACCTACACACCTATGAACACTTGATTTTTGACAAAGAACCTAAAACTATACAATGGAAAAAAGAAAGCAAAATGGTGCTGGCATAACTGGGTACTGGCATGCAGCAGACTGCAGAAAGACCCATGTTTATTGCCTTGTACAAAACTAAAGTCCAAATGAATCAAAGATCTCAACATGAACCCAACCACACTGAAGCTCTTAGAAGAGAAACTGGGAGATACTCTTCAACAAGTTGGTACAGGAAACCACTTCCTGAACATAACACCAGTTGCACAGACTCTGAGATCGAAAAATTAACAAATGGGACCTCCTGAAACTAAAATGCTTCTGTAAGGCAAAGGACACAGTCAATAAGACAAAAAGGCAGTCCACAGAAATGGGAAAAGATATTCACTAACTTCACATCTGACAGAGGGCTAATCTCCAAAACTTGCAAAGTACTAAGTACCAAGTCTCGAAAACACCAAAGGATCCAATTAAAAGGTGGGGTACAGAACTAAATAGAGAATTCTCAGTAGAGGAGGTTAAATGGCCAAGAGACACTTAAGAAAGTGCTCAACATCCTTAGCCATCGGGAAATACAAATCAAAACAACTTTGAGATATCATCTTACTCCTATCAGAATGGCTAAAGTAAAAAACACTGAAGACAATTTATGATGGATAGGATGTAGAGAGAGGGGAACACTCCTCCACTGCTGGTGGGAGTGCCAACTCATACACACACTTTGGAAATCAGTATGGAGATTCCTCAGGAAAATGGGAATCAATCACAAGCCCCAGCAATTCCACTCTTAGGCATATATCCAAAAGATGCAAATTCATACAAGGACATCTGTTCCACTATGTTCATAGCAGCATTATTTGTAATAGCCAGAACTTGGAAGAAACCTAGATGCCCCTCAACCGAAGAGTGGATAGAGAAAATGTGGTACATTTATACAATAGAGTACTACTCAGCAGGAAAAAAAAAACAATGGAATCTTGAAATTCGCAGGTAAATGAATGGCAATAGAAGAAACCATCCTGAGTTGAGGTATCCCAGTCACAAAAAAACAAACATGGTATGTACTCACTCATATACGGATTTTAGACATGGGTCAGGATATTGCCAGTCTTCTCTTCCACTTACCAAGGGTCTGGAAAACAGGAAAGAACCTAAGAGAGATATTCACAGTACACCAGAGAAGAGGAACAAGGCAAGAACTTCTAACAGATTGGGAACATGGGGAGGTTTGGGGAGGTGGGAGCTGGGAAGAAGACAGGGGGAGAAGAGGAATAGAGAGTAGGTCATGGGAGAGCAGGAAGGTTGAGGGGGAGTCGAATAGGGGGAAGAGGGAATCATAGGTTAGAAGACAGATCTGGCACCTCTAGTGAGACCTTTAGTGATCTAAAGGGATGACACCAACTGGCAAGATAAGCAATAGTGGAGAGACCACCTTGAATGCCCATTCCTGATAATGAACTATATGTCTATAACCATCCTAGAGCCTTCATCCAGTGACTGATGGAAGCAGAGGCAAACACCCACAGTTAAACACTGAACTGAACCCATGTAACCCAGTGACAGAGAGAGAGAGGAGCTATGAGCAAATTGGCAAAGAATGGGCTGGCAAAACCAACAGAGACAGCTGATCTGAACAAGGCAGAGCTATTGGACCCCAGACCGGCAGCTGAGAGGCCAGCATGAGATTGATCCTGACCCCCTGAGTGTGAGAGTCAGTGAGGAGACCTGGGCAACGTATGGGACCCTAGGCAGTGGATCAGTGTTTAATCCTGGCATACAAATGGACTTTGTGTGTCCATAACACAAAGAGGGACGCTCTCTCAGCCTGGACTCTTAGGGGAGTGCCTGGACCCTGCCCTGAGTGAAATGATTGACTCTTGATATCTCCTATGTGGTAGGAAGTGGTGATAGGGTGGGAGGCTGGGGGGGATGTGGGGTAGCCTGTGGGAGGAAGGGAGGGAGAGGGAACTGGGATTGACATGTGAAGCAAGCTATTTAAAATTAAAATAAAAAAATAAAAGTAAAAAACGCATCTCATAATTATCTCATTAGATGCTGTAAATCCTTTGAAAAATATACAACACTCCTTCATGATAAAAATTTGGATAGATCTAAAATAAAGGATCATACCTAAACACAATTAAAAAATATATTAAGCCAATTACCAACATCAAATTAAATGGAGATTAACACAAGAAAATTCCACCAAAATTTGGAACAAGAAAAGTTTGTCTAACTTTCTCCATATCTATTGAATACAGTTCTTGCAGTTTTACCTAGTGAAATAAGACAACTAATGGAAATCAGGGGATATAATTTGGAAAGGTAGAAGTCAAAGTGTCATTATGCATAGAAGATTTGATAATGTTTATAAGTGACCCCAAAAGTTTTACCAGGGAACTCTTACAACTGATAAATAAATTTAGGGGTATTGCTAAATGACAGTCTGCAGATTCAGAAAGTTATTCACCATCCACGTGTCAGAGGGCTGATTTCCAAAATATATGAGAAACTTAATAAAGTAGCTATCAAAACCCCCAAATAATACAGCTAAAACTGGGGTACACATCTAAACAGAGAATTTCCAATGGAAGAATCTCAAATAACTGAGAAACGCTAAAAAAAACTTCAACATCATTAGCTACCAGGGAAATGCAAATCAAAATAACTCTGAGATTATACCTTACACCTGTCAGAATGATGAAAACAAAAGATCAAAAGCATGTGACATCTCATGCTGGAAAGGATATGGAGCAGGGGAACACTTCTCCATTGCTAGTGAGAGTACAAACTTATATGGCTACTTTGGGAATCAATGTGGCAGTTACCTAGAAAATTGGTAATCAGTCTACCTCAAGAATGAGCTATACCACCCCTGAGCATATGCACAAAATATTAAACCATACCACAAGGACACATGCACAACTAAGTTCAAAGCACCAGAACATGGAAACAACTTAGGTTCCCTCAACTGAAAGATGGATAAAAAAAGAATATTTACACAATTGAATATAACTCAACTGTTAAAAACAATGATATCATGAAATTCAAACGCAAATTTATGGAACTAGAAAACTTCATCCTGTGCTAGCTAATCCAGACTAAGAAAGACAAACATGGCATGTACTCTCTTATAAGTGGATATTAGCTATAACGTAAAGGATAACTATGTACAATCCACAGAATCAGTAAGGCTATTTAACAAGGAGGGGTGAGGGACACTTGAATTTCCCTGTGAAGGGAAATAGAGGAGATTTTGTGGATAGACTAGGGGTCGGTGGGGATAAGAACGTAAGGGAATAGGAGGGCATGAGTCAGGGGTAGAGTACTGAAAGAGTCAACTGGAAAGGGGGTCATTCCATGGTCAGGTAGAATCCTGGTATAAGGGAAACTCTCAGAAATCTACAAGGATGACCCCAGCTAAGACTCCTAACAAGAAAGGGTATATAGCCTGACCTTGCCAACTTTCCTGACCAGTTTAGAAATTGGGACACCAACCCAGATACATACAACATACATTCTACAGTCTGTCCAGCATATGAAATATGCTGAGGTAAGAGTGGCACAGAGTGGCTAACCAATGACTGGTCTGGCCTAAAACATTTGGGATGAGAGTAAGTCTAACATGAAACTGCCTGGAGTGCCAAGACCCAGAGACTAGATAGCTCGGAGACCTGTGATAGAGCCAAGCATAATTGGAGAAAAATGCTTCAATGTCATGATGCCTGACGTTATTTTGCTATACTCATAGATTGGTGCCTAGTCCAATATGGATCAGAGACTTCATCCAGTAACTGATGGAAACAGACACAGAGACTCAGTCAAACATTAGGACAAGCTTAGGGAACCTGCTGAAGAGTGTGGAAGGACTGTGATAGCCAGTGAAGTCAATGCTTTCTTTTTACAGGAAAACCCACAGTATCAATTCATCTGGGCTCATAGAGGCTCACAGAGACTTAACTGAAAATCAGGGTGCCTACACAGTACTGACTTAGGCACCCTGCATGTCTGTGGCTGTTGTATAGCTTATTCTTCTTGTGGAAATCCTAATGGTATCAGGGCTTATCTATGACTCTCTTGCTGGCATTTGGGACCCTATTCCTCATGCTGGGCTGCCTTGCTCAGCCTTAATAAAAGGCAAGGTACATAGTCCTACTGTAACTTGATATGCCTTGTTTTGTTGGTATCCATAGGGAGGTGGCTACAAGTTTCTGAATAGAAAAGTGGGAGGAGTGAATGGGAGAAGTAGATGGGAGTTGGTGGGTAGAGGACTAGGAGGGAATGGACATTGGTTTCGGGAGGATAAATAAATTAATTAATTAAAATTAATAAATATACAAATAGAAAAGAAGAAAATATAAAAATTAAATAAAACATACTTTTAAATGAGGAAACTGACAGTATATGGGTTGAATTTTTAGCAGTAATTCAAACTCTGATATTTGAAAGAATGTAATATTAAATATCAGTGATTTAAAACAGATGTAAAAAGAAACCTGGCTACTATTACAGGTGCTATTCTTACCATATGGAGAACTGTGTTTACTACTGGAAGCTCAGAAAAGGCATCTGTAGACCATAGTTTGTGATCTTTCTTTTAACTGTCCATATACAGGTTATATAATTTCCCCTACCTGCTGAGTGTTCTAAATATTTGAACTTTCTGGATGACATTGAAGAATACACTTGCATGTTGGCTTTTCATGGGGTTCTGCCTAAGAGGAGGAACAATGAGAATGTCAGGGAGAAAAAGGATAAGGAGTTATAGAGTTCTAGATATTTAATCCTTCAAATGTTGAATTAAGGAATGTAGCAGATGTCTGAGTGCTCACATTTGAGTAACAGTTTTGGCTAGATACATAGTTATTTTGAATTGCATGTTCCAATAAATGCTTTTGTTTGGTTCATCTAAAGGCAAAATGTTCATGGTTTCCTGTTGTTACTGCACTATTACATGGACACACCATTCACCATTCACAATGCTAACCAAATAAGTATTTTCTTAGAAGTTCTTTAAAACAAGCATCTAATTATACGGTAGTCAGAACCCTAGTGAGCAATGGAAGAAAGAAGAAAATAATGTCCTAGACTACTAGGTGATCTATTAGCACTTTAAATATGGACAATTCGCTTATTTGCCCATTTATTTGGCTCTAGGTAAACAAAGACATTCTTAGTCTACTAGATAATCTCATCAAAGTTTTCTCTCCACCATTTTCTTTGATAGTGTCCCAAACTCTTATAAATTGGAGTGATAATCATTACTGTCTTCTCAAATAAACTATACATTTTAAACATAAATATTTCAAAGCTTATCTTTAAAGAATTTTTGAGTATAATAGAGAACTGTAGTAGAATGAATCCATTTCAGTCCTATGAGACCCCAGAAGCAAAGAACAAGGAGTTTTAATAACCTACTGGGCATCTTGTTTTCACTTTTTCACTATTTCCATACTGTGAATGGGATGGTCACTTCCAGATGCCTCCTGGAATTGAGATCCATAATTTGTACAATACAAACACACACACGCATACACACATTTATGCATGATTTATTTCTTTTCTGATAAATTATTTATAAATACTAGGCTTCAGTGTTAGATTTTGGCAACGACAATTTGAAACATTAAGTTGATATTGCTTCAGGAGCTTATTTACATATAAAGTTTCTGGAACTGTTTCATCTGGAATTCTACATATGAGGCAGAGAGCTAGGTGCTTTTATCCCTAGAGAAATCCATAAGTTTTATAAGAAAACTATAGCAAATGATTTAGAATTACTATTGGTGCAGTAGATATACAGTAAACATAGAAAGTTATTTATATACGGAAATGTTGGGGTAAATGCATCCTGACTTCATAAGAAAAAGTGAAAATTAAGTTAGATTTTGAGGAACTAAATCAATCCTGAATAACCTCACTGAATGAATCCTTAAAACAGACAAAAATACAACAAGTATAGTGGTACAACTCAGTGACAGAATCCTTGCCTAGAGTGCTTGGGGCACTAGGTTCAAGTCACAGGACTTTCTTCTGTACTTCCCACGATAAATGTACACTGAGTCATACTACACCTTCTTCCTTTATCTTTCTTCCTTTTGCTAAATCATCTCCTACTTCCAGAATGTTCAGGATTGTGTCTCTAAAGAGAAGGTACTTACAAATGACTAACTTTTGAACTCCTAGGTACCCTTTCTATACATTTACAGAACCCAGAACATTTTGATGACCTACAAAGTACACAGAGGACATGAGAGCTTGTAACACTCTTCCTTCTTCTTTGTTCTCTAAGTTTACTACAGGAAAGCACACAAATTGCTGTGAGATTTAACATATAGAATGGTGATATAATCTACCTAAAACCTCTTAGGATGTCACAGTCAATTGTAAATACTCAGCTAAAGGTGTGTGGACAGGACAGTCATATACTATAGATAATGATAACATTGCTTAGCCAGTAATTTTTCCAACTTATTGCACTTTCTCTCAGCAAAAACCAATTGGGCCTAAGGCTGTAATTTTGAGGACTTTATCGTTCATCCTCTCAGAGCTGGCCTTGGAAAATAATGATTTTCTTCTTAAAAATTCTCGTCTTCTCAATATTGTTTTTTTGAGAGGTAACTACTCCTGACCTATGTCTGGTACATCTCTCTGCTTTTTACTATAAATTGTTTAACCTCTTCACTCATCCTGTTCAAATACCAGAGATGAAAAGAGCTTGACAAGCCCCTTATAAAAAATAAAGCCGTTATGTCATCCAGTCTTATCATTGCTATTGCCTTTTACACTATAGTCCACATCTTTTAATAGAGCTGCTCAGAGGTGTCCCTTAAATGCAAGAAAAATGTAGACATTTTGTTGAACAACTAGGGCCTCCATTTTCCAAGAGGTTAACCAGCTTGAAGAACAAGATCTGGTTGTGAATCATCCTCCCTGATTTGTTGACAATGAGGAAACTTAGAGGATAGTGGAAAAGGAGTAGCTCTTTGTTTATTGGATGACACTCCAAATGACGCTATAACGATAAACGGCACACTTACTGAGAGTAAAACTAAGTATTTATTGTAGAAATTACTCACAAGATACCAAACAAGTAACCCAGATGAGCCCGGTAGTTTTCTGCTGCCGAACTGGAAGCCAAAATCCAGAAAAGAGACCAAGACTTCCGTTCTTTGGTCTTTTATGCCTTCCCCCATAACGCCCCCTAGCCATGCCCAAAAGTGGGCCTGGCTAGTGACGTAGTTTACTGCCTACGTACGTATACATCTTTACGTCCGTCCATATATGTCTTTAGTCATGCCTAAAGTGGGTGTGGTTAGAGGTGTGGTAAACCTCTCTTTTATTACCTCATCTGTATGCACCTCTAGTAAGTCACATGGTTAATGGCCGAATACAGGCTTCCTCCTACAATTGGATGGACATAGAATTTGAAGGCTTCTTGGAACAGATATAGGCAGTCATTATGTTCCTGCAAAGACTGTTTGGATTTCTTTGTGAGATGTAATTAATATGGAAGCTATGAAATCAGAAGGTCATCATCCAGAAGGTAGCTTCTGAAAATGTTCTTTGTTTGAAAAAGGGTTTTAGATCAACATTCATTAGATTATGCAGTTATTCTTTTTAAAAAAATAATCATTTGGCAACCTTGAATCTCAAGGAACTTGTGTGCTGCTCTGTCGAATTTTAATGCTGTAGACTGAAAAAAACCATACATGTAGGTATACAGCTAAGTGGAGGGTGCCTGTGAAAATACCAAAAAGTAATCTGTGGATAGAACACAGAGGGCTAAGAAAATAGGAAAAAAACACATACAATCCACCACCAAAATACATTCTGAAAAGTATTGATTGGATTTGTTATTTCAAACAAGAAATAGAAAAACAAACAAAAATAAGGCTCAATTAGAAATGTCCATATTGGATAGAGGTGAAGATACTTGCCGTGTTTTAGAGATAGAGACATTCCAGGTACTGACTAACGTAATTGACACATGTAGTTAGCTTAGGAAATTACCTATAAAACAGAATTAATCTCTAAAGCAAATATTTCTGGTATTAGAAGACTTCAAAAACATTTTCATAAGAAAAATTTAAATTGATTAAAAACCTCACTTTCTAATGGTTCCTAGATTTGAGTAAGACCCTGCTTTAAATCAGAATCACAGTTCTTGCCTTTGTTTATTGATCTTTCCCTTCTACTCTTGGTTATCAACTTGACTATATGTGGAATGTACTACAATCCAAAAATGGAACATACACCTGTGAGATATTCTACTTGGTTTGAAGTGGGTGAATCTGCTTCTATTCATGGCCTTTCAGGTGGGAAGAGATATGCCTCTGACATCGATTTCAAGGCTAGAAAACACAGACCTTTGATCCAAATCTCGAGGTAGAAAGTCACACTTTTCATCTGGGCAATGCCTTCTCCTGGAAGCCTACACAAGGACCTGGAACAAGGAAGCTATCTGTGCCTACTTGATCTCAACTTCTTAGCACATCCATTTCTTCACTGGCAATGGAGCTTACTTCTTTAGTATTCCAGCATATACGGAGGACTAGCTGAGACATCAAGCCTTTTGGGACAGAGAAACTACAAGATTCTTGGATTTTTTTTGTGTACAGCCAGTCATTGTTGGTTAGCTGTATTGCAGTCTGTAAGTCATTCCAATAATCCCATGTATATATATATTTGGGATATGATACATATCCCAAAAGAAATAAGAGGTTTCATTCCATAATTTCTGTGTCTCTAGAGAACCCTGACTAATACACTAAGTTTTATCTACAGTCTTTTCTTTCTTTTGCAGTAGAATGATAGCATTCACAAATTAAATATAGTCTCTGTGCCTTCAGTATTAAATTTTCTGTCGCCCTATTACCTGCTGGCTGTCTTTTAAAAAGGAAACTGAATGAAAATAAATTAATAATGGTTATGTTGGGTAAAGTCTTCTTGGAAATTACACATGAGTTGGCAAAACATAAATAAATACTAAAATTTGTATTTTTATATGTGTGAATATGTGTATATATGATATTACTTCAAGTTGTGTCATCTAAATTTTTAAGTGCTGAAAGAATGTGAAAACTGTAATAGTTGTCAGGAAGGCTTGTGACTAACAATTATCCATACTATTGAAAAGGCCAGTGCATTTGCTACGAAGTGTTACTAAGGAGCAGAATTAATTGCCTTCCTAAAATCCAAAATATATGGAACAATTATCTTTAAAATACTGAGTGTAAACCAATTAATGTTAATGGTTCTGGAAAATAAAAGAAATAATAAGGTCCCCTTATGTTCACACTAACTGATGTCAGTTGTAATAGGGGTTCATTTGAAAGTGCCTTTCCCCTAGTTCTTCTCTTTGTCCTCTTAGTCTTCACTAGTACTTTCTGCTGAAGATCAGCTTTTCCCTGGAACCATCCACAGGAGAGTACAGTGCATTTAAAGTGTCCCTGATTAGGATGGAAAGGAGGGAGCACCCCAGATAAACAGATATGTACCTCTGGGTACCTGTTTGTCTTTTCCCTTTCCAGTCCAGAAAAGCTCTTGCCAGTCTTAAAACCTAAAATGCTGAAATTATGTGGAAAAAAGTAGAAGAATGAACTAAAAACTAGGAAAATTACCTAGAAAAGTCAACCTAAACAATTAGGCTTAAATTTGATCTTGGAAATTATCAATAAAAATAGAATAGGAATGATACACACTAAAAAGGTAAGGAATGATAGGGAAGATGTTTCTATGTGATGACAAATTATGTGAAGTAGTATTATGAACAAATTTATAGCAAAATAGATAATATCAAAGTAAAAGAAAAGTAAGGCCTTTTATTAGTTATTCGGCAAATAAATAGAAAATGCAAACAACCTTATAAATAGTGATAAAATTGAATTAGTAATGAAAGACAGCTGAAAAATCAATATAATCCTTGCGTATATAGAACACCTATTACAATTGAATCTTACAGACAAAAAGCTTATTTTTTCCTGAAGGATATCTAGTAATACATATATACAATTCTCATCCAGGAGCTGGGGTTATTTACATGTCCTCTCCCTTATGGACAGGATAGAGGATGGAGGAATAATAACACCTTATCTTAGAAACTGGAAAACACATGGTAACCATGTCATAGAAATTGCCATTATCAGTGTCCCCACATAGTGAACATCTATGAAACATCTATAACCAAACCTAGTTTCACGTTATTCTTTAGCTGTCAACAAATTTTCATGTCAAATGCTCACTGATGTCACCAATCTTGAGCATGGCTTCTGTCACAGTCATTTCTTTTGGACTTTCACTGACTCTCATTCAGCCTACCTCATTTATAAATCATTTCACCCGAGTCATCTAATGAATAGCAAAGTATATAACAGCTTTTAAAGCAATATATAAATTATTTCAGTCACAACACAGTATTAATTCAAAGAAATATTGTTAGAGAACCTAAAATAACTAGTGTAATTTAAATTCTTACAGGATAATTTTAAAAAGTCAAAGTTTCATATCAGTAAGTAATACAAGAGATTATTAATGTACATTTTGTTATCTGTTTCTTAATTTGAAATAGAAATATAAAGCATGCTTATGAGAAATACAAATCAAGGTTTTCCTTGATTCTACAAGAATACTTTTCTTTTTTTTACTATTTTTCCTCTTTTAATAAAAATGAATTCTCTTCTCACACAATATGCCCTTGTTATAGTTTCCCCTCATACTACTCCTCCCAGTTTCTCCACACCTCTCCTCTCATCCAGATTCACTCCCTCTCTGTCTCTCATTAGAAAGGAACAGGATTCTAAGAGATAGCAACAAAACATAACAACATAAATATAAAATGAAGCAAAAACTGTCACATTGAAGTGGGACAAGGATGAAAAGAGCCCCAAGTGAAGGCACAAGGATCAGAGATCTACTTGTCTTCAGGAGTCACATAAAAATACTGAACTGAAAACTGTAATACCTATGAAGACATATAGACTTGTGGAGATGTATGCAGGCTCTGTCCTTGCTGCTTCAGTTCATATGAGCTTTGCTCAGTTGATTTAGAGGACCTTGTTTTCCCACTGGCTCTTACACTCTTTCTTCCTCTTCTTCCAAGGGGTTCTATGAGCTCTGAGTGGAGGAATTTGATAGAGACATCCCATTTAAAGCTGTGTGTCCTGAGTTGTCTTTCTCCCCAACTCTCCCCTCCCTCTCCCTTCCCCTCTCTCTCTCTCTCTCTCTCTCTCTCTCTCTCTCTCTCTCTCTCTCTCTCTCTGCATGATGTCTTGCTGTGGCTATCTGTATTTGTTACCATGTATTGCAGGAGGAAGCTTTCCTAATAATGGCTAAGTAAGGCACTGGTCTATGTTTATAGCAGAATATCACTAGGAGTCATGTTATTGTTACATTCATTTAGACAGTAGTGTTTGATTTTAACCTAGTTCTCTGGGCTATCTAGGCTCTGGTTATATCTGAGAGTGAGTCTTAAGTCAGATTAAACATTGGTTGGTTACTCCCACAAAGTCTGTGCCATCTTCATCCTAGCACATTGTGCATGCAGGACACATGGTAGATCAAAGTTTTTGTGGCAGGATTGTTGTTACATTACTCTTTTAGAAGCCTGCAAAGTGCCTTTCCGCATTATTCAGTTTGACTAGCACCCTTTGTTGAAGATGATGTCTTTTTTTTCCATAGTCTATTTCTGGCTTCTTTATAAAAAAAATCAGGTGTCCATAGGTATGTGTATTTATGTCTGGGTCTTCAATTTAACTGCATTGATTAACAAGTGTTTTTATGCCAATACCATTCAGTTTTTATTACTATAACTTTGTAGTAGAGCATGAATTCAGAAATAGGGATATCTCTAGAAGTGCTTTTATTATTCATGATTGTTTAGTTATCCTGGTTTTGTTGTTGTTGTTTCCATATGAAGCTCAGAATTGCCCTTTCAATATCTGTGAACAATTGTGTTGGAATTTTGACTGGAATTGCATTGGATCTGTAGATTCTGATAGGAATCTAACATTTTTTTTTGGTTTTTCGAGACAGGGTTTTTCTGTATTGTTTTGGAGGCTATCGGTCCAGCCCAGCCTCGAACTCACAGAGATCTGCCTGCCTCTGCCTCCCGAGTGCTGGGATTAAAGGCGTGCACCACCACCGCCCGGCAGAATCTAACATTTTTATAATGTTAATTCTGCCCATCCATGAGCATGGGAGATCTTTCCATCTTCTGATATCTTCTTCAATTTCTTTCTTCAAAGACTTGAAGTTTATTCTCAATATATGTTTTTATTTAAATTAGAAACATGAATGTTTCACATGACAGTCCTAGCTCCCTCTCCCACCTCTCCTCCCTTGTCCATCCACCAGCCCCTCAGTCCCCCACCCAATCCCTACATCATTCCCCGGGGAGGGTGAGACCCTCCTTGGGGGGGATCTCTAAAGTCTGTCATTTCATCCAGGACAGGTCCTAGGCCCTTCCCCATGTGTCCAGGATGAGAGAGCATCCCTCTTTTTGCAATGGGCTCCCAAAGCTCATTCATAAACCATGGTAAACAATGATCTACTACTACCCAAGGTCCCAGTGATTTCTGTAGCCTCCTCCCTGGCACTACATTCATGGAGTTTGGATCAGTCTCCTGTTGGATTCACATCCATCAGTCTGGGATTCAAGAGCTCCCCCTTATCCGGTCAGCTATCTTTGTGGGTTTCATCATCATGGTCTTGACCCCTTTGCTCATCAATCCTCTATCTCTGTCACTAGGTTCCAGGAGTTCAGTTCAGTGTTAGCTGTGGCTATCTGTCTCTGCTTACATCAGTCCCTGGATGAAGGTTCTAGGATGGCATATAGGGTAGTCATCAACCCTATCATTAGTGTAGTCTCTCCACTATTGTTTAGTTTGCCAGTTGGTGTTATCCTTTTAGATCTCTAGAGATCTCATTAGTGTCAGCTCTCTCCTTGAGCCTATAATGACTCGAAATATTATGGTATCTCTCATCCTGTTCTCCTTTATTCTTACCTCGACTCAACCTTCCTGCTCCCCCATGCCTTCTTCTCCCCTCCTCTTATCCCCCTCTTTTTTATTGGTTCCCTCCCCAATGTTCCCAATATGCTCAGGATATCTTGCCTCATTCCACTTCTCTGGGGTATCATGCATGTCTCTTGGGAACCTCCTAGTTTCCAAGACTCACTGGCACTGGGATTGTAGGCTGACACCCCCATGATCCATATCTAAAATCCATATATGAGTGAGTTCATACCATGTTTGTCTTTTTGTGTCTGGGTTACCTCACTCAGGATGGTTTCCTCTAGTGCCATCCATTTGCATGCAAATTTCAAGATTCCATTGTTTTTCTCCACTGAGTAGTACCCAATTGTGTAAATGTACCACATTTTCTCTATCCACTCTTCAGTTTTGGGGCATCTAGGGTGTTTCCAGGATCTAGCTATTACATATAATGCTGCTATGAACATAGTGGAACAGACATCCTTGTTGTGTGAATAGGCATCTTTTGGGTATATGCCTAAGAGTGGAAATGCAGGTCTTGTGGTAGACTCAGACCCATTTTCCTGAGGAATCTTCATACAGATATCCATAGTGGCTGTACTGATTGGCACAACCACCAACAGTAGAGGAGTGTTCCTATTTCTCCACATCCCCTCCAGCACAAAATGTCATTGGCATTTTTGATTTTCCCCATTCTGACAGGTGTGAGATGATATCTCAGAGTTGTTTTGTTTTGCATTTCCCAAGTGGCTAGTGATGTTGAGTACTTTCTCAAGTGTCTCTCAGCCATTTTATACTCTTCAATTGAGAATTATCTATTTAGTTCTGTACCCCACTTTTTAATTGGATCCTTTGGTGTTTTGGAGACTTGCTTCTTGAGTTCTTTGTAAATTTTGAAGATCAGTCCTCTGTAAGATAAGGGGTTAGTGAATATCTTTTCCCAATATATGGGGTGCCTTTTTGTCTTGCTGACTGTGTCCTTTGCCTCTCATTTTCAGGAGGTCCCATTTATGAACTGACGATCTCAGTGTTTGTGATACTGGTGTTATGTTCAGGAAGCAGTCTCCTGTAACAATTTATCCAAGGGTACCTTCCACTTTCTCTTATAACAGGTTCAGTGTGGCTGGATTTATGTTGAGGTCTTTGATCCATTTAGACTTAAGTTTGGTGCTTGGCGATAGATATGGTTCTATCTGCAGTCTTCTGCATGCCAATATCCAGTTATGCCCGCACAATTTGTTGAAGATGCTATCTTTTTCCATTGTATAATTTTAGCTTCTTTGTCAAAAATCAACTGTTCATAAGTTTGTGGATTAATCTCAGGGTTTTCAATTCAGTTCCATTGGTCTGCCTATTTTTTGTGCCAATACCAAGCTGTTTTCAGGACTATAGCTCTATAGTAGAGCTTGAAGTCAGGGATGGTTATGCTTCCAGACATTGCTTTGTTGAGCAGTGTTGTCTTGGCTGTCCTGAGTTTTTTGTTTTTCCATATAAAGTTGAGAATTTTTCTTTCACATTCTGTGAAGAATTGTGCTGGGATTTTGATGGGGATTGCATTGAGACTGTAGATTGCTCTTGGCAGGATTGCCATTTTTGCAACATTGATCCTACCTATCCAAAAGAGATGAAAGAGGTCACTCCATACTCATCACAGAAATAAATTAAGATGAAGTTTCAATTCTGAACATCTATGCCTCCAATACAAAGCCATCCACATTCATAAAAGAAGCATTACTAAAACTCAAAGAACATATAAAACCTTACACACTTGTAGTGGGAGACTTCAGCACCCCACTCTTACCCCTAAACAAGACCACAAGACAAAAACTTAACAAGGATATGAAGGACATAATAGACGTTATGACCCAGTTGGATTTACCAGACATCTATTGAACACTCCATCCAAACACAAAAGAATATACCTTCTTCTCAGCTCCACACGGAACCTTCTCAAAAATCGACCACATATTGGCAACATAGCATGCCTCAACAGGTACAAAAAAAACTGGAATAACTCCATGTATCTTATCAGACCATCATTCCTTAAAGTTAGAATTCCACAATAACACAAACCGCAGAAACCCTGCAAACTCGTGGAAATTGAATAATACACTATTGTACCACTCCTGGGTCAAAGAAGAAATAAAAAAAAGATATTAAAGACTTCCTAGAATTCAGTGAGAATGAAGACACAACATACCCCAACTTATGGGACACTCTGAAAGCAGTGCTAAGAGGAAATTTTATAGCACTAGGTGCACACATGAAGAAACTGGAAAATAGTCACACTAGAGAATTAACAGAAAAACTGAAAGCTCTAGAACAAAAGGAAGCAAACTCACCCCATAGGAGCAGATGCCAAGAAATAATTAAATTGAGGGCTGAAATCAATAAAGTAGAAACTAGGAAAATGATACAAAGAATCGATGTAACAAAGAGTTCTTTGTTCTAGAAAATCAACAAGATAGGCAAACCTTTTTCCAAACTTACCATTAGGCAGAGTATGAACATGTAAATTAACAAAATCAGAAATGAAAACGGAGACATAACAACGGACACTGTGGAAATCCAAAGAAACATCAGGTCATATTTTGAAAAGCTGTACTCCACAATATTTGAAAATTTAAATGAAATGCACAATTTTCTAGATAAATATAACTTACCAAAATTAAATCAAGAACAGATAAGCAATTTAAATTGCCCTATAATACCTAAGGAAATAGAAGCAGTCATCAAAATCTTCCAACCAAAAAAAGCCCAGGGCCAGATGACTTCAGTGCAGAATTCTACCAGAAATTCAAAGAACAGGTTATACCAATTCTCCCCAAATTATTCCATGCATTAGAACTAGAAGCGTCTTTGCCCAAATCTTTTTACAAGGATTCAATAACATTGATACCCAAGCTACACAAAGACACAACTAAGAAAGAGAGGTTCAGACCAACATCCCTCCTCAACATTGATGCAAAAATACTGAATAAAATAATGGCAAATCGGATTCAAGAACACATCAGAAACCTCATCCACCATGATCAAAGAGGCTTCATTCCAGGGATACAGTGATGGTTCAACATACAAAAACTCATCAATGTGATCCACCATATAAACAAACAGAAACAGAATCACATGATCATTTCTCTAGATGCTGAAAAGGCCTTTAATAAAATCCAACACCCCTTCATGAATAAAGGTCTTGGAGAGATCCGGGATAACAGGAACATACCTAAACCTCATAAAAGCTATATACAGCAAACCAACAGCCAATATCAAACTGAATGGAAAGAAACTCAACGCAATTCCTCTACGATCAGGAACAAGGCAAGGTTGACCCCTCTTCCCATATCTCTTTAATATTGTACTGGAAGTTCTAGCTAGAGCAATAAGACAACAAAAGGAGATCAAGGGGATACAAATTGGAAAGGAAGAGGTCAAACTTCCACTATTTGCAGATGATACGATAGTTTACAGAAGTGACTCAAAAAACTCTACTACGGAACTCTTGCAGCTGATAAACACCTTCAACAACATGGCAGGATACAAGGAACAATACTTTTTATAATCTATGCCTCTTATTGTGTGGAAACTTCTCATATTGCATGCAATCTTGAAATTGGAAATTGTTATTTACATGATTTAGTATTCTAGCTATTTATCTGATATTTTCATAAAATCATGTTATCTTTTCAATATCTGAAACATACCAGGTTTCAGTAACTGTGAGAAATAAAGCATCACATTTCTATGTTCAATGTCAATGAAAGTATAGTAGAAGTTAGATTTTGCACCACACAACAACAGCAGGTGGTGGTGGAAAGTTAAGAAAGGAACCTTGTTGAGGAAGTAAGGTCATTTTGAGTTTGATGTGAAAAGATAACTTTGTGACTCCAGAGACAGAACATGATGCCATATCACAATACATGGTATGGGAAGTGACAGGAAAAAAATTTTCTCTACTTTAGCTGAAATATTTCAAATGTTAAAAACATTTTCCTTCCTTACTATCCTTTTTTCACTTTCCTTTTTTAAAAAAATATTTATTTAACATCTTGCCTGGAGATTCTCCTTCCTCCTCTCCTCCCATTTTCTTCCCCAAGTCCATTCTGACACCCTAATTCTCTTATCCTTTTCTATTCAGAAAAGAGCAGGGCTTCCATGATTATTAACCAAATATGGCATATCAAGTTGCAATAAGTTGAAGCACTTCACCATGTATTAAGGATGAACAGGGAAACACATCATGAGGAATAGGAATACTCTCAAAAGCCAGCAAAAGACTCAGAGACAGCTCTTGCTCCTACTGTTAACGAATCCTACAAGAAGATGAAGCTACACAACTGTCACACTTATCTGGAGGGTCTAGGTCAGTCCCATACAGGATCCTTGTTTGTCGGTTCAGTCTCAGTGGAACCCCTAGGAACCCAGGTTAGTTGGTTCTGTGGGTTTTTTTGCGATGTCCTTGACCTCTCTAGACCATTCCTCTCTTTCTTCAACAGGGTTTCCTGAGTGCAGACTTATGTTTGATTGTGGGTCTGCTTCTGTTTCCATCAGTTGTTAGATTATGCCTCTCTAGTGACTATTGGGCTATCCTAGAATATAGGTAAGCATACTACTTTGAATTTTTTCTTCAGTTCTTTTCTGGGTCTCTGAGTCCTGGCACTTCAGGCACTGTCAGGAGGAGGCTCAGTCTCATGGCATGAGTCTCAGGCTAGACCAGTTTTGGTTGGTCACTCCCATAATCTCCTACGCCATTCTTACCCCAGCACAACCCATAGGCTGGAGAGATAGTAGAGCAAATTTTTAGTGGCTGGGTTGGTGTCCCAGTTTCTCGACTGGTGGTCTAGCCTGATCCAGGGAAGGTCAGTTAAGGCTTCTATTCTCTTTTTCTAGGAGTCTTGGTTGAAGTCATCCTTGTAGATTTATGGGAGTTCCCCTTACACTGGGTGTCTCCCTGGTCCTGAAATGACCTCCTTTCTAGTAATCTCTATCAGTACTGTTCCTCCCAGCCAACCCGCATCTGATGCCTCACATTCTCATTGCCAGCAGCCCCGGGTCATCCTGGATCTCTTCTCGTTCCCCTTCCCAGGGAGATTTGAGTGCTCTGACTGAGGCCTCCTGATTTCCTAGCCTCACTATTTGTTATCACACCTTCTCATGAGCTTCTTTTCTGTTTAGATTTATGTCACCTTTGCTTTGTTTTTCTTGTTTGTTTTCTTTACATAAACCTTGTTTGGAACGGAGACATACAAGGGTTGTATTTAGAGAGCTAGCAGTCTGATTAGCCTGTAAAAACAAAGTAAGACATTAAGAAGCATGTGGGTGTGGGACATCTAATGTTCTTAAAATTTGTTTCAATTATCTCTTATTTTGTTTATTTGTTGTGAAAACATTAAGTGGTTTTATTTTTGAGTCTTTAGAATCTTGTAGCAGTCCAGGTCGTTGTGTCCTACCTAAAAAGAAGACAGATTAAGGGTTCACTTATAGAAAACATAAGTGAGGGAGAGAGATAGTTTATGGCACAGATTCCTTAAAGAATTAAGTCATTTATGATTAATGTTCTCTTAATAATGTTCATTTTCATTTTATTCAATTTAATAACTCACATCATTCCTAGCTTAGTTTCCTTGTTTTACCAATAGCTATTTTGTAGCTTTTATATAATTTTTAATTTACTCAAATTCAAAAGTTAATCAATACAAGTATATAATTTAAAATTACATGGTTTTCACAGTCAATATTGAACAGAAACTACAGGTAATTAGAAGGTAATAAATTACTTTATTCAGATTTAATCCATCATGTCTCCTTTAGTTTGATTTCAGTTTATCTAAAAAAACAATACTGTGTAATGCTCAATTAGACTGTCCAATATGAATGAAATGTATTAATTTCTCATGCATTATATTTTTTGCGATAGTAATTGGAAATTTCATTTAATCTCCTTATCAACTCCAGATAAGCAATAAGATGATATATCATTAGGAACAATAAAAAGACTATTTTGATGGCCCAAATGAAAATCAATATCACTCTGTCAATGATGATAACATAGTTAAGAGAATACTGTGTGAAATCAGTCTCTATGACCAAATATAACCCACTCAAGCAGGTCAAACCCATCAATCCACGTATTTGGGGTATGCAATGTTAAGAAGCTGGTGTACTTTCAGGAATATAAGCAGGGCATTGTAAACCACTATGCATTCTTTTCAGTTTTTAGAGGTTCAGAATTCCCTTCCATGGTTTCATTCATCCTTACATATCACAGATATCCCTCAGAGCAATAGTTAATAAGTCTATACCCCAGCTCGCAGGGGTTTGTGACTGTAACTCCACATCTAACTTTTCCAAGGACTACCTCTCTAAAGTTCTTATCACTTTTATGTCTTAAAATAATGGTCTTACATATAAAATGGGGAGGAAAATAACACCTATCTTATTATTTCATATATATATTTCATATAATATAGTATATATACCTATATATGAAACATAATATATATATATATTATATAATCATTTAAACCGAATTCTGTCTTTTGTACACGTTTTAAGGAAATAGTCCATATTTACAGGTTCCTTGTGCCTAGTGTCTAGCAATTTTCTCTTTTGAAGCTTACAATGGACTTGGATCTACACACTTCATCTCAAGTTAAAAGTGCATATGCTTTTGTGTTATTTCATCTAAATTAATTGTGTGTGAACCACTGATGAAGCAAACAAAGTATAGAACACAGTCTGAAAAATAAAGTTACAAAATAAATTGTGGAGAAAAAGAAGAGTAGTAATACCAAAGCACATGGGAGATCTTCTAAGAACATATATGTTCAGTTTCAGCCTTGGGCATCTGGTATGCACACAGAATAAATATAGAAAGATGGCTCCTGCCCGAGAAACTAGACAAAAAAATATAAGACAATTATGCATTTAAATACTTATTCTAAATTAAGTATGCAAAGTTACAGCACTTTAAAAATGAATTTTAAATATTAAACTAATTTTGGCTCTGAATCTGAAAGGAATTACCTTTACACTTAGAATAGCTTTTTAAATTATTTTTGAATAAGCTGCTCACTTGCTCTGTGGTCTCTGGTGGCAGGAGAAATACTCTTCCCCAGGGAAAAGCACACCAGTTGCTTATCCAATATCAAATGACCAGTTCTGAAAACATATAGGCATACAGATGGTGCAGGTTGTACCATATATGTGTATGTATATATAATATCAAATTAATATATTAATTAATAATATAATAATTAATATATGGCATATTAACACAATATAATTAATACATTAGTAATATGACATAATAAAATAATTAATATGATTAATAATAAAATTAATATATAATAACAAATTAATGAATTAGAAGTCATAATTTGAAAGACAGCAAGGAGAGGGTAGGGAGATACATGAAAGGGATTTTGGGAAGAAAAAGGGAAATGGGAATTATGTTGTAATTCAAAAGCATAAAAGAAATCTTGAAAAATTAAAATGTTATTTAGAGAAATGGACTATAAAGTATATTTGCATATTCATAAAATAGATACACATGAACGTGTGTACATGTATATAATACCATGCATTCAATACTAACTCGAGAACAATGATTTAATAACAATTTCAAATTAAGATTATTTAAAAAACAATACAAATAACAGAATTGAAATAATAGTTTTACATGATTTGGAGAATATAACGATTAAAAATCCAATAGTGAAAACTTGTCTAAATTAACAAACATATTTACTTTTCAACTGCTGAGATAAACATTATAAAATTATAACTTCTCTTAGTTTGTTCAACACAATTCTCACAAGATTTCCTGTCAAAGTCGTGATTTATCATACACTAATGTCTCTCTTCTTCAAATCCAAGTCAAGGGAAATAACAGAAACCACAGGATTGTTAGAGCTGAGATTGATGGAGCCAAGAAACTAATGCTGAAACTGTGAAAATCACTAAGGATACAGAGATGGCTGATTTACAGCATGGCGATGTTATTGTTTGAATTTCAAGTTGTTTCCCATTGACTCATGTGTTAAATATTTGTGTCCCAGCCGGCAGACCTATTTTTAAATGGAGAGCCTTTAGCAAGTAGGGCTTGACTCTCGGAAGTAGGTCACTAGGGGCTTGCCTTTGAAGTTGCACACAGTTTCTGGCTCTAATAAAGCTTTTTCTGCTTCCTGGACCCCATCATTCCCCTGCTACCATGGAGCAACTCTTGCCACCAGGCCTTCCCTGTCATGAGAGATTGATGTCAAACCATTAGTCCTAATACATCCTTCCCCCCCTTAGGTTCCCTCTGTCAGGTGTTTTGTCAGAACAATTAATGGAGCAAACTACTACAGGTAGAGAAAAGCAAGTCAGAAGAGAAATGAGCATCCAAGCAAGGATGATTGTGTTGATGGAGCAACTGTGACAGGAAGCGTGCATGTCCTCTAGGATGGATATTAAAAATCCAGAATGTGCTACTTTTCCATCTGCAAATAAAATAAAACACATTGCAGGAAAGGTTTCATGATTGTTATCGTTTGACAGGAACACAGTTTATTCTTACATTGCATTAATAGATTCAGGAATTTACTCTACTTAGTCTTTTAAGGTATCCTTTCTCCAATTTTTCAATTGGAGAATTTAATTTATTTCCATTAAAAAGTAAAAAAAAAAACAATATGAAATATTTTCTTGGTTAAGGAAGGTGCATTTTCCCTCACTTGAAGTCTGATTTATTTTATGTTTTCTCATGAGCCTTGAGCCAACCAAATAACCTATTGTCTAAGTTAAAGAATCTAAAAAGTCCTAGAAACACGTCAGTTTTGTTATGAAAACAGTTAGTGAAATACACGTTTTCCATGGAAAACTAAAAGTGTTTGTGAAGTTCCTTCAAGGACCATCAGAAGAGTCTGATGTCTGCTTCTAATTTGGACATTTTTATAAAAATTTTTTTATTCATGAAGAACTATATTGAGACTTAGGGCTGTTGGTAAATTAACACATAAGGGAAATGGCATAGCTCCTGACAAATGCAGAGAGAGAATGGCAAGTCACCTCCTTGTCACAAGGCACCTGATTGATATTGGCCCGAGGCTTTCACTCGGCTTCAGAGTTCTACAGTGTTTGCATTGTGAGAGAACTGCTGGATGTACATCTATCAAGCTCTACAGAAAAGGCCTTGTTAACAGACTGACACCAGCCATTGTTCCTGTCAGGTTGGCCTTATTAAGCTAGAAATTCACAATTACAGCTGTCTGAATCTGCCAGTGACAACAAAGAGGAAGCAACCTCTACTTCATAGAGTTTGCTATTTTCCACAGAGTCACATGTAAAAGAAATAAGAATGAAGCTTTTAAATAACTAGTCCTTTGTTCCTATCCCAAAAGCTATCTACTTAACAGTCCTTAATAATGAACAAATGACAAATTTGTCCCTGGATAAAACCATTTTATTTTCTCCTCTTAGTAATAGACTGTAGAACTATGGAAAGACCCTATGTGAGACCACACCTTTGATTCCAAGAATGGAGGAGAAAAAGGAAGACCTGCAGTTATACTATAAAAGTTCTACAGTGCATACCTAAGCTAAATAATAGCATCATCTAAACAGTAGCAATTACATTCTATTAAAAATGTTTGAGTTTATTGCTTACAGCAAAACCTAACTTCTCTTCTCACCCCTAATTGTAAAACCCTCCAGCCTATACTCACCATGCACACTTGTGTGCCTGAAAAATAATTTTGTGTTGTTTTCATTCTCATAAGCAATTTTGTGATAGCAAATTTATAGGGATAGTTCTAGTCAGTTATAGTTATGCATGGTAGCCACAAGCAAGCTGGAGAGAATGAGGAAAGAGGCTGGTAAGTTTGAGGATACCCTAGATACCACAAAAGAAAATTGATGTTTATTTTGTCCTAACTTTATTACAATAGTTATAAAGCAGAAACTAAAAAAAAACAATATAGTTTCCCATGATCATCAAGTAAATCATGAAAGCCACTGCATTAGTAAGATTGGATGTGTATAGAGCCCTCTGTGATCCTCAAGCTCACCTTCAGTGTTCCATAATGTTAATTATGTACACATCGTGATGACTTAGTGCTAAAAAATAAAACAACTCAATTTCAATTCTTCATGCTAGCCACCTCTAACAATGTACTTTGTAACTTTTTATGGCAAAATCCATCGATCATTTTTATTTTCTTCTTTTATAGCTTTCAACTGTATTTTTGTTTACTCTAAGAATTAATAAAATCTACTCTATAACATGAAATTAACAGTGATTACTTTGGTGTTCTGAATCCTTAATTTATAGTGATAAAATTATGCTTGTGATCTTTTTTAATTTTATTTTTTCTGAATAAATTCATACTGTCAGAACTTTTTCTATGCTGCCTGTTCTCTCTGACTCAATTTCATAAGCCCCTACAGTTAAGGTTATGTCTTATAACATGGTGTTCAGAATGAAAAATATTGAGCCACAGAGACTTTCAATACAGACCCATAACTAGAAATGGTCTGAGGCGTCACTTCTAGCTGTTCAACACTGTGGTCTGAGCATTCATGCTCTTCACTGTGCTCCATGTGTGCTCAGGGAACATCACTAGGTGACATGCAGGGAAGGTCCAGCACTCTTTGAAAATAGAGTTAACAATAGGTTAACAAATTGCAAAAACCTCCTCATTGACTCTCACATTCAGGGGGTCTGGATCGGTCCCATGCTGGCCTCCCAGCTGTTGGTCTGGGGTCCAAGAGCTCTCCCCTGTTCAGATCCGTGGTCTCTGCTGGTTTTGCCAGCCCATTCTTTGCCAATTTGCTCTTCGCTCCTCTCTCTCTCTGTCGCTGGGTTCCTTGGGTTCTGTTCAGTATTTAACTGTGGGTGTTTGACTCTGCTTCCATCAGTCACTGGATGAAGGCTCCAGGATGGTTATAGACATCAAGTTCACTATCAGGAATGGGCATTCGAGGTGGTCTCTACAGGGTCCTGAGCAGTGGATTAGTGTTTATCCCTCGAATACTAACAGACATCGTGTGTCCATAACACAACAAGGGTTGCTCTCTCTGCCTGTACTCCTAGGGAAGTGCCTGGACCCTACCCTGAATGAAATGATAGACTCTAGATATCCCCTATGCGAAGGAATTGGCAATAGGGTGGGAGGATGGAGGGGACAGCAGGGGGGGGTAGTGGTGGGAGTGCGGGAGGAGGGGAGGGAGAGGAACTGGGATTGACATACAAAACAAGCTATTTAAAATTAAAATTAAAAAAAAGCAGGAAAAAAAAACAAGTTGCAAAAAACCATCCTGTATCTTGCTTTCTGATTTTTTGAAAAACAAATCACCTTGTACCATTATTTATTTTTTTTTCCTTAATTGACACCAGACTTCTTCCAAAGTTTCTGAGTTAGTTGTTGGCGAGTAGCAAGCCGACTGAGTCCCAGGTTCTGAAGCCTCTGCTGCTTGTTTGCAGCACACATCCTCGATGACATCCTCTGAATGGATAGCTGCTTCTGCTCTCGTGCGTGGTTCCCGATATCAGACTCCCCAGAAACGGTACCTACCTCACACATATCTCAACAACTGCAGTAATAACAGCTGCAGTCAGCATAGCATTATTCTCAAGATGAGCATTTTGAGGCTCAAATGATGGAACCCACTAATAATATGCAATCTTTTCTCCACGTAATATGATTTCCCTAAGGTTATATAAAAACCTAGAATGAATAAATAAATGGAATTTTGATTCAAGCATAATTTCAAATACTTGTGTAGTCAAACCATGTATAAATACACATAATTGTATTGATCCAAAAATGTTTAGTGTGGCTCTGTGAGTACTTAGCTAAAGGTTAATTTTGTGCATGGAACACATTGAGTTACATTTCCTTTACTTTGCTCTTTGTCTGAATTCTTCTTCATGCAAAATCTACCTACACTCAAAAAAGAAAAAAAAGAACTCATGTCTACAAACATGCTTTTAATTTTCATTTTGTGTCATAAAAGAGCTTACATACCGAAAACGCTTTATGAAGCACATCCAAATATTTTATCGCAGTTATATTAAGTGAAGAAAAAAGAGAATGGTGATTGATTTATTCGCTTTGTTGAAATGACATCAATTATCACTTCCAGATTGCTTCACTGGAATAAGAATTATTAGAAAACATTGACTCAGCATGCGCACTACATGTGAGGGTGCAAATCCTATTAGGGACACAAGAGCTTTATGTTCCGAACATGCACACCCACCACAGAAGGAGGATTAAAATACACCACATGTAGTGCAAATAGGAATCTTTATGTTGCTAATTGTAATTTAGTTGGATTTAGTTTTAATTTAAGTGTTAGTCTATATCAAAAATGTTTACCTAAAAGTGAGTATTTGAGAGATTGCATGACCAAGTAATAGATTCTACTTAGTCTATTAATTAAGCATAACTTCTGTGTTTTCAAAGACTGTAGTTCTACTCAGAATGCACCACCGAGTATGTCTGAGAAACAGTTTCTGATGCTTTTTCTCATTTCACAGAGCTTCTTGGGTAAAAAATAACCACAGAAAAAAATTTAAAATATACTAATATAAACAATTATTTTCAAACTGTTAGAAATTGAATAAAAGGGTTAATTTATGTCTTTAAGCACTACGTATATATATATATATATATACATATATTTTGAAAAAAATGTTTTCCACTACTTCTCAGGTTTGACTACCTTTCCTTTTTATCTGGCTCTTATCGTAAAATTTAAAATGTGAAATTTAATCAACGTATTCTTGAAATCAGTTGTTGCACATTCTGTCTAGCCAAGCCATTTTGATTAAAATAATTTGTTGTATGTTATGAACCTCATATATTCTACAGCCACTTAATAGGTCCTTCTTTCTCAGTTCCTGAGTATATTTTTTTATTTTATTTTATGCAACTAGTAAGCAAGAATGGTTCCTTATGAATTATGAACTATTCCACATAAGTAGCAGAAACTACCAATAAAGTCTATCCCAAACTGCAACTCTCAGTAACAGTAACTGGGATTGCTGGCTCAGCTGTTTCTCTGCTTCACTGTTTCCTTTTACTAACTTCCAGTCTCCTGATGCATTATTCAGGTATGTACTGCTGACAGTTTTTATGATCTGTGCCATTTATGAGGAACGTAGGTAGGCACAGCAAAAAAGCAGTAGGAGAGTTCAGGACACACATTCATATTTCTCTGAGATCAAGGTCACTTGATCCTATTGTAACATCAGGTCTGTACCTCAAATACTGTCATTCTGCCTAGTTTTCCTGTGGCAAGAAGAAGCATATATATCACCAGTTGACCATTCTTACTGCAAACATAACACATGAAATTTTCATTTTTCTCAGAAAAAATATTTATTCTTTGATTATTATTTGCTTAAGTAAGTCGAGGTGTTTGCTTATACTTTAAAAATGATAGCTGCTTCATGAATAGCCAAGCTTGAATTTCCTCTGAGTCTCATGTTTGTCATGATAGTAGAGTTTCTTTCATAGCACTATAAAAAGCCATGGAAACTATTATAAAATATAATCCCATCCTAGACAGCATTTTCTATGTAGTCCTAAACACATACATTGAATCCTATTTTTTAATTCCAGAAAGGTGAATTTACTCTATTGTAATTAAGTTTTGATCAGTTACAGTAATTATACAGAAATTAAATGAACAGCAAATAGCATTAACCACTGGAACAAATTTAGTGATGACATGACCAAGCCTATTTAAACATGATAAAATTATATTCAGAGGATAAACTGAACTGCTTAAAATAAAAGGAATGGCTTATAGATTATAGGTAAAAAGACAACATTTTTAGTTTGATATAACATCTATGAAAATTCAAAATAAGCAGATGTGAAAGACAGTGTAAATGTAGCTGGATAAAGAAGAAGTATATATCTGTGGAATATAAAAGCCAAGTATATTGTGAAGATGACTAGCCAAACAATTTGAGCATATTTTCTACTCACCCTGCTTGAGTTCTTCCCCAATTTTACCTTCAATTCTTTGTCCTTATGGCTTCTATAACATCACAAACAAACAGGGATTGGAAATTTCACCTTCATATCTGAATTGTCTTCGTTTTTTGTGGTCTATCGATTTCAAAGGAACATGATGATTCATGCCACATGACCTTATCACTGGGTAATAGCTTTGGCATTTAAACATGGTTTTTGATATTTTAACTTGAAGTCTTTTTTTTTCTGACACACAAATTCCTTCACAATTCCATTTGGCATTTTGTTCTCTTTTCTGCATTTCTAAAGATATCTAAAGCTAATAATTTGTTTAAAATCCCTTTTTCTTGTACATATATATCTTAGGTATGCATGGGAGTTCTGTGTCTCTGAGAGTGTGTGTGTGTGTATGTGTGTGTGTGTATGTATGTATGTATGTATATATGTTTGTCTCAGCTTGAACCAAAAAAATATCTCTTTTTCCTCAGCAATAGGATTACAGATGTCCATCACCATATCTGGCTTTTCAAATGGGTGACTGAGATGTAACTATGTTTTTGTGCTTACATAAAGGGAAGCCCTTCTTAGACTGTTCCGTATTTCACGGCTCTTAAATTTACTTTAGAAGAATGAGCATAATGATCAGTATTCTTATAAAACAAAATTTTAAGTTTGAAGCAGAACATGCATGATTCCTAAGTAAAGAACAGAAAAATGAATAACATAATAACACAAAGAAATAAACATGAGTTCTCAAACTGAATGTGTTGCTGCTAGTAGTACTTACTGCTGCTACTACTACAGAATGCTACTACAGCAGAATACAGTCTCCATCCAAAGAACATAGCTAACCTTAGACCAGCACCAATATCCCAAAGGTGTGTTTTCCTATATCATAATTAAATCCTGTCCCTCTACACCTGTTCCATAATATGGAGGAAAGTTATATATGGGACTGATTCTTTTACCATAAAATTGAACCTGAGTTTATCATGTATGCACTGTACAAATAGATGCAACAGAGATATTCTGTATTGTATCCAATTGGTGTTATTTGTCTATTTAACTTAATATTGTTCATCTACTGGAGAATTGATGTTTTCTCTCAATAGGTGAAAAAATGCCCAACTAAACCATGTGAAATCAGTATTTGAACACATATAGGATAGTATTAAACTGAAGGGTCATATATAGTCTTCAGTGGCTCAGAAATCCAATTTTTTTGTATCCACAATAGTAATATCACTAGGGCATCAAAGGTCATTTACCACAAGCAGCCACATCGAGATATAGGAGATAAGGAATAGCTGTACTTTTAAATCCCAGTACAGAATACAGTGCATGGAAGGAACCAAAATACAGGTTAACTGGACAGAGAAGTCTGTGCTACATGGTACTTGCTGTACAGCAGAAAAAAAGAATGCCACTACCAAGTGTACCACATAACAGGAACAGGGAGCAAAGCCAGGCATGGCATGGGACTACCCCATTAAGACAGATTGTTCTACCTCTTCGGCTGATTCAAATGACAGTCATCTCTAGGAACAGATCCTAGACACAGTCAGAGTATGTTTTATAACTTTTTTATTTCCATGTCATTTAAACTTTACTACCAATACTAAGACTCACAATACAAGCGTTTCCCAAATGTTGAGTAAGAGACTGAAAGTGAAACACCAACTTAATAAAAACTCCAAATTTAACTCAGTGACATATGAAAATAATGAAAAAAATTACTATGTATGTCTGCATTTTTTGTTTTGTTTTGTTTGAAATCAGGACTCTGACTTCCCACAATGCCCTTGAGCATAACTAATCCTCCTGACTTTACCTTCCAAGTACTAGAGTTACAGACCTGTGCCACATCTCTAACCCAAGTGTCTCATTTCCTTTCTAGAAAGTATTCTCCTTTCCCTTCTTGTCCTCTTCTCCTTCCATGCCCCCATTTGTTTCCTCAAGGTTCTGTGCATGCTAAGCCAGTAGGCAAGTACTCTACTAGTAAATTACACCACCAATGCATGTCCTGTTTCTGCATTTTCCTCTTTAACAGTTATGAATGGGGCTTGGGATGAGAGGAGCTAGACTTCTGTAACAATGCTTCTACTATGACCAATTTTAATTCCCATTCTCCCTAAGGTCTTCAGAAAATACTCTCCTAAGCCCAAGGCAAGTACTGATTCTTGAGCTTGAAAGCAAACGCCAAACCTGGTCCACTTTGGATATCTGTGTAGAATTTAGGTTTTGCACAAAGGACTGTCTTTTCTTCCTTAATTTTTTCAAGGGGTTCAATATTTTTCACAAATTGGAATAAAAACTATTTCTTTCTGAAAATGTAAAAGCCATTTGCTTCAGTAAAAATCTTTAAGTCACTATCACAATAGTTTTTAACTATGCAATTGGTTTGGTCTCATAAACTTGTCTTGAAATGTTATGAGTGCAACATTCACTCTATGTCCCAAAGATACTATATCATGGCTGTACTTCTGATCGTCTGTCTCTCAAATATTTCTGTGTACTTTTACTCAATGATCTCTGTGTGTTTGATGAGGTCAGTGTGCTTATACAAGTACATTTCACCATTTAGCAGGAACATTCACTATCACATTTTGTTTCCTCTTTTACCAGTTGTAAGGCTCTCTGTATTAACTGTCATCCAGTCAAAAATAAGCTATGCTTGCCAAGGTGGTAAGCAGAAATAATCTGTGGCTGTGAGGATAAATCTTTAATGTTAGATACTGTGTAAGTTCATTAAAATGGTAGTAATAAGTCTTTTCTAAACTATGGTTCTCGAGTCACAGGTTGTTGTTCAGACTTATAGTTCTAGAAACAGTTCCCTCCTATAGAGTAGGTCTTCAGTCTAACAAGGTACTTATTGGTTATCAGTAAGACATACATGCCACTATGACACAATTTAATAACCCTTGCAAGGATGGTGCTTATTATAATTCACAGGGTTTAGGGCTAAGCAAGAACACTGATAGATTTTTCTCAGCAAGAAACTTCACATCACCTTCTAGAACTATGAAGCATGCAACCAGGAAAGATGTTTCCAGGTCAGTACCCACATAAATTCTAAAAATTTTGTTACCAAAGTGTGTGGTATCTTTAGCAGTAAAGTGTAATTTACATCAGCTTCTTACAGGTGACCTCAAACAGAGGCAATATGATCTAAAATGTTTTCAGAGTGTCTTGGAACCCCAGCTCATACAGCAATATCCCATGCCTAGAGTTGGGATTTTTGTAATTGCCCGTTCCTACATAGAATAATCCCAAGTAAATTACTTTCTTTTTAAAATATATGTATTTTTAGAAAGTTTGTAAATCAGATTTCTATGTGTGTTTTCAAGCATCCTCCATCATCCCATTTCCACTTCACTTGCTAACCACTTAAATATTCCTTTTCCCTCTCCTCATTTTCCCTCTTTCCCACTTCAAACTATTCCTATTTAAGAGCTACAGGAGTTGACAATTACTTGGGGGATAGGGGGAGAGTCAATTTTCTTTGAGGAGTAGGTCCTAGTAGGTTCCCCTGCTCCGTGTAATCAAAATACATTGTATTCGTGTTTTAATTTCAAAGAATAATAATCAATCAACAACAAAAGAAACAACAACAACAACAAAAAAAAACTGAGTAATCACATGAAGATAATCTTTCTAGGAAACGTTTAAATATTGTTGGGTCATTTCTGACTCCCCCAAAGTGTCTTTTAAAACAGTTACAGGCTGTCTTATATATTTGCTTTACCATTTCATAAGAAAAAAGTTAATGAAAGCAACCATGATAAGTGAATCAGGCTGGTTTTATTCTAAAACCTAATGTGGCAGTACTTATTCAGCCCAAGTGTCAGAGAACAAGGGAACAGGAATCAGAACAGTTGCCCCAATGGCCTTGCCAAGGTTCTCTTTCTGTCATGTAATGTCCAGTGACATTAAAATGTTGAGATTATGGTAAATGTTGGATATATTATTAAATCTAAATGGTGTATGAAGAAGAGTGATACAGCTTTTAGTCCCAAGAACACAAGTGTCCTATGATACATATGGTAATACAAGGTGGAAATGTGATGCGGGAAATCCTTCTGTGTATATGTTGTCTCATTGGTTGAAAAATAAAGCACTATTGGTTAATAGAGAAGCAACATAGGTGGCACTAGGAGTCAAGGAGAATTCTGGGAAATGTAGTCAAGAGTGGGAGTCGCTATGTGATCTTGGGAAGAGGGAATTCATGAGGCTGTGTCCTCGGTAAGACAAGAACTTATAAAATATATATTAGTAATTATGGGTTAATAGATAAGTGAGAGCTAGACATTAAGAAACCATAGCAAATGGCCAATAGCTTCATAATCAACATAGTATCCTGAATGTTCATTTGGGACTAAGGTGGGTCAGGGACCAGGCTGCTGGGAAGAATACACGCTACAGAAATACATATTTACTTTCAACCTTATGTGAAAACATAGAAAGTGCTATGGGAAACATAAATTACAACCTGAACTTGCCTTCATAATGAGTCTTTGTGAAATAACAAATGAGGTTCTTATACTTGAATTTTAAAATGGTCTAATTTGTTATTTATGATAAAAATAAGAAATGTGAAAATTCTTCATAGTATAATCATCATTAAGAATATAATGATTTCTCTTCTACTCTCATTTCACTAATGATGTAATAAATACAAGTTTATTTTAATTTATGCCTCAAGATTTAATGTGCAGCAATTTTAACTTCATAAGGTCAGCAACTACCTTGTTTGATGCTTAAGAGCTTTAAAGTGGTTGCTTTTAATATTCTGATATTTAAAATGGACCCCATTTAAGAGATGAAAGATGAAATTTATTTACTATCAAATTTTTGAGATTATATTTTGAATTATCTCAATATATCATCAAAAGCAAATTAGATTATTGAGTTTCCCTCCCACTAAATCCGCACAAAGTAATTGTGACCACAAGGAAAGGAAGCACACTGACAAGGATCTTTAATCAGACTCTTTTTGTTTGCAAAAGGATTAGTTCCACTATAGTGATACAGTTTAGATTTCATCAGATTATCTGAGATTTGAAAGACTAAAACATAAATGAAATCACCACACATTCTTATTATATATAATCAAATGCGTTATTAATGGAATCCCATACTCCCAAAATGCAATTTCATATTCTTACAGGCATTTTGAAAAGAATCAATGAAGTAATGCTTGAGAAGTTACTTTGTAAACCGTAACATTCTGTAATAACAGAAAACATTATTGGTAATGTCAGGGAATGTATAACAAACCAATGTGTTGCTACAGAAGATTTTGCAAGATTTTAAGACTGAAATTTGCATCAGATATGGTGTGTTTAAAAGATGTGATTTCATCATAAAGACTTCGTGACATGTATAGATTCATGTCATCACCCAATTGCTTCCTTGTCATTAGAGGTACGTCTGATATAAAAGCATAATGTGGTTCTCACTTGTGCACTCACTTTCTTTCCCCTCAGTTCTTCCTGTACTTTCAGCTTTGTTTCCCTTAGGCTTTTGATCATGTGCATATATAAGCTTTTTCCCATGTGATAGTTTCAAACCATCTTATGAGGCCTTTAGCAGGATCTTTCCAGACAAGCATCCTAAATTGTAGACCACTCTGTTTCAGAATTTAAAGAAATAAATCTCTGTTCTTTGTCATATGCCCATTTTATATCATTTTGTTAAGATACACAAAACAACTGAAGGCACCAAATAAATCTAAATAGCTGTACAGTGGAGAACGTTTAAATTTATTCATTTATTACAATTGTAGCACCATCTTTGTGTCCATGACAACTATGAACATTGAATGTGGAGATTAGCATATGCTAGGCCAGTAATCAATCACCAATGTGTATTTCCTGCCTCTATCATTTTAATTTACCTATGAAGTGGACTGTAGATTAGAGTTTAATGGTACTTTAAGTAAATGCACAAAAAATAGAAAGAAAGAAACAAGTACATTATTAGTTGATATTCATAAAGTGCTTATCTAAAGCTTTAGGCTATTTATCAAAGTTTATCTAACACTTAAAAATTTAAAACTTAATTCCCAAAAGTCAGAATACATTAAAGTAAACAAAAATTTCTCTTTTACAATAGCCAAAGTATCATTGAGTCCTGTGCTTTTTTAAAATATATTATTTTGTGTATGCACCTATTGCATATTCATTAGCTGTACTTTGAAAGTACGTATTACCGTTGAATAATATAGATTTAACTGAAGATGTTCACTCATAAGTGAAGGAAAATGTTGGAATTGATGGCCACTTGAAATGCATTGTATCATGTAGTTCAGAGATGTAGGAAATAAAATGTAAAATTAGTAGATAAAATATATATAGGTAGTCTATTTTATTGCTTATAATAATGCACACATATGAACACAGAAAATTATGAAGGATTAGACATAATATTACAGGCCCAATTGTGAGTAATTTATATCAAGAAAAATGCTAATAATTGAAATAACAACATGATGCTTACATAAAATTAGCTTGGAACACAGTGTATCACTTGCTGTAGATCATTTTCTAATAACAATGACCTTAACATGACACCTGAGACTGATTTCCTTCAACTGATGAATTAGTCCTACCTTTTGACTATAAACCTTGAACAACTGTTGTTCCTATGTATACAAAACAGACAATATATGAAGTTATGTGCTAATCACTATCAATAAGGTTTCTGGTCCACTACTTATTTTTAATTAAATTTTGGGGGAGTCATTAGGATAGATGGAATTTTTATAGCTGGGTTTCATTATTAATCCAACATTGTATATGAGTCAAATTTGTAATTATTTCTTCTGTTTCTGTTGATTGATTTTCTATGGTTACTAACTATACAAATATAAAACTATTGTATTACATCTTATTTTCTTACAGTACATATGAAATATGATTTGTCAGTGATTATCCCCAGTTCAGGAGAATATTTGACAGCATCTAATAAATCTATGCAGATATTGAAGCTTTGATGTAATTACTCCAGCTTGGATAAAATTATATCAAGCATGCAACCCTAGATGTATGATAAACATATTGAAAATTATTTATGAAACTAATGATAAAGCAAACCTAATATACTTCCACTAAATGAGGATCTATGTAGTAGTTAAATATTATGGAGACTTGAAAGAACTGATGGAGTGATTTTTGTAATGTCATGTGATTTAGGTGGCTGAAGAGATGTCTTAGTGGTAAGGAGCACTGGCTGTTCTTCCAAAATCTTGAGTTCGATACCCAGCAAACACGTGTTGGTTCATCTGATACCCTTTTCTGGCATAAAGTTGTTAATGTAGATAGAGCACTCTCATACATAAAACAAATTCATAAATCTTTAAAATTGCATAATTTAATATTCACATGCAGTATTTGATGACAAGAAATTAAAAGGGCTAGTCTTTAAATATATGAAATGTTTACCTAAAAATTTCCTTGTCAGGTGGGTAAAACTTTGATATTTCTGAAATTTATGTGTTCATAAATTCCAGAAATTATGAGTATATATATGTATATATATACACTCATATATATATGCAGCTATTACTTATACCATTCTGTTATCAAAATTTCTGAACACTTCAATAAAATAATTTCTATATAATTTCCTCCTTCCCTTTCCTTCTCCCATGTGCTACCATATATATCTTCTTGATTTTTATTGAGTTTATGAACTCTTATGAAGCTAGTTATTGCTACCAGCCATCCACACACACAAATACACATTCCTAATATATAAGTCCAATGTGCTCAATTTGTATAAAATAATTTGCATGTATTTTTTTCATGGCTGATCATTTGGTACTGGAAAATCAATTGGTGTTCTCTTGTGCTTTTTGCTGGGGTGGGTTACTGCAATTTATTCTCCTCCAACTTAGAATTGACTCTTTCACAGGAGATTATTGATTGGCTCATGACATTACAGCCATTCAGTGAGAAAACCATACAATCCCATTGATGCACACAGGTCAAATTCAACACTATATCATATTATCAAACACCCAGATTATATACTTTATATCATTTCTCTGTAGATTACAGTTCTCAAAACCCCACAGGCAGTTCTTATTCTACTTTAAATTCTAAAAAGACTCAGAATTATTAAAAATTAACAGAACAAAGAAGTTCAGTAAGAATTCAAGTTTTTTGTTACTGTTAATGATCTACCTACAGAAAGACATTTGATTGTGAAAGCTACCAAGTTAAACTAACATATATATTTTAAAGGTATTTTGACTTCAAAATTTGAATCTAAGGACATGATATTTTGAAAAAGAGGTTCTGCTTTTTTTTTCAAGGATGATTAAAAGCCGTGGATCCCTTCCAGGCTAATATGGTTTGATCAAACAAGACCCCCTGAAATTATGGCCAAGGTGATCCAACAGCAAAAACAGTTTCAAGGCAAAGTATTGAGGCAATATAGCCTCATAGATTAATTCTGCCAAGATTTAAATATAATTCTAAATTTCCTCAGGATCTCCTTCAAAGAGCACTATGGCCAACAGTCAGCAGGAAGTACTGTAGAGAACTATGACCAAACACCCAAATAATTGTTTATAAATGTTTATATTTGTTTGAGAGATTAAATATAAATGGATAATGATTATAGTCAATCTCTTTATAAAGAAAATGTAGGGAATATAATATAGAAATAAATACATTGGAATTTATTTTAGTTTATTGACAGAAATTTAAGATTAATTTTGTTATACTGTATGAATATTTAAGATATTGTGTTTATACAACTCATTAAAATGTAATGTATAAAATGATGAAACTTGTAGTCATTTTCTTCCAGATAGATAATCTTCAAAAACTTTGAAGACCAACAAAATTTAGGCTTTTCAAGACAATAAGAGATGTCTGCTCCTGACAACACCAATTTACTTCAATGAAGTTGATGAACATCAAAGAAACTCCATAGGGAGTTTTTTTTCTTTGTGGCAAAAGCTAGTCAATTTTACAAGAAACTGTTCTTGCCTGGACTTCTTCACTGTATGCTGTATAAACTGGACATGTAGGGCTCACAAGAAAATGAGTTCTAAACAATTTGAGACAGTCTGTCAGGGTTCGTGCTTCTTGAAAGTGTCTGCTGGACATTCTATAGGACACAGAAAAAAGCAACTGACAAACTTTGCCAGTATAAGCAGAAAAGATCTTCAAATTTCCTGCTTCACTGAAAAGTCTGCCAGATATGCTAGGCCTGTACATTGTAGATGGATGCCCCATAGGAACTTTGGATGACTGTTCAGACAGCCGGATGTCTGTGTCATTTCTAGAATTTTGGAAGTTGCTTGCAATGCATGTCTTGTTTACTTAAGTAATATTATGTCCTTCTGGGGTCTTTAATGGAGTTAAAGACAGATAATTAGAATTATCATTTTCTTAGTTAAAATTAAAATAAACTAGATATAAATCTTTAGACTCACAAAGATAGGATAGATGATAGAGTATTTTCTTTAGTTTTCTCAAATACACTTAGATGAAATATTGTAACTGTAATTATTCCTTTATATCTGTTTTATTATATGTAATTTTCATATATTAAAATATGGTGATATATTATTGATGATTAAATAAAGCTACTAGAGATCAAAATGCAAACTTCATCACAGTCATAAAGCCTGGCAGTGGTGATAGAGAACTTTAATCCCAGCAGCCATGCTAGTTAGCCACAAAGGACAAGCAGTGGTGGCACATACCTTTAATCCCAGAGAGAAAGATGAATCTCTGTAAGTTCAGGGCTACTCAGGTCTATAGAAAAGTGAATCAGTCTAGAAGAGTAATAGTAGTCATGTCTTTAATATCAGAATTAAGGAGGTATCAAAGGAAGAAGCTGTTAGTCTCATGTGAGATTTAGTTTTTAGACAGAGAGAATTTTGCCTCTGCGGTTTCATTGAGACAGGATTGCCATTTCAGCTTGGAAGAAGTAAGAAGTACTGGCTTGGTTCTTTTGCTTTTCTGATTTTCAGCTTGAACCCAAATATCTGTCTTTGCATCTTTCATTAGTCATATTACGTTAAAGCTAAAACCTTCCTTTATAATTAGACAAAAAGGGAAGATGATGTAGGATGTCTTTCTGTATGTTTCAAATATGTGTTGCTTTTATTGGTTGATAAATAAAGCTGATTTGGCCGATGTCAGGGATAATACAGCTAGGCAGGAAATCTAAACAAAGATACAGAGAAAAGGTGGGCAGAATTAGAGAGGTGCCATTCTAGCTGCTGAAGGCATATCATGCTGGATTGTTACCAGTAAGTCACAGCCTCTTGGCAATACATAGTTTAATATAGGTGGGAATATAAGAGAGGTTAGCCAATAGGAAGCCTGAGTCATTGGCCAAAATGTTTTGAACTAATATAAGTCTCTATGTGTTTATTTGCATCTAAATGGATGAGGGACCAGCATTTAGTATCAAAATGTAAACAGAGTTCATAGTTGGTCTAGATAATAAAAACCTGGAGTCAGATACATAGGAAAATTCTGAGAGATCAGTGAGAAGGAGCAAGTCACTGCTACACCTTAACTCTTTAGTGTCTCAGGAGACAAGAGAGCAAAATCCTGTTTCTCCCCACTTATATACTGTTTCTTCCTAGCTACCTTATTTCCTGTCTGTCTGTACAGACCTCCAGACCTCCATGGGTAGCTATTGGCAAGCTCCGTTCTCTGACTCTCAGAATGGCTTTATTTGAAAGCGCAAGATATCACCACAGGACAGAAAACTTGCACCTGCATTGAAGCCTTTTGTGCTTTTTACCATCCACTTTGCCATGTTTATTGTTATTTTCCTTGTTGAACTCATTCTTGCTTTCACAATCCTTAATACCTAGAGTCCACTAACTCCATCATGGAGACTTCTTTTTACAACAGTTGGAGATCATTTCAGAAAATTACAACCAATGAAAATTCAGAGATTGGGGCCTTGAGTCAAAGTAGATGATCTACAAAACAACATCCCCCCACACAAGGCTCAGGGATCTTAAGAGAAGGCAGGAAGATGGTAAGAAGTAGTATATCAGGGGGTCTATGAGATTGTGTCTCCTGGGATTATCAGAAACTATATTCATTCACATGCTCAAAAACCTCACAAAAACATTAAACTGGAAATCATAATACATGCACAGAGAGCTTGATGCAGAGTCATGCAGTCCCTAAACATGCTGCTTCAGTATCTGTGAGTTCATATGAACTTTGATCATGCTGATTTAGAAGGTCCTGTCTCAATGCCCTTCATACCCTCTGGCTCTTACACTCTTTTATTCCTCCTCTTCCATGGGGGTTGCTAAGTCCTTAAGGGAGAGATTTGATGTAGTTTGTGAGTCTGGAGGGTGTAAAACATATGGGAACAGACCACCAAAGCCTGAAACAGGAGCAAAATAGTCCCCCCAAAACAAAATCACACAAGGCACAAAAAGCTTATCAGTTAACTGAGACCATAGCTAGAGATCAAGCTTATGAAACTTGAAATGGAGGCTGGTTTGGGGCCTCTTCTTAAAGTAAACTCAAGGACCAGGTATGGGTCAAAGAGCTTTTACAACCCTGAGGTTTGGCTTAAAGTAACATTACATTTTAATATTACCAGCTTTTGGCTATAGGATGTTAGGATGTTAACTTAGGATGTTTTATAAAGCATGTTGCTGACACAGCTGCTTTGCACTGTCCTGAAAGAATGCAAGACAGAGAGTAGAGACATACAGGATGAAAGTAAAAAATTAGGGGAATACAACATAGATGGTACCATAGAATCAATAGTTAGAAGCTATTCTTGGTCTGCTCCTGCTGCCTAGCTGGGACTCTGGGAGGCAGGAGACAAGTATTAAAGTTTACCTCTGTTTACAGTGGTTGCCAGGATGTTTTCTCTTAAGGAAGATATTGGTTGTTAAAGATGATCTTTCAGGTTTATTTGTTTTTTCCAATATGTGTTTGGGCTTACGATTTTATATTTCTATATTCCTGGATCCTTTATTTATATATATCTATTTCTGGATCTTGATGGTCATCACATTTAGGGCTGAGTGTTCCAAGGTTTCCTGCTCTATGTATAACATCTGGCTAAAGGTATCTGCATGAGTAAGCTTCTCTGATTATGGCAGACTGAGAAAAGTACTGATCCATGAGTAGCAGAATATCATTTTGAGTAATTTTATTGCTAAATTTCTGTTGTTGCTTGTTTGTTTTGTTTTTATAACTGTATTATTTGGTTTTACCCAAGATCCCTAAGATAAATAGATTCTGGTTCTTGGTCACCCAGACTGTTAAAGATAAAGGTTCCACCTTGTGGAGTGAACCTTAAGTCAAAGCAATTTTTGGTGGATTACTCCAACAAGCTTTGGTGCAAAAGTTATACTAGTTTATCTTGGAGGCATGGCACCATTGTAGATCAAAGGGTCTGTAACTGGGTTATTTATGTTTTTCTTTTGGTAGCATGCAGAGTACATTCCTGTACTGAAAATGCTAGAATATCTGGGAGATGGCTCTGTGTAGGGAATAGCCTGACTTTTCCATGTTCAATGAATTGTGTAGGTGTTTTCTTTAGCAATGGAGCCTTGCTATTTGTTTGTAGAGAACAACCTATAGCCTTGGCAACAGCTTGACTTCTTGGAGGATTCCCATGGACCCCTTTGTCCAACAATTAAATTAGATATCAGTCATCTAATCCAAGGACTAGAAGTTTTATTTTATGTCAAAAGATAGTCTGCCTGGGCTCTGTCTCCCCAATTATTTAATGAATTTAGCATCTATATTTATATCTATCTATCTATCTATCATCTATCTATCTGTATATTTAGGAAGCTACTACTCTACTAAGCCCTTAATTTTAGCTGTCCTTCCCTGTATTGCATGCCTTCCCTCTTTCCCCTCTCTTCCCTAACTCCCCAACTGAATATCCTATTCCAGTTCCTCCTATCAACCCATAACTATACTGTTTCCCTTTCTTAATGAAATCTACCTGTATCCTCCAGCTCCTTACTCTGTACCTAACCTTTGTGGTTGTATGGATTGATGCTTAGTTATCCTTGAATTAACTGTTAATACATATCATATTTATGTTTCTGGGTCTGTTTCCTCCCCTGGGATGATGTTTTCTAGTTTCATTCATTTACCTGAAATTTCATGACATCATTTTTAAAATGGCAGAATAATACCTCATTGTGTAAATTCACCACATTTTCTTTATCTATTTTTCTGTTAGGGGCCATATAGGTTATTTACAATATCTGGAAATTATGAGTAGAGCTCAAGAGAACATGGATGAGGAAATGATTCTGTTGATAGGAAAAGCATCTTTTGAGTATGTGTCCATGAGCAACATAAGTAGTTCTCAAGGTAGCTCAATTCACAACTTCCCGAGGACAGCTATATTGATTTCCATAGTGGGTGTACAAATTTGCTTTCCTACTAGCAATTGATGATTGCTCCCCTTACTCCAAGTCCTTGCAAGCTTAAGCTGTCACTTGTTTGATTAATCTTGGCCATTCTGACAGGTTTAAGATGAAATCCCAGAGCAGTTCTGACTTACATTTCTCTGATGACAAAGGATGTTGAACATGTCCTTGATTCTCAGCCATTTGAGTGTACTTTTAAGGGTAATTATATGACACATTGCTTTGTAACAGAGACACAACTGATGTGTCCTATATGAATAAGTTTACTTCTTTCTTTTTTTTTTTTACAAGACAGGGTTCCTCTGTATTATTTTGGAGGCTGTTGGTCCAGCCCGGCCTCGAACTCACAGAGATCCGTGTGCCTCTGCCTCCCCAGTGCTGTGATTAAAGGCGTGGGCCACCACTGCCCTGCCAAGTTTACTTCTTAATCCTGTTAATGCAAGGTGTTTTCCCTACTGTGAATGTTATACATTTGTCAGCATCCTCCTTTCAAGATTTAATTCTTTTTTGCATGTAGGAAATCATAAAATAAAATGTGAATATTAAGATATAATAACAGAGAGGTTTGATAGATACTTTTGCTCCTAAAGCCATAACTCCATCCCCACAGTTTAGATGATTCACCTTTCCAGGCATTTACAGCATACTTCATGGCATTTCATTCCCTATTACTGTCAATCCTGTCATAGATAACTACTGGTTTCCTTCAAGGTTTGGATACACTAGAATCTCACAAAAATGGACCTATGCAGTATTCAGTATGCACTTTGCACTTGTTTGTATGTGACTTTCTCTGTGGTTCTTTATGTCTTTGTCTTTCTCTGTCTGTCTGTCTCTGTCTCTCTGTGACTCTGTGTCTTTATTTTTGTCTCTCTTTCTCTCTGCTTATTACTTTCTCTTCCTGCATGGGCTGACTGGTTGACATGTTGTCTATGCTGCTCTTGCATTGCTAACTCATTCCCCTGCCATTCTAATTGCTGCAGTTAGAGATGACTGCTAGCTTCTGCTTCTTGTGACATTTTTCATTGAGACTAACACTTTGAGATTTACCCTTTCTAATTTGCATATTCAAATTCTGTTTATATTGCTGAGCTATCTCGATAGAAACCATACATAAGAATTTACCACTTAGTTGTCTTTACACTGGGTTTACCTATAGTTTTTAGTCATAATAAAGAAAGTAGTGCTACCTATTCATAAACAGTCTTTTGGATGATCAAGCTTTCATTTATCTTGAGCAGATATTCAGGAGTAGAATTGTTAGGCTGTATGATAAGCATACACATTCAGCTTCCTAAGAAGTTTATTCTTAAGAATATTTCACACAGTTAAAAATAAAACTGCCTAAAATATCAAAAAAGAAAAACTCCATAACAAACCTAAAGGAAATGATAATATGAAAATCACTATTTTGCAGCCATGAAAATTATGATATTCCCAATAAGTGTACAGATATATGTTTTATCACTGATTGATAATTTGTTTCAGAAAAGACAGTCACATATTCCTAACCACATACCAGTCTTAGTCTTTAAGTGCATCAAAAATGATACTATTCAAGTGTAGAGTACTCTACAATGCTGGATTTCAAGCCATGCAATCTATGTTTGCTGATGATCGGCAAACTGAAGGGAGAGAAAATACTGCAGACAGTGCCTGTACTGAATTGCTTCCAAAATGTGTATCTAGAATCTTATTTATAAGCATATAAAAGCTTGACATATTCTACAAGACCCATTACATAGACTCTTCAAAGCTTTGTGATAGGGAGTGATAGATGAAAAACAGTACAAAAATAGTAAGACTTCCACAGTATATATAGCAAGACATCCTTGGTTATATTCTACAGTGTCACCAGTGAAAAAAATACACTGGAAACACCTTTTATGATAATGGGATAAACTAAAATTGTGGACATTAAATATATTATTATTGTTAACTCTAAGTGCTATGAGTTTCAAGAATGATATAGTGGCTAAAAAGATAAATCAAATGAGATAAGCCTAGTCATCAGAGGATCATAGTAGAGGGCTAATGAATGCCACTGGCACTACTCTCAGTATAACGTTTTCTTATCAGAAGAAAAATGACAAAATCACTTGTTTTAGTGCTTTTTGTCATCATATATATATATACATGTATATATGAATATGATCATTAATTATTAAATTGGGTATTTCCCTTGACCCACTTAAATATTTAATGTGAAATGTGATATTCACAATACTATACAAAAGGAACAGCCTTAATCATAAGTACAAATTTAACATGAAAATTTCTCATTGTCATGAAAACTTGCTCAAAGAGACAGGCAATTCAAGATATTCACACCCTCAGCAATGCATAGTAGCATGGTATTCTCCTTTTCTTCTCTCATTTTAATTACTTTCAATTATGGATACTGGCCTCAGCTCCCTGATAAATTATCAAAATGTGGTCCTTGCCTGAGGACCTATTTTCAAGAGAACTCATTCTGAGACAAAAATGACAAGATATCAGCAATTTGGAATGAATTTTTTTATCCAACAGTGTGAAAATTGCATGGTTGTAAGTGAAATGCTGGCTGCTAACTTCCCCTTAATGTAAATCTTCCAGGTATCTAAGATCATATGAAAATCCTTTGTGTGAAGGTAAATTCTCTCTGTGCATAGTGACCAAGAACTCAGTGAGAAGGCAGCATTGGAGTTAGCTGAGACTGTGCATTATGCATAACAATGAGAGCCAGGCCTTATGTGAATAACTTCAATATCAGTACTGAGAGGCTAAGGCATGAGAACTTGAAAATCCTGACTCATCTGTGGTACCTAGTGAGTGCCTGATCTACGAAAATTAGAAACAGAAGCAAATTTAATGTTAATTTCATAGTACTAAAACATTTTGATTTATTCTTTTAAATTATTCGTTTAGGTTTCTCACTTTGGCTTTTATTACATGCAGTTTATATACCCTACATATATTTTCTAGAACCATGACTAAAATGAAATATCTAATATACCATTTTATTCAAATAGGCTTTAAATCTCATATAGAATGTGGTCCCTTATATTTTAAAATAACTTACTAATGAGATGAGTAAACTGCTTAGGGTTTTCTGATATTTTGAAAATACTTTGACTCTTGATATTTCCAAGTATTGATTATGATTAATAGAGGGAAGGAAATTTCATATAAAATGAGTTTGTGAGAAAGTTTTATTCGAAATGCAGAAGGAAAACAGTCTTTTATAAAATAGCAGTATTCCAGTTCAATTTGGAAGGGTTGAATTAATATTTTTATGGCTTTTTTTGGTCACTCAGTATCCATGGGGATTACTTCAAAATCTCTTAATGATGTTCTAGTACTCAGAGAAAATAACTGCTTATATCTAACAAATGTACATCTTCCCTTGGATCTGGAGTGGCCCCTGGCTCACTTAAGGTATTGAATGCGTTATAAACAAAACACAAATGGTTAATTGATTAATTTTTTAGATCATAATGAAAATGGAAAATTCCCTGCATGTTCAGGACACACATGAATTAAGTTTCAAATATCTTAAAGTAAAACTTGATTACAAGTAACGATGCGGGCCCACATAGAGGGACACAATTTTATGTGAATTAAGGAAATAAATAAAAACATATAGCAATCTGATTTTTACCCTAATGAAATTTATGATTGATAATATTTTCCTAACCATTAAGATTATAGATTCCAAAAAGTTTAAAAATGATTATTATCAACTTAGCATGGTAAATGGAAACCTAAACATACAATTTAGATATTTTCTCTTTGGCAAGCTGAGGTTATTGTGGCAAAAGCAGGCGTTATATTTACTAGGAACTATTTTAAGAATATTAATCCTATTTCCATCAATAGAAAACAAGCATAATTATGCATGAATAATAATAATTAGCATTGAAGTAGTAATAGAAGATATATATAGCATTAGAACTTCTTTTTTGAAGAGCATATTTCCCCATTTGAAGTCATTATTACTTATATAAATTTTATCATGCTAATGATAAATTGGGATAATTACATAAGAGAAGCATAGAATGAAATACACTGAAAGGAATACACATACACACACACACACACACACACACACACACACACACAAAACAAAAATCCCTGCCCTTCTATTGTTCTGAGCAACCAGTCTTTCAATTTGTCCAATCTGTCTAATCTAAACTATCTTACTAAAGAAATAGAAGACCCAAGATACCGAGATTTAACCTACATACCTATAAACATCCTATGTAGAACAAACTCACTCATGTAATTTGGAATATTTAAAAATCTTGACTAAATTTTAATTTTTGTATAATAATTACAGGTTTCCTCCCCGAATTTAGAATGGCAACAACAACAACAAAAAGATCAGGACACAGGGCTGGGAAGATATGGTGCTGCTCCCTGGAGGTATGGCGACAGCTGGTCAAGGATTTCCAACATGATTCAATGCCTCTTGCATCCTTTGCTCTATCTTATACTCCTGAAAGGGGATGGGTAAACCTGCTGTCATTCATCACCTCCTGACAGGCAGGTGGAGAGTGAAAATTGTGACTGCAGAACCCAGTGAGTTGAGGAATACACTTAATCTTAACTGAGAACTGATGTTATTGTGATAAAGAGTAAATTAAGGAGAGATAAAATAAAAACAGGTAGAAAGGATACCAAAAGATACTCAGTAATTTCTCAGGGTCTGAAGTCACAGGAATAACTCAGAGCCTGGCAGAGGAAAGTGAGGTGAGGTTTTGTAGGGCTGTATATTTCACAAGTGAAAGAGTCTGACCATTAGCAACTTTTAATCCCAAACGCTTATTTTTTTCTGAATTATTCAAATAGTCTCTGCCTTAAAATATATATTGTCATGCTATGCTAACTTTATTGAACTGAGAATATTTTAGGTCACCTTACTAATTATAAGAATTGTTAATACCTGATAGTATTTATTTTCTAAATGGGTAAATCATTGTTAGTAAGATTGTCACCTTATCCCATGAGTTACTTTGTTGTGGGATAAATGTTTTGTACACTGTGACAATGTGTCTTTGCCAAGGGGATTTTGATTGGTTTAATAAGCAGCTGAATGACCAATAGCTAAGAAAAGAGGATAGGTGGGATTTCTTAGCCTCCCCCTCTTACCCACCAAAATGATTCGTCTTCTCACAGGTTCTGTGAGTTGAAAATGAAGTCTCACATGAAAGAGAAGCCAATGTTGAGACCACTGTGAATACTAAATCTACCCTTTCTTTGCAGTGTGGTCTCAAGTTCACTGTCAGAGAATTATAATTATTTATTATATTTATTTATTTATTTATTTATATTTTACATTAGAACATAATTCCAGCAAAGATACAGCCTCAACTTTATTTAACCTATGCAAGAGCTGTTGAATCTCTTGTTTGTTATACATTTGCTGCAATAAATCTCATGAAAAAAGCCAAAGCAGGTCTGTGAGGGCTTCTTTCAGTTCACAAGTTACAGTCCATTATTAAGGGAAGACACAGAAGCAGGAGCTTGAAGCAGAGACCACAAAGGAATGCTGTCCCAATTCATAGCTCTTACAAAGTCCAGTCCCACCTCCTTAGGGATATTCCTGCCCACATTACTGTAGGGCTGTGTCAGTCTATATCAATTACCAATTGAATAATTGCCCCCACAGAATAACCCTAAGCCAATCAAATGGGGACAGTGTTCCAATGGATATTCCCTCTAACCAAGTGGGTTTGCATCAAGTTGACAGGCAAAGCTAACTATCACACTCTGCATACTGATTTCTGATGCATCCATGTCAATGCAAATGGGAAGGAAAGAAAGATAAGAGATCAAAATAGAAAGGGAGGACTGGGGGTAAAAGGGCACAGTGTGGAAAGGGAGGCAGGGAAATTAGGAAGAGAATGTGAGAATCAATCAAAAATAAAATATGGAAACATATTATTCTATAAGCTAATTTTAAAATTCATGACTTTTTAAAATGTTTTTATTTAAATTAGAAACATGAATGTTTCACATGTCAATCCCTGCTCCTTCTCCCACTCCTCCTCCCTTGTCCCTCCAGCAGCCACCCCAAACGCCCACCCAGTCCCCACATCATTCCCCAGGGAGGGTGAGGCCTTCCTTGGGGGGATCTCCAAAGTCTGTCATTTGATTCAGGGCAGGACGTAGGCTCTTCCCCAATTTATGCCTTTAAGTATGTATATTAGTAGCTACAATTTGGAATGAGTATGCAGTCTTGTAGAAATTTTAAGTTTGCTTTTGGTTAAATTCTATTCTGACTTCATATATCTATAATTCACTTTATTATTTTAATTTATAATCTTAGTTATCAATATCATGATATATAATATTTGACAATTAGTAATTACTTTAGGATTGCTGTAACAGAGGCTGAAAAAATGTCTCAGAGAGAAAGAACACTGGTTGCTGTTGTACAGGGCCTGGTTATAGTTTCAAGCATCCACATGGATACCCCAAACTCTCTGTCCTTATTGACTATCAAATGTGGACGGATCAGTCTTGAACCATATATCTATGCAACAAAAAATGTAATCTGTGTTATACATATATTTATGCCATCAAACACATTTGATTATATATGTATAAATACATATAATGTGCATATGCATGTAAGTATGTATGCAACAAATACAATAAAGAAAAAGATGCTGTTGAATTAAGAGTGGTGTGAAAAGTATTTGGTATAAATTACTTTCATCTTCAAATACTTTAAATGTACATTTTAATTGCTTTTTAAAATTTTCTTTCCTGCTATAAATCTACATAAAACCATTGAAATATATATTTTTAAATACCAGACATTGAATGTAGAGTCTCACTAATGTGTAAATGTTCTTCTACTAAGTGATATCCCCAGCCCAGAAAAGACAATCCTTTTTTTCTATATTTTTTATTTAAATTAGAATCTAACTTGTTTTAATTGTCAAACCCAATTTCCTCTCCCTCCTCTCCTCCCTGCCCCCTATTTACCTCCTATCCCATCCCCTTTCTATTCGCTAGGGAGGGTGAGGCCTTCCTTGGGGGATTCTTCAAAATCTGTTATATCCTTTGGAGCAGGGCCTAGGCAGTCCCCAAGTGTACAGGATGAGAGAGCATCCTTCTGTGTGGAATGGGCTCCCAAAGTCCATTCGTGTGCTAGGGATAAATACTGTTCCACTTCCAGAGGACCTATAGATTGCCTAGGTTTCCTCACTGACACCCATGTTAAAGGTGTCTGGATCAGTCCTATGCTAGTTTCCCAACAATTCTTATGATAGGTAATCTAAATATGATAATTTTTCCACTTGAATAATAATATAATTGTATTTTATTCCAAATGTAAATAAACATGGTGAATTATTCTATATATAATATTATATTTTTAAAGATTTTCATTGCGTGAGAATTTCATATATACATAAATATAATATACTTTGATCAATATATATCATTTTAAGATAGTGTGTCCAATTTCATTCTTTTGCACGTGGGCATCCAATTTTTGAAAAGTTGTCTTTTCTCCTATCTTGGTTGTCAAACATAAGATGGCTATTTTTATGAATTTTCATTGAGGGTATTTTTTATTTCATGATTGAAATGTCTGATTTTGTGCCAGAACAAACACATTATTTTATCACTATATTTCTATATAATATACCGTGAAATCTGGAATAGCAGTCCCTCCAATATTCTTTCTGTTCAGAACTGCTTTGACATATCTTTGTCAACCAGAAGCTGTTTAGTTGGACCTAAGACCCAGTCAACAGGAGGGAAGTCATTCTTGTCACTGAAACCTATGTGGCTTCCTGGGAATAGTGAGGTCAAGGGACTTAGAAAAGGATATACCACAACTAAATAGCAAGTCTAGCATAATTCCTTATATCCACAGAGAGTGAAGTTACAGTCCTTCACCAACTACATTTCTTGCTGCAGCAAATGGAGACCATCACATAAAACTACAACTGAACACAATCTAAAAATCAACAGATTGTGAATTGACCAGTCACAACTGATACACATATCACAAATCCTGTAAGTAAGCTCAGGAAATACCACTGAGAGAGAATCAGAAGGATTTAATGAATGAGCCAGAAAATCAGGAAACCTATATGAAGCAGTCTGTCCTAGAAATGGCTGTATAAACAACACTGAAATTTTGGCGATATCCATGTAACATGGAAAAGGGGAAATTTTTGGTTTTAGGTCCAAGACAAAGAACTAACAGTAAATATTGACTCCTAGGAGCAGAAGAATAAGCTTCTTACAGAGATTAGTCACTTTATTGATTGACTAATGCAGAGTAGTCAGTCTTGAAATAATATACACACAAACAACTAAAACAGACTTACCTGATTATATTTATAGAGCATGCTGGTTTAAAGAATGGCCCACACAGGTTCATATAATTAAATGATTGGTCCCCAGCTGCTGGAACTGTTTGGGAAGGATTAATATGTCTGATATTGTAGGAGAAGGTGTGTCTCTGGGGTGGCTTTAACATTTCAAATACCCACTCCATTCCCAGTTATGTCCCCCTGTCTCCTACTTGAGTATCAAGCTTTCAGCTACTGGTCCCATGCCATGCCTGATTGCCTACTGCCATAGCTCTCACCATGATGATGACATATTCACACTCTGTACCTCTAAGCCCCCAAATAAATTATTTATTATGTAAGCTACTTTGGTCATGGTATTTTATCACAACAACAGAAAAACAGCTAAGATGTAGGTGTCAGGATTGCAGTATTGATATGACAGTTCTGACTGCTTTGGAGGGGGCAGAAATGTCTAAAATACTGGAACTTTGGATTAGAACAGCACATTAATGCTATAATTAGGGCTTAGTAAGACATACAAGTTGGGGCTTGGAATCCAGTAAGTACTACTGAATACTATGCAGACTGTGGAGGCCTAGCTCAACAGGTTTTATCAGAAAACATTATTTGAAAATAGGAGAAAGAACACTCTTTTGATATTTTAATGCGACTGATTTTGTCATCATTCTAAGAATCTTCTCAACTAGAAACTGAAAAGTTTAAGCTAACTTTATGGCATAAGAGTTCAATAATCTATGACAAGACTCTTCTGCCTGGCTATTAGGGTACATCCTTACACAGATATACACAAAAGACCAAGCAAGGTGAAAAGGAAAAAACAAAACAAAACAAAACAAAACAAACACCATGAAATCTTATGTTGGAACCAGGGTATGTTTTGAAAGAGATAATGGGTTGCCTGATGAAAATGAAATAAAGGGAGTGGTGCTCTCATGGTAGAACCCAACCCAGTTAATCCAGGGTATTGAAAGGACTAAGAATTATCTGCCCCTAAAAACTAGATCAATTCAGAACTCATGTAAATGTAAGTACAGGCGTGGTTCAGGCTCCATCCCAAGTCGGCAACTAATCTTGAGTTGGGGTTGGGATTCTAAACTTAGGGTCACATGATAATACCCCAAGGCCATAACTGACTTATGCTTTCTTCCATACCTACTTCCACCCAAATTATTTTAAAGAACAGTCATGTTTTCAGTAGCTTTTTACATTTGTTTTCTAGCCTATGTCTCACTGTGAAGTAAATGAATCTTCACTTGCAGATCCCTCTGCTTCATTTTCTATACCTTTCAGGATAATAAATTCTGTGAAATATGGTAGTGATCTGTTGGTTTCCATTCTTCCTCTGTTGTCCAAATTCCATGTAAACGGATAAATGTCTTTTCTTCTGCTCACAAACTGAATGACCTGTGATGAGTAAGATACCACTTTCAGATGTGGGGTTGATGAAGATCTTCTCCCATTCTGTAGGCTGCCATTTTGTCTTATTGGCCATATATTTTGCCTTACAGAAGCTTCTCAGCTTCACAAGGTTCCATTTGTTAATTGTTGCACTCAGCTTTGATGCAGGGGAGAGAGGTATGCCAGACTTTGTTGACTCCCCAAGGAAGGCCTGACCTCCTCTGAGGAGTGGCTGGGGAGTGGAATGGGAGTGGGAAGGGGATAATAAAAAATTAAATAAAAGTAAAACTTAATCTCCGTCCCTAAGAAAGATGCCACTCTCAGCCTACTATACATTAAATATTCAAATTGCCCAAGGGAGTGCTTTTAGTCCACTCTGAGTTTTCACAGTTTACTATGTTCTATCCAGATGATAGCTTCAAAGCTATTCATAGTATTGATAGCTCATTTTTTAATTGGGTGGATTTATGCTGCCAGAAATATCCATAGACTGCAGAGATTTTAATTTCTCATTATTGAAAATCCCAAAATCTAAAATTATGGAAGTAGAAAAATACACCAACACATTTAGCATAGAAAAAGTTCTTCTCACTTAAAACGATGATCCAATTATTGCAGTTTTGATAAGGATAAAACTGTAATTGTGGTTAGAATCACTGAATTCACCATAGGTTAAGCTGACACTATAAACAATCAGTTAAATTAGTGACAGGGAATGTAGTGTTACAAAACCTCTTTACTGCTAATTGGCCCAAGCTTAGGAGGAATGAGGATAGCTGAGTCATGCTGCATAGCTGAAATGTCATCTCAGTGCATAGAACTGCCACAGAATTCCCTTATCAGCACTTCTCATATAAAAATGTCTTCAAAAAGTAAAAAACAATATAAGATGCATATCTCATAAATGCAAGCAGTATAAATAACTGTCAAACCTAAAAGGAAATGAGCCTGTAAGAATGCTCTTCTAAAATGAAAATAAAGATTGATGGCAAATAACAAAAATAGCTTTAATTTCCAATATTGTCAGTGGCTAGTCAGGATATTTAAGCATATTTACATACATATTTTACCATTAATATACACCATTAACAAATCCTAGTCATTTAATTCTGAGTTATAGCTATGGGAATTATTATATCAATCAATATATTTTTCAAAGTCATCCATATCCTATAAATTTAAACGCTTTTGGAGGTGGGCAAGATGGCACAAAGGGTAAAGGTTCCTGACACAAACCTAGCCCCTGAGTTGAATTCTCAGAATCAACAAAAACAAACCTAATTTTCACAAGTTGTCTTCTGATGTTTGCATATATACCTTTATATGTGCCTTTCCACACACATACACATGCATACATTGTGAACAAATAAAATGTATGTAATAAAAATATTTTTATAGAACTAGTTTTTCTAATACTACATTAATATATCATACAAACTGAATTATTATAATGATTATATTATGCAAGTATCCTTGAATCTGCACCAGACATAGTGATATATGAAAGTGAATAGAATTTAACTTTGCATCTTTAGAGCCTGATGTAAAATCTCCTTCTAGTTCTAAAGGCCCAAAGTCAGTTTATTTCTTAACTGTGGTGCTTTATTGCAGTTTAGAGTTTTATTTGTTTTGCAATATTTCAAAAGCTGTTTATGTTCCTTGAGATTTAATCGCCTGTAATGCCTCTGTACCAGTCCTAAGAGGTAATTTTGGAAGAAAATCTTAAAGGAATTGCTGTCAGTAGGAGGAAAGTTTTTCCATATAAAGAAAACTACCAAGAGTAATATATTTTCTTTACACATCCCATAACATTTTATGGGTCAGCTTTGTGAAAGCAAGTAATGTATGATTTTGTTTTTAATAACTATTTGGATAGACAGGCTGTCATTACAGAAATGTAAATTTATAATTGGAAATTCATGTATAGTGATTACATTGACTTCTTATTTAGTAGTCTCAGAAGGGAGAAAAAACATCCATTTAGTAAGTACACTTATGAATCTTTTTCAATTCAGTAAGTCTTGTATATTGAAGGGATGTGGCAGTTCTGTTTTTGGTTACCCAGATGTGAGACCCAACAACCTCAAAAAGGTGCATCATGCTAGTTACAAAAGGACAGAACTCCAAATATTATGTTCTGTTTTCCTTTTACACAATGTCATTAGATGTTACTCAGCTATAGCTTCCAAAATGAAGTAAAGTATGACATTTCACCCAGTGAGAGTTCTTCTGGATAAGCCTGAGAGTGAAGAGTGTAGTTAGCTCCAGCTATTCAGTGGTCAGGGTAATGAGGTGAGAATTCCTTGTTTTTAACACCTAGCTTATGCTACCAGAGGGCACAAGAGTACATTTTAATTCTTATATTTGTTTATAAGCTTTATCATCAGGATCCATACTCGCTTTCCTTTCTGGCCTCTTAAATCACACACATACAACGCAAACACATCAAAACACACACATGCATAGATACAAATACATATAAACACATGCACACACATGAATTAGTATGTTTACACATATAAATGTAGTGTATGTGGTAGTATTTGCTATAAATATCAATGTATGTACATTACAATAGAGAACCTATTAAGAACTCATGAAACTATCTTAATTTATAATTTCAGAATTGATTCTTGGTTCATATCTAAGCTACTAAAATGTACATTCACCTCTTTTAAAACTAGAAAATGAAATTGTTTGATTTAGTTAGGAGAATTAGAAGGATATAAAGTGATTTGAACATAACACCTGGTAGTTTTTAATGTGTCATGTGGGATAATTATATAAATATATATACTCAATATTCTAAACACAATACAAAAAAGCATTGCTATCTTTTAAACATTGCAGAAAGTTGACAAGAAGCTAAGGGATTTTATGGCTGAGAGTTGTTGGAGTCAATATTCATTGATGGTTCATTGCCAATATACAGATTTTTTTCTCACAGGTCTGGGCTTATCAGCATTCTGAAGAAGCAGAGCCCATGGAATATTGGGTGTAATTTACAATTGGGTAAAGGGCAATATGTTCTCCCTCCCCTATTGTTCCTCTTTCTGAAATCTGGATACTTGTATTTTAGAACTGTTACTAATTTATGTGATGCTCATTAATTATTATTGAAGATTAAGTGTACCATTGCTATTAATTTTTAATACTTCAGTGTTCCCTCCTAATGCATTTCTAATGTAAGTAAATGTTTGTTCACAAAGATTGTTTAATGAAAATTGGTGCACAATATGACAGAATCATGAAAAAAATTAACCCTCTGGTTTTCTTCCTAAAAGTGTTACAAACTGTCCTTTCAATGTAAATGGGGAAGAAAATAGCCAATGTCTGGATCTTGGATCTCATAGAAAATGCTAATATGCTTCTCTTGTTCTTCACTTTTATTGCTCTATAAGGGACTAGAAAGGTATTTCATAGGAAGATGTATACAAAAACACACTCTGACATTTTATTTTATTTATTATTTTTAATCATTAATGTATTCCATATTTATTTAAGTATTTCTGCTTGTATATAACTTAATGTAGTCATTTGATGATTTGAGAGTACAACCTTGACTCTTTTATTGTAGACGGTGGATGGAGATTAGGTTAATGAAGGCCAGGCCTGCTCTTTGAAGTCAATGTGACATTTCTCCTGTGAAGCAAAACAAACTCCCTGTGAAGGTCAGCAATGCAGGAAACATAGATTAGCTGCATAAAGGTTCTGTTCACCTAGGAAATGGGGAGTGACCAATGGTGGAATTTTTTTTGGGACATCAGTCTCTGTGCACTGACATTTCTCTTCATCTTCAGTTCCATCCTGGAAGTGAACATCCAGGGTCTCTGTCAGAATCCATGAATTCCATTCAGTCTTAAGCCCTTTTGACTCTTTCTGGTTACATGTGCCTGGGACGTTAAATGTACTGAGGTCAAAGGACATGGTAGGGTCATTGTCTAGGCAACCATGGGAACCATACTGGGGTTGCAGGAAAGAAATGAGTTCTGCTGATAATTTCAAATGTCAAGTGATAACATGAGATAACAAGTGATAACATTATGCGTCTGGAAAACTCTGGGTTCCTACTGAGTAGCTGGAATACAAGTAGGGGTTCTGCACCTGGTATGTAGAGTTGGCCAGGGTTGGCAACTGGGACGCTACCAATTCTCCTGCAGAGTGGCTGTTTTATGAAATAAGATCTCATGATGTTGCTCAGGATAGCCACAATCTTATGAACTCAAGTGGGCCTCTTGCACTAGTCCCCCATGTTCTAGGAGTACTAGATTTTCTTGTAACTGGCCAGAACAATATTTTTTTTCAGATGCTCAAACAAAAACATATTGCATCGTGTTGAAAATGGTTGTAAAATTGTTTTTAAAACCTGAAACTATACGATATAATAAAGATGTTTATGTTTTTTTTCTTCTTTTTTATTTTAGAAATAATTTTATTTTATGTAGCAATTGTCCCATTCGCTTGCACTCCCATCCTCCCATACCCCCATCAGACCCCCAAACCACCCCCCCCACTGACTTCCCAAGGATAGTGAGGCCTTCCACGAGGGATCATCATAGTTTGTCAAATCACTGGGGAGAGGGTCTATGTCCTCTTTCATGTATTTGGGATGCAATAGTATCCCTTCATAGAGAATGAGCTCTCAAAGTCTATTTGTGCACTATGGATAAATACTGACTCCACTGTTAGAGGTCGCATAGACTGGACAGGCCTCAGACCTGGCACCCACATTCAGAAGGCTTGGTTCGCCCAATGCTGATACCCAACTTTATGACTAGGGTCTCTGTGCTCTCACAAGGTCAGGTCAACAGTTTCTGTGGGATTCTCCAGCACGATCTTGTCTCCTTTGCTTACCCCTCCTTCCTCTCTACAACTCGATTCTAAGAGTATGGCCCAATATTTAGCTGTGGGTGCCTGTTTTTTCTTCCATCAGCTTCTGGATGAAGGCTCTAGGATGGCAACTAAGGTAGTCATAATAGAGGAAGGGCATCAAAAGAAGCGTCTCTGCTACTGCCTAGATTCTTAGTTGAGGTCATCCCTGTGAATCCCTAAACATCTCCCTAGTGCCAGACCTCTCTCTAAACCTATATTGGCTCACTCTATCAAGGTATCTCCTTTCTTGCTCTCCTCTATTCCACCTCCTTCTCTTCTAAGTGGTTCAGTGTGGCTGGATGTATGTTGAGATCTTTGATCCATTTGGACTTAAGTTTTGTTAATAGCGACAGTTATGGATCCATTTGTAGAAGATGCTCTCTTTTCTCCATTGCATAATAAGGGATGGTGATGCCTCCACAAGTCCTTTATTGTACAGGGTTGTTTTGGCTATCCAGGGTTTTTTATTTTTCCATATAAAGTTTGGTATTATTCTTTTAAGGCCTGTGAAAAATTGTGTTGGGATTTTGATTTTTATTGTACAGCGTTGTTTTAGCTATCCTTAGCTTTTCATTTTTCCATATGAAATTGAGTAACATTATTCAGAGGTCTGTGAAGAATCATGTTGATATTTTGATGGGGATTGCATTGAATCTGAAGACTGCCTTTGGCAAGATTGTCATTTTTAATAAGTTGATCCTACCTATTCAAGAGCACAGAGATCTTTCCGTTTTCTGGTGTCTTCTTTAATTTCTTTTTTTAAAGTCTCAAAGTTCTTGAGATACAGGTCTTTCACTTATTTGGTTAGCATTACCCCAAGATATTTTATGTTTTTTGTGACTTTTTTAAAGGGTGATGTTTCTCTGATTTCTTTCTCAGCCCATTTATTGTCTATATATAGAAGGAATACTGATATTTTTTAGTTAATCTTATAACCTGCCACTTAGCTAAAGGTGTTTATCAGCTGTAGAGTTTTGCTGCTCACTTATGTAAACTATCATATCATCTGCAAATGCTGAAAGTTTGACCTCTTCTTTTCCAATTTGTATCCACGTGATCCCCTTTTGTTTTCTTATTGTTCTAGATAGAAATTCGAGGACAGTATTGAACAGATTTTGAGAGAGTGGACAGCCTAGTCTTGTAGCTGCCAGGGTGGGGCTACTTCATGTGGAGCAGACACAGCAAGTTCCAAAGAGGGGATGGTGGTAGAGGCTACACTCACCTTAAGCAGAGGGAGGGGATGCCAAGACTCCAGTTTGACATTTTAAACACATTCTACTGTACATTGAGAAATGGGTTTCAAGTTTCCATTTTTTCTCCTTTAGCCTTTTGAAATTATTGAAACATTTTTGTTTCAGTGATAGGTGCTAGACTATCAGCAGATCAGATTCAGCCTAGTATAGTCATGTATACTCAAGCTAATGAGAAATGGAATATTGTGCTCTGAGGGTCTCATTTTTTCTGCAGGTAGGATGCTTATCACTTTGCTGATAATTTTTCCCTTGGTTATGTTTAGATGTTTTCACTGTAGGGTGATTGTTTACATTAAAAGAATTTACATATAATCTATTTATTAAATATTTCATGATGGCATATGGACACACAATCCAGATTTTGTATTGAATACAAATATAAAAAAACATTTCATATAAAAAGAAAAGATGCTTAAATAACTAATCCATGAATAATTGTTCCTGATTAGGTAATGTCTTTTTATGAAATGAAAATTTGGGGCATGCAAAAATAGTTATCTTTTCATCTCTTATGAAAAGATATATACATATATATACACATAATATTCTTAAGCATATGTGAAAAGTGTTTAATAATGTAAATGGTTTCAATTTCTTGAACAATTTACTGTCATCACTACAATCTTAGTAAACTGTGATGAATAGAAATTTATTGGAATAAAACATTCTCCTAATTGTGTTCACAAAATGTTATTAGAAATCACGATAGGGTATTTTTTAACTTCATTTTTTTCTTTTATAGAAAATTGATTTTCTCAAATAATATATGGTATTCACTGTTTATTTATAGTTCCTTCCCACATTTATACCATTCAGTGCCACTCCTTTTGTGTTTCTTATTAGAAAACCACAGACTTCTAAGCGACTATAATGTAATATAATTAAAAAGCTCTAATTAGTATTAAAATATAATAATTTAAAACTGCACTTAACAACAATTTGTTTTTCCCAGTGAAACTCCCTTGGAAGAAAACTAAGGTTTTATTTCAGTTCTTGGACATTATATGGTAAGACTTGTATAAGCACTATGCAAGCTGCAATGTCTCTGAGAGTTCCTGTGTACATCAGTCCTGATTACAGAAAAGCTATTTCTTTCTTTGTATCCTTCATATTTATGCTCTACCCACTCATCTGTTCGTATCAATGAGAATTGAGAGGAGGGCTTTGATAGAAACATTACACTTAGTGCTGAATATTCCAATGTTTCTTGTTCTCTGTATGTTTGACTGTGAATCTCTATTTGTTCTCATCTACTGCAGGAGCAAGGATATCTGTCAATGGTAAAAGAAGGCACTACTCTGTGAGTGTAGCAGAATATTATCAGAAAGCATTTTATTGCCATTGGAGATGTTGTTGGGGAAGTCCTGTGCATATGTCAATAAAGCACTGTTGGCCAATAGGGAAGCAAGATAGGTGGGAGTAGGAATCCAGGAGGATGCTGGGAAGGAGAAACAAAAGAGTCAAGATGTAACTGCCATACGTATAAGAAGTTTGGAACTATTCTCTTGTAAGAGATATACTTAGGTTAACACTTATGGGATAAATACTTAAGTCAGAGCTAGCCAGTAAGAAACAAGCAAGGCCAACAGCTTCATAATTAATATAGCCTGCTGTGTGTTCATTTGGGACTGATGCGGCTCTGGAACCAGGCTGGCGGGAAGGTTTCTCTTTACAAGATATAGTTTGTAAAAATCGTGTCCAATTCTACATGTATCATCAGTCTGAATAATAGTGTCCTTTGCTGTACAGAAGCTTTTCTGTCTCATGAGGCCGTGTTTATTAATTGTTGAACTTAGTGCCTGTGCTAATGGAATTCTAGTCAGGAAGTGTTTTCTTATGCCCATGAATTCAAGGCTATTTCTTAGCCTATCTCCTATCAGGTTCAGTGCGTCTGATTTTATGTTAAGGTCGTAGATCCCTTTGGAATTGTGTGTTTTTTTTTCCTGTGTGTGTGGGGGGTGATAAGTGTGGATATATTTGGTTTCCTCCATATGCAGTTGTCCTTTTGACCGGTAGCATTTAATGAAGATGCTGTCTTATTTTTTCAGTGTGTATTTCTGGCTTCTTTTAAAAATAAAAATGTCCATGGGTGTGTGGATTTATGTCTGTATGTTGAGTTCGATTTCATTGAGTGACATGAGGGTTCTTGTGCCATTTCCATGATGTTTTATTACTATAGTTTTGCAGTACAGCTTGAAATCAAAGGTGCTGATCCCTCCAGCAGTTCTTTTATTATTGAGGAATATGAGTTTTTAAATGATGTCCTTTGATTATTTCCTTCGTGTATAGTTTTATGCCATTTCCATTTTCAATTTTGTTCATTAGGATCATCTCCCTTCTGCCTTTTAATTATTTTAGCTAAGGGTTAGTGATTTTATCAAAGAACCAACTCTTGACTTCACTGATTCTTTTTATTGTTCCTGTTTTATTGTTTTCAGCTCTGAATTTGATTATTTTTTTGCTGTTTATTCCTTTTTAGTTTGATTTCATTTTGTATTTCTAGGACAGGTGTAACACTAATTTGCTATCATGAGACCTCTGCAGTTTATACTTAATGCCATAAACTTGCTTCTTAGAACTAGCTTCATTAAGTCTCAAAAGTTTGTGTGTGTTATGTATTTGTTTCTATTCAATCCCAAAAAGTCTTAATTTTTCCATAATTTCTGGCTTGACCCAGTTTTCATTCAGTAGTGCACTGTTCAATTTCCATGACTTTGTAAGCTTCCTGTAGTTTGTGTTGTAGTTGAAATTCACCTTTAATCTGTGGTGATCAGATAGCATGCAGGGTGTTATTTCCATTTTCTTGTATCTGTTGAAGCTTGCTTTGTTTTTCAGATGTGGTTAAATTTAGAGAAAATTCTATCAGGTGCTGAGAAGAAGATGTATTATTTTGCGTTTGGATGAAAATGTTCTGTAAATAGCTGTTAGGTCCATGTGATTTATAACATGAGTGAGATCCAGCATTTCTCTGTTTAGTTTTTGTGTGAATAACCTGTCTGTTGGTGAGAGTGGGATATTGAAGTCTCCCACTGTCAGTGTGTGAGGATCCATATGTGATTTAGGCTGGAGTATTGATTCTTTTATGATGTTAGAGTACCCTTAGATTAGGTGCATAGCATTGAAAATTGCAATGTACTCTTGATGGATCCTTCCTTTAGTGATTATGTAATGTCTTTAAGTAACTTCAAATTAATTCTTGTTTGAAATTTATTCTGTTAGGAACTAAAATGATTGTGATTTTGGTTGGTTCATGGGTGTATTTGTTTGGAATATCTTTCCCTTTCCTTTTACATTGAGGTGATGTCTGTCTTTGTTGGATCCTCTCTCGCTATCCCTTATGTTAGCCTGTGTCTTTCTACTTGAGGAATTAAGACAATTGATACACTTAAGCAAATAATTCCAAACTAGAAGATCAAAATATGGGAATCACACACACACACACGCAAACACACACCACCAACACAATTACATCAATGGCCAATAATTGTTGATTCCTGTTATTGTGTGTGTGTTTGTGTATTTGTGTGTGTGTGTGTGTGTGTGTGTGTCTGTGTGTGTGTGGTGTGCTTAATCTCTATGTGTTGGAGTTTTCTTACATCACTTTTCAGGGTTTGGATTTATAGATAATTATTGCTTAAATTTGGTTTTAACATGGAATGATTTATTTTTCCCATCTATGTTGATTGAACTTTTTTTTGATATAGCAGTCTGGCTGGTGTCTGTGATCTCTTGGAGTCTGCATCACATGTGTTCTGTCTTTCAGAGTCACTATTGAGAAACCATACATCATTCTAGTAGGTCTGTCTTAATATGTTACCTAGTGTTTTTCCCTTGCAGCACTAATGTTATTTCCTTTTTATCTTTAGTGTTTTGAATATTACATATCAAGGAGATTTTCTTTTATGCTTGAGTGTTGGTGTTCTATATGCTTCTTGTACTTTGATAATCATCTCCTTCTTTAGTTGAGGCAAATTTTCTTCTATGCTTGGTTGAAAATATTTTCTGGGACTTTTACCTGTTTACTTCTCCTTCCTCTAGTCCAATTATTTTTAGATTTTTTTCATTGTGTTCTATATTTCTTCAAGTTTTGTGCCAGTACTTTTTTATTTTGACCTAGGTATTCACTTCTATTGTGATTTCAATGCCTGATAATCTCTCTTACAACTCTTGTTTCAATGAGGCTTGTCTCTGAATTTGCCGTTCAAATTCCTGAATTTTTCATTTATAGATTTACCTCAGTTTATATTTTCTTTATTGACTCTATTATCACTTTCAGGCCTTAAACTGTTTGATTTGTTTCATTCCAATGCTTATGGTTTGAAAGATTTCTTTAAGTAATGTCTTCATTTCCTCTTTAGGGACCTCTATCCCAATTATAAAGGCTGTTTTGAAGTCATTTTTCATGTGCTTCATCTGTGTTGTAATTCTCAGGGATTACTGCCTGGGTGGCTAGGTTCTGGAGGAGATATATTGTCCTTATGATTATGGTGGTTACTGAGTATGCTTTCATACTGAGTCAAGGCATGTGGTATTTTGGAAACTGTAATTCTACATGCTGTTATCATGTCTTGCCTTTGTTGTGTGGGGGTTTTGTTACTTGTTTTCTGTTGCCCTCTCTGGTTCTTATAAGGTTGGATTGACTATTTGTTGCCTGTCAGGAAATTGAAATTTTTCTGGTATCTCTCTCTCTCTCTCTCTCTCTCTCTCTCTCTCTCTCTCTCTCTCTCTCTCTCTCTCTCTCTCTCTCTGTCTCTGCCTCTCTCTCTCCCTTTATCCCTCTTCTTCTCTCTCTCTCCCTGTTTCTCTCTGTGTCTATGTGTTTTTTTTAATTTCATTCATTAATATTTCATAATCATGCTTATTCTGACTTTTTCTTATCTTGGTTAATTAATTCGTATTTTTTATTTGGATTTTAAATATAAACTATTTTGTATTCCAAAGTTTTCTTTGTGTTAGAAAAGACAAAGAAAGTGATAGCCATAAGAATGTCTATGGTTTGATTGTTACATAAACATAGAAAATTGGAATGAAAAAAACTATTAGTGTTCATGTAGCATGGAAGCTTGTTGCCGACTGATTTTGTACTAGATGGTATCTCTAATATGGTCATGTGATGCCTCCTACAGATGTGTAGGCATTATAAAAATGACACAAATGACACCAGCAATGTCCTTAACTTATTTCACTTTGATTTTTAATAAGAGTTAATTTTGCACAAAATGTTGAAAGACACAAATGATTATTTTTCATTGTCAACATTTAACTCTTATTTTAAAATAAGAATACAAATTCCAAAATGTCCCCCTCTACCAAGATTTCTCTTTAGTTACTCTCCCCATCCATCCTGCTCCCAAATTGATCATCCTGATCTCTCATATTCTCATCCCCCATTCCATCCTCTCACCCCCCATTATCCCTATTTATCCATGACATCTCATCTTCCTTAGAGAGAGCCATGAGAATTCCTTACAATGTGTGTGGTTTTCCAATGGAGCATGCCTGACTTACCATGAGCAACACTCGTAATACTGACTACCAGCTTCAATACTATCTCAGCTAAGGTTCAAATTTCATATCTACCTCCCCTCTCTAAGCTTGACTTTGGTGTGGCTTGAGTTTTCATGGGGCTTGCATATGCTGCCACAATCACTGTGAGTTCAGACATGCACCTGTCATTGTATTTCCAGGACACTGTTACCTTCTGGCAATTTGTCCCCTTTGTCTCTTAAAATCTTTGCATCCTCTCTTTGATATTGATCTAGGAGCTTTGAGAAAAATTTACAATACTAACAGTATTAGTCTTCTTTACCCACTGGTTAAATTTATTACAAGATATTGCTTATTTATTGGTGATCTGTGCCCTAGGGAATAGACTGTAGAATGGGATTTTGAAGATAGACCTGTTGTTGGCATGGAATAAAAGTATCATACTTGGAAACTAGACTGTAGTTGTCCTATGCAATCCATAACAGAGAAAGTAAACTTTTATCAGTAGCACAAAGTCTATGGTGGTGACGACATCATGAATGTATAGGTTACAATAAATAAACTGCAAGACTAAATACAGTAGACATATGTAAACATTATTGAACACCATTGATTCATTAATTGGACGTGATGACAGGTTGAGCACAATCAGTCAGAAATGTGAAGAAAAATGTCAAAACTCGAAGTTTTCCTTGGAAAGTATTTGAAATATTCATCTCCTTGGAGTACAGGAGAGAGAATAAATGGCAATGTCCAGGAGACATCAGGAATCTGCAGTACTTCAGAGATATTTAAGCAGAATCTGAGAACTCATGCAAGAGACTACGGCTCATCAATGAGAGTCTACATCATGCTGAGGACACTGGGATAGAAAATAGAGACAGCATAACTTCATTTATGGGAGATACACCACACCCACATATATAAATCTTACCAAGTTCTAATAATTTCAGAATAAAAAACCTAAACAAACCAAGTCCTATTACAGGGATATTAGATGGTTTTATGCAAAAGAAAATAAAGAATCTGGATAATATGACACAGTGTACAGACACTTGATAGATAAAGGAGTACAGCCTATTGTGCAGGACTTGAGCATCTGACAGAAAACTCCAAAGAAGAGCGTTAGCACATTTCCAAGATGGGTACTGACAAAAGCTCTAGCCTGTGTCAAAAGAAAAGCAATTCCAGAGCCTTGTGGCAAAGCCAAAAAACTAGAAAATCATGGTATTAGAATTAGTCAGAATAGCTAAGCAATTGACAAGTAGTACTCACCTTTCCGTGAAAAGATGTGGTGAGGAGCTTGGTGTTTCTAGAGGTGAGATGGACAGAAACAATGGCCCCATTGCTAAAGCAAATAAAATAATTCTAAGACTTAAAGGATGATTACATGTTGTGTATATTTCATATTTTGTAAATGAATCTGTCAATGATTGAGAAACATGTAAAAAGGCAGTGTGAAGAAGTCTAGAAAGCAAACAAGTAAAAACATTATTATTGATTACCCCAGTACTTTATAAATTGGAATAATACTCAGATTGTTGGCATTGCAGAAAGACTTGGAGCTTCATCAGATCAGTTATTATACATCAGGAACTGATAACTACAATCACCATTTAATACTGTGTGTCTCTGTCACGGATCAAGAATAAACACAATTTATTCACTCTCTAAATGTCTGGTATCCAGTAAACATTATTATATATTAAACTTTTATGAGATTAACTTTGTTTCTTCTCCTTCTAAAATTAAAAACAGCTCTTCTCTCATAAAATTCATCCTAACCACAATTTGCTCTTTATCCACTCCTCTCAACTCCTCCACCTGTCCTTGAGTCCAATTCCTCCATCTATTTTGCTCCAGAAATAGTCAGAAGAAAACAAGCAAACATAACAAACCAAGATACAGTAAGACAACAAATGTGTGTTTTAACTGTTTTCTTTTCTTTTGAGTGTTGATTTATCAATTTTAGCACATTCATTAATTCATAATTTAACTATAGTGCCAGTCTTCAGTTATACTTTCAATTGTCCTGACTCATAAAACTAAGTAGCTAAGAATGCCTATTTTTTTATTATTTTAATTTTAAATAGCTTGTTTTACATGTCAATCCCAGTTCCCTCTCCCTCCCCTCCTCCTGCAGCCCCACCCCCCACCCTCCCACCCTATTGCCAATTCCTTCCACATAGGAGATATCTAGAGTCTGTCATTTCACTCAGGGTAGGGTCCAGGAACTCCCCCAAGAGTCCAGGCTCTGAGAGCATCCCTCTTTGTGTTATGAACACACGATGTCTGTTAGTATTCAAGGGATAAACACTGATCCACTGCTCAGCACCCCATAGGTTGCCCAGACCTCCTCACTGGCTCTCACATTCAGGGGGTCTGGATCAGTCCCATGCTGGCCTTCCAGCTGTCGGTCTGGTGTCCAAGAGCTCTCCCCTGTTCAGATCAGCTGTCTCTGCTGGTTTTGCCAGCCAATTTGCTCATCGCTCCTCTCTCTCTGTCGCTGGGTTCCTTGGGTTCAGTTCAGTGTTTAACTGTGGGTGTTTGCCTCTGCTTCCATCAGCACTGGATGAAGGCTCCAGGATGGTTATAGACATCAAGTTCATTATCAGGAGTGGGCATTCGGGGTGGTCCCTACACTATTGATTAGCTTGCCAAATGGTGTCATCCCTTTAGATCACTAGAGGTCACACTGGTGCCTGATCTGTCTTCTAACCTATGATTCCCTCTTCCCCCTATCCTACCCCCCCAGTCAACCTTCCTGTTCCTCCATGACCTACTCAATCTTCCTCTTCTCCCCCTCTCTATTTCCCAGCTCCCCATCCCCCCACCCCTTGCCATGTTCCCATCTATTCAGAGGATCTTGCCTCATTTCTCTTGGGTACCATGCATATCTTTTATGTTCTTTCCTGTTTCCTAGACTCTCTGTCATTGGAAGTGAAGAGTGTCACTCTCATGACCCATGTCTAAAATCCATATATGAGTGAGTACTAATATCAACACTTTTTAGATTCCATTAGTGGTATTTATATTTCTGACTTAATTTATTTTACTTTATAAGAACCAGGTTTGTCTTTGTCATCATGGCTTACAGATTCCCAAACTTTTTGTGGTTACATGAAATTCTATTATGCACACAGACTTTATTTCCTGATCACTTTGTTTCAATAGATAATTGACTATTCAGTATTTCAGGGTCTCCCCACCCCAGGAAATTTTATAAGAAAATGTTAATGTCTATAAATCACATTTAAAGGATGTGAAAAACTTTGATGATCCCCTGTAGAAGGCCTCACTATCCTTGGGGAGTAGGTGGGCAGTTAATGGGGGACATAGGAGGATGGGAGGGTGAGGGAATAGGGGGATTGATATGTAATATAAGATTGTTTCTAAAATAAAATCACATCGAAGTTAACAATACATGTCTTGTTACACCTCCTACTCACTTAGGACTTCTAGTCTGTGTCTGATAGTTTGACCAATTTGCTTTTTCTCAAGTGACTGCTGTTTTTGCATATATCATTAAATACTTATGGGGAAGTTGATTGAGACGTTAGTATTTCAAACATGTTTCCTTTAATTTTCAACCATAGCTTGGCTCCCTTTTATTAGAAGGAAAAATTGTACAGGAATTCTCTGATCTACCTGAATTTCTAGACCAAGGAAGTTTCTATAGCAGAGTTAAACCCTCTGATCTAAGAAGTCACAATAATCTTGATCATTTAGTGCTTTTTTTCTTTATTTGAAAACTAGCTTCTTTAAGCCACAGAGCTAAAGTCTGTGAGTAGGCATCTCTCCTTCCTTTTTCATTTTAGATTAATTTTAGTTATAAGAATATCTATGGAGGTATGGATACATGACTGCAGGTGAATATAGCAGTAAAGTCATCACCTATCAACCACCTTATATGATACTGAGCACCAAACTCCCAGCCTAAGAAAGAATAGTAAAAGTTCTTAAACTGCAAGGTGGGACTAGGAGTCAAGGAAGATTCTGGGAAAGGGAGGCATAATCAGACATGATGTAGCCGCCATAGGAGTAAGAGGTCCGGACCCTTTTCTCTGGTAAGAGAAATACTTAGATTAAAAATTATGGGCTATATACTTAAGTCAGAGATAGCCATTAAGAAAACAAGCAAACAGCCAACAGCTTAATAATTAATATAGCCTCCTGTGTGTTCATTTGTGACAGATACAACTCTGGAACCAGGCTGGTGGAAAGACAACACTCTATACATATTTTCCTTGATTTCCATGCTCATGAGTTTTCTTCCATATCATCTTTGTTATATAGGCTTGATGCAAGAGTACTAGCACAGATTCTTTACTGAGAGGTTGAAGATCAACACTGAGTCCACAGTTATAGCAAGCTGTGTCACAATGATTATAATTATTTAAGAAGAACAATTTACAGAAAACATTGTACAAAAAGGAAAGAAGAATTCACAAAGTATCAGGAACCACTTATCTTCTAATACTCCATGAACTTTCAATGGAAACCTATGATTCGATGGCCTTATATATTAGCTTTCACCTCCTCACATCTTTGCCCTTCCCATTTCTCTATAAGACTATAGATCAGCAACAAATCGCCATAATTTGCATGCATTTGTCTGCCCTGATGTCTAGCTAACTCAGACCTAGAGGATATATTTGAACAATTCTGTACTATGTAATTTTATACTCACACAAAAATGTTGCCTTATCTTATTATACCTGGATTCCTATTTCAATCCATTTTTATATTTGAATATTCCTTTGCTGTCCCTCTGCATAACTGTTTGTGAAGCCATCTGAACTTGTTATGTGTCTTACTTATTTGTAATGAATTCATTTTTGTAAAAACCACATAATTCATCAAAATCAAATAAAATTTTCTCTGGAAAATATCTAGAGTGCAACCCAGTTTGTAGAACACATTTTTTGAGAAATATTTTTCACTTAATGAAGAATAAACTGAAATTTTTATATTTAGATGGCCAGCAACTCTAATGAACTATTTTTTAAGTGTTGGAGAAGAAAATGTTATGAAAGATGTACATTTTAGTTTTTATTCAATCACAAAAATATATGGACCTCTGACAATAAAGGATATCAAAAGCAAATATTTACACAACTGTGGTACAGAAAAATGTGCTGATACAGGTAAATTCTCTCTGTGTTTATAGCTGTCATAACCCTGTTGGAGTACATCTCAAGGTTTTGCAAAACTGTAAGGCCCTATGCATGAATCCTTCACAGTCCTCTTTGAATATAAAAACATCTCATATCCTTAGTAATAAATTATTCAAATTACCCAGAGTCCATTAGCATAAATAATTGAGTCTTCAGGGTGTGTGTTACAAGAAGTATGGATGGCATGAGTCCAAAATTATACTAAAGGCAACACTGCTTGCTTCTGTCAGTTAGTAAAAGCTTTTTCTTGGGATATCAACTGCATGTCAACTCATTTGCCTTTCATCAGTCCTGATTTCCCAGAGTGTCCACAAGTCAATTCTTCAGTCTGTCATTCACACAACATTTATTTTCAGCTAGCTAATACAATCACAGAGTAGTCTCAGACTCTCAGACATAGTATACATTTTAAATAGATGAACATAAGGTTTCATACAATCATGGAAAGAGAAAATTAATTCATCTCTCTTGTTATAGGAATATATGTATGTATACACTTACCAAGATAAAAGAGAAAGTAGTTATTCATTATGAAAATAATAGACCCACATACATATGTGTTTGGATACTTCATATTTCTGGGGAAAATGTTCTAATATAGTTGGTAACTGAGGAATCTACACTTAAGCATTTTATATTCTAAGATCATTTTAATATTATGAATAATGGCCTTTCTGCTCCTTTCACATATTAACAATTATATCTGTGAAATAATTTTCCCTTAGAGTCTCTCCAAACTGACTATGAAAATATCTAAAATAGTATCACCTCATATTATTGTATGAGAAGATATGAAATATGTTTAGCATAAAAAATTATTTCGAGGCCGGGCAGTGGTGGCGCACGCCTTTAATCCCAGCACTCGGGAGGCAGAGGCAGGCAGATCTCTGTGAGTTCGAGGCTAGGCTGGACCGACAGCCTCCAAAACAATACAGAGAAACCCTGTCTCGTAAAACCAAAAAAAAATTATTTCGAGGAGAATATGTGAGTTGTCTTCACTCTCAGAGACAAAGAATCATGTTTTCGTTTCTTGGAATAGAATCTGGAAAAGAAAACCAAAATTTGTGTTTGTATGTTAAAATTTCCTGCCTGAACTCATGAAAACAGATGTATTCTATATCACTTTGGGACCAACTAAATGAAGATAGACAGTTTCCACAAGTTCAAGCTGTCATGAGTTTGCTACTGTGGTGAACTGAACCCTGCAATTCTATAGCAGAATAACCCCTTCCACAATTTATTGCAGCAACAAGACAGGAAAGAATTATCAGAGTATGGAACATTGAGAAAAAAGTACCATTTTTGTAAGACACATATGTTTATCTAATTTGCTCTAAAATACAAACAGAATAAGACACATTCTAAGAAATCTATTTAATAAAATATATTGTTTGTTGTGATCAGGTATAGTAGATATGACTGTACTAGCCATCCCTTTTTATCTGAGAATACCATTTTTGATTTTCATCATAGGTGTGAATGAAAAGATATAAACAATAGTTGCACGTTGTAGATCCTGCAAAATAGGCAGAAATAAGTTTTGCTTGGAGGAAGTATTATTTAGATAACTTTGTAGTCACATATATACATACACACCCATGAATACATAGTTATAGACATTTTCTCAACTCTTAGTGACATCATGCTGATTTCTTGTATTCAGTTCAGGAGTATGTACATGGAAATTGATATGATCCATAAATCAATGACAATTCTTGGCATAATCTAGCTTTGCCACAGATGTGATATTGTTCAAATTACTGCTCATTGCTCTTTTTATTCTTCTTAATGCTAAAAACAATTATATAGGAGAGGAAGTGATACATGTATTTAAATATAAGACAGAGGCCTGTCATTTGAGTTCTCTATTAAAACTCCAATTTATATATGTGTGATGAGCATGGATTTTGATACCATCAGATAAGACTCCCAACAAATGGAGAAGTGCTAGCTATTTTTATCTCAACTTGGCAAAAAATGTCAATATTTTGTAGGAGGGAATCTCAATTGAGAAAATTTCTTCACAAGACTGACCCACAGGCAATACTGTGCTGCATTTTTCTAATTAATACTTGATGTTCGGGTACAACTCACCATGGGAGGTGTCATTCCTGCACTTAGGTTCCAGCTATTACAGGAAATCAGGCTAAGGAAGTCATGAGTAGTAACACAGTAAGTAGCACTGCTTCACATTTTCTGCATCAGCTATTACCTTCAGGTTCCTGCCTTGACTTTCTGTTTTGACTTTCTTGGTGACAGATGACCAGCTGCAAGATGAAATATAATCTTTCCTCCATAAGTTGATTTGTTCATGTTGATTAACCCCAGAAATCCAAATTCTAACTGATAACAAAATACTTGGTTTCAGGTCACACTTTCAGGGTACAGTCCATCCAGGTGAGGAACAGAGGCAGGGGCTTGAGGAAGCTGACCATGTTACATTCACACCTAGGGAATGGAAGGAGGATCAGGGGGAAACTGGTAGTGTCACACAAACAAAAGAGAAAATAGAGGGAGATAGTCTGCTATATTTGCTCTTTTCTCTGTCTTTTGTAGACTTGAACCCCAGCCCATGGAATACTGACTATATTAGGCTGTGTCTTCTCACCTCAATTTCCCTAACATAGATAATCGTTGACAGATATACACAGATATTTGTCTTCAAGGTGATTCCAGGTACTATTTGAAAAGCAATACTAACATCATCTATTACATCATAGAACGCTCAATCCGTGACATTCACCTCCTCCAAACCACCCATACAAACAGAAAGAACCCATGTAGTTGATGACCAGCCACAATATGTAAAAGCAGGACATAGCATCCTATGTAGATGGTTAAGCCATTGCTGTAACAAGTCATGGCTTGTGTAAGGAAAATTGCTTCACATAAGGAAAAAAATTACTCTAACACAGTATAAACAGTTTCTGTCTTTCTCAAAGTTATGTGATTGAGAAACAAAACTTTATACCATATAAAAACAAGTTCAGTGAAAAGAATATATAATTACAAAACATAGCAAAAGAAAACAAAAGTCTGGTAGCTCAACCAATATAATTAAAATGTATTTATTTAAATAATGTAATGTCTCCAAGATTTACTTATGGAAACTTTATAAAATAATTAGGTGCATTTGGTTATTTTGTATCACATTCACCCCTATTTTAAGATATTGATTCTAAAACTCATATCACTATTGCACTAATGTCCATACTTCTACGATTATGGCCCATTGGCTTTACAACTAGGTATCTTGATGATTTTTCCGTCCCAGCTGTCTGAATAGCACATTCCAGTGCTATTGAAAGATAACCAGCAAGATTCCAACTTTGAATTTTATTACTTTATTATTTTATTCTGTATTTTAATAAATGCAGAGTGTTAATAATAGTGATGTTGACACAAATGTCATTGAGAAAAAAATAAATTCTTAAATTCAGTGTTATAAAATATTGACTGAAATCAGTAAGAGACAAGATTACACTTTCTTAGTACTTTATGATTATCCTGTATTTCTTTTACCATCCGGTCATTAAATGTTTATGACTGTGGGATAGATTTAGTTTTCCTAAAATAAAATCGATTGAATTCCATTATCGGAGAAGTTGGAGACTACTAAGAAACTTTAAAACTGTTTTTCATCTCGATCCTATGTTACCATTGTCAAAGTTTCCTTCCTGTAAATACACTACAGAATGAATATGGAAAGCTGATGACTTAAGATGGCATCCATAAAACATATTTACTGAGAAAGAGCAGTAAAAGAAAAGTTCATCCTAATACATAGAAGAAATTGTAGCCATAATTTGTTCCAAAATAGTCAGTAAGATTGTATGAATTCTAGGTGAATTTTCACCATGACAGGTGATATGCCCTGAGTGTGATCTTGTTTGTGTACCTGTGTGCCTCTGGGATCACAACTGAGGTGGACTTCCTCAAGAATTAGGGATTAGTGTGCGCAGATGTGTTTGCTGATGCTGCTATTAATGAGAATCAATCACACCCAGAGGGAACAGTTCCTGGAGCTAGTTGACGAAGACAGGGCAATAAAAATATTTATGTCATGTTCCATCATTTACTAATTGTCCACATCATATTATTATAGAATTCAATGTCAAGTTTACAAATATTTCTGAGTATTGAGCATAGTCTGATTGGAAATGCAGGTCAACTTCAATTTTAATTTTGCTAGAGAATATGGCCAAAAGAAATAAAGTCAACTGAAAAAATTACATTCCTAATACGTAATATTTCAATTTATATATAAATAACTTACATGTAAATTTGATATACATTTTATAATATTTCATAACACTTGGAGTGTAGCTTTTATAGTCTCCTCACATAGCTATGCTCTATGTTATACTGTGCAGTTCCTTAGAAAAATCAGATAGCTAAAGCACTTACAGAAATAGATTGCCAACACATAAAAGGTTTCTTTTTACTTTAATTGCTGCATGACATTTCAGTTTACAGGTACTATGTATCTTTAATGTGAATAGCACAGCTTTTAATTCACTAGAGTTAAATGCAGAAAAAAAAAACGACCGCATATTTGCCAAAGTCTGTGCCTGGGAAAGAATCTCAACATTGAAGCATTCATCATGATAATAGCCAAGAAGTCAATTGAATTTCTTTTCCAAAGAAAAAGTGAGTCACACTAAGCTATTTTCAGTAAATTCTTTCTTCACTCAAGTCATAGTCTCAAAGAGAATTGTTTACATATTTAGAGAACTCAGCCAGATACAACGAGGTGGGAGACTCTTAGAATTAGTCTCTATTTATGTTTTTGTCTATAGCTTGCCATCTATTTAGAAAACATTATAAATGTTTCAAAATATTTCCAGCACTAAGCTCAGATATAAGCATATCACACTGATTCTGTTCTGACTTTGTTCATAATTTTAGTGCTAAATATTTATTAGTTTTCAAATTATTTTACTGAGAACTTCATATATTACTATACAGTGTTCATCCCCTCCATTTTCTTCTATATCTTCTCCAACTTTTTCTCTCCAACATCATGTGAACTATCTTTTTATGCCACTGAGTACATTTAATGCTACATGTATAGAAAATTAAATTTGAATGTGTCACTGACTTTGGGTGCCTTTACTCATTTGTATTCAGGAAAAAATATAATGAGAAATAATGAATATTTAGTTGAATGATAACTAAAAGATGCTGCCTTAAAATTATCAAAAAGAAGACAAAACAGACTCAAAACTGTGACATATTTGACATCAGTTGTAAAGATAAAGCTACTGAGGAGTCGTTACTTATGCTGTTCATTTCTTTCTAGCAGTTTCAGTTAAACGAATGTCCTATCAAGTGACTTGTTAAGAACATAAAAGTATACTGATTCTTGGGAAAACCTGTAGCACAGCAGTTATTAGCCTGAGACCCTTACACAGGGTTCACCTAAGACTACAGGAAAACTCTGACATTTCCATTACTATTCATAACATTTCTTAATCCCTTGATTATCAGTCCTCCCTCTCTGTTACTGGCTTTCTTGAGTTCAGCTCAGTACTTAACCAAGGGAGTCTGCCTCTTCTTCGATCAGCCACTAAATGAAGTTTCTGTTTCCCAAATTCTCTGGCCATAGGATTGTAGGCTGGCACTCCCCAGATCTATGTCTACAATACATATATGAGAGAGTACATGCCATGTTTCTCTTTTTGTGACTGGGTTACCTCACTCAGGATGGTTTCTTCTAGTGTCATCCATTTGCCTGCGAATCTCATGATTCCATTATTTTTTTCTGCTTAATAGTACTCCATTGTGTAGATGTACCACATTTTCTCTACCCACTCTTCGGGTGAGGGACATCTAGGTTGCTTCCAAGTTCTGGCTATTACAAATAAAGCTGCTATGAACATAGTGGAACAGACATCTTTGTTGTATGAATGGGCATCTTTTGGATATATGCCTAAGAGTGGAGTTGCTGGTTCTTGTGGTAGGTTTATTCCAATTTTTCTGAGGAATCTCCATACTGATTTCCAAAGTGGCTGAACCAGTTGGCACTCCCACCAGCAATGGAGGAGTGTCCCCCTTTCACCACATCCTCTCCAGCATAAATGGTCATTGGTGTTTTTGATTTTAGCCATTCTGACAGGAGTGAGATGGTATCTCAGAGTTGTTTTGATTTGTATTTCCCAGATGGCTAAGGATGTTGAACACTTTCTCAAGGGCCTCTCAGCTATTTTAGACTCCTCTATTGAAAACTCTCTATTTAGCTCTGCAGCCCACTTTTTAATAGGGTCCTTTGGTGTTTTGGAGACTTGCTTCTTGAGTTCTTTGTAAATTTTGGAGATCAACCCTCTGTCAGATGTGGGATTAGTGAATATTTTTCCCATTCTGTGGGCTGCCTTTTTGTCTTGCTGACTGTGTCATTTGCCTTACAGAAGCTTCTCAGTTTCAGTAGGTCCAATTTATTAATTGTTGATCTCACTGTCTGTGCTACTGGTGTTATGTTCAGGAAGTTGTCTCCTGTACCAATTCGTTCAAGGGTACCACCCACCTTCTCTTCCAAGAGGTTCAGTGTGGCTGGATTAATGTTGAGGTCTTTGATCCATTTGGACTTAAGTTTTGTGCATGACAATAAACATGGATCGATCCGCATTCTTCTACATGCCAGTCTCCAATTATGCCAGCACCATTTGTTGAAGATGCTTTCTTTATTCCATTGTATATTTTTAGCTTCTTTGTCAAAGATCAGATGTTCATATGTGTGTGGGTTAATCCCCTGGTTTTCAATTCGATTCCATTGGTCTACCTGTCTATTTTTGTGTCAATACCAAACTGTTTTCAGGACTATAGCTCTGTAATAGAGCTTGAGGTCAGGGATGGTGATGCCTCCAGACGTTGCCTTGTTGAACAGGGTTGTTTTGGCTATCCTGGGTCTTTTGTTTTTCCATACAAAATTGATTATTGTTCTTTCAAGGTCTGTGAAGAATTGTGCTGGGATTTTAATGGGGATTGAATTGAATCTGTAGATTGCTTTTGGCAGGATTGCCATTTTTACTACATTGATCCTACCTATCCAAGAGCATGGGAGATCTTTCCATTTTCTGAGGGATTCTTTAATTTCTTTCTTTAAAGATTCAAAGTTCTTATGATACAGGTCTTTCACTTGTTTGGTTAGCGTTACCCCAAGGTATTTTATGTTGTTTGTGGCAATTGTAAAGGGTGATGTTTCTCTGATTTCTCTTTCAGCCCTTTTATCATCTGTATATAGTAGGGATACTGATTTTCTTGATTTGATCTTGTAGCCTGCCACTTTGCTGAAGGTGGTAATCAGCTGTAAGAGTTCCCTGGTAGAGTTCTTTTGGTCATTGATGTAAACTATCATATCGTCTGTAAACAGTGAAAGTTTGACCTCTTCCTTCCCAATTTGTATCCCCTTCATCCCCCTTTGTTGTTGTATGGCAATAGCTAGAACTTCAAGTACCAATGTTGAAAAGGTATGGAGAGAGTGGACAGCCTTGTTTTGTTCCTGATTTTAGAGGAATTGCGTTGAGTTTCTTTCCATTTATTTTGATGTTGGCTGTTGGTTTACTGTATATACCTTTTATTATGTTTAAGTATGTCCCTGTTATCCCAGATCTCTCCAAGACCTTTATCATGAAGGGGTGTTGGATTTTGTCAAAGGCTTTTTCAGCATCTAGTGAGATGATCATGTGATTTTTGTTTTTCAGCTTGTTTATATGGTGGATTACGTTGATGGATTTTTGTATGTTGAACCATCCCTGCATCCCTGGGATGAAACCTACTTGAACGTGGTAAATGATTGTTTTGATGTGTTCTTGGATCCGATTTGCTAGTATTTTATTGAGTATTTTTGCATCAATGTTCATGAGGGATATTGGTCTGAAGTTCTCTTTCTGAGTTGTATCTTTGTGTGGCTTGGGGATCAAGGTTATTGAAGCCTCATAGAAAGAGTTTGGCAAAGAGCCTTCTGCTTCTTTTGTGTGGAACACTTTGAGAAGAATTGGTATAAGCTGTTCTTTGAATTTCTGGTAGAATTCTGCACTGAGGCCATATGGACCTGGACTTTTTTTGGTTGGGAGACTTTTGATGACAGCTTCTATTTCCATAGAGGTTATAGGTCTATTTAAATTGTTTATCTGTTCTTGATTTAGTTTTGGCAAATGATAGCTGTCCAGGAAGTCATCCATTTCCTTTAAATTTTCGAATTTTGTGGAGTACAGGTTTTCAAAGTATGACCTAATGATTCTCTGGATTTCCTCAGAGTCTGTTGTTATGTCCCCCTTTTCATTCTGATTTTGTTAAATTGCGTGTTCACTCTCTGCTGTTTGGTAAGTTTGGACAAAGGTTTATCTATCTTGTTGATTTTCTAAAAGAACCAACTCTTCGTTGCATTGATTCTTTGTATTGTTTTCCTGGTTTCTACTTTATTGATTTCAGCCCTCAATTTGATTATTTCCTGGCATCTACTCCTCCTGGGGGAGTTTGCTTCTTTGTTTTCTAGAGCTTTCAGCTGTGATGTTAATTCTCTAGTATAACTGTTCTCCTGTTTCTTCATGTGAGCACTTAGTGCTATGAACTTCCCCCGTAGCACTGCTTTCAAAGTGTTCCATAGGTTTGGGTATGTTGTGTCTTCCTTCTCATTGAATTCAAGGAAGTCTTTAATTTCTTTTTTTATTTCCTCTTTGACCCAGGGATGGTGCAGTTGAGCATTATTCAATTTCCATGAGTTTGTAGGTTTTCTGAAATTTGTGTTGTTGTTGAATTCTAATTTTAAAGCATGGTGGTCTGTTAAGATGCATGGAGTTATTCCAATTTTTTTTGTAGCTGCAGAGGTTTGATATGTTGCCAAGTATGTGGTCGATTTTTGAGAAGGTTCCATGTGGTGGTGAGAAGAAGGTATATTCTTTTTTATGTGGATGAAATGTTCTATAGATATCTGTTAATCCCAGTTGGGTCATTACTTCTATTAGACCCTTTGCTTCTTTGTTGAGTTTCTGTCTGGTATTCCTGTCTAGTGGTGAGAGTGGTGTGTTGAAATCTCCCACTATAACTGTGTGGGGCTTTAGATGAGGTTTAAGTTCTAATAATATTTCTTTAACGAATGTGGATGCCTTTGTATTTGGGGCATAGATGTTCAGGATAGACACTTCATCTTGGTGGGTTTCACCTGTGATGAGTGTGTAATGACCTCCTTCATCTCAGTTGATTGATTTTATTTTAAAGTCTAGTTTGTTAGATATTAGGATTGCTACCCCTGCTTGTTTCTTGGGTCCATTTGATTGAAAATATTTTTCCCAACCTTTAACTCTCAGGTAATGTCTCTTTGAGGGTGAGGTGTGTTTCTTGTATGCAGCAGAAGGAAGGGTTCTGTCTTCGAATCCATTCTGCTAGTCTGTGTCTTTTCATGGGTGCACTAAGGCCATTAATATTGAGGGATATTAATGACCATTGATTGCTCATCCTTCTTCAATTTGCAATGGTTGTTGTTGGTGGAATTATGTGTGGAATTTCACCCCTTTGTTCTTTTGGCTGTTGGTAGAGAGGGGATTCTCTAATGCTTATATTTTTCTGGTTGTAGTTAGCTTCCTTGGGTTGGAGTTTTCCTTCCAAAATTTTCTGTAGGGCTGGGTTAGCGGACACATATTGCTTGAATCTAGTTTTGTCATGGAATATCTTGTTTTCTCCGTCTATATTTATTGAGAGCTTTGCCGGGTATAGTAGTCTGGGCTGGCATCCATGGTCTCTTAATGTAGGTAGAATATCTATCCAGGACCTTCTGGCTTTCAGAGTTTCCATGGAGAAATCAGGTGTAATTCTGATAGGTCTGCCTTTATATGTTACTTGACCTTTTTCCTTAACTGCTCTTAATATTCTTTATTTATTCTGTATGTTTGGGGTCTTGATTATTATGTGGCGAGGGAATTTTTTTTGTGGTCCACTCTATTTGGTGTTCTGTAGGCTTCTTGTACCTTCATTGGCATGTCTTTCTTAAGGTTTGGAAAGTTTTCTTCTATGATTTTGTTGAATATGCCTTCTGCCCCTTTGAGGTAGATTTCTTCTCCTTCTTCTATACCTATTATTCTTAGGTTTGGTCTTTTCATGGTGTCCCATATTTCCTGGATGTTTTGTGTTAAGGATTTGTTGGATTTAAGGTTTTCTTTGGTTGATAAATGCATTTCTCCTTGTGTATCTTCAACACTTGAGATTCTCTCTTCCATCTCTTCTATTCTGTTGGTAATGCTTGTATTGGTAGTGCCTGACTGTTTGTCCAGCTTTTCTATTTTCTGCCTTTCTTCAGATTGTGTTTTTTTAATGTTTCTATTTCAGTTTTCAACCGTTGCAATGTTTGCATTGCTTCTTGCAATTTTCTGTGTATCTTTTTGTCTGTTTGTTGCCTTTTATGAATTTTTTGGTTTGTTCTTTCTTCCATTTCTTGCATTTTTTGGTTTGCTTTTTGTTCCATTTCTCCCATTTTGTGCTTTGTTTCTTCTTCCATTTCCTGCCTTTTTTGGTTTGTTTCTTCTTCCATTTTTTTTTCATTTTTTGCTTTTTTGTTTCTACCATTTATTGCATTTTTTGCTTTGTTTCTTCTTCCATTTCCTGCCTTTTTTGGTATGCTTCTTCTTCCAATTCTTGCATTTTTTGCTTTGTTTTTTCTTCCATTTCTTGCATTTTTTGCTTCATTTCTTCTTCCATTTCCTGCCTTTTTTGGTTTGTTTTTTCTTCCAATTCTTGCATTTTTTGTTTGTTTTTCCTTCCATTTCTTGCATTTTTTGGTTTGTTTTTTCTTCCATTTCTTTGAGGGATTTTCCTATATCCTCTTTTCCGGCCTCTATTATTTTCATGAAAGTGCTTTTAAGGTCGTTCTCTTCTGCTTTGTTCGCATTGGAATGTTGGGGTCTTGCTGGTGTGGAGTCTCTAGAATCTGGAGGTGTCATATTTGTTTTTCTGTTGCTGACTGTGTTTTTGTATTGTCTCTTTCCCATCTCTTCTTCTAGTGGGTGCAGAAAGAGCCCCTTACTGGTCTGGGGACCAGAGTTCCCTTTTGGTGGGTGCTAGCAAGTCCAATAATCTGGTGGTTCTTCTATTCCTTGTCCAAATGCTGGTCCCATGGGTGGAGAAGTAGAACAGGAATCTGGGGCTCTTAGCCTCCTACCTGGTCCCCTGGACCCTATGCTGGGTCCTGTTGTACCTGATCCGGAACAGCTACTCCCCTGGTCTCCCTGCCTCCTCTGGTTTCCTGGTCTCGTTGGTGGGAGAGAAGATCTGGAGTCTGGGGTGCTTGGCTCCCGCCGGGATTGGGAGCTCTGTGCAGTTCCCAGGCGATCTGCAGGCACTGGAACACAGGCCAGGAAGCCGGCCTGTTTACCTGATGCTGCCGGAGAAACAGCTGCTTCCCTGGACTCCCAGCCTCCTCTGATTTCCTGGTCTCGTTGGTGGGAGAGAAGATCTGGAATCTGGGGCTTCAGATCGCTATAGATCTTAACCCAAATCAAAGATATATCAGTATTTGAGGCAAAAAGAAATCATTGCTGAAAGCCACAGCTAGTCAAATGAAGAGAACAACTGACCATGGGGTTCCCAGTTGGTACTAATTTATCTGTTACACAACTCTTGTACTCAAGACACAGGTACATCATGTAACATGATACTGAAAGATTGTAAGAGCCAGAAATCAGAAAGTCTGCTCTGAGACTATCCCTATGGTTATCACAGGGATGTTGCACCCATAAAATCTCAGCATTTTGGTTGCCTCAAAAAGGCATGAACAAATCCAACAATTGCTATGCATCCCAATGTAGATGTCCAAGAAATCTCACAAGGTGTTGGAACACCTTTAGATTCAGTGTTATAAGCAATTAACAATTGGTGAGAAAGGAAGCCTTTGTCTTCTCTAAGCATGAACCCACAGGTTGCTTAACTAAATGGTTAGATCCAGAATCAAATACATGAAGACAACACTGAAAGGATTCTACAGGTTGCATTTATGTTGATTCATATATACACAAATATGCATGTAAAATTTTAGTCATATATATAATTATATGACATAAATGAAATATATATAATTCAATGTATATCATTATAAAATATAAGAGAGGGGAAAATTTTATAATTGCAAATGTAAAATATTATCTGTCATATAAATATGTATTCAAGATGTTTGACCATGGTCTCGGCTCCTAAGACCATCTGTTAATAACAAAATACCATTATGGTACTTAACTATTCAGGGTAAGAACTGCTGAGTTTTGTTGGAGTCCATTCCCTATGATGGGATGCCATTCTCAGCCTTAATTCATAGGACAGGCACTTGACCCTGTCCCAACCTATTGTGTCAGACATTGTTGACTCCCCATGAAAGCCCTGAGGAATGGACTGGGAGTGGGCTGGTGGGAAGCAGAGGGAGGAGAGAGGAGGAGTGGGAAGGAGAAGTGTTGTTGAGTTCCTGATAAGGGATCAGGAAGACTGAGTCACGGGAATAATAGAGGAGAGCAAGAAAAGAGATACCTTAATAGAGGGAGCCATTATAGTTTTAAAGAGAAATATGGCGCTAGGGAAATGTCTGAAGATCCACAAGGATGACCCCCAACTAAGAATCCAAGAAATAGTGGAGATTCTGCTTTTAAATGCCCTTCCCCTATAATGAGATTGATGACTACCTTAAATTCCATCCTAGGGCCTTAGCTAATAGAAGTAGAAGTAGACACCCACAGCTAAGCACTAAGCTGTACTCCTTTAATCCAGTTGTAGAGAGGGAGGAGGTTATCAAAGAGGTCAAGACAATGCTGGAGAAACACACAGAAACAGCTGACCTGGCCAAGTGAGAGCACATGAACCCCAGTCATAAAGCTGGGAAATCAGCATTGAACCAAACCAAGCCTTCTGAATGTAGGAACCAGTTAGGAGGCCTGGGCAGTCTAAGGGACTCTGTCAATGGAACCAGTATTTATCCTTGGTGCACAAATGTATTTTGGGAGCCTATTCCTCATGGAGGGATACTCTTTCAGCCCAGATACACAGAGAAGGGCCTAGGGCCTCCCCCAAATTATGTGACAGATTGATGATTCCCCCATGGAAGGTCTCACCCTCCCTGGGGAAGTGGGTTGGGAAAGGGGGGCGGAGGAGTGTCGGTGGACAGCATAGGAAGATGGGAGGGAGAGGAGACTGGGATTGATATATAAAATGAGATTATTTATAATTATGTAAATTAAAATAATAGCAATAAAAGAATAAGCAAATTATAGCAAAAAATTTAAAAAAATGAATTGCCGCATCATGGAACAAGTACATCTGTTTTTCCTGTAAGTTTCCTCTCTACAGCTTCATTCTGCAGTGAAGTTCTTGGCTCTATAATTGAATTTCAATTTCTTCAGTTCCTCACTGTTTGATATAACAAGGATGGCAAAGGAGAGTTTATTTCAGAGTATTGGTCAGCAATTTGATGTACTTCTCAGACAGACATACTTTTTTTTCTTCATTTACTGTGTGTAGTGCTTGTATTTAATTACATTGTTTATCTTTTTCTTATTGGAATCACTTTCCTTATATTCTGAATAAGAGTGTATGTTAACTATACTTTTATGTTTTAACATCAAATTGGAAAATTTCTAGATGAACAAAATATTAATTAAAGTATTGTATTCATTATTGTATTTGTGGCTGCCATGTGTGCATGTATGTCTGAGAGAGAGAGACAAAGAGAGGAGAGAGAGAGAGAGACAAAGAGAGGAGAGAGAGAGAGAGACAGAGAGAGAGAGAGAGAGAGTGAGAGTGAGAGAGAGAGAGAGAGAGAGAGAGAGAGAGAGAGAGAGAGAGAGAGAATACCATGAACATATTTGAAGATTAGAGTGTTGTAATTCAGGCAAACCTAGCCCTGCCTCTCATCCACCTGGACATGACAGGTATATGTACCCTACTTCTTTTCAAGGAAACTCCACCTACTTCTGCTATCTCTTTCCTGCTATTTTCTGAAGGGGCAGACAGGAATTTTCTGTCTCTTGCTTTTCTTCTCTCCTCTCTGGGTCTCTTATCTCTTTTTTCTTTCCTTCTTTATTTTCTTACCTCCCCCTCAATAAAACTTTCAATGTGAGCCACAAATGCAGGTATCTATTTCCCATCTGGCTGCAATCCGTCAACTGCTGCTATGTGGGATTGGGACCTACTACAGGCAGTCCCAACCCATCCCACGTTAATGCTAACGCAGAGAACAACATTTGAAAACCTGGTTTTTCCTTCTAGACTCAACCTACTTTTTTTTTAAATTTTTTTAATTTTATTTTCCAGTTTAAATTTAGATAAGAAACAAGGTTGCTTCACAAGTCAGTTCCAGGTCCCTCTCCCATTCCCTCCCCTCCTCCCGTGCCCTCCCCCCAACCCTTCCCCCCCCGTTATCTCCTCATACCCCCAGGGAGGGTGAGGCCCTCCATGGGGGTGTCCATAGTCTGTCATTTCATATAGGGCAGGGCCTAGACCCTTCCCCAAGAGTTCAGGGTGAGAGTGCACCTCACATTGTTCTATGGGAGTCCAAAGTCCGTGTGTACACTTGGGATGGGTACTGATCTGCTGCCCAAGGCTCAGTAGATTCCCTAGGCCTCTTCACTGACACCCAGACTCAGGGGGTCTTAAATCATTTTTTTCTTTATTTTTCTTTTTACACATGTTATCTCAGTTCCGTCTTCCTCCCCAACTTCCCTGGCCCTCCAACCTAACAAACACCCACCCCACTCCTCTGTTCCCCAGTAAGGGTAAGGGCTTCCATAAGGGATTTTCGGGGTCTGTTATGTCATCCTGGGCAGGGCCCCCATGTCTCCAGAGTGAAAGAGCATCCCTCCATGTGGAATGGGATCCCAGAGTCTATTTGTATGCCTGGACTAAATACTGCTCTACTCTTCAAGGTCCTATAGATTGCCGCGGCCTTTGGTCTGACACCCAGGATCAGAGGTGGAGGTGTCTGGATCAGACACATGCTGGCCTCTCATTCATCAGTCTGGGGGCCATGCATTCCCCCTTGTTTAGATCAGCTGCCTCTGTGGGTTTTGCCAGCCTGATCTTGATTCCTTTGCTCATCACTCCTCCCTGCAACAGGGTTCCAGGTGTACAATAAGGCTTTGAGCTGTAGGTGTCTGCCTCTGCTTCTGTCAGCCACTGGATTTGGGTTCTTGGGTGGCATATAAGGTAGTCATCAATATCATTATCATGGGAGGGCATTTAAGATAGCCTTAATGCCAGTCAGCATCATTCCTGTAGATCTGTGAAAAATTCAGTAGTGCCCAATTTGTCTTCCAACTTATAATGGCTCCCTCTATTATGGTATCTCTCATCCTTCTCTTCTCTATTCTGGCCCTGGCTCAACCTTCCTGCCCCCGATGTCCTCCCCTTCCTTCCACTTTGTCTCCCTCTCTTTCTCCCATCTCCTTCTGCCCTCCCCTTCCCTCCTCCAACTCCCGATCCTATTAGGAGATCTCATCCCATAACCCATTTCCAGGTTATCATGCATATCTCTCTTAGGGTCCTCTCTGCTTTCTAGACTTTCTGGCGGTGGGAATGTAGGCTGGCAATGCCCTGCTCCATGTCTAAATTCCATACATGAGTGAGTACATACCAGGTTTGTCTTTCTGTGACTAGGCTGCCTCACTCAGAGTGGTTTCTTTTAGTGCCATCCATTTGCCTACAAATTTCAAGTTTCCATTTGTTTTTTTCTGCTGAGTAGTTACTCAATTGTGTAGTTATATGACATTTTCTCTATCCACTCTTCAGTTGAGGGGTATCTAGGTTGCTTCCAGGTTCTGGCTATTCCAAATAATGCTGCAATGAACATAGTTGCATTTGGGTATATGCCTAAAAGTGGAATTGCTGCATCTTGTGGTTAGCTAATTTCTATTTTCCTGAGGAATCTTCATACCAGTCTCCAAAGTGGCTACACAAGTTGACATTCTCACCAGCAATGGAGGAGTGTTCTCCCTTTTCCACATCCTCTCCAGCATAAAATGTCATTAGCGGTTTTGATTTTAGCCATTCTGAAGGGAGTGAGATGGTATCTCAGAGTTGTTTGATTTGAATTTCCCTGATAGCTAAGGATGTTGAGCACGTTCCCAAGTTTCTCTCAGCTATTTAGACTCCTCTATTGAGAATTCTCTATCTAGTTATGCAGCCCACTTTGTAATTGGTTCCTTTGGTGATTTGGAGACTTGCTTCTTGAGTTTTGTTCAAGGGCACTTCCCACCTTCTCTTCCTGGAAGGTCAATATGACTGGATTTACATTGAGGTCTTTAATCCATTTGGAATTAAGTTTTGTAAATGGTGATAGATTCAGATGTATCTGCTGTGTTTCACATCCAATTACTCCTTCACCATTTGTTGAAGATGCCTACATTTTTCTATTCCATAGTTTTAGCTTCTTTGTCAATGATCAGGTGATGAAAGGTGTGTGTTTATATCAGGGTCTTTGATTCAATTTGATTGGTCTACCTGTCTGTTTTCATGTCAATACCAAGCTGTTTTCAGGACTATAGTTCTATAGTAGAGCTTGAAGTCAGGGATGGTGATGCCTCCAGAAGCTATTTTATTGTACACGGCTGCTTTGGCTATCCTGGGTCTTTTGTTTTTCCACATAAATTTGAGGATTGTCCTTTTGAAGTCTGAAAAATTGTGCTGGTATGTTGACAGGGAATGCATTGAATCTGTAGATTGCTTTTGGTAAGATTGCTTTACTATGCTGATCCTACCTATCCAAAAGCATGTAAGATCTTTCCATTTTCTGATGTCTTCTTTAATTTCTTTCTTTAAAGACTCAAAGTTCTTGCTATACAGATCTTTCACTTGTTTGGTTAGCGTTGTCCCCAGATAATTTATGCTGTTTGGGACTATTATAAAGGGTGGTGTTTCTCTGATTTCTTTCTCATCCAATCTGTATAAAACAGAGCTACTGATTTTTTTTAAATTAATCTTGTATCCTGCCACTTTGCTGATGGTGTTTATCAGCTGTAGCAGTTCCCATGTAGAATTTTTTGAGTCACTTATGTAAACTATCGTATCATCTGCAAATAGTGAAAGTTTGACTTCTTACTTTCGAATTTGTATCCCCTGATCTCCTTTTGTTGTCATATTGCTCTAGTTAGAACTTCAAGTACAATATTCAAGAGATATGGAGAGAGTGGACAGGCTTACCTTGTTCCTGATTTTAGAAGAATTACTTTGAGTTCCTGTTCATTTAGTTTGATGTTAGCTGTTGGTTTATTGTAATTTGTTTTTATTATGTTCATGTATATTCCTGTTATCCATTGACTCTCTAGGACCTTTATCATAATGGCGTGTTGGATTTTGTCAAAGGTGTTTTTTATCATTTTTATATTTAAGGCTATGATTTACTAAAAGCAATATTTGTGTATGAACGAGTACTTATTTTTTATGTAGAATACCTTTTCAATATTTTTTATTTTTATTTTACTGAAAATAGATTTTTTCCATACAATATAATCCTATAACCCCCCAACTCCTCCCCTATACTCCCTACCTCTCCTCTCTTGCAAATCCATACTCTTTTCTTTTTCTCTCTCATTGCAAAACAAACAGGTATGTATGAAATAATAATACCAAACCTAAACAAACAAACAAAATGCCAGAATAGGACAAAACAATGAAACAAAAAACCTAAACAAACAGAAGCAAAAGAGCTAAGGAGAATCCGCAACGAACACATAGACAAACACACATGTTCACATGCAGAGAGCTCCTATTGCAGAACACAAACCTTGAAGTCCTAATATATTCATAAAAGACCAGTAAAGTGTAGAAAAAACAAAAACAAAAAAACCCAACCAACGAAAGAAACAAATCAGCAACAAAAAATAGTCCACCACAAATGTCAACAATAGCAAAATGACCTGAAAAAACCTTTTGAGAAAAAGAACCGGGCCGAGGGCCTGTCCTTAAAAGTGGCATGTCATGAATGTCCCTCCTTTGCCTGGCATGGAAAGTAAAGATTGATGAACAAAGGGGTCAAAATCATGCTGGGGAAACCCACAGAAACAGGAAGTGGAAATGCATAGGCAACCAGCATAGAATCAAACTGAATGTGGGTGTCAGTTGCCAGGCATTGGCAGTCTATAGGGCTTCTAGCAGTGGAATCAGTCAGTATTTACCACTAGAGCACAAGTGGACTTTGGGAGCCATTCCCTATGGAGGTATACTCTCTAGGCCTGGATACATGCAGAGAGTCTGCTTCCTGCCCCAAATGATGTGTCAGACTTTGATGATCCCTCATGGGAGGTCTTGTCCTCCCTGGGGAGTGGATGGGGGTGGGATGGGTGGTAGGTAGGGCAATGGGAAGACTGGAGGGAGAGGGAACTGGGATTGACACGTAAAATAAGACAGTTTTAATTTAAATAAAAATTTGTTTTAAAAAACTGTTAGGCCATTAGAGAAAACTATTTTCCCTTTGTAACCAGTTATCAGTCAGAGATAGTTTACGGGTTACAGATAAAACTTTTTGCTACTTCCTCTCTCAGCTCCACAACCCCATCTAGCCAAGAATTCTGCAGGTCTGGTTCATGCGGCTTCAGTTTCTGTAAATTCCTATGTGCTGTAAATTCCTATGTGCCTTGATCCTGAGATGTTTAGAAGGTCTTATTTTCTTGTTTCTCTCCATCTCCTATTACTCTTACAGTCATCCCCCTCCTCTTCTGAAGCATTTGCTGAATGCCTAGGGGGAGATTAGATGGAGACATCCCAGTTAAGATTAAGTGTTTCAAGGTTAGCCACACTCTGCACATTATCTGGTTTTGGGTCTCTGTATTTTTTCCCATCTACTGCAAGAGGAAGCTTCTCTGATAATGGTTCGTCAAGTTACAGACCTATGAGTATAGCAGAATATTGTTAGGAGTCATTTTATTGTTATGTTCTTTTAGCAAAACAGCAGTATTTGATTTGCCCTTAGGTTTCCGGCCAATCTTGCTGCTAGACAAGGTGACCCATGATAAGCCCAAAACAACAAAATTTAGTGATTGCTTTTCACAAACTAATGGTAAGGCCGTACTGATGAAGAAAACACCTACATAATTTATTGAATGTAGAGAATGCCTACCTACTGCCTTCAACCTCATGAACTAGTTAGAGTTTGCAGAATCACAATGGTATTCTGCATGCTACTCCCAAAGGAGAAAAGGAAACACTAACACACCTACAAATCCATTTGGTCTACAATGGTGAACTGCCTGAAAGATGCACTCATAAAACAGTGGCACAAAGTTTGTGGGAGTAACCAACCATCATGTGATTCAACTTAAGACCCCCTTCATGAGATTGAACCAATGCCTAATACTGCTTGAATGGGCAGGAACCAGTTTCACCCGTTTTTAAGAGCATTAAAATGAATCATTCTTTGGCTGAAATATGAACTTGACAATTTTGGACAGGAGGAATTTTAATTCAATCTGTTTCTTTAACTTTCATATCTGTCTTCATTTTGTTACTGCATTGTTAGTAACAAATGCTTAAATTATGGTACTTTATATTTCTTTTTCTTTAAAACCCTTTTAAGGATTTTATGCAGAAGTACTCTACTTACATCATTTGTACCTCTCCACACTATTGTAACTACTTACTTGCCTCTTATACCTTCTCAAAATTAAGATCTTTTTTTCTTTGCAAAGTATATTCATTTTATACTGTTTTATGCATGCATTTAGCGGTGACCACTTGTGATTGGATAACCTATAAGCAGATTTGTTCCTGAAGTGATTCTAATGATCCAACATCCAAAGACTATTAACCCAAAACCTCAAGGTCAGGTGTGAAAGCTTACCATCAAGTTGTTGGTTAAGAGCATCCAAGAGAGTCCAAAAAATATAGATTATTGTTGTTACCCTTGGTTGCTTCTCAGAACTTGAAGGTAAAGAAAACATTGCTGAAGATACCACACATTTCAGACATGGGACTTAGGTACATAGAACCATAATTAGTGTGGAAGGACCCCCTCTTGACATACTACTGGATCTCCATATTGTTTTATTATAGAAAGTTGCTGTGCAAGCTCCTAAGGGAGAAAGTAATCAATAGTCCTACCCAATTATGAAGCAAACAAGTTACAATGGATTTTGTTCTTCATAATATTATATCATCATCCACGTTATAATTCAATGTATTTTAGCTATGTTCTCGTAAAACTGCCAAAATTTTATTTCTTCTTGATTGTTTAATTATCATAGTTAGTAAAAAGTAGGTATAGATTACAATTCCAAGTTCCAATATCTTGGTTTCTTTTTGCATATGTTTCTGGTGACTATTCTGTTTTTTATGGATATATGGTTGGTTTTATTTCTTTTTATAGCTTGTTTATTGATACATACAATATTTCTTTCTTCAGGTTTTTAAATTTTAAATTAGAAACAAGCTTGTTTTATATGTTAATTGCTGTTCCCTCTCTGTCCCCTCCTCTGCCCCCCCCCACTACCTACCTATCCCATCCCCTTTCTGCTTCCCAGGAAGGGTAAAGTCTTCCAAGGGGATCTTCAAATTCTGTCATATCATTTGGAGCAGGGCCTAGGCTCTCCCCCATGTGTATAGACTGAGATAGGGTCCCTCTGTGTGGAATGGGCTCCCAAAGCTCATTCGTGTACTAGGGATAAATATTGATCCACTGCCAGAGGCACCATAGAATCCCCAGGCCTTCTAACTGACACCCATGATCAGGGGGACTGGAATAGTCCTATGCTAGTTTCCCAGCTATCAGTCTCAAGTCCATGAACTCCTCCCTGTTCAGGTCAGCTGTTTCTGTGGGTTTCTCCATCCTGGTCTTCACCCCATTGCTCATTATGCCTCCCTCTCTGCAACTGGATTCCAGAGTTCAGCTCAGTGTTAAGCTTTGGGGGTTTGCTTCTGCTTCCATCAGCTACTGGATGAAGGCCCTAGGATTGTATATCAGGTAGTCATCAATCTCAATATATGGGAACGGCTTTTAAGGAAGCCTCTCCACTATTGCTTAGATGGTTAGTTGATGTCATCCTTATAGATCTCTGGACATTTCCCTAGTGCCAGATTTCACTTTAAACCTATAATGGCTTCCTCTATTTTCATTGGTTTTATTTCTATGTGAACACTTATTATGTTGAATATTTTATGTAAAGTACACTAAAAAAAAGGTGTCTTTCTTCACAAATTACAGGGCTTTGTTTTTGTATGATTGCTAACCATTAAGTACATTCCCACTTAGTTAGGAATGGGGATGATTCTGCATGTTGTCCACAGAACTTTGTTTGAAACAATTTACTCCTGAATATAAGCACTGGGACACAAGTGTTAAGACTGTGCCTTCAAATGGGTCCCTCCTAACCTACCTCTAGGAACTAGCATAAAATATCTCATAGCACTTCTGTTAATCAAGTCATAGATGGTTGAAGGAGTGTTGTTATAGTAATATTTTGTTATGATGCATTATTTAAAAATACAATTTGTTCTCTTCAAATTGAAGGAAAGAAAACATTGGAAAGGTTTTCAAGGGCCTGAAATTTTTCACTTGTATTCTAAAATTATGATTATAACTGTTCCTGTCTATGGTGAATGTTATGCCATTATTCTTGAATGGAATGATTACATTAAACTTAATCACATTTCTATTATCTCAAACATCTGCCATTTTATGATAAGAATAACTGAAATTTACCCTCAGCAATTGGTAAATGTACAAAATACACCACACATTATCATTAACAATATTCACCAAAAATGTAAGGCAGAACTCACAAAATGACATTAATCTTCCTCTATTTATGAGTTTTTGTCTTTCCTTGTCCATTATTGCCTTTATGCTTTAGGGTAAGGAACGATCACTACGCTCAGATGTCCTTCGTTTGTTCATGTATCAGTGAGATCAGGTATTTATCTTCATATAACTGTTTACTTCATTTGTTTTATTGATTACCAATTACTTCTCTGCTTTCTTAAAGCATTGACTATTTCTTCTGTAAAGGTTGGGTTGTATTGCTTTGCATGTGCGTAAGTGACATTTACTTTATCCATATATCTGCTAATAGAAACCATTGCTTGGTTATTGTGAAACTGATTTCAAATTTTTAGGGTAAATATCTATAGGCTGATTACTGGATCATGCAATAATTCCACTTGAGATTGGGGAGGAAATACCATGCTGTTTTCTACAAAGGGTTGCATTTATTTAAATCTCCACAAGGTTATATACAAGTAGTTCCTTTTCTCTAAACCCTCTATATTAGCTAGCTTCTGCCATATTGATAGTAGTTACTCTGCAAGAGTAAAATGTTGTCTTTAGAATTTTACCTTGAATTTTCTAATAATAAACTAGGTTGATTAACTTTTTATGTATGTTAATGAGCCTTTTGCAAGTCTTCTTTTTAATACATATATAATGTAATCCCTAGCCTATTCTTAATTTGGAATTTTGTTAACTTACTGTTAAAATATCTTAGTGACTTCTGTATTCTGTATACACACCCTTATCTTATATAAATATTACAAATATTTTTCCAGACACTAATTTGTGTCTTCACAGTGATATTCACTGCACTGAGACTTGCCAGTTTAATAAAATCTTATTAGTCTCTTTTTCTCTATGGTCTGTCCACTTACAGGAAAATCTCTAAGCAGCATACTGACTTTAAAGTATTTCTCTACATTTACTCCCAGTGTTTATAGTTTCCTATCTCACATTAAAATTTTCAACCCATTCTATTTGATCCTTAATGTGAGGAAATGCTTGATTTAATTCTGCTGCATATGGATATCTAGTTTTTCAAATGATATTTATACGGGTTATCATTTTCTCATTATGGAAAATTTTGAAAAATCATTTGAACAATGGTTTGGTGGTGTATTTCTGAGCTATATACCCTGTTAAATTAGTCAGTGTATTTTTTTATGATACTTATTATGACATTAGGGTAAATTTGAAATTCGTCATTATATTGATAGAATTTATAATTTGTTCTTTGCCTTCTGATCTGCTCAGATTTTTGTTTTGTTTGGAATTTTATGGTGGCATACGCATTTAAATTATTCTTTTTCTTTTTGATATCCATTCCTTCCCCACATACTTTCATGTGAGGATTCCTACCCTATTTCAATTTATTTTATCCCTTCTTTTAACACAATATATCACACCACCATAATGTTATATTATAATATTATCACTAGCCTTTACCTTTTTTCCTCCAAAGCTTTCCTGCATATTGCTCCTTGCTCTCCTTCTAACTCATGCTCTCTTTTTTTTTAATTTTTGTAACATGTATATATATTCCTAAATATAACCTGCTGACCCTGTAGGATAATACTAAAATGTGTATGTTAAAAAATGAGCATTTGGTATTGGATAACTATTGAAGATTATTTCTTCCAATTTCAGCATTCCTTAGTAGACTTTGATTTTTTTATAATGATTGGTATCATATCAAGTTGTGTAGATCCCTTCTTTGCATTTGGTAAGAGCATGTTTTGTCTTTCATCCTGTTACTTTGGAATATTGTATTTATTTCAGTGTGTGCACATGTGTGAGAGAGTAAGGGAGTGAGTTTAAGTGTGTGTGTGTGTGTGTTGCCTCAAACTTTTGCTTTCTGAATTCTGAGAGATTTAAATTTAATACTTAGTACTTATAGCAGCTTTCTTCAATCTTCCAACTTACTTTTGATTGCAAGCATGTCTACACTTTTGCTCTCTCTTCTATGTTCTAACAGGTGCGAAGTCAGATATAACATTATTTTTATGTTATGACCCTAAGTGCATCACTGAAAAAGAAGTGTTGTATTCATTTGGAATCTTACAACAATATCTAATGCGCATTAGTGAAGTAGAGCTTAATCAATAGGAGAGAGCAATGCTGAACATTTTGTAGTATGGTTTCTTTAATGTCTGTGTGTTATGCAGTTAGATTTATATTTGTGTTATGAAATGTATTTCAGTACATTCACCATAAAAGATGGGAAGAAATTATTCCCAGTAACTGGAAAAACTATCATCTTTTCTCCATTTTGCAAATGTTTCTTACAATTATGGAGAATACTTTCAGAATTCATTTAATATTCATATTTGAATAAAGCATCTGTTGTGGCAGATGGAGCAAATGACATCCAGTTCAGCTGTTTAAATAACCCTTAAGGATCAATGTGCAGTTTACAAAAAATAATTTGTAATTCATTTTGGATTAATTAATTTGAATTTATAGTGTTCTATGAAGGCATATTGCAGCTGTTCCCAGAACCACATTGATTGAATTCAAATGGTTAGACCTCTTAAAACATGTGCTTTGACAGACAGAAGACAACACTCCTATTGCTTCATTGTTTATCTTTACAAATAAATACGTATCTAAAAGCTCCAAAGATAACATACCTGAACACATGGATCATTTGCGTAACTACCTAGAGAGTTGTTTCCACACTGTGAATTTTTTTATAGTTCCAGGGTACCTTATTGCAACACAGTCAAATAAGATCATTCAAATAACTTCAAATGTGTGATCTTTTTTCCTTAAATGTACTCAAGTATAAAAGGGAATATTTGTATAATATATTCATAAAAAGTGTAAGAATGATGAATTCAATATCAATAATAGCTATTATTTAGTATGAGACAACAACAATATATTTCATATCAATTACATTGTTAGATGACAATATGTTATCTGTCAAGAGAATATATTAACTATTAGAATCTTCAATCAGTCCTTGTTAGGAGAGGTTAAAATACAGAAAACTCACAAATTTATGTGTGCAGTAAGGAACTATTTTTAAAGAAAGAGAACCTTAAGGGTGGAATCATTATACTCAGTTTTGTCTTTCACCTGGTATCTTAAATACTTTGCTTTTTTCCTTAGTTTCCTTTCTATAACAATTACTTTTAAAACATAACATCAATTAATTCAGGAAGGTTGAGTTGATTTTATTTTATGTACATTTACTACCATGGTATTTGTATATATTTATATTCCATGTATATGTTTTAATCTAAATTTTTTTCATAAAAGGTATATTGATTTTTATTGTAACTTTTCATCTCCTAGACTCTTCCCTATATACATGTCTTAGGGTTTCTATTGCTGTGAAGAGACAACATGACTGTGGTAACTCTTATAGAAAGCATTTACCTGAGGTTTACTCATTTACAGTTTCAGAGGTTGAATCTCTTATGATCATGAGGAGGAGGATGGCAGCCTATAGGCAGACATGGTGCTTGAGCTGATAGTGCTACATCTGGACTCAAAAGCAACAGGAAGTAGAGTAGTGGCCAATGATTTCATTGAGTTCCATCCATGTACTTGCCTAAATCAAGATTTCCTTGATTTTTTTTCACTGAGTAATTCTCCAGTGTTCAAATGTACCACATTTTCTTCATCCATTCTTCAGTTGAGGGGCATGTAGGTTGCTTCCAGGTTCTGACTTTTGCAAACAGCCCTGCTATAATCAGAGCTGAACAAATGTCCTTGTTGTATGAATGTGCATTCTTTGGGTATATGCCCAAGAGCAGAATTGGTGGATTGAGGTAGACTGCTTCCCATATTCCTGAGAAACCACCATACTGATTTCTAAAGTGGCCATAAAAGTTTGCACTCCCAGCAGCATTGGAGGAGTGTTCCTCTTGCTTCACACCCTCTCCAGCATAGACTGTCATTGATGTTTTTTGATTTTAGCCATTCTGGCCTGTATAAGATGGTATCTCAGAGTTGTTTTGAGTTGCATTTACCTGATGTTTAAGGACATTGAACACTTTCTTAAGGGTCTTTTAGCCATTTTAGATTTCTCTATTGAGAATTCTCTATTTAGTTCTATATTCTACTTTTTAATTGGATTGTTTGGTGTTTTAATGGCTAACTTATTGAGTTCATTGTAAATTTTGGAAATCAACCCTCTGTCAGATGTGAGGATGGTGAAGATCTTTTCCCATTCTGTGAACTGATGTTTGTCTTGTTGACTGTGTCCTTTGCCTTACATAAGCTTCTCAGTTTCAAGGTTTCCTATTTGTTAATTGTTGAACTCAGTGTCTGTGCTACTGGTGTTATGTTCAGGAGGTGGTTATCACTCATGAACATTGGTGCAAAAATACTCAACAAAATAATGACAAATAAATCCAAGTAAACATCAGAAAAAAATCCATCATGATTTAGTAGGCTTCATCCCAGGGTTGTAGGAATGATTCAACATACATAAATCCATCAACGTAATCCACCATATAAACAAACTGAAAAAGAAAAACCACATATCATCCCACTAGATGCTGAAAAAGCCTTTGACAAAACCCAACACCCCTTCATGATAAAGGTCCCAGAAAGATCAGGAATAACAGGAATGTACCTAAACATAATGAAAGTGATATGCATCAAATCAACAGCCAACATCAAACTAAATGGAGATAAATTCAATATGATATCTAAAATCAGGAACAAGACAAGGCTGTCCACTGTCTCTGTATCACTTCCATATTGGACTTAAAGTTCTAGCCTGAGAAATAAGACAGCAAAAGTAGATGAGAGGGATACAAATTGAAAAGGAAAGTGGTTATACCTTCATTATTTGCAGATGATATGATAGTTTACATAAGTGAGCTACAAAACTGTACCAGTACCAAAGAATTCCTACAGCTGATAAACACCTTCAGCAAAGTGGCAGAATACAAGATTAACTAAGAAAAAATAGTATCCCTACAGATGATAAAGGTGCTGAGAAAGAAATCATAGAAACATTACCCTTTACAATAGCCACAAACAACATAAAATATCTTGACGAAATGTTAACCAAAGAAGTGAAAGACCTGTACAGCAAGAACTTTGTGTCTTTAAAGAAAGAAATTTAAAAAGATACCAGAAAATGGAAAAATCTCCCAAGCTCTTGGATTGGAAGGATCAATATAGTAAAAATGTCAATCTTGCCAAAAGCAATCTACAAATCCACCTCATTCTCCATCAAAATCCCAACACAAATTTTCACAGTCCTTGAAAGAACAATCCTCAACTTTATATGGAACAACAAAAGACCAGGATACCCTAAACAAACCTGTACAATAAAGGAACTTCTGGAGGCACTACCCTCTATTATAGAGCTACAGTCCTGAAAACAGCTTAGTATTGGCACAAAAATAGACAGGTAGACTAATGGAATTGAATTGAAAATGCTGATACTATCACACACACCTACTAAAACCTAATTTTTGAGAAAGAATCTAAAATTAAACAATGGAACAAAGAAAGCATCTTCAACAATTGGTGCTGACATAAACTCGATGGTGACATGTAGAAGATTGCAGATAGACCCATGTCTATTGTCATGCACAAAACTTAAGTTCAAATGGATCAAAGACCTCAACATAAATCCAACCACACTGAACCTCTTAGAAGAGAAAGAAGTTGGAGGTATCCTTTAAAAAATTTGTGCATTATTTAAAATGCTTAAAGACACATTTTGAAATTCTATATCCCATAGACTTAATAAAAAATAATGATTTCCTAAAAGTATGCAACATACCCAAATTAAACAAAAGTGGAGTAAATTAAACAGATCTATAGCCATCAAAAATATTGAAGTAAAATTTGAAATTTCTATTACTTGTCATTACCAACACATTACTTCCATTCAACATGCAACCTGCCCACCCAACCAGACATCCTACATCATACTCTAGTGTCTAGCCTAATGGAATTTTCCTGACTCTATACAATGTATCCAGATGGGAGAGTACTGTGTATATGTCAATAAAGGACTTTTGACCAATAGGGAAGCAAGATAGGTGGAAGCAGGACTTTAGGAGAATTTCTTGGAAAAGTACTGAAAGAAGCCATTGCCATGTGATTCTCAGGAAGAGAGAATGCAAGTCTGTGTTCTTGGAGAGATAAATCCTTGTAAAAATATATATTGGTGATTATGGGTCAATGATTAAGTGTGAGCTAGCCAATGAAATACAATAACAAGTAACCAACAGCTTATAATTAACATAATGTCCTGTGTGTTATTTGGTGGCTGAAATTCGAGCAGGTCCCAGGTGGTTGGCAGGGAAGACAACATGTTACACATGACATCAGAAGTGAGATTATGAATTTCCACATAGAATGGCAAAGGTTAATAGGGATTTAAGAAACAAAAGAGCAGAGAGAAGCACAGCTACTTGTTAGCAGCATTTTTTTCTGGTGAGCTCTGTTTTGCTAGAGAGAAGCAGAGACTTGCTGGCCAGCACTGGCAGTAAACTTATGCCCACTATTTTGGAAAAACCGCAGTTAAAACAGCAACAGATTTAATTAATAATGTTGTTTAGCAGATAACAGACACATGTCCAAAAAAACACAAAGATTTACAGTGAAGTCAGATTCAGATGAAGAAAAACTGCTAGAGGTTTACAGTATGTTTAAAAATACACATAGGCTTGAAAGAGACAAAGAAACAGGATAGTGGTAGAAGACATAGGGCAGTCGGTTGTGGGGGCACATGCTGGTAGGATTTGCTGTAGAGGCAGATTTCCAGAGAAATGCTGTTTCAGATAAACAAATAAATAAATAAATAAATAAATAAATAGATAAATGTAGAAGAAATAGAGTAATATCAATAGATAAATAAAGAAAAGGCCATGTAAAGATGAAAAACACAGAGAGTCTGGACACTGTATGCTTTTGTATTTTTTCAGTTCTTCAGTTACTAGAAGAGGAACAACTGCTAAAATACACTTGATTATAAATGTTATTAAATTTGACTATTTTAAAGTCAAAATCTTTCTTTTTATTTAGACAGAGAAGATGAGATGATGGGAGAGTCCTGTGTATATGTTAATAAAGCACTATTGGTCAATGGGGAAGCAAGATAGGTGGGACTAGGAGTCTAGGAGAACTCTCTGGGAAGGCCCAGTCATTTCATGTCTTTCTATTGCAAACAAGAGCTCATAAAAACTAACATTTTGTATACAATATCTGCACAATATGAAGCCAACAAAATTCTGGTGTAGGTGGGGTGGATGATTTTATAGTCTACCCCTTACTGAGAAGCCCTTGACATTAGATATTTGCTTGGGAAGGGAGGATCATTTGTTTGGAGGATCTGGCCACTGATTGGTTTCCCAGGCTTTATTGGATGTCCTCACTCCCATGGTAGAATATGCAATAGTAATTGGATTTATTGGATTATCAAACAAATGGAGGGGGAATGTTGGAGCAATATGAGGAATTTGAAAGAGAAATAATGGATGTAGATATAATTATATTTCAATGTATACATGTATGAAACCATCAAACTTTAAATCATTTTGTGAAACAAGACCTCTGTTTTTCATGCTATAAAACATCTAAAATCACATAATTTCAAAGAATTAGAATGGAAGAATTAATATATTTTGCTAAAGGACATTGAAAATGCTATTAAACTGAGCATCCAACAAATTTTTTTGATGGTGTCAGACTTAGTAAGAATATTTATGTGAATTTCTCAATTACATACATTACAAAACAGCTATCAATATCAAGACTCGTTCCTTCAACAAAGCCATTGATCCTAAATCAAGTACTGTGGAGGCAGGTACTTACATGATATAAATGGTGTTGGCGTCACCAAGTCCTGCTTAGAAATATATAGGACAACATCCCTTATATTAAAGAACTTGGCACAGGGATACATTTGAGTATCTATCAGCAATATCAGTAATGTCTCTCTGAAACAGGATATATTGGGACAATTTTAATAAATCTATACCTCTACTTCTTTTTTACATAAAGAAATCTTATTTACACTATGTTACACAGTTAGAACTTATTCATATTTCTAGTGTGTTTTTGTGTATGTGTCCTTTATTTGGATGGATACTTAATCAAGCTGTGTCAATCCTATACAAACATTTTTCAAATGAAAGTAATTTCTTTCAGTCCTACATATTCAATGTTTCAAAGAAATAAAGAAGAAAAGACAGGAAATTAATGAAGAAAAAAGAAATAAAATTCTAAGTATATTTTCCATATTATTCTATCATGCAAGATGGAGTGTTATTTGAAAATTTGGAAACACTTGTTCCTTTAAGAAGACATAATTATCAAACAAAAATAATTTCCCTATATCAATATCACTAATAACTTTAGTTTTCTAAAAGTGTATTTTTCCTTTTATCTATTTTTAAAAGTGAACGTTATAATTTCATGTTCATACAAATATATGTATACACATATATATTTCCATCATATCCTCTTAAAAGTAAAATAACTAAACAGTTAAAAACATATTTTCTCAGAAACTAGCATGACAATTTATTCAGGTGTAAATTATCAGTTCATTTGGGAACTTATTTATATAGCCTATATTCTGTAATAATTATGGGGAAATTAATGTAATTAAAGGTCAAAGATTACATTACTAAAACATGTCAGAATGAAGACATTTTAAGAAATAGTATTGGGATTTTGTGAATTTGATCATTGAATTTTGAGAGAGGGTCGCACTACAGATCCCTGCCTGACCTGGAACTCTGCTATGCTCACCATAGGTACTTGGAACTCGAAGAGTTTTACATGTATCTACCTCCCTAGTTCTGGAATTAAAGATTGTCCCACCATGGCCAGAAAATTATTGACTTTTACCTGTAAGTTAAGAATTGTAAAATTATCAAGCCATGGTGTAACATACATTCCATCACAACCTTTGGGAAGCAAGTGCAGGCAGATCTCTGTGAGTTTAATACTTATCTAGTCTAAAGACTAAGTTTCAAGAAAGACTTGTCATGAAAATTTAAAAAAAACAAATAACAACAAGAATTATGAATCACTATTTTCCAGCTTATTTACTAGTACATATACAAATTCTGCTAATTTTCCAATTCCATTTTTATGTGCCCTTCTCATCATAAAACTGCAATTGACCCATTTATGTTTATCATATAATTGAACATCTATACTTCTAACCTCAAATAATGTAGCAAAATATAAAGATCGTCTAAGACCTGGATTTTATCTGCATTCTGTTTTATTACATAAATTTCTTTCACTAAAAAGTGTGTCTGTGGAAAAAATACACATTTTTGTGTTGATATTGGCTTTTACGATGTAGGGGAGAAGTTTGTGTCTTGGTATTACCTAACTTTGGCATTTTTCCAGTTACTCACTAATTTGTGGAAAGTGGATTGGGGTAGCTTTCTTTTCCATTAAAGCTATCTTTTGGGGTTCCTGAGCTCTACTTAAGCTCTTTTTAGATTTCTTCCATCAATAATCTCTTAAAATGCTGACAGAGGATGCTGTCCACATGTATTTTATCTACACTTATATGATTTTCATTTACTGTGTGTTACGATGGAGCTGTAGCAATTTGCTCATATAACACCTCAACTTTAAATTGGATGAAGACAAGTTTTGAAACCATTTCAGAACCTAATGAAGACATTAAATGTGAAAGTTATACACTGCAAAGCTATCAATGTACTCCATTACACTGACAGCATGGCACAGAGTTCCATCCTCAAATGACCTTCCGGTGGGAAATATCTCTTCTTTTTGACACATTTAAATTATACCACATAAGTTGATTTTTTTAATTAATGAGAAAATTTGAGAAGCATACAAAACAGCACTTATATGCTATAAATCATTTTTATATTCCTATATACTTGTATTTTTCAGTATTCATATCACCCTTGGTAGCATATCCTTCTTCATTGTCTCTGATCTCTATTTTCAGTCTCCAGAAACTATCATGTACAACTAAAATATAAAGTAAATATATTGGAAAGTGAGTATATCAAGCTCATTACTTATCCATTTTCAGTCATTTCCTTGTAAACCACACTTGATTTAGCTAATAAATACTAAGAGCCACAACTTCCTATTTAGTTCTTATTTATTTAATAAACTAAAATTCAAAAAGTTTGGAAGAAGTTGACAGGTACAGCTATCTCATTAGACAGACAGCACTGGGATTAGCAAAATTTGCTTTGTTCTTTAAAAACACTCAGTGCTGTGTAATTAGTTTGTATATTAACATCTAATTTGAAAACTATGTGTCTATTCTTGCCTTAAACAGATCCATTCCTTGGGGTAAAGTGCATTCTACATGTGCACATTATGTTGTCAGAGAATAGTCACTACTTTGACAGTATTCTTTTTAGTTCTGATGTATCCAATTATAAACCATGCAAAGTTCTACCTTCACCTGTATCCCATCTATTCTGCTTTGATTGTATGCTGTACTTACATATATATTAATGCTAAAATTTTAAGGGGTCTTTGGATTCTTATCTTTTTGAAGGAAAGAATTGAGTCACAGGACATGGACATTCTATGTGGTAGTTTATTTAGTAAAATAAAGGAAACATTCTGAAAAAAGATTAGTGGGGATTGCCAAAATGTGATACTGCAAGAGTTGAATCAGAATTTTGGATTTTAAATAAAAATTGTGCAAACATATAGGAGGAGTCTGGCATATTTATAAATTAAGATAATTTTTTATACCCCCAATAACTGTTGAACTGTACTGTGCCTTTCGCTTACTTCTTTCCACAATTTTCTCATAAATTAGGTTATCAAAACCATAAGGCAGGTGATATAATGATTCCAGGTCTTGCAAAGAGATATAGTACTTCATTACTGTACACGGCAGAGAGATGTTCTGAGTCATTAATTTCTTATGTAATTGCCACAATCTACATGTTGCTTAGGCTTAACTCAGCATTCTGACTGTCACAAAACACAGCTACCAAGATGTAGCAATAGCATTACTCAGCTCTAACGTAAGTAGTACCTTTTCTATGTTTTTTCATTGCTATCTCAACTCTTCTGCTGTGATTTCATTTTGAGACAATAATTGTTCACATATATGCTTTGAAAAGAATACTTGAATCCCCAAATTTGCTTCTATTACTTACTTCTAATTCAATACTATTGTATATGAGGATATTTTCAACATCTTTATATCCTTAAATAAACTATAGTTCTTTTGTCACTACTGAATTATCTATCTTAGAGAAAACCTAATACATCCTTATGAGGCATATTTATATGACACATAATCCAGATTAAAAATATACAGAAATGCTGTAGATAAATGACATATAAAACTAACAGATATTTACAGGACATTTGACCAAAATACAAATTAATATACCTTATTCTCATGATCTTATGTAATATTCCCCAAAACAGAGACATAGAGAAAATCCTATGGCTGATAAACACTTTCAGGAAAGTAAGAGGATACAAATTTAACAGACAAAAATCAGTAGCTTTCCTATGTAAAAATGACAAAGGGACTGATAAAGAAATCAGGTAAACAACAGCTTTCTTAATTCATTCAAAAATATGAATTATAATGAAGTAACTTTAACCAAGCAAGTGAAAAACTTGTGTAATCAAATATTTAAGACATTGCAGAAAGAAATTTAAGAAGACATCAGGTGATAAAATATCCTCCCATGCTCATATATTATTATGATTAATAGAGTAAAAATGCCCATCTTACCAAAAGTAATCTATAGGTTCAATACAATTTCCATCAAAATTCCAACACAAATATTCACATATCTTGAAAGGATGATTTTCATCTTCAGATGAACACACAAATAACCCAGGATAGCTGAAACAATTATGAATAATAAAAAAATGTGCTGGTATCACAACCCTAACTTCAAATTTTATTAGCAAGCTAAAGTAATAAAATCAGAGTTGGATTTGGCATCAAACAAACATATTGAGTAATAGAATAAAATTGAAGACCCAGATAAAAACCTAGAGATTCATGTACACTTGATTTTTTTTATAAAGAGGCTAAATATACACAATAAGAAAAACAAAAAAAATTCAACAAATGTTGCTGGTCAAATTGAATTGCTGTATAAAGTAAAATGCAAATAGGTTCACTGATGGGAGAAGCACTTATGTGTATATGCTGTCCTACTGGTTGATAAATAAAGTGTTGTTGGCCAACAGGGAAGCAACATATGTGAGACTAAGAGTTGAGGAAGATTCTGGGGAATGTAGTCAAGTGTAGAGAGTCACTATGTGATCCCGGGAAGAGAGGACTCATGAGGCTGCATCCTCGTTAATTTAAGATCTATAAAAATATATATTAGTGGCCACATCTTAGTCTTCAGTGCCCTCCATTCCCTGCCCTGTACTTGAGGTGAGTGGGGGCTCTGCTCTGGGCCCCAACTTCTGAAATCTCCCTGCTTCTGTGTCCCTGCGAATTCTCTGTACCTAAAGAGGACCTGCCCTACCGAAAAGGACCACCTTGAGTCTGGCTACACCTCAGTCTTCAGTACCCTTCAACCCCTGCCCTGTGTTTGAGTCTTCAGTCCCTCTGGTCTATGCCATGTGCTTAAGAGTGTTTCAGACCCACCTGTACCCATCTTGAGACCAATCGAAGTATTGGACCTTCTTGAATTCACTGATAGAGATCCTTAGACCCAAACCCATGAGGAGAGGAAGAGATCAACAAGCTCCCACTGAAAGAAAGGATGGAAAGATAGCAAAATTAAAACCCAGCCAACAACAGAAGAACCAGTATAGCACCACCATAATCTAGAAACTTTGCACCAAGATAAATGAAACAGAAAAGAATGACCTTCAAAGAAATCTCTTCAAAGTGATAGATGCCTTGAAAGAGAACATGAGAAAATCCCTTAAAGAAATGGAAGAAAACACAAACCAAAATTTCAAGAAGTCAACAAATCTCTTAAAGAAAGATAGGAAAGCCAAGAAAAAAATAATCAAATGGATGAAGAAGTAAATTCAAACAGTTCAAGATCTGAAAACTGAAATTGAGACAATAAACAAAACACAAAGTGAGATAATTCTGGAAATAGAAAAGCTGAATAAACAATCAGGAACTACAGATGCAAGCATAACTGACAGAATAAAAGAGATGGAAGACAGAATCTCATGCACTGAAGATAAACTAGAGGAAATAGATTCATTGACAAAAGAAAGTCTTAAATTCAACAAATCTTTAACACAAAATATCCAGGAAATATAGGACACCGTGAAAACACCAAACATAAGAATATTAGGTATAGAAGAAGGCAAAGAAGCCCAACTCAATTGTGTAGAAAACATAATCAACAAAGTCATAGAAGAAAACTTTCCCAACCTGAAGGAGATGCCTATGAAAGTACAAGAAGGCTACCAAACTCCAAAAGAAAGGACCAAAAAAAAAAGTGTCCTTGCCACATAATAATCTAAACACCATACATAGATATTAAACAGAAAATATTAAAAGCAGCAAAGGAAAAAAGCCATGTAACATATAATGGCAAACCTATCAGAATTACACGAAACTTCTCCATGGAAACTATGAAAGCCAGAAGGTCCTGGATAGATGTTCTATAAACACTAAGAGACCACAGATTCCAGCCCAGACTACTATTCCCAGCAAAACTCTCTATCAGTATAGGTGGCAAAAACAAGATATTCCATGACAAAACCAGATTTATGCAAAATTTATCCATAAATCCAGCCCTACGGAAAGTTCTAGAAGGAAAACTCCAACCCAAGGAAGTTAACTGCCATAGAATATCTTACTTTACCAGATGTCAGAAATACGGGAAAAAACTCACACACAAAACCATCACCAAAAATGGATCCAAAGCAAACAAGAATCAACAATTGATAGTTATTAATATCTCTGAATGCAATGGTCTTAATTCACCTATAAAAAGACACAGGTAACAGAATGGAGACAAAGACAGAATCCACCTCCTGCTGCATACAAGAAACACACTTCAATTTCAAAGACAGATGTTACCTCAAGGTTAAAGGTTGGGAAAAGATTTTTCAATTAAATGGACATAAGAAGCAAGTGGATGTAGCTATCCTAATATGCATCAAAATAGATTTCAAACTCAAATTAATCAAAAGAGATGAAGTAAGTAATTTCATATTCATCATTGGAAAAATCCCTCAGGAAGAAGTCTCAATTCTGAACATACATGCCCCAAATATAATGTCATCCACGTTCATAAAACTATCATTACTATAACTCAAATCAAAACATTAAACTCCACAAACTTATAGTGGGAGATTTTAACACACCACTTTCACCACTAGACAGAAACGTAACTGAAAAAACAATGGAAATAACAGAAGTTATGATCCAATTGGATTTAACAGACATCTATAGAACTTTCCACCCAACCAAAAAGAATATAATTTCTTCTTAGGAACACATAGATCCTTCTCTAAAATTGATCACATACTTAGCATTAAATCAAACCACAACAACTAAAAAAATTCAGACTACCATGGCTTAAAATAAGTATTCATTGTCATCAAAAATTGTAGAACCCTCACAAACTCATGGAAACTGAGCAATGCTCAATTGCATCACCCCTGGGTAAAGGAAGATATAAAGAAAGAAATCAAACAGTTCCTAGAATTCAATGATAATGAAGGCAAGTCATAACTTAATTTTTGGAATACTTTGAAAGCATTTCTAAGAGGAAAATTTATAACAATAAGTGTCCACATTAAGAAACTGGAAAATTGCCACTCTAGAGAATTAATAGAACACCTGAATGATCTAGAATATTAAGAAGCAAACTCTCCCTGGAGGAGTAGATGCAAGGAAATAATCAAATTGAGAGCTCAAATCAATAAAGTAGAAAAAAGTAAACAATATAAAGAATGAAATAAACAAAGGGTTCTTTGAGAAAACCAACAAGATATACAAACCTTTATCCAACCTAACCAAAAGACAGAGAGAGAACATCATAATTAACAAAATCAGAACTGAAAAAGGGGACAAAACAACAGCCAATGGAGAAATCTATAGAATCTTCAGGTCAAGCTTTCAAAACCTGTACTCCACTAAATTGGAAAATTTAAAGGAAATGGATGATTTTTTGGATATATGTCACTTAACAAAATTAAATTAATAACAGATAAACCATTTACACAGATAAACCCTTAAGAAATAGAAGTAGCTATAAAAATTCTTCCAACCAAAAAAGTCAAGAGCCAGATGGCTTCTGTGCTAAATTCTAACAAATATTCAAGGAAGACTTAATACCAATAATCTTCAAATTGTTCCACACAATAGAAGCAGAAGAATCATTGCCAAAATCTTTTTATGAAGTTACAATAACTTTGTACCCAAACCACACAAAGATACAACCAAGATAGGGAATTTCAGAACAAAATCCCCCATGAACATTGAAGCAAAAACACTCAATAAAATGTTGGCAAATAGAATCCAAGAACACATCAGAATAATCATCCACCATGATCAAGTAGGCTTCATCCCATTGTTGCAGGGATGGTTCAACACATGAAAATTCATCAGTGTAATTCACTATATAAACAATCTGAAAAAGAAAAACCACATGATCATCTCACTAAATGTTAGCCTTTGACAAAATCTAACATCCCTTCATGATGAAGGCCTTGTAGAGATCAGGGATAACAGGAACATACCTAATCATAATAAAAACAATACACAGCAAACTGACAACCAATATCAAACTAAATAGAGAGAAACTCAAGGTGTTTCCTCTAAAATCAGGAACAAGAAATGGATGTCCACTGTCTCCATAGCTTTTCAATATTGTACTTGAATTTATTGCTAGAGCAATAAGATAAAAAAACAAGATCAAGGAGATACAAATTGGAAAGGAAGAAATGAAACTTTCACTGTTTTCAAATGATAAGATAGTCTACATAAGTGATCCAAAGTACTCTACCAAGGAACTCCCATAGCTGATAAACACATTCAGCAAAGAGCCAGGATACAAAATTAAGTAAAAAAAATCAGTAGTACTACTATATATAGACAATACAGGGGATGAGAAAAATCAGAGAAACATCATCCTTTACAACAGCCACAAACACCATAAAATATCTTGGGGTAACTCTAAGCAAACAAGAACTATGAGTCATTGATGAAAGAAATTAAAGAAGATACCAGAAACTGGAAAGATCTCCCATGCTATTGGACAGTAAAATTTGTAATCTTACCAGAAGCAATCTACAGATTCAATACGATCCCTATCAAAATACCCGCACAATTTTTCACAGACCTTGAATGGACAATCGTCCACTTTATATGAAAAAAAAGATCCTGGATAGCCAAACAAACCTTTACAATAATGGAACTTCAGGACGCATCAGCATCCATGACTTCAACCTTATTATGAGCTTTAGTCCTGAAAACAGGTCAATATTGGCACAAAAACAGACAAGTAGACCAATGGAATAGAATCAAAAAATCTGAAATCAGCCCACACACTTTTGAACAACTGATTTTTAACAAAGAAGCTAAAACTATAAAATGGTAAAAGAAAGCATCTTCAACATATGGTGCTGGCATAACTGGATTCCAGCATGTAAAAGAGTGTAGATAGATCCAAATCTATCACCATCCAGAAACTTAAGTCCAATTGTATCAAAGACCACAACATCAATCCAGCCACACTGAACCACTTAGAAGAGAAAATGGAAAAAAAACCCTTGAACAAATTGGTACAGGAGACTGCTTCCTGAACATAACTCCAATAGCACAGACACTGAGATTAGCAATAAGTAAATGGGACCTCCTGAAACTGAGAAGCTTCTGTAAGGCAAAGGACATAGTCAACAAGACAAATGACAGCTCACAAAATGGGAAAAGATATTCACAAACCCCACATCTGCCAGACAGCTGATCTCCAAAATTTACAAAGAATTCAAGTCTCCAGAACACCAAAGGATCCAATTAAAAAGTGGGATACAGAACTAAATAGACAATTTTCAATAGAGGAGTCTAAAATGGCAGAGAGGCACTTGATAAAGTCCTCAATATCCTTAGCCATCAGGGAAATGCAAATCAAAACACCTCTGAGATACCATCTCACTCCCTTCACATTCGCTAAAATCGAATATACTAATGACAGTTTATGCTGTAGAGGATGTGGAGAAAGGGGAACACTCCTCTACTCCTTGTGGGAATGCCTACTTGTGCAGTCACTTTGTTTATCTGTATGGAGATTCCTCAGGAAAAAGAAAATCAGTCTATTACAAGATCCAGCAGTTCCACTCTTAGGCATATACCCAAAAGATATACACTCATTCAAAAGGACATCTGCTCAACTACGTTCACAGAAGCAATATATGTAATAGCCAGAACCTGGAAGCAACCTAGATAGTCCTCAACTGAAGAGTGGATAGAGAAAATGTGGTACATTTACACAGTGGTGTACTACTCAGCCGAAAAAAAAAATGAAATCTTGAAATTTGCGGGCAAAAGGATGGCACTAGAAGAAACCATCCTGAGTGAGATAACCCAGTCACAAAAATGCAAACATGGTATGTATGCATCAATATATGGATTTCTGACATGCAGTAGTCTCTTGCGAGCCTACAATCCTACCACCAGTGTCTGGAAAACAGGGAGGACCCTAAGATGGATATGCATGATAACCTGGAGAAGTGTTGTGGGAGGAGATATTCTAATTGGATTTGGAAAGAGAAGAGGGTAGTAAAGAAGGAGTGGGAGAATGAGAGGGAGAAAAAAGAGGGGAGAAGAGGATATGGGGGAGCAGGACATTTGAGCCAGGGTAAGAATAGAGGAGAGAAGGATGGGAGAAACCATAGTAAAGGGAGCCATTATAAGTTAGAGGACAGATCTGGCACTAGGGACATCTTCACAGATCTACAAGAATGATGCCAAATGGCATTAAGGCTACCTTAAATCACTCCCCCATGATAATGAGATTGATGACTACTATATATGCCATCCTGGAAACCTCATCCAGTGTGTGACAGAAGCAGAAGCAGACACCCGCAGATAAGAATCAAACTGAACTCCTGGAACCCAGTTGCAAATAGGAGTGACAAGCAAAGGAATCAAGAGCAGGCTGGTGAATCCCACATAGGCAGCTGATGTAAACAAAGGAGAACACATGGACACCAGAGTGATGATGGAGAGGCCAACATGGGACTGATCCAGACATCCTCCTCACCTCTGGACCTGGGTGTAAGAGAAGAGGCCTAGGCAATCTATGGGACCTTGGAGACTATATCAGTATTTATTACTGGCATACACACAGACTCTGGGAGCCCATTCCCTGGACACACGTGGGAAGTCCTAGGCCCTGCCCATGATTATGTGACAGACTCTGAAAATGTCTCATGAAAGCCCTTACCCTCCCAGGGGAGCAGAAGTGGGATGGAGTGTTGGTATCATTTGGGGGCTGGGGGAGGAAAGCAGGTGAGGGAACTGAGAGTAACATGTGTAAAAAGTTAAATAAATATATGTATGTATATATATATTAGTAATTATGGGTTAATAATTAAGTCAGAGTTAGCCAATACGAAACCATAGCAAATGTTCAACAGCTTCATAATTAATATAGTGTCTCATGTGTTATTTGGGGGCTCTGAGGCGGCTATAAAACTGGGCAGGGATCTCGTAACAGTTCACAGGTCTCACCCTGCACAAAACTCAATATTAAATGGTTTAAAGACCTCAAAATAAGTCAAAATGTAATGAATCTTGTGGAGAATATATTATAGAGTAGTTCTGAACTCATTGTCACCAGAAGAAACTTTTGAACAGAACACTGATATCACAGGCAATAAATAAGGGCCACAATTAATAACTGGAACCTCATGAACTTCCAAACCTTCTATATGGTAAATAATGCTATCATTTGGCCAGAGCAGCAGGCTACTGAATGGGAAAATATTTTTACTGACTACAGTCTGATAGAAAGCTAATATAAAAATAGACACAAAACTAATAAAAGATGAACATTAGGAAAACATCATAATTAAAAACTGAGGTAGATTTATACAAAATATTTTCAAACAAGAAAGAAAAATGTCTGATAAGTGCGAAACTTCCTTAGTTTTCAGGGAATTGCAAATCAAAATATTTTGAGTTTTTATCTTACACTAGTAAGAATGGCTAAGATCAATAAACAAGTGATACTCCATGGAGACAAGGATATGGAATAAGAACATGCATCCATTTCTTATGGGACTGCAAACGTGTACAAACACTATGGAAGTCAATGTGGTTGTACTTTAGGAGGTTAGGAGTAGATCTACATTATGATTCAGATATTCTACTTTTGAATTAATACCCCAAACACTCAGCATCTTACACAGAAGCTCTCGCTCATCCATGTTATTTGCTGCTCTATCCATAATAGCAAGTAGCTGGAGACAGACAAGACATCCACCAAAGGTGTAATGGATAAGGAAAATGTTGCACATTTATACAATGCAATATTTCTCAGCTGTTAAAAGTCAAAATTATGAGCCGGGCGGTGGTGGCGCACGCCTTTAATCCCAGCACTCGGGAGGCAGAGACAGGCGGATCTCTGTGAGTTCGGGGCCGGCCTGGACCGACAGCCTCCAAAACAATACAGAGAAACCCTGTCTCGTAAAGCCAAAAAAAAAAGTCAAAATAATGAAATTATCAGGTAATGAATGAAGAAAGGAAAAAATCATATCAGGCAAGGTAACCAAGACCCAAAAAGACAAATTGTTAAGTATTCATTTATATATGGATATTAACTGTTAAGCCTTCATTAAACAAGCTATAATTCACATAACCAAAGAGATTAAGTAATGAGTAATGGACTGTGGGGAGTATTGAATTATCCTAGAAAGGGTAAATATAATAATTATAGGTGGATTTGGTGGATCTGGAATGGGAGGATTAAATGTACTAATTTTTGAATGCCTTGGACAAAATGTAGAAGAAATTCGAAAAATGGTGCTATAACAAATGAGTGTTTGTATGAATGAAGCAAATGTCCAATTAAAGAGCACTTCATTCAAAGACATTGCACCTAACCTTCAGATTTACATAGGTGTCAATGTTTTGATAGGCTTGATGTCAGTAAATATAGTACACCCACTAAAAGGCAAACTTTGTTGAACTTCTTCCAAACTTTCCTTACATTTTTCAAAACCCTGAGTATGGAGGAATGGATAATGATACACAGGATTAGTTATTAATATTAAGTATAATTTATATCAAGGAGAAGTCACTTACAGAAGAAACAGTTGGCTGCCATACATTCCTGCTCTAAGGATCCACTCAGGCTTCTCTTCTGTGACTTTCCCAGAAGAAAAAGAGAGCTCTGGGCTTAGAGAGTCCAGCTCTAGTCCTCCTTCTGTCACATCCTCACCTGTCACCATGTGCAAATGGGCATGGCCAATGCTACAGGTGTGGGCAGAGTGGATATCTCACTACAACTGAGTTGTAGAGATCAGTTTTGTCACCTTTAACACAATAATGGCTATCCAACAAGAATTCTTCATAAGTTAAACATCATGTCATACAATGTAATTGCATCAAGTTTAAACCAATAGACTTAAAATTTTTATTTTGAGTTTCCACCTGAGTTTATGATTGCATACCACATGTTATCAAATACTTACAGTGGCCATAAGAAAGCACTGGATCTCATGGAACTGGAGTTCTAAGTGCTTGTGAAAGATCTCTTATGGGTACTGAGAAACAAGCCTAAGTGAGCAATAAGCACTTCAGCCCCACATTCATATTTTAATACCAAGACGCTCAAATTATAAAGCAGTGTCCTCCTGTTTTTATAACATGAATTAAGAGCAAGGCACTGCCAGCCCACTATCCCACCACCAAAGAGTCTGGGGTGCAGGGAGGACCCTAAGAGAAATATGCATGGTAACCCCAAAAAGGGTTATGGGATGAGATCTCCTAATTGGATTGGAAGGGGAGAAGGGGAGGGGAGAAGGAGATGGAAGAAAGAGGGGAGAAAAGAGGAGGGGAGAGGAGGACATGGGAGGGCAGGAAGTTTGAGCCAGAATAAGAATAGAGGAGAAAAGGATGGGAGATACCATAAAAGAGGGAGCCAGTATAAGTTGGAGGAGAGATCTGGCACTAGTGAGATCTTCACAGATCTATAAGAATGATACCAAATGGCATTAAGGCAACCATAAATGCCCTCCCATGATAATAAGAATGATGACTACCTTATATGCTCTCCTAGAACTCTCACCTGGTGGCTGATGGAGGCAGAGGTAGACACCCACAGCTGTGAACTGAATTGAACTCCTGGAATCCAGTTGCAAAGAGACGTGATGACCAAAGGAATCAAGATCAAGCTGGCAAAACCTACAGAGCCAGCTGACTTAACTTGGGGGACACATGGACCCCAGGCTTATGACTGAGGGGTCAGCAAGGGACTTATCCAGACATTCCTCCCACTGAACATGGGTGAGAGAGGAGCCCTTGGCAATCTGTGGGACCTTGGAGAGTAGAGCAGTATTTATTCCTGGCATACAGATGGACTCTGGGAACCCATACAGCGTGGAGGTGTGCTCTCAACCTGGACACATATGGAAAAACCTAAGCCCTTGCGAGACAGACTCTGAAAATCCTTCATGGAAGCCCTTGCCCTCCCTGGGGAGCTGAAGGGGGATGGAGTGGTGTGAGGTGTTGAGAGGATTGGAAGTGGGGGAGGAGGGGAGGGAGAGGCAACTGAGAGTGACATGTATAAAAAGTAAAATAAAAAATATGAAAAAAGAATGGGTAAGTAAGTAAATAACAAAATGTTGCATAGCTCATCATTTGTTTTGGTTTAAAATCAACATTTTTAAATGCCCATGCTTCCTAACCAAAGTTAAATCTCTTTAAACAACTATGCAATGGTGACTAACCAGATTGCAGTGCTTATTTTTCGGTGGCTTGAATATAGACAATTCTACTTGAATGTAGACAATTCTACTTATTTCATTGGCTCTGCTAAGAGATTTGATCACATACATTTTCTGAAACCAATGTGCTGCTTTATATGTTTAATGAGTTTCACAACCTTGAAAATTAAACTATTTTCAGTGTAGTAATTAATCAGTACACTTCCATATTGAAGGTAAGGATAAATATTTTGAAATGTGTTTGATAAATCTTAAAAATCATGACATAAGAGAACTTCATCCTTACCTGTTGAAACACAAAGTGTTCAACAACTGTTTGAGGAAAGCACATCTCTTTAGACTTTGTAAGCAATACATCAGAGAACTCTTCATGGCCTATCAGAAAATATCTTCTTTAAATTTTGTAGCTTCTGTGAAGAAAGTACTGAAAACCATGTTATAAAATGAAAATTGTCCTTAAGGGACAATGGATAGGGTATTCCATTTATGAAAAACTAAATGAGTGTCAACATTATTTGACTCACTAAGTACCATGTCTATTCTTCATAATCTTGTGTTGATTTACTGAGTCTTTTTCCATAAATCAGACTTCTCTCTTTAAACTTACTTTCTCCATCATGTTGACAAAAAAATAAATAGATTGCATCTAACAAGCTATTATAATTTTTGCTACATTTAAAGATCATTAAATTGCTTAACAAAACTGCTTTATTTCTACATAAAGTTGTTTTTAATGGTAATTTCTTTCTTTCCAGAAAGATAAAATGAAATGTTTTCCTTTATTTAAATAATATAACAATAGACAAACACATTTAATTATAGATTTAACTTATGTCTCGTTTACAGTTATCCTACTCGATTGTTTTGAATGTGCTTCAATTCTTTGGAGGTGTTTTACTTTTTAAAATTCACAAATGCAAGATGTTTTGTGACACATTTTGTTCTTATATCACATAAGTTGCCACACCCACTTTTTTGGGGGGGGTTTAGAGACAGTGTTTCTCTGTATTGTTTTGGAGCCTGTCCTCGACTCACAGAGATCCACCTACTTCTGCCTCCCGAGTGCTGGGATTAAAGGCATGTGGCAACACTGCCCGGTGCCACACATACATTTTGATTCTATCTTCTAAATTTAGTTTTACCTTGAAATTCTAGCTCTTTAAATTTTTTGGTATTACTCGTTTTGATGATCTTTTATGTAATTTTGTCATGATAACCATGTAAAGGCTAAACATCTTCAGATTTTATGATTGTTAGATTGGTGCATACATATGCTCGTATATCAGCTACATAGAAAATCTGCTGTGTCACATTTATGTCTCTTAGAGACTTTAAACTATTTCAAAATAAGATATTTCTTTGGGGATACTATCTGAATTTAATAAATGTAAATAATATTTAATAAGATTATGAACATCTGATTTGATTTTCTTGTTTTAGGGGATTTTTGAAGTCTTCAAATAATGGAGTTTCATGTGTGACATAGAAAGGAAGGAAATTAAAATAAATTAAATTACATGACTTTTCTTTTACAAAGGCTTGTAGGTGAGCAATATTTTCCAGAGCTTTGCTCTCAGTTTAGCAATGAATGTATAGTAGGTACTGTGTGACATGATTTAGACTATTTTGTTTCTTTCCTATGAATTACCTAAACTTAACTGTAGGCATTGTGACAGATCATATAGGACAGGTATTCTGGCACTCAGGAGTGACAGAATACTAATGGTTACACAGCTCAGATAGAAAGGTATCCTGGAGCTCGGGAGTCAAGGACTACTACAGGCCAAAATAAGATAGCAGCTTACAGCCCTGCCTCAGGGAAAGGCTTCCATAGTGTATGTGCTCTGCTCCAACAGCAGAGGGTCTTCCAGCTGGGGATGTTTGCCCAGTGTAGCAGTTTTGCTCCAGAAGGTTTCCTGGGCGAAGTTGCCACAGTTCAACTCTGCTCCCAGGAGAGTGGAAAGCAGAGTATAACAAATCCACTCTGCCAGGGGAAGGTTTCCCTCTCAAAAGTGTTACAGCCCTGCTTGCTCAGCTCTGTCTCAAAAGAAGATCTTCACCCAAAGTTCATCTAAGGGGTTTATTGGGAGGGAAGAATCCAGGAGAATGGCTGCCCTCTGCCAGAGTGGCAGAGGACAGCCTGGTAGCACCAACAGCCACAAGAGGAACAGATACAGGGGTTATATAGGGCTTTCAGGGTGGGGATTGGTCAGATTTTAATACTGAGCTCAGATTGGCTAGAGCTCCTGCTCAAGGATTGGTTAGTTTTCTGCAGAGAGTTAGGGTCAGATATTGCTCTGGTTTCAGGGCCAAAGTGTGTTACTTTCACTGGTCCTTTTTAGCCTTTTGGCTATAATTTTAGGGCCAGGGTGTATTTCTTTCACTGGCTCTGATTCCAGGGACAAAGTGTATTTCTTTGAAACTCATTTCAGGGTCAGGGTATATTTCTTTGGTTCTGGTTTCAGGGCCAAACTGTGTTTCTTTGGTTTTGTTCAGGGTGTTTTTCTTTGGCTGGCCCCTTTTTCCTATATTAACACTATAACTAAAAATCCATGCCAGGCCAGAACTGAAAATTGACATATAGTTGTATCTGCATTCAGTTTAATATTGAGAAAAAACTAAAGTTATGTCCAAATTTACTGTAATATGAATGATATAATCTGCTTTGATTACAATTATTTTTGTGTTGTGGGAGAGAGGTACATCCATATCTATACCATTCATGTGTAGAAGTCAGAGAACCTCTGGAGTGGACTCTGTTTTTCCACCATCCAGATTCTGATGATGGAACTCAGGTCAGGTCCATTATGCCTGAGACCTCTAGCTCAGTGGTTCTCAACCTGTGAATTGCTGGTCACACATCTGATATCCTGTATGCCATATATTTACATTATAATTCAAAAAATAGCAAAATTACAGTTATGAAGTAGCAAAGAAAAATATAATGGTTGGAGTGAGCACAACATGAGGAAATATACTAGAGTCACAGCATTTGGAAGGTTGAAAATCACTGACATAGCTCCACCTTAATGTAGTACTTCAAGGTACAGATAAGGCAGAATATAGCTCATTTATTTGCCAAGACATTAACAAGTATGGTATATCTTATAATACCATTTATTAATATCATCTTACAAAAATAAATTCTTATAAAACCTACATGGAACAAAAACAAGACACTTCCTTACCTATTTCATAGCAGAAATGAAGATTATAACAACATGAAACTATTGAAGTCTACTCCATTTTTTTTCTGTAATTAAGAAAAATGTTGAAAGAGAATGGTTATCTAACATCTACCTTGGAGAAAGTCATGCTCTATCTACAAACACTGTACTGGAGTCTTTGATCATAGCTTCAGTATAAAACCATCCTCTTACCCTCGACTTACCAGGAATACCACAAGGACTCTCAAACGCCTTGAGACTCAGCAAAAGTCACACTGCATCCCCGTTTCTTGTGTATTTAGTATTAGTGAGGCACTGTTTTCATTTCTTAGGTGTTGAAAACCATCACTAGAAAGAATGTAACATAAATGTGTAACCACAACAGCTGAGTCCCTTTCCAATTCCCATTTAAACAATTCAGCTGACGTAATTCTAGGACATCTTTGACTTGCCATTTTTATTTCCAAGTAAGCAACAAAAGTTTCAAGGTTTAAAACCGTAATTGTTAAATTTCTGTCAGAATCCCTTCCAGAAAAATGCCTCCCTGAATGAAAAAAATAAAAGTCTATTTTCTGGGAGGGCTGATCTGTCCCCAACAGCTAATATGTTATTTTCTCAAACAACATAAGGAAACAAGCCGGGCAAGCAGTTCTTTTTCTTTAATTCGCTTAAATTATCTTCTTTTTATCTCATTATTGTACAGTAGTTCTTGTGCTAAACTTCCATTTATTTTATATTGTTTTGTAAGCTCTGAAGAAAAATGCTATCACCTGGAAGCAAGCAAAAGCTAACATATCTAGGGAATTACGATAGAAGATTACAAGTAAGAAGAAGAAAAAAATGTTTTCAGAATCCCAGTGAATTCCATTCACTTGGAAACAAACTGCATGATAAATCACTTTTGAGGTATTTAAATTAAAATCAGAAACACAGAGCACAGCTAACTGGTCACTATTCAAATGAGGTATCTCCTTGTTATATTTGATTTAGGTGACTTTTTTCATTACATAAAAAGCAGGAATAAATAACTCTATGGTTTAAGCTATCATTTGATTATCATTAAATGAATACATTCTCTAAATGTAAACAGAGTTTTTATTAAGTCATGCAAAATGAAAAATTTAGTACTGAATGGAGCCAATTACATAGGCTCATTGGTCTGATCATTTTTTCCTTCTCTTGTTCTCTTTGCTCTAAGCCATGTCTTTCAGTATTGTTGAAAATACAGTATTAAAAGTAAATTGAGGGACAGCAATATGACCCACTAGGTGCCTGGTGAGCAAGCCTCACAGAGCAAGTTTGATCACTGAAGCCCACTAAAGGTACAAGGAGAAAACTGCACATATTAGGTGGTACTCTGAACTTCACTGCACACCATACCAAACCGCCTACATTATATACATGCATAACAAGAATAAATACAGACAGATAAATTGATTGTGATATGTAAAATAGCTTATGATATCTGTCTTTATACTGTACTCTAAAATATTTTTGATAGACTCTTATCTCTCTGGATGACTTTACTAATTCTGATTTCTACATTGATATCTTAACTCTCATTTACTTTTCATCATATAGTCAAAATTGCTACTCATGAGCATATTGAATATGTTGTACTGCCTGTTACCTAAACCACTGCACTGTTTGCAAAATACTGCCTATCCATTTAACACAGCATGCAAAACTGACAGTATCACGGTTCTATAAGTGTTTTGAACCACTGGGCACTCATAACCAACTCAAATTTTCTTGTGCACAGAGGTCTCCTCAACAAATGTACGGTGCTGCTTAGTCTGGAGAGTCTTTTGCCCTATCCATGCCTGTTTGTTGGAACTGTTGCACAATGATCATACTATAGATTTAATGACTTTTCCTAGAAGACCTAGGAAATTTGAGGACCTTCTGTTGGTACAGTTTTATTCTCTTAGTTCATAGAGTAGCATATTCCTTCTTCCAAGCCATACATTATTTATATAACAACATTATTAAGATTATGATTACATGATATGCCGGTGGAGAATAGAAAATTATAAAGACACATCTAATGGTATGTCAGTGTGCCCACTCCACACCAAATAAATGTACTTCAAAGCAAAAATGTGACTATTATATACATTAGGATCTTTAAAACTCCATTTTCTTTTAAATAAATTTCAGATTGCTTCATCAAAACACTTTCATTAAAATGATAAGTTCATTGTTCCTGTAATTTGGAACACTGGCTTATTCACTGAGCTTTCTTTAATAGGTAGAACAAATGTTGAGTTTATGCTCATTGAATAAATGGAAAGGTACTTCTATTACTTCATGTATGACAATAACACAAATCTAACCTCTTAGTAATGAAATATATATTGAATTAAGTTAGAAAGCACTTTCCATAGTTAACACAAACAATATCAAAACCCTTTGGAGTTAATGAACCACAGACACTCTCAAACCAGCTCAATGCGTATCTGAACATCAGATCTTTATAACTTCATATTAATTGTATCAAAGTCATAATGATCTTCTCCAAGGCCTTTTAATGGCCATTGACTACAAAATAACAGGTAGAGGATTAAAAACAAGTAAAGGGATAATTTCCTCCCAAATTATAGTTTTGTTAGACTTACAAGTTTCTCTGAATAAAGTTATAGAACATGACTTTGTAATAAATAAAGGCCAAAATGCACAAAATCGGTTGTCTTCAATAGCACCTGATGGTATGGTGACCTCACAAATGAACTACAAGACAAATACACAGTTTTTATTAGCAGTTCTCATTACCAGCTTTTGAATTCCGATAGTAAACTTTCAATTGAATTCTGATTAATAAAGAATGTTGATTAAAAAGAACCTGTACAATGCATTAAGGATTTATCTCTGAAATATGAAAAATAATCAAGATTAAATCATACTGGAAATAACTTCTCCTTTTCTCTGAACTTGTTCCTTAAAGTCTGTTTTTGAGATATTGTCTTCATAATTACTGCCTTTAAAAAGCCAGAACATACCATCATTATTTTTATCATATTCTTCTGTCTTGGAAAGATTGCCTATTGTTAGAAAATAAAGAATGATGATAAATAATGATAGCTACACTGGCAGTCTTGTATGTTTGAATCTTCTGGCACATTTTACCATAATTCCACAGTAAAAAACAAGAAGTAGGAGCAAAACTACCCTTATATATATTATAAAAAAGAGATGCAGAGAATTGAAAATTACAAATTGAGTAGGAAAATAAACCCAAACTACCAGAACCAACTACAAGATCCCAGAAAGAGTTTGGAACTGAGATCGTTTTAAGTAGGGAGAATGATAAAATTCCAGCAAGCACTCTTGGAAAAGTGATGCTTTCTGGAAAATTTGGAAGGGAGAAACATCAGATGAATGGTGTCCACTAATGGGAAAGGCAGAAAGGAGAGAGGTTTAAGAGTCTCACATGTCCTCACAATAAAGGCAGAATAATTTCTGCTGACCGTAGCAAGGAATTGGGAAGAGTTAGGTGATAAGCAGATTAATATGTTCTTAATGAAAATGCACCCCAGAAGTCAAAAGAAAATAAAAATATTTACAAAACCAGCACATGGATCAATCAGGAGAAAAAATAGCAGAGACTGCTGATCTGAACAAGGGGGAGCTCTTGAACCGCAGCCCAACAGCTGGGAGGCCAGGATGGGATTAACTCAGACCCTCTGAGTGTGAGAGTGAATAAGGAGGCCTAGGCAACCTATGGGCTCCTGGGCAGTAGATCAGTATATATCCCTGACATAGAAATGGACTTCATGTGTCCATAACAAAAAGAGGGATGATCTCTCAGCCTGGACTCTTAGGGGAGTTCCTAGACCCTGCCCCAAGCAAAATGAGGGATTCTGGATATGCTCTACATGGAAGAAAGTGGAGATAGGGTGGGAGGCTGGAGGGAAGGGTGGGGGGATGCGGAAGGAGGGGAGGGAAAAGGAACTGGGATTGACATGTGAAACAATTTAAAATTAAAGTAATAAAAAATTATTTCCTAAGGCAAAACTTCAGCCAATATAAATGAAAAACAAACACTATTACAGAATGTCCGGCATGATTAATTGTTCTTAAAAAGCATCTACATGAATGTAAAAAGCCTCTAAACTATAAATAAAAAACTCAAAGCAAAATGATTTAAAGTTGATAAAAACTTGACAATGCTTGCATTGGAGAAACTACAGATATTACCTTCATTATGTCATTTGGGCTAGCATCACCAGTCAAAGTTCATGTAAATATCAGATAACCTTTCTCATAATGTGATTGAAAGGGCACTTCAGTTCTATGATATTAGTCTCAAAAATCTATAACACACATTATTAATGAGAAAATATCAGGCAAAACCAAATTATGAGATATTTCTATAAAACGCCTGACTCCTTGGGTTCCAAATGTTAAGGTCATGAAAAACTAAGAAACTGTCAGATAGTAAAGGACACCAAAAAAAGTAGAGCACATAAGACGCTGAAGTTGAAAGACCAGACTAACAAAAAAGCTTGGAAATACAAAAAATTCACAGTTTAGTTGAGTATTTTTTAAACTCTATATCAGTTAAATGAAATATTACAATAGTTCAGAAAATGTTAGCATTAAACAAAGATTCATAAGTGAAAAAGATGTCCCTTTTTTGTTAGTGTAGTAAATGTAGAATCATTTCACAATATAAAATTAAAAATAGTAATAGCATGGAATAAATATTTAAATATTTTTAAACAGAATGATAAAGGTACCAAGAACCTAAGAAACAATAGTTTCATCTGCAAACTCTAAATCGTCACAATGAATCATACTGAATAAAAGTATAAAGATCCTAAAGTAAATAAAACTGAAATTTAGAAGCTTTAAATATCAGAATGATGAGGCTAGAGTGCAAAATATCTAAGAAGGACAAAATCAACTTAGGCATCTGGGGTCCTCAGATGTGGCTGAATTTTTAATTTTGCATCTTCAACTTTCTGGTTCTAAAAGAGGGTCTAATTCTGTTCAATACCAAGGCACCAACTCTGAATTGTTAACAAATCTTAAACTTAAAATACTCATGTCTCCAATTAAAAACATCAAATCTCAGATTCTGTAGGACAAAGGAGAGACAGCAACTCAAAGTTGGATGGGTAGGAAGGAGCAGGTTAAGAGGGTGGCTATGGTAGGAGTTTGGGGAGTTGTGAGACTGTAATCAAAATACATTCCATGGACTTTTCAAAGAACTATTGAAATATTTTTAAAAGATTATAGACAAAAAATTTAAAACTAGTATGGAGCAATTTTTACATGTTTATAGGTGATTTATTATTAAATTTAAAATGTGGCCCAATGATTTATTGTGTCAGCCACAGAAGTTTTAAATTTTTCATACTGATTTCTTTCTATCATTATGATATTATGCTTTGAGGATTTGAATACAATATGTGTGGCAAAATTAACATAGTAGAATGTGAACAACTGCCGTTTGTTAGGAGGTGTCTTGATGATGACATAAGTAGAATTAGGGTTGCTTAATGGCTGGATATGGTAAGGAGAAATCAGTATAAAAATATGAAAATTCCCTTTATATAGGTAAATGCATGTAATGTTTAAAACCATTGCCAATTTTAGACCTTTTTCAATAAATACCTTCTCCCCATCAAGAATAGATAACACATTACAAAGCATAAACTAACTACCATATCATTTGCAAGCATAGTATTTCCATAGGGTAACATGTAATGTTACCCCATAGAATACTCAATTGTCTTTCTTGTAGTGCTTGGTTAATGCAGATACTCATGCAGATTCAAGTGCAAAATTGTTACTGGTTCATGCTTTTATTTACAATTTTATTGACATGTCCTACAGCTTGGAATATAATACCAGATTAGTTAGTCACTGGTAATCATAAAAATCAGAGTAAAATGCATGATAGAGAAACCAAGTGTGGCTTTGTATTTCTATATGCAAAAACTAATATTATAAAGTTAACTGTATTAATTTTATTATCCAGATAAAATTAATATACCACTTAAATTATCTATGAAAAGGAAATTTCTCTATTAGGAAAACGGTAATTAAATTTTAATAATGAAAATAAAAATAAATTACATTTTAAAATGTTTAGTATTATATAAGGAACAATGACTATTTAAAAACTAAACTATGCTGTATTTCACGAAATAATATAATTTTTATAATAAAATAATATAGTAATAAAATGATAATTTCTGGATTAATTATATACATAAATACTGTTATATATTGAAATATTTTACACTGACTAAAAGGGAATATTAATAGGGCCCTTTTTTCTGTTATATGTGAATGTTCTAAATGCCACTAAATCATTTCCTCTAGGTGTCAGCTTCACAGAAGTGATTAATGACAAACTAATACAATTCACCTGGCAGGTTGAAACTAAAATGTCATTTCTGTGGGTAAGAATAAATTCCTAGTAAGTAGAGGTTTCTGTCAAATGAAATATATTTTCCTTGAAATATTTTAAATATTTTTAAAATCAACCAAATATAAAGTTAGCATAGTTTAAATTACTTTAAAATACATGAATCGAAACATTAGCGTTCATTTACTAATACATTGTTATTTACTGGCATTTATTTTAGCTGTTTTGCTGAAACCTTGCATTTTTCCTTATTTCCAGGTGTTAGGGAATTCACTATCATCATAACTGATTATAACCAAAATCATAATCGTGAACATATCACTTATGGGCCTAGTTCCCTATTTTAATATGTGCCTTTAAATGAACACAAAACAACGTAATCTATTTGTGCCATGTGGATTTTTCAATATACTGGTCTGATATTTCATTTATTCTCTTTAGATATATTTTTGAATTGAAATTTATTTTCCTCACCTTTAAACTCTTTGCACATAAAACACACATGACAGTGTATTTAGACTGGAAATTCCATAATCTTATCCAAATGTAGGACAATAGATAGGTTAAAAAGAATATTAAATCTTTATACTTATCCTTAAAGAGAGAGTACACAGATGCACATATTTTGTTTTTGTCATGTTTATAGTTATTGTCATAACAGCAACAACAAAAAAGTCAGGATTTCTACAGTGTCTGTCACTAGTTTTTCTCTGCATTCTTTGCACACTTGTAAAAATGCAAAGAACAGGTAATGTTGACTCTCACAGGTTCAAGACTTTTCAATATTTTTTATAATAATAGCTAAAGTTTTACTGCCAACTTGTACTGGACTCTTTTTACTGTGCAGTTAATTAGCAAAGTTTACTTAGCTAAATTAAATTGTGTTGTCAAGGACTGAATTCTTCGGATTCTGTCCTCTAAAATAAGACTTCTTATAAAAATACAGCTATTAATAAATTATCATAGCTTTGATACCTTTACAAAATCCTTATAAACATTTCAAATTTAGAGGACAACTATATAAAGTGAGAGAGTCATTCAGACTATATTAAAAATAGGAGATTTTAATACTTGTTGGAACTAATGACATTGGAATTAAAAATAGAGTGGGAGATAAGTTAAATAACTTTTACGTACTACTTTCATTGCTTCTGCTGTGATAAAATACACACAACATGTGGCCCAGGAATCAAACAAGCCAACATACTACATAGCAAATAACTTTATTTATTTGCTTACAAGACAGCATCTTTTTTGAAGAGAGTGAATATTAGGTAAATGTGCTCTAGCTTCCAAAATTTTTTTCACTGTGAAAAAGTCAAATACTGTACTTGCTGAATAGTAGCCCTTTCTTTCTTATACCCACCCATGATATTGTGCTATGTAATTTTGAGTGTAACTCTTTCAGAATACAATACCATGTTATCCATCCATCCCTACATGCTTACAATTAAAACCTACAAAACAAAATTCAAATATTAAGGTAACAATATTAGCTCTATCAGCATATTTTGTAATTGAAATTTTGTTTTTCTCTCATACAATACATCCCAACCACAGTTTCTCCTTCCCCTACTCCTCCAAGTTCTGACCCTCCTGCATAGCTCCATGGTGATGCTGTAGTTCTTATCCATGGCATTAGGAGAAGGACATATGAACACTTGAGATAGAACAAAAATTCTATTTTTATTATCTTCTTTTCTCTTCTTTAATGCATTTCTTATGATGTGGCAGGATACAAACTAAAGTCTCTAGTATTTCCAGAGTTTGTTTTAATTTTAAAGATATGAAAATTAAGAATTACCATTATCTGGGGGAGTAAGGAAATGTCTTAGAGATGAAGACATTTTGTGGCTTTTTCTGAGAATTCACTTCCCAGAAAAAAAGCAATGTACTGGTCTTATTATATTCTCCACCATCCTGAAGCAGCTGACCTGATAAAAGATAGAATGAACTTTTGAAACACAGTTGCAGTTCCTATTATGTGGCAACTGTCTAGAGTACTTGGCAAGGGTTCTCTAGAATGAAACATGTGCTTTCTACTGGTATTCAACATATAGTATGGGTATAGGAATCAATGGGGGAAAGAGGAAAAGTTCATTCACTATCACTTCTAGTCTTTCTAGTCTTCCACTAGGAAAATACTGCTTCATATTCTCCTCACCTCAAGTTCTGTTGTTTGATTCTGAGGGCTGAAATGTGCTCCTGTCAGAAACCATAAAAACCATTCCACTGAACTTGAAGCTCAGCCTTCCCACAGGCTCTTTGGGCTTCTAAAACCTGTAAAGGTCAACAGGTTAAGAAAAGAGTAACAGTATTAGGAGGGGCAATTGATTCAGATTATTATGGGGAGATTGAATTGCTTCTCCACAATAGAGGCAGGAAAGTTTATGTCTAGAGTGCAGGACATCTTTAGGCATCCGTTGGTGCTATCAAGTCCTATGACTAAGGTTAATATGAAACTACAACAATCAAATACAGCAGGATGACACTGACAAAGAACCACCAGGAATGAAGATATGGATCACTCCTTCAGGAAAAGATTCAAGACCTGTTGAGTTGCTTGCTGGAGGTAGAGGAAATGTAGACTGAGTAGTAGAGAAGGGTAGTTATAATTACTACCTGAGGTCATGTGACCAGGTGCAGAAAAGACGATTATAATCCTCTTTTGTTTCTGTTGTGTTTTGTTAAGAATATGCTTATGTAGATATCTGTGTTTTGTTTCCTCAGTTTCTTTGTTATGTGGTGTAACATCAGTTAAGAGAATATCAATGGCTATCATATTCACATTTCAGATAGGAAAGGGATGTCCCACAAAGAAAATTGCCACCTATTCCAAATATATATTGAATTTTCAGTTCTAAGAGGGATAGTTACATCATGTTAGTCATTGTTTTGTCCTGGTAAAGTAGACATAGCATTTGCAATTTAAGTGAGATAGTTACAGTTAAGTGTTACAATGGCCTAGTGATTGTTTTCATTTGAAATTTAATCATGACAAAAGGTAGTGTGATTGTATGTCAAGTTGACAATTGATGGACTTGTGATAGCTCTTTAGGATTGTCAACTTGACTATATCTGAAATTAACTGAAACCCCAAAATAGAAGGCAAATGTTTAATTTGAAGTAGAAAGATCTGCTTCTAATCCCAATATATGAGGTACAAGACACAACTTTAATCCAGATCAAATCCGAACTATACCTTCTGTTGGAGGTCTATGTATTATATATAGTGGTTCTCAACCTTCCTAATCCTGAGACTCTTATGTTGTGGTGACTAACCAACCACAACATTATTTTTGTTACTATTTTGTAATTGTAATTTTATTATCAATCATAATCTAAATAAGTTTCACATGATCTTAGACAACTCTAAAATGTTATTCAACCCAGAGGGGTTGCAGGCCAGAGTTTGAGAACCACTGCTATATAAGAACTATATAAGTTTCAGATGGACGTAGACAACCCCTCTAAAATGTTATTCAACCCAGAGGGGTTGCGGGACAGAGTTTGAGAACCACTGCTATATAAGAACTATATGAGAACATGGAAGAAGAATGATGTTTGCCTGCTTGGTTTGGTCTTGCTAGCAAGTCCATTCCTTCATTAGAATTACAGCCTATTTCTGTGGGATTTCAGCATATATTGAATACCAGCTGAGACATTCAGCCTGATGGACTGAGAATCTACTGGGTTCTTGAACTCACAGACTGTAAGTCAGTTTATTTATGTCTATATATCAATCCATCCATCTAACTGTCTGTCTACCTGTCAAGATTTATTCTGTTTTTTTTATTCTAGAAAACTTTGACTAATACTTGCACTTTAATTAAGTATATTTAATGTATATTATGAAGTAACATTTCTCATGAAAACAACCTTTTGCCCTAGCTAGATGGATTTTAAAAATCTTTGAATGAGGACTAAATATATTTTCAGATTGAATCACATTGGTGATAGACATGTTTCATGCACATTATCCCTCATGGGATGCAGTTTCATCATGACAAATGTTTTTTCAGGAAATCGTGTTTGGGCTATTGAACTTAGCAGCCAAAAGTTTCATTTTATGAAGTGTTTGACTATAATCTTTACTTTCTTCTGCCTAGGCCTCTATTTTTGCCATTCAAAAATACATAACAATTATTCTATATTTATACAAAAATAGTAAATTATTTCACATACTGGCTTTTTAAAAACATAATTATGTGAATTCTCAATATTATTATCACACAATTAATAATAACATCGTTTGAATATACTTATTGGTCTCACATGTTTTACTATCCATATTTTATACATGAGTGACAATATTCAGCATCATGACTTGAGACACTGTTATTCTGCTATTATGGAATGTATGCTCAAATTTGTTGTTTAATTTTATTGCTATGTTCAATACAAAGCTGTCTGTTTGACGATTGTGTTATTGATGCTTTACAAAATTCCATCTTAACAAGTTTCTGAAACACTGAAAAGTTTGTGCTTAAGAACAAACATTACCTTAATATATGTCTGACATCTATGGTTTTACTTAGAAGGAAATAAAATTGTTCTTTAATTTTTCTATGTCTATATTGACTCTATTCATTCATTCCTTTGGATAATTATGAACAATCTACATAAAATACTAATGAAAGTTTTGTCAGATATGTTGTAAAACATATATTTTTCGAAAACCTCTTAATGAATTTTCTTATTCACTTCAAAACATTGACACTATGATTTAGAATTGGATATTTGATAAACTAGATCCCTGGGTTGAAATACTTCTAGTTTAATGCATTTATTTACATTCATATATAGTTTTACAATATACTATAAGTGGTGTGTTTATGAAGAATATTTGTACAAAGAGTGCTTGATGAATTATCTGTCAACCATTCATTTTCAAAATTGAAACTTCCGTTGATTCATGCCCTTGATAGACAAAGGTCAGGTTATTAATTCAAAGTCAGCTTGAGAAACATATAAAAATCCCATCTCACCATCTTCCAAAGACTATACGTGCCAAAAGTTCACATTATTCTCCATATTCTTCTTTTGTGAATAAATTTAAATATACTTGGCCACTATCTATTTTGTGAAACGCTTTAAGTCATTCCCCTCGGCTTTCTGGGAGGCAAACTCTTATACCCAGTGGGTGATCCTTTCAGATATTTCTAAACTTATGTACTCCTCATCTTGTTAATTTTCATCACTGGAATCTCATGGTACTTGATTTTCTCTTTTCTTTTCTTTGTTGCCTGAATATACCTCCTGGGTGATCTTAATAAGTTCATGTAATTGCAGAAAACCCTGTGAAAAGTCTCTCAACCTTCCTAGTACAACCTTCTGGTTTTTGCTTTAATATACATTGGTATTAACATTTTTCTGACAATTTTTTAGGAAATTGTAGCACCTGCCTTATGATATGATATGTCCAATTCCTCTGGTTGAACTTAAGTTTCTATAAATAAATCAGTATTGTTTGTTTTTGTCACCACTTCATCTTATGTTTATAAAAGAAAGATGCTATAAAGTTAGCTTCCAATACACATCTGTTAAATGAGTAAATGTTTTTAGACTTTTTCTTATACAATAGATGGATGTTGTTGTAGTTAACAAAAGCAGCGCCTGAGAGAAAGATGCCATGCAACAGGGTTCAAGCAGACGTTTTTTTTTTTTTAATTTAGGGAAAGGTATCATAAAAAGGGGGAAAGGAAAGGGGGAAGATTAGCCTCTAGAGACAGGAGCAGTAAGAGAGATGAGAAAGGAAAGAGGGGGAGACAGAGGAGGGGACAGACAGAGTAGGCAGAGAAATCAATAGAGAGAAAATGATTTGAGGCAGGCAGGGCTCCTTTAAAAGGGAACAGAGTGAATATACAGAGGTGGTGCTCTTAATGGTTGCTGCTGAGGATGTACCCTGTCAGAACTCCAAGGACAGTACAGTGTAGTTGCTTGAATGCTAACAGAAAACATCCAGTTTTTCCTTATTTTACTATTACATCACATAATTTTATATTCTATTTATGTGAGATGAATTTTTATAATTTCTTTCCTGCTTTTGAATGCCTGATGACATAGAAATAGTTGCATAGAAAATACATTCTCCTGGAACTGCTAAGATGACTCAGCAGTACAGAGCATTAGTTGATCTTCCAGAGCTTCTATATGGTGGTTCTCAGGACCTACATGGTGGCACACAATATTTTTACTCCCAGCTTTAATCATTTGTAATTCTGTTCCAGGAGATCAGTCGCCCTCCCCGACCTCTGAAGGTTTTGGCATACAGGGTGCACAGACATACATGCAAAAACATACATACATATAAAATAAAATTATAACTAAAATTAAATATATAAAGTACTCTTTTAACTCTATAATTAGACTCTAACATTGAGTTTTTAAGTCACAATATGCAGACTGTTAGTATTTTAAAATATGAATGTATTTGCTATTACTTCAAACAATTAGAATATCATTTCATATTGCAATAGTTCCCCTTGAATAATATTTCTGAGTATCTCCACATAAGATAATGTGACAGCTCCAATTTTGAACAAACAAGAAATTCAACAGAACAATTTGCAATCAAGTACTGAATGTAAGAAATAACAGAGAAGGAGAGCAATGAAAGAGATGCCTTAATAGAGGGAGCCATTATGGGCATAATGGGAAATCTGGCACAGGGATCCATAAAGATGACCCCAACAAAGAATCTAACCAATAGTGGAGAGGCTACATTAAAGCCCTTCCCCTATAATGAGATTGCAGATTACCTTAAATGTCATCCTAGTGCCTTCATTCAGTAGCAGATGGAAGCAGAAGCAGAGATTCTCAGGTAAGCACTGAGCTGAACTCCTGGAATCCAGTTGTAGAGAGGGAGGTGTGATGAGCAAAGGGGTCAAGACCAGGCTGGGGAAACCCTCAGAAACAGCTGGCATGAGCCAACAGGTGCTCACTGACCCCAGTCTGATGGCTGGTGAACCAGTATAAGACAGAACCAGGCTCCCTGAATGTGCGTGTCAGTTAAGGGACCAGGACAGTCTATGGGGCCTCTGGCAGTGGAACCTGCATTTATCCCTAGTGCACAAATGGGCTTTTGAACCCATTTCCTGTGGAGGGATACTCTCTCAGCTTACATTCATGTAGGAGGGCATAAGTCCTGCCCCAAATTATCTGACAGACTTTGATGTGACAGACTCCCATGGGAGTCCTCACCCTCCCTGAGAAGTGAATGGGGATGGGATGGGAGGTTGGTGGGATAGTGGGAGGACAGAAGGAAATGGAAACTGGAATTGGTATGTAAAATAAGATTGTTTTTAATTTAAATAAAAGTAATTTAAAAGAAATAATCATAAAATACCATATGAATTGATTAATATAAACTTTTCATCATAATATTATGCAAGTATCCATTATAATTCATTCATAGCCTTTATGAAGGTGAATTCATTAAGAAGAAAAAAAAGACTATAACAAAACCAGAATTAATGGCTGCCTTTAAAGTGTGCTTACATAAACCTATCATACTATCTCCATTTCCTTTGGTGCATTTACATTGAAATAGATCTAAAAATAGAGAAATAATGGGGAAAAACGGTCATTAGTTTTATAAGTTCTTTGATATTTCATCCACTTGAGAGTTTTAGAGATATCACCTGGGGTAAAGAAAATAATTGTTTTTCAAAACTATGAATGACTTTTATAATTTATAGTTATAATTAATAATTTGAGATATTATCTATCATCCTGAAAGCTTATGAAATCTTAAAAAGTAGATATTTTTAAAATTTCTTGATTCATGAGTGATACTGTTGCTTAAAAGAGAAACATTAGTACAATAATATATTATTGCCATAATGTGATACAATGTAAGATGATTTTCAGTAATTGGGACTTTATAGAACTGCAGGTGATATGATTTAGTTCTTATACATTAAAACTATAATTTTATTTTATATACCTTTAAAGTAGTATAGGACATTAGAGTAATACAAGTGGTATATAATGAAAACACTTCTAGTTATTTTGCCTGAAATTACAATACCTGATGGTATTCTATAGTTCTTATAAAATGTGTGTGCTAGCAGGAGGATGGTAACACATGCCTTTAATACCAGCACATGGGAGGAAGAGCTAGGTTGATCTCTGAATTCAAATTCAGCCTGGCCTACAGAGTGAGTACCGGGACAACCATGACTACATGGAGAAACCCTGTCTTGAAACAATTTTTGTGCATATGATCATACATATGGCTACACTCTTATATGAGTACACATGTGTGTATATCATGTAAAATAGTGATTAAAACTAAAAGACCACAGAGCACACAATTCTTCTGAGATGCAGCATAAATGGGCTCAAATTTGCAGGAAATCATGAAATTGGCCTGGTCTAGCTGCTTTGAGATCCATGTATCATGCATTTCTGAGATTTGAGTCCACAGTTCCTGGGCACTGTGTGCCTTTCAGCTTCTGAGAAACAGACACTCAGGCTGTGAAGCACTCTGACAACCTGTGTATTTTTGTGTTCCTTAGAAGTTGACATAAAATTAGTATTAGACATTAATTTTCATGACCTGTATAATGTGCAACCACCACTATATCCTTGAAAATATAATTGTATACTGTTTTTATAAGTGTATAAATAGTATGATTGCTTGAAAAAAAAAAAGACTGGTCTCAGCATCAGTCTTGCTGAGATGCCTCTAGTCAGGTCTGGTTTTCATTCCCACTCACCACATAAATAAGTAACGCCAGTGCTAACACAATCCCATGATTATGCCCCAGCCTACCAAGTGCTGAATCCAGGCTCTGCACCTTGTTTGTTCCTATGCATTTAAGACACACATTAGGAACCATTCAGCACATGCTACTATAAAGCAGAGCACTAAGTTTAGCAGGGTATCCTATCTATAACCTTGGATTCATGGCACATGTTCCTACATGTAGACAAATTGTTAGTTTTGTTATTTAGACATACTATAAATCACACCTCTTGCTCATAAAGAATGCAGAATGAATCAATTTATATAGTCCAGAAGGTTTATAACATCAAAGTATTTGTCCTCCAAGCTCATAGTAGTATACATTTTTTTGCTAATAACTCTTCTTTATGTGATCTTAGTTCCAGGGTTTTATCTAATAAAATGAATGTTTTTAGTTTATTTTCTTATCTTCAAAAGAGCAGTCATATTTTTCTTTTTATTCTTCTCTCATACAATATAGCCTGACCACCTCTCCTCCCTCTCATGCCCTCAGTCTTCCTCAATCTCCTCTCTCCCCTAGATCCGCTGCTCCTCTGTTTCCCTTAATAAAAGAGCAGGCCTCCTAGTGATGGCAACTGAACACCACATAACAAGATGCAGTAAGACTCAGCATAAACTTTCACATCACGGGTGGACAAGGCAACCCAGGAGGACGGAAAAGGTTTCAATAGCAAGCAAAGGTGTCAGAGACATCCCCATTTCCACTCTTGAGAGTCCAACAAAAACACCCAGCTAAACAACTATGGCATTTATGCTGAGGTCCTAGTGTAGACACAAGCAGGCTCCTTGGTTGCCACTTCAGTCTCTGTCAGTTCCTATGAGACCAGCTTAGATGATTCAGTGGACTGTATTCTTCTGTTGTCCTTGACCCGTTTGGCTCCTAAAATCCTTCCTCCCCCATTTCTGCAGAGTTCTCCAAGCTCCACCTAATTTTTGGTTGTGGGTCTCTGAATCTGCTCACATCACATGCTGGAAAAGCTTCTTTGACAGTAATTGGGCTAGCCACTGGTCTACAGGTATACAGGTATAGCAGAATATTGATAGGAATCATTTCTTGAACATTTTTTCAGGTCATGTTGGGTTCTGCCCTGGATGTCTGAGCCATCCAGCTTCTGGATCCTAGCCATAAAGGCAGTGTCAGTCATGGGCTCCCTTTCATGGAATGGGCCTCAGGTTAAACCAGCTATTTGTCATCCACTCCTACAAGCTCTGAGTCACCATTGCCACAGTTCATCTTACAGCCAGGGTAGGCTGTGCATTGTATGTTTTGTGTCAGGCTTAGGTTCCCACCAGTGGAGCAAACTCTCGTTACAGAAGATGACTGGTTCAGCTTTCATACACTCCATTACTAGGAGTCCTAGCTCATAAGTTCCAGCATGTTTCCACTGCACTAGTTTTCTATATTGCCTCCTAAGTGCATATCTATTTCACTGGCCATTCCCTGAACTCTCTGACATCCTCTTCCATCTGATACCTCCTATTCCTATGCTCCTCCAGACTTCAGTTCAAATGCAAAACCTATTCTCTTTCTCCTTCCAAGGTAGATCTATGTTTACCACATAGACCTCAGTGGCAGAATATAAAAGCTGTGTATAAAATCTGTGTCCTTTCCATACAACAGGAAACACACTGATAAAGACCTTTGGAAGTCAGTCTAGTTTGTGATTGCCTTGAAAATACTTCAAAGTAAAAGTACCCACACAAACATAAACTACAAATATATCAGACTCCAAAATAAAACCTGAAGCTTTTCAATTGCTACAATTGAAGGTAGGGAGTATGTCATAATGTACAAGTACAATTTAAGAAATTTCAAAATAGGGCTGAGTGGAAACATGATCTCATGAAAATAAAAGTCTTGGGTACAGCAAAAAAAAATAGCCACAAAATGAACCATCAGGAAAACAAAACAAAGAAAGAAATGGGCTATAGATATGATAAAATAATTATAAAAGACACAAATGCCTAATAAGCATTTGAAAAACTGTTCAAAATTGTTTGGCATGAAGGAAATGCAAATAAATGACTTTGAGATTCCATGTTACCACATACAAAATGATTACTATCAAGAAATTAAATTGAACTCCTGGAGCCCAGTTGCAAAGAGGAGTGATGACCAAAGGAATCAAGATCAGGCTGATGAAACCCACAGAGGCAGCTGACCAAAACAATGGTGAAAAGAACACATGGACCACAAACTGATGAGTGAGAGGCCAGCATGGGACTGATCCAGACATCCCTCCCACCGAACCTGGGTGACAGAGAGGAGGCCTTGGCAATCTGTGGGACCTTGGAGAGTTGAGCAGTATTTATTCCTGGCAGACAGATGGACTCTGGGAAGCATACCCCGTGGAGGGATGCTCTCTCAGTCTGGACACATGGGGAAGAACCTTGGCCCTTCCTGGGATGATGTGACAGACTCTGAAAATCCCTCATGGAAGCCCTTGCTCTCTCTGGAGTGGTGGTAAGGATTGGGGGTGGGGGAGGATGGTAGGGAGAGGAAACTGATAGTGACATGTGTAAAAAGTTAAATAAAAATATGAAAAAATAATTAAAACGTCAAGTTCTATCCAGAATGTGAGGAAAGGAAGTGTTAATTTACTGCTTGTGTGAGTGTAAAGTGAGTGGCAAGCAGCCACTATAGGAATCAGTGTGGACATTCTTCAGAATGCCAGTTAGAAAGCTACCCTGTGACCCAGCTCTTCCACTCCTGGTCATATACCAACGAGAGTGTATATCGTACTGCAGCAATGCATAGTTACTTGCTTAACCACATACATTATTGCTACATTTTTCAGTGGCTAGTAAATAAAATATGACTGTCAATTGACAAATAAAAAAGACAATATTATACATATATTCAACAAAATTTATTGAAAAGAAAAAATGAATTTCATAGGTAAATCCATGAACTGAAAAAAATATTTCAAGTGCAATAACTCCATGCCGTATGTTCTCCTTAATGCATGGATCCCAATTTTGACAATTTTGTGGATTCAACACTACCTTCCCATAGAAGTCAGGTGACTAAGAGGAATATACCGGGGAAGGGTGACTTAAGGAAGGAGGTTAGCGAACTTCAGTTATTATAAAAACAGAGAAGGAAAATACTTGGGATGCAAAAGCTTAAGCAGGGAGGAGATAGACAATCAAAGGAGACAAGACATCAGGGGAAAGTGTTAACCCAAATACATGAGGTATGAAAGGGGATATGGGAAGCTGTCATGCTGTAAAAAATTTTAAGTATAATTTACTTTTAAAATGTTTGAAGGGAGATGAACTCACTGCAGAAACCATGGAGGAACACTGCTGTCTGGCTTGCTTCCAATGACTTTCTTGGGTTGATATCTTGGACAAACTGCCTGAGAATGTTACAATCTACATGGAGATGGGCCCTCCCACAACAACCTCTAATCAGGAAAAATGACCTTCATTCTCATCTTCAAACTAACATTATCGAAGCATTTTCTGTATTGAGATTCCCTGTGCCCAAATTGTGTCAGGTTAACAAAATCCAATCAGAAAAATATTGGTGAATATTCCACAAATCTCAGTTGCACATGTAGCTAAATCAATTTGGAATGGAGCCATAACCTCCCTACCCCTTGAAGCAAAGCTTCTGTAGTCTTGAAAGTTACTACACAGTAACTTGGGGAGAAAATAAAGCAGTGATCATATACAGCTGAGAATCCTCTGATGGAGGAGATCATCTTGACAGGCACAATATGCTCACTTGTGACATTAGCATTGCTATTGTAGGAGTAACCCACTGCTCTCTGACTGAATTTGAGAAACATGCCCCAGGAGTAAACATATGCCGGGAACTATAACCTTGGCCAAAATTCCTACTGGGGAATCCTAGGCCTTTTGGGAGAACTGAATACGATTGCTTAGCTAAGTTTTCATAGCAACAAATTGTCATTACATATTTATTTATAATCTACATACACACACTACTGTCAGTCTTAGTAAGAGGAGATTTTTTTCCACTGAACTGTGGTGAGTGCAGATAGTCCTGATTGTACAAGCTACTAAGCATAAGTGACCAATATAGATCCATTCAAAACAAGATAGTTATAGATTCCAATCTAAGGTTTGGGGTACATTGTGAAAAAAGTAGAAATAATTGAAGAGAGAAGAGATTGAGGAAATTACTGCAAAATGTAAGCTTCTGGGCAAAACAGTCATAGAAATTATGATACTGCTGAGGAAACACTGGGTATGCATAAGCATAGGCCTATTAACAGGCAGCTATGGATGAAGATGTGTTTTATTGGCTCCTAGCCCTCACTTATGAAATATTTTTTGCTGATACATTTGGAGAGAAGGGGGATCATTTTTATATGTGTTTTCTAAGAAAGTATCATAAGCACAACGTATTGTTTGGGTGTGTATCTTTCAAGTGGGAACTCTGCTAGTACTCAATATAAAGTTAATCATTTCTGGGAAACACGATGAAAATTTTTGTTTTAAGCATTGATGCTTAAAAACTAGAATAAGCTTTCAGGTACCACTGGAAACTCCTTTATACTATGTTTTCCATTTGTTTTGACTTAGAACAAATGAAGATTAAAATAACAGACACAGTGAGCATTGAGTATATACTTGTAATCTCTACTCTGTATATGAACTCCTCTTTTAAGACCATCTTGAACCCAGGCACAGGCAGTGCAGTCCTCCTTTAATTCCAGCACTCGGAAGGCAGAGGCAGGAAGGAAGATCCAATCTGGTCTACAGAGTGAGTTCCAAAACATCCTAGTCTGTGTAACAGTGAATCTCTCTCTCTCTCTCTCTCTCTCTCTCTCTCTCTCTCTCTCTCTCTCTCTCTCTCTCTCTCTCTAATACACATTTTGGGTAATAAAAGTGCAACTTCACGTCAGAAAGAAATAAAAAGTTAAATATAATAAAGACAAACACAAAGATGACAGATTAAAATCGAGAAATTTCCTGCAGCTTCTACACAGAATTCTCAAGATCTATTTTCTTTTATATATTAGTTATAGAGTTAAAAGAGACTTCTCACTGTTATCATATTTGAGGGAAGAAAGATGAGCCATCAGAACCCCTTCCTGACATTATTCCATGAGTATAATACATCTGATTAAGATTATTATTTCTTTCCAGAAAATCAACAGTAGCTGTTTCCTGGATAAGTTTCCCTTTATTAAAACATAAAAAGGCTATAGTCCCCTTACTAGGAAGCTATTAAAGTACTAATTTACTTTTTTATCATTTTTTATTTTAATTTTAAATAGCTTGTTTTACATGTCAATCCCAGTTCCCTTTCCCTCCTCTCCTCCCGCACTCCCCTTCCCCCCCACCCTCCCTCCCTATTGCCAAATCCTTCCACATAGGGGATATCTAGAGTCTGTCTGCTAATTTACTTTTAATAGACTAATATCAATATAGCACTCCAATGTTTTTTTAAATTCAGTATTTGAGAGTTTAAACTTTTTTGTATGATTCGATTACATTCATCTGGTCTTACAAGGCCATTGTTATAGTTTGTAAACTTCACGAGGTAGAGTAGGTAAGATAGATGACTGCTTTGCTTCTCCAGTATCTTGTATATCAACTCCAAGCATAAGAAAGCTATCCAGCAGGATTGAAACTTCTAAATACATGCCAGATAAAACATACTTTTTAAAAAAATCACATAACTTTGAATGTTAAGTACAAAATGTGGGAACTCTGATAAAAAAAATTGAGAGCGATCAAGTAACTGGGAATGCTATGAGCTGTTATAAAAGGCTTTTCTCAGAGCATGTTCTCCCCAACTGCTGGAAGTGTTCACCTAATGGTGAAAGACAGGCTTGGCAAATATGAAGAAGATCTTCATTCAGTAGCTGATTGATTTCTACTTTCAGTAGGGAATCTCAAGTATTCCTGATTGTTTGGAAGAACTGAGAGCCTGTGATGAGCTAAGTACAAACCCCTGCCATTCAGAAATGCATGTTTCACAGTGGTGCTAAGATGTTTATGTAATGGCAGTTTTCTTAAAATAATGGTCGAATTAAATGCTTAGCTCCATTTATCAGATAAAGAACTGAAAAATTAGCCTGTGAACTTTCCCTGAGTCTTTAAGATAAATTGATAATATTGGACTGAGCCTAATTGCAGCAGAGAAAAATAATGGCAAGCCAGGTGAATTTGATGAACAGAGAAGCTAAAATTTAACAATTAGGCTTTGGTTTAAGAACAGTGCTCAAGAGTACATAAAATTAGTAATAATTTTCTTCAATTATCTCAGACAAGAATCAATAGAAACTAAGTTTGAAGAAAAAGCTAATGAGAAAAAGCTGCTTAATTTTAATTACCCCAGAAAGATAAATGGCTTTCATTGTAAATCACCATCTGTAATTTCGTTTGCTTTCTCTCTGAAAATTATATTTAATGTTTCCATAATACCTAATCTGTAAAAGAAAATTTTATGAAAAACAGCTAAAAGGCATTACAGCCTAAGAAAAAATATTAGTATTTGAGCTTAGTGTTGCCTTAGTTTCTCCTAATAGCACAGCAGATCAATTGAAGTGATGAATTAATAATTTTTGAGCACATGGCTTACACTCTCATGAGGCCCTGAGGTAAATGGAAAATACCATATGATAGAAGTATTGGTTTGTGAAAATACACATCATGAAAAATGATCAAAAACATAAATTTTAGCTAAAAAACATATTGTCTTCTTTAATTACTGAAAAAGCATTAAAAACATAATCATTCTGATCAAAATATGTAGAGTTTGATAATAATAAGTAACATAGTTCTGTTTTTGGCTCCTCTAGTTTGTTGGAGTCTCTCATATAATATGTTCATAATTTTGAGCTTCAATAACACTAGATTTAAATAATATTTGTCTACAAATTCAATGAAAACAGAGGAAATAAATAATATTAGACCAGAAAATGACAGGAAGATTAGTATTCCTGTTTTGCTCTTTCTCTCTCTCTGACTTGCACAAACACACAACAACAACAACAACAAAAACAGCAATGAAAGAATAATGGCAATCGACAACCATTGGTAATTTATTTCTGTATATCAATGGTATCAATTCCTCAATAAAAAGACAGGCTAAACAGAAGGATGCAAAAACAGGACCCATGTTTCTGCTGCCTCCAAGAAACTTACCTCAACAACAATGATAGACATTGTCTCAGAGTAAAGGGTTGAAACAATATTCTAAGCAAATGGACCCAAGAAGAATGTATAATACATATCCTTTTTAATATCTACCAAAATAGACATCAAACCAAAAATTAATCAAAAGGTAAGTGAAGGACACTATATAGTCATAAAAGAAAGAATCCACCAAAAAGCTATTTCAGGTCTTACCATCTATACCCTAAACACATCCAAGCATAGAAGAAATGCTGCTACTAATTATATATCACATATTGATTCACACACACTGAAAGTAGGAGATTTCAATACTCTAATCCCACTAATGGATTAGTTATCCAGACAAAAATAAAGAGATATACTGAATTACACCTGACAGACATTACACCTGTGCACCTGACAGACATTTGAAAACATTCCACCCAAACACAAAAGAGTACACATTCTTCATAAAAACTGATGGTATTTTCTACAAAACTGACCAAATACTCACACACCAGACAACTATCAAGAGATAAAATAAAATGGAAATAAATTCCTACATCCTTTCAGATCACCATCAATTAATGTTCAATATCAACTAGAGGAACAACAGTAAACATACAAACCCATGATAACTGAATAACTCCATACGGAATGAAAGACAAAAATAATGAAATTAAAGCCTTTCCAGAATTTAATGAACACAATGTAATAAAATGAAAATGTTATTATGAGACAAGTTCCTAGTACTAAGTGCCTTCATAAAAATTAAAAAATAGAGAGATCTCATAGTAGCAACATAGCACACCTGACAGCTCAGGAACAAACACAAGAAAGCATACTCAAGAGTAGTAGACGGAAAGAAACAATTAAATTGGTAGAAATAAAGAGAACAATATGAAGATTTAATGAAACAAAGAGTTGGTTTTTGAGAAAATCAAAAAGATAGACAAAGCCTTATCCAACCTAAGAAGCACAAGGAATACACAAATTAACAAAATTAGAAATTAAAATGGGACCATGAGAAGAGACTGAGAAGAAATCCAACCAATCATAAGCACATACTTCAAAAAAATCTAATACACTTGAAAATCTGAAAGAAATAGATAATTTTCTAATGGGTCTCATTTCCCAAAATTAAATCAAGATCAGATAAGCAAATTAAACAGAAGTCTGTTGAAATAGAAGCAGTCAATAAATGTCTCTCAACCAAAACCAAAAGCAAATAACAATAACAACAATAAAAATAAAAACAGGGTTAGGTGGTTTTAACACCAATTTCTACAGTAGTTTAAAGGGACTTAATGTCAATATTCCTCAAATTATTTTACAAAATAGAAACAGAAGTGGCACTCCAATTCATCTTATGAGGTTGAAGTTAACCTGATACCTAAACCACATTAGTAACTCCTAAAAAGGACCAATTGCTCTTCTAAGAATAGATACACAAAATACTTTCAAATTAAATCCAGGAACACATCAAAAATATCATTCACCATGATCATGTAGGATTCATTACATAAATGCTGGGGTCATCCAATACATGAAAATAAATAAATGTTATTAAATATATAAACATACTGAAAGAAAAAAAAACACAATCACCCCCACTGGACTTGAAATATATAAACAAACTGAAAGAAAAAAAAACACAATCACCCCCACTGGACTTGAAAAATTGTGTGACAAAATCCAACACGTCTTCATGATAAAATTCTGGAAATATTAAGGGAAGAAGAAATATACCTAAACATAATTAATACAGTTTACAAGAAGTACATATCTAGCATGAACTTGAATGGAGAGCATCTCAAAGCAATTCCACTGAGAACAGTAGCAATTCAAGGTTTTCCATAATCTATACCTATTCCATATCAGACTGTAAATCTTTTAAAACAATAAGACAACTGAAGGAGATAAAGGAAATACAAAGAAATACAAATTAGAAAGGCAGAAGTCAAAATTCCTATTTCCAGAAAATATGATAGTTTACAAAACTGACCAAAAACTTCAGCAGGAACACTTAAGGAAGATAAACACTTTCATCAAAAGTAACAAAGTCAGTATCCTTTTTATTCACCATTGGCAAACAGAATGAGAAAGAAATCGGGGAAACGCCACCTTTTACAACAGCCACAAATAATATAAAATTTCTTAGGGTAACTCTAACCAAGTAAGTTAAAGACATGTATGATAAAAACTTTAAAACTTTGAAGAAAGGAAAAGAAGAAGATCTCAGAAAATGGTCAGATCTCCTATGCTCATGCATCAGTATTATTAACATAGTAAAAATAGACATCTATCAAAAGAGACACACATATTCATTGCAATTGCAATAAAAATTCAACCCAATTCTTCACAGATCTTCAAAGACAATTCTCAACTTAATATTGATAAACAAAAGACACAGGTTAGGTAAAACGATCTTGTATAATAAAAGAACTGCTGGAGATCTCATTATCAATTCTAAGTTGTACTAAAGAGCTATAGTAGCAATAATAATGATGATAATAATAATATTTGATAACCATGCACACAATTTATTGACTATGGAGAGCTCTAGCTGGTACCTACATAAAACTTTCACCCAAGATCTGGTGTTTTTTATGTAAAGGTACTCTGTAAGCTACCAAGAAAAAACATAAACACCAACCCAGCCACAAGACACTTGATCTACACTATGTCTTTCTGACAAAATGCACTGGGACAATGGTGGAATAAAGCTTGTAGTAATAACAAATCAATGTGTGATTTGACTTAAGTTCCATTCTATAATATGGAACCCATACCTGACACTAAGGTGAGCAATAACCAGAGACCAGATAGCCTTTCTGTTTAGGGTAAAACCTGATACTACTTGTCAAAGAAAGTAACAGTAAAGTCACCTTTAATGATATTCTGCTATACTCATAGCAGGTACATCATTCAGCCATCACTAGAAATTCTTACTCCTGCAGCAAATGGGAACAAATACAGAGACCCACAATCAGACACTGTGCAGAGAGAAATTGAGAGATATAACGGAGCACAGTGCTCTAAATTGGTATTTTCCCATCAAATCCCCACCTTCAAGGAACCCCAAGGAATAGTAGTCAGAGTGTATGAGTCATGACAGTGAATCAGTCTAAAAGAGACATGGAGCTCACACTTCTTTTTTTTTTTTTTGGTTTTTACGAGACAGGATTTCTCTGTATTATTTTGGAGGCTGTAGGTCCAGCCTAGCCTCGAACTCAGAGAGATCCTCCTGCCTCTGCCTCCCGAGTGTTGGGATTAAAGGCATGGGACACCACCGCCTGGCTCAGAGCTCATACTTCTAATTTCAGCACTAGAAATAATATAAAGAGCTCAGTGCAGTCTTAGAGAACAGTCTGCATACTGGTGAAGAACAACACAGTCACTCTGAGTACAGGATCACCACCTTTACATTTACACAATGTAATGTAAATACATAAGCAATGAGCCAAAATCCTGGAATCAAGTTGTAGAGAGGGAGGAGTGATGAACAAATGGATCAAGACAATCCTGGGAAAACCCACAGAAACAGCTGATCTGAGCATGTGGGAAATCATGGACCCCAGTCTGACAGCTGGGGAACCAGCATAGGACTTAACTAGGATCTCCGAATGTGTGCATCTTTTGTGAAACCTGGGCAGCCTAAGGGGCCTCTGCCAGTGGAACCAGTATTTATCCATAAAGTACCAATGGGTTTTAGGAATCCCATTCCCTATAGAGGGATATTGTCTCAGTTTAGATACGTGGGGGATTGTCTAGAAACTGCCCCAAATGATGTGACAGACCTTGATGATCCTACATAGAAGGCCTCACCTTCCCTAAGGAGCAGATGTTGGATGTGATGGGGAAATGGGAAGATGGGAGGGATAGGAAACTGGGATTGATATGTAAAATAAGATTGTTTCTAATTTAAATAAAAAAGACTGAAGCAGGCCCCCTGAATGTGGGTGTCAGTTGGGTAGGATTGGGCAGTATATGGGTCCACTAGCAGTGTAACCAGTATTTGTCCCTGTGCACCAACGGGCTTTAGAAACCTATTCCCTATGGAGGGATACTCTCTCGGCCTAGATACAAGACCAAGGGTCTCAGTCCTGCCCCAAATTAAAAAAATACTTAAAACATTTATTTAAGTAAATTAAATTATTTATTTAAAAATAAACAATTGCTACATGTATGATACATTGCTTAAATAGCTAACAAAGAGTTAGTGTTTCTTACTCTGTATTTTCCTTTTTTCATCAATATTCTTGGGTTGCACAAAAGATTTTGAAGTTACTTATTACAAAGTTCCAGAGTCATAGATTTTCCTTACTCTCTATTTACTTTAGACAATCACCTGACATGTAAGGTGCATGCATATGTAATGCAGGCATGCATAACTATCTAAAAGAAAATAAAAGCAACTAGAGTACAAAACCAAAGAATTATTTCATCAAATATATTCTTTTAAAAATATATTTATTCCCTGCATTGCATAATACACTATACCAAATTCAAATAATACACTTATTTGGGAATTCTAATTTTTTGTTTAAAGAACATATGATTAAATATAGAAGGTAGATAAAATTTAGATAAAATTAAATATTTCATAACTGTTCAGAATATTTAACAATGGCTTATCCTAAAATATCATAAAAGCAGTCCATTTTTAACTTTCATTCACTGATACAGCTTATTTCAAATACTGTATAGGTGTTCCATTTCCTAATGCTGTATTCACTAAAAGGATATTTTGATAAGAATAGTGAAATAAGTTATTCACTTAATACAACTGAAGGACCTAGGAGACAGGGCATGTGTTTAAATCAGGAAATACTTTCTTATAGTAATGACTAACTGCAATATTCTTTTTAGAATAATGCCATCCAGATTTAGACAAGGTCAGGGTCCTTTAACAGGTGTAGAGCTTGAAAGACACTCAGCTCTATCAGAGGAAATAGGCATTGAGGAATTGTGATCATTTCACAGGGTTGGTGAAAAGAAGACTTAGAAGCATGAAGGCTGAGATACTTCATAGATCTTACCAACATTGTGAGATACTATTAAATTGCTTTGGAGCATCCTGTCCTGTTTTATGTAGCAGAAATCACAAAGCAAAACATGTTCAATTTTGTTCCCATTCATCCTTCCTGAAGATTCAGAATCCTTCTTGTCATGTCACCTATGCTGTTACCAAAAATATTTTTGAGTATTCATGTCAGAAGATACTTGACCAGAAGCCAGATTATGTTTAATAATTAAAGAATGCTTACAAAGTACATAAAGTGACTACCTTGTCCTTTGAAAAAAATTTCCCAGAGGCAGCCTAGAGGATGAAATACAGTCAGCAGAGAGAATATAACTATTCTTTTATGTATTTGATCTTGTCGGTGCAGTATTTGGCTGCATTGTCAGAAAAAGTACTACTGAAAAGATTTTCAAGAATGTATTTATGCGGTGCTGAAAATATAATGAGGTGTACCCATAGTTCCTAAGTTACAAAGGGCTACATTTTAAATGCTTTTTATATTAGACTTTTGTGTATTCAATTCAAGGAAAATTTTGTATTTTAATCATCAGGAGTAGATTAAAAGCAGTTGTACAAAGCCTTGTTTTAGCTTTACCTGTGAGTCTTAATTCCAGCAGGCAGGTCATTCACTGTGTGTACATTTTTCCTAGTGATTGGGGTTTTTGTGCAGTCATAGTGAACCTGAAAATCTGACACAATAAGAAGCAGAAGTAGACACCTACAGTTAAGCACTGAGTCATACTCTTGAAATCCAGTGGTAGAGAGGGATGAGAGATGACCAAAGGGTTCAAGACCGTGCTGGAGAAACCAACAGAAACAGCTGACCTGACCTAATGAGAGCATATGGGAAACCATCATTGGACTGAGCCAAGCTTTCTAAATGAGGGTGCCATTTAGGAGCACAGTGCAGTCTATGGGACCTCTGACAGTGGAACCAGTATTTATTACTAGTGCACAAATGGATTTTGGAATCCCAAAACCCATGAAGGCATACTCTCTCAACATAGATTCAAGGAGGACTGCCTAGGTCCTCCCTCAACTGATGTGACAGACTTTGATGATCCCCCATGAAAGGCCTCATCCTTAGGAGGAGTGGATGGGGGCATGGAAGGATTGGTGGGGGCATGGGAGGATGGGAGGGAGAGGGAACTGGGATTGATATGTAAAAATAAGATGGTTTCTAAACTAAATAAAAAAGAATCCAAGTGTATCTAAGGAAATCAAACCCTCAATATGATAGATAAATCTTAGTGACACAATGTACTCATAGTTTCTCCCAATAGAGTTAATTTGAATTCATTTATTAAACTGTTTTGTTCTTTAGTGGTAAACAGATATTTTTCTCGCATAATGTATTGTGATATTGTTGACCTTCACTCTATCACTCCCAGTTTCTCTGCACATTTCTATTCATCTACTTCCACTCTCTTTCAGTCTCTCATTAGATAACAAAGATATTTCTAAGAGATAAAAATATTATAATAGGAGAGCCTGTCCTATTCCATTCTCCGGGGTACCATGTATATATAGCATGGGGTAGGGGAGAGGGAGTTGGATAAAAGAGGGGAAGAGAAGAGGAGGACATGGGGGAGCAGGAAGGTTGTCAGGGAAAAACAGGAAGAGAGATACTATAAAAGAGGGAGTCATTATAGGTTTGAGGAGAGATCTGGCACTATTGTGATTTCCAGAGATCTATAAGGATGACACCAATTGGCAAACTAAGCAATAGCAGAGAGGCTAACTTAAAAGCCCTTCCCCAATAATGAGATTGAGAACTACTTTATATGGCATCCTGGAGTCTTCATCCAGTGGCTGATGGAAGCAGGGGCAGACACCCACAGTTGTTTTTTATTCTTAACTATTTTGGATTTTTGGTTTTATTGTGTGATGTTTTGTACTCCTTTGCGTGTTTGTTCTTTAGGTCTTTTGGAGGGGTCCACCATCCAGGTCGCGAACAAATGACACACAGAGACTTATTCTTATTTATGAATGCCCAGCCTTACCTTGACTTGTTTTATCCAACTTTTCTTATCTTAAATTATTCCAACTGCCTTTTCCCTGTGGGATTTTACTGAAAAATCTTCTGTAAATCTTACTTCTCTTCTTACTCTTTACACCGTGGCATCTTGGGACGCTGAGTGGCTGGCCCTTGACATCCTAGTATCCTTGATCTCTTTCTATGCTTCTTCTTTTTCTCATTTTTCTTCAATTTATACTCTGCCAATCCTTGTTCTTGCCTACTATTAGCCTTTCAGTTCATTATTAGACCAAGCATGTCTAATAATTTAAAAATGCTAAGAATCACAGCTTCACAGAGTTAATCAAATGCAATATAGACAAAAGTCACACAACTTAAACTAATATTTTACTACATTTTCCCCTTTTGTCTTAAAAGAAACAGTTTAACATAGTAAAACTATATATAACAAATTAGTTATCAAGTAAGAATTAATTTACAAGGTTCTGTCTATTTGTAGCTAGCATATTCAAAGAAAATAATATCTATCCTATCTTAGTGCATCCAAAGTTTTATGCCTGACTTACTTTCTATCACATGTAAGGAAAACTTCAACTCTATCTACTCTTCAACTCCCACAAAGGCACTGAAGGATATATTATTTAAGTAAACAAAAAGTGCATTGCAAATGACTTCCAAAAAATATAGAAATGACCAAGACCAGCCTGGTCTACAGAGTGAGTTCCAGGACAGTCTCCAAAACAATACAGAGAAGCCCTGTCTCGAAAAAAAAAGAAATCTACATAAAATACGTTATAACAAAATGACCTTAAATTTGTATCAATATACAGAAGTCCTTTAAAATAAAGAAAAACATATGTACAGTGTAACAAAATTGATTTTTTATTTTGTATCAATATAACAAACTCCATGCCAATACACAATATCTGAGATTAAGAATTTTTTTAATCCTATGTTCCTATATTCCCCTAAATTATAACAAACATCCATGACCCAGCAAATCCCCCAAAACTACACACCCACTTTATTCTTGGGAATATGGTCATTGTTTTCTATAGACTGCTTCCTGCTGAATGTGGGCAATGACAACCCAATGAGTTCCCTTTCCCCAAATTTGAAATAATGACCAAGTTCTGGGAAAACCAGTTGTAATCTTTGTTGATGGATATCACCTGTCAAGTTTCAGCTGGTTTCCCTTGATCAGACTAGATCCATATCAACCTGGAATGACTTCACAGTTTCTTGTTTTCTGAACAAAAGCAAAACTGCTTCTCCAAAGTATTTTTATTTCCATTTGACAAATACAATTTTTACCTTCTTAAAGATAAGGCATTTTTAAAGTATCTAGACTGGTTTATTTTAACAGTCTCTCTTTTAATCTCAGGTAATTTATCAGTTGTCCTTTTGCCTTTTAACAGTCAAAAATAATTAATATCAACCCAATAGCATACAGGATCCAGACTCCCTGTGAATTTTCCATCTTTATGTTGCCTCTTTAAGATTTAATTGTTTTATTCTATTATTTTTCTGTGACTCTCTATACTCATTTTCTTTTCTTTTCTTAACCTACATATGTTTTGAAAGACATTGGAACCTATTTACAGTTTTTTTTTCCATCTGTGACTTTTACTGTGTATCTGTAGGCCTATTTAACAGCATTAGCAAACTTTAAACTGTTAAGCTACACCTGGGTCCTCCCAGGATAGCACTATCAGTTGGTTCCACCCACTTGGTTTGGGAAAGCTAGGCCTAGAGTTCATAACCATTTGAACTTTCATGAATATCAACTGCATTAAATCTTTCTAGATATGGAAGCCGTATCTGTGTTGGAACAACAGATTTTTACTTAGCTTGTCATTTTCTAGGTTCTATTTAGCACTGCTGGTTGAACAACAGTGCCTCTTAAAGGAGTCCCCCCTCCCCAGGCCTCTCTAAGCTTTCTAGCCTCTAGATGGGTATCTGAGCCTCACATTGGGTGCCAAAATGTTATCTTAACTCTTTGCTAAACTCCTTCTATGAAGCTTCAATAACCATGATCCCCAAGCCACACAAAGACACAACTAAGAAAGAGAACTTCAGACCAATATCCCTCATGAACATTGATGCAAAAATACTCAATAAAATACTGGCACATCAGATCCAAGAACACATCAAAACAATCATTCACCACGATCAAGTAGGTTTCATCCCAGGGATGCAGGGATGGTTCAACATACGAAAATCCATCAACATAATCCACCATATAAACAAGCTGAAATACAAAAATCACATGATCATCTCACTAGATACTGAAAAAGCCTTTGACAAAATCCAACACCCCTTCATGATAAAGGTCTTGGGGAGATCTGGGATAACAGGGACATACTTAAGCATAATAAAAGCTATATACAGTAAACCAACAGCAAAAATCAAACTAAATGGACAGAAACTCAATGCAATTCTTCTAAAATCAGGAACAAACCAAAGCTGTCCACTCTCTCCCTACCTTTCCAACATGGTACTTGAGGTTCTAGCCATTGCCATATGACAACAAAGGGGGACAAAAGGGATACAAATTGGGAAGGAAGATGTCAAAGTTTCACTGTTTGCAGATGATATGATAGTTTACATCAATGACCCAAAGAACTCTACCAGGGAACACTTACAGCTGATTAACACCTTCAGCAAAGTGGCAGGCTACAAGATCAACTCAAGAAAATCAGTAGCTCTACTATATACAGATGATAAAATGGCTGAGAAGGAAATCAGAGAAACATCACCCATTACAATTGCCACAAACAACATAAAATACCTTGGGGTAACGCTAACCAAACAAGTGTAAGACCAGTGTCGAAAGAACTTTGAACATTTAAAAAAAGAAATTAAAGAAGCCCTCAGAAAATGGAAAGATCTCCCATGCTCTTGGATAGATAGGATCAATGTAATAAAAATGGCAATCCTGCCAAAAGCAATCTACAGATTCAATGCAATCCCCATTAAAATCCCAGCACAATTCTTCACAGACCCTGAAAGAACAATAATCAATTTTGTATGGAAAAACAAAAAACCCAGGATAGCCAAAACCATCTCACTCCTGTCAGAATGGCTAAAATCAAAAACACCAATGACAATTTATGCTGGAGAGGATGTGGTGAAAGGGGAACACTCCTCCATTGCTGGTGGGAGTGCCAACTGGTTCAGCCACTTTGGAAATCTGTATGGAGATTCCTCAGAAAAATGGGAATAAACCTACCACAAGACCCAGCAACTCCACTCTTAGGCATATATCCAAAAGATGCCCATTCATACAACAAGGATGTCTGTTCCACTATGTACATAGCAGCATTATTTGTAATAGCCAGAACTTGGAAGCAACCTAGATGCCCCTCAAACGAGGAATGGATAGAGAAAATGTTGTATATTTACACAGTGGAGTACTATTCAGCAGAAGAAAAACAGTGGAATCCTGAGATTTGCAGGCAAATGGATGACACTAGAAGAAACCATCCTGAGTGAGGTAACACAGTCAAAAAAAGAGAAACATGGTATGTACTCTCTCATATATGGATTTTAGCCATGGATATGGGGAGTGCCAGCCTACAATCTCATGGGAAACAGAAACTTCATTCAGTGGCTGATGGAAGAAGAGGCAGACTTGCTCGGTTAAGTACTGAGTTGAACTCAAGAAAGCCAGTAACAGAGAGGGAGGACTGATGACCAAAGGGATTAAGACTGGGCTGGTTTAATCCCCAGAAACAGCTGACCTGACAAAGGTTAACTCTTGAATCCCAGTCATCAGACTGGGAATCCAGCATGGGACTGATCAAGACCCCCTGAATGTGGGTGTCAGTGAGGAGGCCTAGGTAATCTATTGAGCCTTGGGCAGTAGATCAGTACTCATCCCGAGTATACACAAGGACTTTGGACTCCCATCCAACAATTTGAGATGCACTCTCACCCTGAACACTTGGGGGGAGGGTCTAGGCCCTGCCCTGGATGAAAAGACAGACTATGAACACCCCCATGGAGGGCCTCACCCTCCCTGGGGAAATGAGGGTATATTGGGGTGGGTTGGCGGTAGGGCACGGGAGGAGGGGAGGGAAAGGGAGAGGGACTTGGAACTGACTTGTGAAACAACCTTGTTTCTAATCTAAATTTAATCTTAAAATAAATAATACAAAAAGCAAAAAAAAATCTGTGGAAAGTTAGAAGTACTGTTCATTTCATTTAATTCATGTATGTATTCAGAACAATATTAGAGTATTATGGTAAAGGTCATTATACAGAGGACTCAAAGGCCAGGACATAGAATTAGGAATGAACTTTAATTAAGTATTAAGTAATCTCCAGTATTTTAGGCAAATAATGTGGGTTTCCTTCTTCAAAATGGCTATTATTTTGTTAATGATAAGTATATTTAATCTCTATAGTTAGCTTTGGATATTTGGAGTACTGTTGCCATTGGTTGCAGCAGTATCTAGGTAAAAATCAATACATTGCAAATGTTTTTGATTACAATTCTCTCACGATTTACTTTTTATTTGAGCCCCTCTATATATGTCCTGGAATTAAAAACAAAGCTTTGTTATTGGTGTCATCATCAACACTTGCAAATGCAGCTTCTTTTCTCTGTGATGACAAAGACGCACAGTGTAGTGTGTACATACCTTGCATAAAGTTATAATTTTGCTGAGGCCCAAATTTTAGTTGTCAACTATTTGACTGCTCTCAATTATAAGTATATTGTGAGAAATTAGTTACATTAAATTATAAGTCAGAGAAGAGATCTGGCACTAGTCAGATCTTCACAGATCTACAAAAATGACACCAACTGGCATTAAGGCTATCTTAAATGCCTTCCCATGATAATGAGAATGATTACTACCTTATATGCCATCCTAGAACTCTAACCCAGTTGCTGATGGAAGCAGAAGCAGACCACCACAGCTGTGAACCGAATTGAACTCCCGGAACCCAGTTGCAAATAGGAGTGATGACCAATGGAATCAAGATCAGGCTGATGAAACCCACAGAAGCTGCTGACCTAAACAAGGGGGAACACATGGACCCCAGACTGATGACTGAGGGGCCATATGGGACTGATCTAAACATCCCTCCCGCCGAACGTGGATGCCATAGAGGAAGCCTTGGCAATCTATGGGGCCTTGGAGAATAGAGCAGTATTTATTCCAGGCATACAGATGGATTCTGTGAACCCATACTACATGGAGGGATGCTCTCTCAGCCTGGACACATGGGGAAGAATCTAGGCCCTTCACCGGATGATGTGATAGATTCTGAAAATCCCTCATGGAAGCCCTTGCTCTCCCAGGGGAGCAGAGAGGGGATGGAGTGGGGTTGAGGGGTTGGGAGGAGAGGAGGGAGAGGGAACTAAGAGTGCATGTGTAAAAAGTTAAATAAAAATGGGCAGTAGATCAGTGTTTATCCCTGGCATACAAACAGACTTAATGAGTCCATAACACAAAGAGGGATGCTCTCTCAGCCTGGACTCTTAGGGGGGTGCCCTGTGTGAAAAGACAAGACTCTAGATAGCCCCTATGTGGAAGGAAGTAGCAATAGGATGGGAGGCTGGAGGGGATGGTGGGAGGATGTGGGAGGAGAGGAGGGACAGGTAACTGGGATTGACATGTGAAGCAAGCTATTTAAAATTAAAATAATAAAATAAAAAATATGAAAAAAAGAAAAACCTGAGAAGGACTGGAAGGGGTAGAAATAAATATTGTGAGTTCACATATGAAATTCTCAAAATAAATTTATAAATAAAAAGCAAGTAAAAAATAAGTCTACAATTTTTCTTCTATTTTCTAATGAAAACAGATACTGAGGCAACAGCATACTTGTCTCAGTGATGATATGAATCAAGTGTAAAGGTCCAGGAAAGAGATGGGTGAAATGAACTCAAAAAAGTAGAGTGGACAAGGGAGAAAAATCAATAGAAAAGTGTGACATAAATCCATGTAATGATGTGGATACCTGGTGTTTGACCTCAATATATTTTGAGCATATTCTTGTTTTCAGGTTCTACCCAGAGTGAAAAAGGAAGATAAGATAGAATTTATGTTGTAAATACAGACCTCTCTTCTGTTTAAGAATGACATGGTGGATATTTTGTGTGCTTACATTTCAGGATTTGTAGTTATGAGAAACATACAATTACGAATACAAGGAGAAATGTGCTATTTGTTCTTGCATCCACAGATAGTTTCAGAGAAAATGACAAGCAAATACTAAAAGGAGCAAAAGTGAATCCCTGTGAGAATGATTCTACACTGAACCCATAGAATGTTTTGTACTATACATCCTGGGCTAAGTGTGCAATTGTCTAAAGGTTTTCACCCAAATTTTCCAAGTTCTGGGGTGACATGCTTGGTGATAGGTACAATGTTTTTAAAAGGTATTCCTCAATTTTATGATATAAATGTTTGTTTTGTATTCCCTCTGAATTTCATGTGTTGCCAACATTCTTTTTGAAGAAGTGGCCTTGTAGGAACTGGTCAGTCATGAAGGTCTGTTCCTTGAGGAGGGTAAAGTTCTCACAGAGTAGGTTCTATTACTCAATTAGGCCTCCTCCCTGCTACATCCTTCATTAAATTCTGGGCCTGAACCTGATCTTGAACTAAGAGAAAAATTGATGTCTCTTCCCTATAAAGTGCTTATTTTCAGAAATGTTGTAGCACAACAAACCATAGCAAGAGAACTAATTTGAGTCATACATTTTAGTTAAAATTTTATTAGGTTTCATATTTTAGGAGGTATATAAATGTGTGCGAATGAGAATTATTGGAAAGAATCTGTGACTGATTCTTATCTGAATAACAAGAACTTTAATGATGCGGAGAGGCTGAAAAGTAGCAAGTCAAAAGACAAATTTTCTCCGGATATCTTTAGTCTCTGGTCAGTAATTTATTACATTTCTCTGTACAAGATCTAACATCATTTGTGATTTTTAAGCAAATCATTTGGAATATAAAAACTGACCCTCCAGTTTCTACCATCTGAATGCCTATGAAACTATAGAAACAATAGCTAAGGCCCATAGTAGAGGTTTTTCTACTTTGCTATACTCACTGACTTAATATACACACTGATGTAATTCAATTGTTTCTTGATGTATTGCTCTATTAGTGTATTAACTAATAGTGTATTGACTATTGCTCTATTACTGTAAAAAGTCATAAAATCGTTCCGTCATTGGAGCATGTCATAGACACTCATATTTGACTGCAGTATAAGCCAGCTATAAATTTCCTTTCAGGTGAGAGTTGTTTCTTCCGTGGACAGGTATAGCGATAAAATATAATGAAATAAAGATTGAGAAAATATATTTTGACTTTATACTTTATGAATAATTTTCTTAATTTGAGTTAGGAAGTTTTGTTATTTCATATTTATAGGGGTAATTCCATCAAACATTTTATAACACTACTTTTCATTGTAGCATTCTTTACAACATTCTATAGGTTTTCTTGAAAGAGTGACTTGCAATGTGCCCTACTATGTTCATTCCAAATGAAGCAGACCTTTCTCTCCAACCCACAACATGTAGTTAGACCCAAATCCAAGCCTCTGTATTACGAAATGATATAGGTCCCTTGTTGTCCATATGGCCCTGACTATTGCTAGTATCCTCTTGCATTTTCTGCCTGCTGTTTTTACTGTTAAAAGGAATTCCTGTTTTAATCAGAGTCATAAATATGTTGAAAGTATATCACAGTCTTCTTTAAAAGCATATGTAAATGGCACTGACTTTCTTGAGCTTATCGTCATAAATGTTGACCATGTAATAATGTTTTATAGGTTTCATTTTATGTTCTGCCAAAAGCAATTAAAACTGCCGGTTTATACCATTTATTTGACTTGGGGAATTACTTTTATCATTTAAAAATATTCCATTTAAATTGTAGAAATAAAACATTGTGCAGTTTCATATTGCTTGCTATCATTTTGAGAGACATAGTTTTGTAAAATATAGAAGGAAGTTCATGGAGAGCATTAGCAATGCAGGCTTTCTGTTCCAGGATGACAGGGAGCAGGGAATTTACTCATGCTAAATGATTGCTTCATGCAGTGTCAAGTTTATTGGTTAGTCTTAACAGTTACCAACATTGTCTGCAAGAGAACTGTTGTAGCAACTTTCTATTAGAAATTTAGTGTTTACAAAATTGGAGTTTCTCTAGATTTTTTCAGTGTATATTTTTCTTCTTTAAAGCTGAGTATTTTAAAAGACAAGACAGTGAGGACACTGACAAAGAAGCAAGATTTTGCCAGGTGATAATTAAATATACTGTGTGTGTGAGCACATTATTTGAAAATGATTGATTTTTCTGTTTTCAGGCTTTCTATTGATTTAGAGGAATACAACTGATTTTTACACAGTAATTCCATAACATGCTTTTTCTTGAAACTACTATCTCTCATATGTCTGGTCTTTTAATAGACTCTTTAGGGTCTCTTAGCTAAAGAATTTTATTATTTGTAAATATGGGTACATTGAATTGTTTTCCTTTTTATACCCCCTCAAATTTCTTCTTCTCTCACGTCTCTATAATAAATAAGAAAATAACTCGTCTGTATTGATAGATACCTTTGTCTTGTTCCTGATACAGTGTCACTTCTGAGTATTTCAATATTACCTTGATAATGACTAAAGGTGTGCCATATATAGCCTTTATTATGGTAAGATGTGCTCCCTCTATTTCTAGAGCTTTAAGCATGATGCATTTTGCCAAAGACTCAGTTCCCAATGACATGGTCTTTATGTAATATGTATTGCTTGGTATGTTGTACCATACTTCATTTCTTGTGTGAAACCAACTTGGCCATGATGAATGACTTTTTTTAATGAGGAACATGATTTCAATTCACCAGGAAGAATACATTGTATTTTGTTGTCTAGTTAATTTTGCTTCTGTTTTCTTTATTCAGTTTTGGTATTAGGGTGACACTGTCATGATCAAAATTATTTGGAAGACTTCTTGTCTTTTCTAATACATGGTATAATTCCATTATATGGTTATTAATTCTTCTTTGAAGTTCTGTTAGAATTCCAAAGTAAATGCAACTAGTCGTGGGACATTTTTAATTAAAAACAATTTTTCTTGTTCAAATATCTTTTTGTGAACCGGTATAAATAGTTCATTTCATATTGGTTTGATTTTGAATATTGTACACATTCACAAATTCATCTGTTTCTTTATGACTTTATAATTTTGTAAAATAGAAGATTTTTTAAAAGTCTGACATTATCGCTTTTCTGAATTTCAGATGTGCTGGGGTTAGAAATACTATTGCTTTGATGAGACACTATGGTTGTCAGCACAGTGTCCAAGAATGGAGGTACTGGATGGGAATTCTATGAGAAAATGCTAAAACCAAACCAAACCAATCAAGCACGCAAGCAAGCAAAGAAACAAACAAACCAAAAGATGAGTTTTTCAACCTCAGTTTCTTCAAAATATGAAATTGTTCTTGACATGTGATTTAATGCTCTTTGAAGTGAATATTGAGTTTACTTCACGTTAGTCGATACAACCTGCTACTGTTATTTATTAATTTATATGCCTCTATGGAAAATGACCAGTGTAACTTGGAGAAGAAAGTAATTATTTGACTTACAATTCTATATCTCTTCACCACCAAAGGAATCCAAGACAATAACTTAAGCTCCACAGGAACCTGGATATTGGACTTGTAGCAGTGGCTATAGTGGGGTGCTACTTAATGATTTGGTCTTCAGCCTGCTTTTTTATAGAACCCAGGAGCACCAGCCCAGGGATGGCAGTAGAGGAACTGGGCTGGGCTCTCCCTCATCTACCTCTAAGTAAATGCCTTACAACTGGATTGTATGTTAGCAGTCAATCTCTCAGTTGATATTCCCTAAATTCAGATAACTCTGCCTTGTGTTAAATTGACATGAAACAACTCTGCACAATGTCTAGCTATTTTAATATCTATCTTTTATTTCTAATTTATTGACTTGGATCCTACCTTTATTTGGGTTAAAAGTTAATCAGTCTTCATTATCTTTTCAAGTGCTAAGCCATCCTTCATTAGTTCATTGTTTTGGTTTAATTCCTATTTCTTTATTTTCTGTTGGTTAACTATTCCTGCCTTCTGTTTTGTTGTTTTATTTCAGTTCTGGTCTTTCTGTTTGCTTTTGTTATTATTGTTTTCCCAAGGCCTTCATGTTCATCACTAAATGAACAGTTGTGATCTGACAAATTTTTAAATTTCATTTTATCGTTCTATGTGTCTAACTGTGCTATCAAAGTTTTGCTTGGAGCCTGACTTTATTTTATTTATTTACTTACTTATTCACTTTTCTTTGCAGTTTACCTTTTACAGAGAAACTTGCTGTACATTAATTTGAGACATAGAACCACCATTTTTCCATATAATCTTTCAGATTTGTATAGGAATGTGAGTTACTATAAACTTTTTTATAGCCATATTAAGATAATATCCATCATATATATTTCTTTTGGCTTAACTTTTCTACAGTTAAAATGTGAAGAGACACTCAAAAAGGGAACAAAGAATTAAAATATAGGCAGACAACTAACACATTTCCAAAAGCTTGCTTTATACAATCATGAGATACCAAAATAAATGATATAATTATGCCAATTTGTGGTTACAGTTATTGATATTTTAGTCCTTTATATTCTATAACCTTGACAAATAGTTAATTTTTATTTTGTTCTAAGAGTAACCTGAGATCATTTGGCATTAAAGCCTCAATTATGAAACAGAGAAAACTAGTTGCAACAAACAGAAGTAAATTATTTGGAATATTACATTTTATCTTTCCTTTCTATATTGTGGGTTCTATATGAGGCTTTGGAGTGCCCTTTTTATTGCTTTGAATACTGGTATTGGTGTCTTCATACATAGTGAATTGACTTTAACATTATTTAGTGTACTTAATGCCCTTGAGATACAGATACACTCAGCTATGTTCTCAATATATATGTGTATGTCAGGGTGCAATATTTCTAACACTGCTTGTTAAAGATGTTCTTTCTTGTTTTATATTCATCAGTATTTTCAAAAAAATCTGTTAACTGTAGATGTGAGACATTATTTCTGCACCCTTTATTTTGTTCTGATGGTTTATGTATCTGACATATGTATCACACCCTCAGAAACAAAACCTCTGTCTCTAGTCTGTATTTAATGAAAGGTGTCTAACAGTAATCATGCTGAAAAATGCATGGTTTTGCTCTGTGCCACAGTGATACTTGGAGGTCAGATAATGAATCATTTTGTTTTGTTGCTACTTTTTCTTGGAACACTTTAGTTTCTGATTGATGTATTTGCATGCAAGAAGTTCACTTAAGTTGAACAAAACTGCCTACTATGTAGTCAGAAATAATGGTGATGTGTTAAAATTATACCTTTTGTGTACTTTCCTCAAGAAAAAGTGAGTATTAGTGTGTTAGAGTCTGAAAGTTTCCTTGTAATGCATGATGACCTTGTCAAGTTATTGACAAAAGGCATCAGGTGAGTACATTGTGCATGGGTCATCAAGCTTTATTCTTGTCAAAAACATGATCCACTTCTGTGTCTACCTTTCATTTCTCAGTAAAAGGCTGTCTGAAGATGTAGCACGAGGAAAAGAATAAAATGTAAAAGAAAAACAATAAATAAAAAAGAAAGCAAAGAATACCTTCTGTTTGCTACTACTCTGTTGCTTAACTAAGTCTTACTGTCATTACTAACATCTAAATTTTCATATTTGCTACAGATAATACATTTAAGCTTCTGCAACAATGAGTTTAAATTTATCATCTCTTTTTTGATTATGTTTTATATGTGACATTTTTCTTCATATCAACTCTAAATGACATAAACACATACTAGAAGTTCCAGCATCAGTAGCTAGACATTCTATTATCTCTAACTATTTTACAGAGGTTAATTATGCATTAATTAAAATTTTTAACTCGCTCTTAACTGCCAACTTCAATATCAACATGTTTCACAGCACAGCTAAAAAGTATTTGTCTCTGCTGTCTTCTATGATCACCAAAAACAAATAGTATTTGCCCTGGGAATATTCTATGGTGTCCTTATAATTTGCTGCCCTGAGTGATGCTTCTATCCTATAATCAAGTTTTTTTTATGATTCCAGCACTACGATCACGAAATAGACCTCAGATGTGAGGATTAGAGCTTGCTGACTTGAATATTCTTTTTGGATTCTCAGCCCCGTCAGAATACTAAGGCCATGATTATCACATTAATTATTTGTATGCTTCTTTCTAGCTGGCAACACTCAAAGGCACTACAAAATGTCCTTTCTGCTGGGAACTGGCTGCTTGCTGTCGAAATGGGCAAGTTCATGAAACCCGGGAAAGTGGTGCTGGTCCTGGCTGGACGCTACTCTGGACACAAAGCCGTCATCGTGAAGAACATTGATGATGGCACCTCAGACCGCCCTTACAGCCATGCCCTGGTGGCTGGAATTGACCACTGTCCCCGAAAAGTGACGGCTGCCATGGGCAAGAAGAAAATCGCCAAGCAATCAAAGATCTTTTGTGAAAGTTTATAACTACAATCACCTTATGCCCACAAGGTACTCTGTGGACATCCCCTTGGACAAAACTGTTGTCAATAAGGATGTCTTTAGAGACCCAGCCCTGAAACGCATGGCGAGGCGGGAAGCCAAGGTCAAGTTTGAGGAACGATATAAAAAAAGGAAGAACAAATGGTTTTTCCAGAAGCTTTGCTTTTAGGTATTTTTTTGTTTCCATCATTAAATGTTTAAAAAACAAAAACAAACAAACAAAAAAAAGGAACTACAAAATGTGCTTAGGTCATTTTTGTGTCTGCATTACAGCAAAGCTTCTCATTCTTGATCAACCCTGCTTCCTTACTTTCGAGAATGTTCTCTGATAAGCTTCTTGCAAACCTATTTGACCTGTGTTACTTCTGGAAAGCTAATTTACAAGAAAACACATGGTGTAGCAATCCTAATGTCTAGCACATTATATTTCAAACTAAATCAATCAAAAGAGATGAAGAATGTCATTTCATATTCATCACAGGAAAAATCCATCATGATGAAGTCTAAACTCTGACATCTATGCACCAAATACAAAGCAACACACATTCATAAAAGAAGCATTAGTAAAACTCGAATCACACATAAAACCTCACATATACAGGGAGACTTCAACACCCCACTCTCAGAACTAGACAGAACCACCAGACAGAAAATTAACAAAGAACCAAAGGAGCTAGCAGAAGTTATGACCCAAATAGGTTTAACAGACATTTATAGAACATCCCATCCAAATACGCAGGAAGCTTCCTTCTTCTCGGTGCCACATGGAACCCTCTCTAAAATTGACCACATACTCAGCACCAGCAAACTTCAACAGATACAAAAAAATTTGAATACCCCCTTGAAACTTATAGGGCCATGATGCTTTAAATTTAGAACTCAACAGTAACATATGTTGCAGAAAACCTACAAATTCATGGAAATTGAAAAATGCACAATTGCACCATCACTGGGTCAAGGAAGAACTAAAAAAAGAAATTAAAGTCTTACTAGAATTCAGAATGAAGACACGACACACAAAAAACTATAGGTCATTTTGAAAGCAGGGTTAAGAAGGAAGTTCAAAGCACTAAGTATCCACATGAAGAAACTGGAGAATGCTCAAACTAGAGAATTAGCAGCATAACTGAAAGCTCTAGAACAACAAGAAGTAAACTCATCAAGGAGGAGTAGATGCCAGGAAATACTCAAATTGAGGGCTGAAATCAATAAAGTAGAAACCAGGAAAACATTTCAAAGAATCAATGAAACAAAGAGTTGGTTCTTCCAGAAAATCAACAAGATAGACAAATCTTTATGCCAACTAACCAAAAGGCAGAGACAGAGCATGCTAATTAACAAAATCAGAAATGAAAAGGGGAACATAAAAACAGACACTGAAGAAATCCAGAGAATCATCAGGTCATCCTTTAAAAACCTGTATTCCACAGAATTTGAAAATCTAAAGGAAATGGACACTTTTTGGATAGATATCACTTATCAAATTAAATCAACAGATAAGTAATTTAAACTGACCTATAAACCTTAATAAAATAGAAGCAATCTTCAAAATTCTTCCAACAACAAAAAAAAGAAAAATAACAGGGCCAGATGGTTTTAGTGCAAAATTCTAACAGAAATTCAAAGAGCTAATAGCATTATTCCTCAAAATGTTCCACACAATAGAAGCAGAAGGGGCATTGCCCAACTCTTTTTACAAGGCTACAATTACCTTAGTACTCAAGCCCCACAAATACACAACTAAGAAAGAGACCTAGAGACAAATATACCTCATGAACATTGATGCAAAAATACTCAATAAAATTCTGGCAAATCTATCCAGAAACACATCATAAAAGTCATCCACCATGATCAAGTAGGCTTCATCCCAGGGATGCAGGGATGGTTCAACATACAAAAAATTGTCAGTGTAATACACCATATAAACAATCTGAAAAAGAAAAACCACATGATCATCTCACTAGATGCTGAAAAATCCTTTGACAAAATCCAACACCCTATCATGATAAAGATCTTGGAGAGATCAGGAAAAACAGGAACATACCTAAACAAAATGAAAGCAACATACAGCAAACTGACAGCCAACATCAAACTAAATGGAAAGAAAGTCAGTGAGACACCTCCAAAATCAAGAACAAGACAATACTGTCCACTCTCTCCACATGTCTTAAATATGGTACTTGGATTTATAGCTAGAGCAATAACACAACAAAATGAGATCAAGGTGATACAAATTGGAAAGGAAGAAGCTAAACTTTCACTGTTTGCAGATGATATGACAGTTTACATAAGTGACCTAAAGAATTCTACCAGGGAACTCCTACAGCTGATAAACACCTTCAGAAAAGTGGCAGGATACAATATCAACTAAAGAAAGTTAGTAGCCCTACTATATACAGAATATAAGTGGACTGAGAAAAATATCAGAGAAACATCAACCTTTACCATAAACACAAACAATATTAAACATCTTGGAGCAACACTAACCAAACAAGTGAAAGAACTGTAAAACAAGAACTTTGGGGCTTTAAAGAAAGAAATTAAAGAAGATACCAGAAAATGGAAAGATCTCCCATGGTCTTTGATAGGTAGGATCAACATGGTAAATATGACAATCTTGCAAAGTAAATCTACAGATTCAATGCAATCCCCATAAAATCCAGCCACCGATCTTTATAGACCTAGAAAGAATAATAATCAACTTTATATGTAAAAACAAAAGATCCAGGATAGCGAAAACAACCCTGTGCAGTACAGGAACATGAGAAGGCATCACTATCCCTGACTTCAAGCTCTATTATAGAGCTAAATTCCTGAAATTAAGGAAGATAACAGAAAATGGAGAGATCCCCCATGCTCTTGAATAGGTAGGTTAAACATAGTAAACATGGAAATCTTGCCAAAAGCAATCTACAGATTCAATGCAACCCCATCAAAATACCAGCACAATCCTTGAAAGACTGTGACAGAAAATAATCAACAATATGTGGAAAAACAAAGACCCAGAATAGCCAAACAACCCTGTACAATAAATGAACTTCAGGACTTAAAACAGCTTGGTATCAGCACAAAAATAGACAGGCAGAACAATGGAACAGAATTGAAAACCCCGATATTAACCCACAAATCCAAGAACACTTGATTTTTGACAAAGAAGCTAAAACTATACAAAGGAAAAAAGAAAGCATCTTAAAGAAATAGTGCTGGCATAACTGAATGATATCAAGTAGAAGACTACACATAGACCCATGGCTATCTCCATGTACAAAACATAAGTCCAAATGGATCAAAGATACCAACATAAATACAGTCACACTGAACATCTTAGAAGAGAAAGTGGGAGGTACCCTTGAACCAATTGGTATAGGAGACTGCTTCCTGAACATAACACCAGTAACATAGACAGTGAGATTAAAAATTAATAAGTGAGATCTCCTGATACTGAGAAGCTTCTGTAAGGCAAAGGACACAGACAAAAAGGCAGCCCACAGAATGGGAAAAGAAATTCACTAACCCAACATCTAACAGAAAGCTGATCTCCAAAATTTACAGAGAACTCAAGAAACAAATCTCCAAAACACAAAGGATCCAATTAAAAATGGGCTAGAGAACTAAATAGAAAATTCTCAATAGAGGAGCTGAAAATGGGTGAGAGACACTTAGGAAAGTAGTCAACATCCTTAGCCATTAGGGAAATGCAAATCAAAACAACTGTGAGATACCATCCCACTCCTGTCAGAGTGGCTAAAATAAAAAACACCAATGACAGTTTATGCTGTAGAGGATGTGGAGATAGGGGAACACTTATCCATTGCTGTTCGGAGTGCAAACTTGAACAGACAATTTAGAAATCAGTATGGAGATTCCTCAGAAAAGTGGGGCTTAGTATACCACAATATCCTGCCATTCCACTCTTGGACATATACCCAAAGATGTGCATTCATACAACAAGGACATCTGTTCCACTATGTTCATAGCAGCAGTATTTGTATTAATCAGAACCTGGAAGCAACCTAGATGTCCTTCAACTGAAGAGTTGATAGAGAAAATGTGGTATATTTACACAGTGGAATACTACTCAGAGGATAAAAACAATGGAATCTTGAAATTTGCAGGCAAACTGATGACATTAGAAGAAATGGGGAGCAGGAAGGTAGAGTTGAGGGAAGAATAAGAGGATATCAGGATGAGAGATACCATAATAGAGGGAGTCATTATAGGTTTGAGGAGAGATCTGGGACTAGTGAGATTTCCAGAGATCTACAATGATGACAGCTACTGGCAATCTAAGCAATAGTGGAGAGCCTACCTTAAATGCCCTTCCCCATATTGAGATTGAGGACTACCACAATGCTGTCCTAGAGCCTTCATCCAGTGGATGATGGAAGCAGAGTCAGACCCCCACAGCTAAACTCTGAAATGAACTCCTGGAAACTAGTTACAGAGTGAGAGGAGTGATGAGCAAAGGGGTCAAGACTTGGTGAATGAAACCCATAGAAACAGCTGATCACAACAAGGGGAAGCTCATGGACCACAGATTGATAGCTGAGAGGCCAGAATGAGACTGATCCAGACCCCCTGAATGTGGGTGTCAATGAGGAAGCCTTAGCAATCCTTGGAGCCTCAGGTACTAGATCAGTTTTTATTCCTGGCCTTCAAATAGATTTTGGGAGCTCATTCCACATGGTATCCAAATGTTCTATGGGAGCCCATTCCACATGGAGGGATGTTCTCTCCTTTGGACATAAGAGGAAGGGCCTAGATACTGCCCCAGATGATATGACTGATTTTGGACATCCCCCATGAAACCCTTCATCCTCCCTGGAGAGTGGAGTGAGGATTGGGTGGGAGGTTAGATGAGGGTTAGTGTGGGAGATGGGAGGAGTAGAGGGAGAGGAAGCAAGCTTGTTTTTAATATAGATACAAAAATAAATAAAGAAAAGAAAAAAAGTGCTATAGTCTTGAAAACATCTTGCTACTGGCACAAAAACGGACAGGTAGACAAATGGAATTGAACTGAAACCCTGATAATAGTCCACATACCTAGTAACACCTAATTTTTTACAAAGAGGCTAGAATTATACAATGGCAAAAAGCATCTTCAACAAACGGTACTGGCATAACTGAATGCTGGCATGGAGAAGTTTGCAGATGGAACCATACCTATCGACATATACAAAACTTAAGTCCAAATGGATCAAAGGCCTTAACATAAATCCAGACACACTGAACCTCTTAGAAGAGAAAGTGGGAGGTACACTGAGAACAGCAATTAATAAATGGGCCCTTCTGAAACTGAGAAGCTTCTGTAAGGCAAAGGAAACAGTCAAGAAGAAAAAGCAGCCCACAATATGGGAAAATACCTTCACCAACCCCACATCTGACAGAGGGCTGATTTCCAAAATTTACAATGAACACAAGAAGCTAAAACTTAAACACCAAACAATCCAATTAAAATTTAGTGTAAAGAACTGTAAAGTGAATTCTCAATAGAGGAATCTAAAATAGCTGAAAGACCCTTAAGAATGTGCTCAACATCCTTAGACATAAGGGAAATGCAAATCAAAACAACTCTGAGATATCTTGCACCTGTCAGAATGGCTAAAATAAAAAAAACACCCAGGACAAATTATTGTGGAAAGAATATAGAGATAGTGGAATGCTTCTCCATTGCTGGTGGGAGTTCAAGCTTGTACAGTCACCTTGGAAATCAGTATGGTGGTTCCTCTGAAAAGTCAGAATCAATCAACCTCAAGATCAAGAAATTCCAATTCCACTCTTTAGCATATAGGCAACTAATGCACATTCATGCAAGAATGACATCTGTTAAACTATGTTCACAGCAGCATTATTTGTAATAACCAGAAACTGGAAGCAATGTAAATGCCCCTCTACTTAAGAATGAATAAAGAAAATGTGGTACATTTACACACTGGAGTATTACATAGCATCAAAAAACAATGGGGTCTTGACATTCACAGGCAAATGGATGGCCCTAGAATAAACCATCCTGAGTGATGTAACCAGATCACAAAAAGACAAACATAGTATGTCTTCACTCATCTGTGGATATTAAACTTAGATAAAAGGATTATCAGCCTACAAACCACATCTCCAGAGAATCTAGGAAACAAGGAGGACCATAAGAGTGACATACATGGTCCCCCAGGGAAGGGGAAAGGGACAAGATTTCCTGAACAAATTGGAAGCCTGGCAGAAGACATAAGGGACCAGGAAGATTGAATTGGGTTCAGAACGAGAAGGAGAGCAAAAAAATGATACCTTAATAGAGGGACCCATTATAGGTTTAAAGAAAAAGCTGGCGCTAGGGACATGTCCAAAGATATATAAGGATGACCCCAAAGAAGAATATAAGCAATAGTGAAGAGACTATCCTAAATGCCCTTCCCCTATAATGATATTTATGACGACCTTAACTGCCATTCTAAAGACTTTATTCAGTAGCTGATGGAAGCAGAAGCCCACAAATAAGCAATGAATTAAATTCCTGAGATGCAGTTGCAGAAAGAGAAGAGTGATGAGCAAAGGGACAAGACCAGGCTTAGGGAACCCAAATGAAACAGATGACCTGAACAACAGGATCTGGACCCCAGACTGACAGCAGAGAAACCAGCATAGGACAGAGCTAGTCCCCCTGAATGTGGGTGTCAGTTTGGAGACCTGGGCAGTCTATGGGGCCTCTGGTAGTGGAACAGTATTTATCCTTAGTCCAAGAATGAACATTGTAGGCCCATTCCCATAGAGGGTTACTCTCTCAGCCTAGACACACAAGGGATGACCTAGGCCCTGCCCCAAATGTTGTGACAACTTTGATGTTTCCCATGGAAGGCCTCACACTTTTTATGGCCCAGAAGAGGAATAGGCCATTAGTGGTTGGTAGGATGGGAGATAGAGGGAACTGGGATTGACATGTAAAATAAGATTGTTTCTAATTTAAGTTAAGAAAAGAAAACCCATGGAAATCTATATTACCATTATTACACTATTATAAGTATGTTTGGAAATGAGGTTTATTAAACACACACACACATGTTGGATTAACAAATGTGTGAGGAATTATTTAAAAGGATATGTAAAAAATTTTCCCGAAAACCTTTAAATCGTTTACATTTCACTTGCCTTTTTTCTACGCTCCCTATTTACCTCTCAACATTATCTACATGAATAAGATCTGAGTGAGATTCAGCATTCTTAATTCACCTGTAAGCTGCAGTAAGCTAAAATTTTAGAAGAGCTTCTTGCTTGTAGGTATATTAATGATAATTTCCCAGATGATAGAGAAAACTTGTTCATATAAATTAAATATATACCATAAATATATAATGAGATAAACAGACAGGTAATTTTGTTGTTTCATGTAGAAACAAAATTTACTTCATTGACATGGCTGTTCTGGGGTTGTTCTCTCCATTATATACATTATTCTTGATGTAAACTTGAAAGGTTTTCTTTTTTCAAATTATGAAATGTTATTTATTTGAACTAATTATCAAGTATTTCCAGACATAATAATAAAGAAATTAAATTGGATATTTCTCTATTGTTCTCTTTTAATTTATGTTTATGTGAACATTTACTTGTAAACAGCACTGAGTTCTTGCTTTCGGCTCTTTCATTTTGGGGATAAATATAAATAATAGCCATAGATCAATCCTAAAAATATTTTTTGTGGAACTGTTTGTTATATTGCTTTCTTGGAGTTGTGAGGTCACTTTACATTCAACTTAACAATGATCCTACTTTAATTATCCATATGCCTTTATTAACCTGCCATTTTGTTTTTCTCTGTTTTCCCCTACAACAATTACTCTCATTCATATCCAATGGCATTTCATTTGGAGATGGCTGTGATTTGTATCTCCTAGAGAAGCTTGATATTGTGTGCTTTTTCACATTTCTCTTTGCCATTTTGTGTAATTTTTAGAAATTCATTTACTCATGTGTTTTGATAATGTTTTCTTTTTAAATGGACTTGCCTATTGCTGTTGAAGTGTAGGAGTTTTTCTATATAATGTATGTATTATGCTTTTATCACATATTTTTTACAAATATTCTCATTCTATGGCTAGCCATTTCAGCTTTGTGTTACCCAACTGATGTACTTGCAGCTATTCATTATCAATTAGAAGCTGTTGTTATTAATAATGCATCATGGAATTTCTTATAAAAATAGCAAAAATTATTAACCACCAACTACACTACCTAAAGGAATTATAAAACTTCCCTCTGTATATTTGTGTCTCTATATATTGATCATGGAATTGCTTAGAGAATCTGAATATCAATGGCTGCAACTAAATAATGGGACTATGCCTTCATCTGCTAAAAGAAACAAGCAAGAAAAAATAACTAACAATGATGGTTTAGAGTATAAGGCTCAGTGTCACATGCCTTCTCTACCATACACAAAGCTCTGATTGACACCCAGTACAGCAGCAAACAATACCAACAACAGAATCATAGCACTTTGGTAAATGTTATGCACTGTTTTTGGTTTTTTCTCTTTTTTTTTTTTTGGTTTTATGAGACAGGGCTTCTCTGTATGGTTTTGGAGGCTGTCCGTCCTGCCCGGCCTCAAATTAACAGAGATCTGCCAGCCTCTGCCTCCCGAGTGCTGGGATTAAAGGCATACGCCACCACCGCTGTTAAACTTGATCCACAATGCTATTGTGAGACACGGTGTTTTTTTTATCAGTTACAATTCTGAAATGAGAAACCAAAGACCCAAGTGGGTATTTAGAGATTTCAATGCTAATAAAACTAATAATTAGCAGAACTGAGAGTCTGACTTAAATTTCTTTCCCAAATATCATATTATAACATTGTGTTAAGGTAATACCTGTTAAACTTAACATCTACCTGAGCAAACCAAGTCAGTTTTGTTTTCTGGAGTGTGAGGGAGAGAAGCAGAGACAGTGGAAATGAGCAAATAGAATGCAATGAGTTTGACCTAGAGTTGGAGAAACATGAATTAGATGAACAGAAAAGTTTTTGTTCCTCAGAGGAATCATCAGCAATTGTTTTTGACTAGACAAAGCTGACTCTGGCTTCCTACCTGACTTTGATCCCTTCCAGTAACTAAAACTACAAGTTTGTTAAACAAATTGGAAGAGGCTGCTGATAAAATGAGATAATATAAACACACACAGAGTCAATTTTTTAATACTCAATTTAGAAGTGAAATCTTATGCATCAATTAACAAAACAAGTTGGGTTCTTGAATATCTCTACTTGAAAGTTAAATCAGTCATAAAAGTGAAGACCATTAGTAATATGCATTATCATATTAAACTATAGTCATCCTATAATCATTTTATTTTTCTGTGGCTCTGACTCTTCCATATTATTATGTGGGTACTTGATGTGCTCTCATTAATATGAGTGGTGATTTTGCTAATGAAATATGAAGCAGAATTTCCTTATCTTTGCCATAATTTCATGGTTATAAGCCTAAGGCTAGATTTGGCTGATGAGAAGAGTAGTCTAATAATAAAGTACAGATAATGATAATTTTGGTTTTTAAGACAGTGTAAATATTCCAAATCATTGTCTTGTGCTGGAACTTCAGCACAGAATCTTCTTAATTGACTAAATTATATCTACCACACAGTGTAACTAATTAAAACAATGCAGTTAATCATGAATTGATTACCTTTAGGAAATATAAAACAAAGACAGTAAATTCAATTGTTAGAAGTATTTCCTCATACTTTCTTTTTGAAGCTAGTTTAAATTGGATTTAGGATTGTGTTATTAAATAAGTCACCCTTTATGGAGGTCTGGATGAAATGAGACCACAGAATACCAAACTTGAATTTGGGTATTCTAATCACATATCCCTGGGTCATTTGGGAAAATAAAGGATGAAAAAGTTGCTCCTTTCCTAATTCCTACCTTTTTCTGCTAGTACGTGAACATTTTCACAAGCAGTCTTGACCAGTTTGAAAAATCATACAACGTATTTAAGAATGAAAGGGCAGGAATTCTTGTACTGAGGTGACTCAGTAGGTGATGCCAAGCCTGAAGATCTGAGTTCTGTCTTGGAACTTAAGTAGTGGAAGGAGTGGATTTACTCACATAAGTTATCCTCTGACTTCATTATGTGTCCATGGCATTCAGGAATGCATGGGAATGTTCATGTACACGCATGCACTAAACTATAATCAAACACATTAAACATAATCAAAATGTGTAAAGAAAGAAATGGATGGCAAATAAGCTGGCTTTTATCAGTAGTCAAAATGATACTGAATATAGAATTTTGACTCAATAAAACTTTTCTATTAAGTAAAAGCACCATAATGCTTAAGAATAACAGAAAAATATTAACATGATGTGCATTGTGGATATTTAGAGAGATATGGTAATTGATTTTATGGATCATTTTAATTGCATTCTTTATGTTTATGCTTGTGAAGATACTTCTGGATACTATAATTTGTATAACTGTGATCAGTAAATGAGAGACTGGTGTTCAGTCAGTTCAGGGATCACCTGATTTATTTAGGGATGGTACACAATAAAATTAAAGGAGGGCAAATTCTTCCCTTTGATTGTTTCTTGCATAAACTGGGGCATTTCACCTAAATTCTTTTATCTCTAGATATGGATTTGCTCAGTTGTCTCCCTTGGTTCTCAGAATCTACATTGCAATATCATGCCATTTACTTTGCCAATTGTTTGTAACCAGGAACACAATATCATTGTTGAAATGGGTTAAGGGTATATTGAAGGTGAAGGAATATTGATCAAGTGGTAGAAACATTCAGTTCATACTACAGGATGAACAATATGCAGAGACTTTTTCATAATATGTGGGGAACATTACTAGCAAACAGCATGCCTGAAAATTACTAACAGCAGATACTGTATGTTCTTTATACTTAAGATTGGTTGACTAAGACAGAAAATAGGTTTATTAGCCTGCTTTCATTATTTTTTGTATATACTAATTGCAGAAACATCATATTCTCTAATGTAAATACATACTGTTTTGTCAACCATATCTTACCAAATTTAATAAAGATAAAATAAGAAAAATAATGGTGAAACCTAAGGTGGAAAATTATAAGGATTGCCAAAGAGAACAGAGTATCAGGGACAGGAAGTCAGAGACAATGAAGGTGACACTGTTTAAACACAAGGTGATCAGAGAATGAACAGACACTGGTGAATACAAGATAGAGCTAAAGCAGCAGCACAGAAGAATGAGCCAAAACAGAGAGTAAAAGTGGAGAGAAAGTGGAAGGTGATCTAGAATGCAAATCAGCAGGTGACAATAGCCTAGCAGATGTCTTTTTGAAGATTTCTTAGGGACATAAACAGTATATTCTTCCAAATTTGCCTCGTTTCATGATCAGCGCAGGCAGTACCCAGAAGGATAAGTCTAAGAGTGATAGAAGTGCTCAGGAATTTTAATGTATAAACAAAGGCCCCCACAACAGTATATAGTTAGTCATTGTGAATTGCATAGATAAAAACATTTGTTTAAGTGCCCCCAGAGCCACTTTGCAGCATGAGACTATGAAGATGGTAGAAATTATGCTGTTTATGAGAGTTGGATCACCATTGACTTCTGTTAGGTACAGTCATGTTGATGATATGGATGGTTAAAGGTAAGCTTGCTGAGAAAGGCTACCTTGGTCCTTCATTATGCTCTTTCAACTTAAAATGAGTTAGCATCTTAGACTCATACCGCCAGTTTTAAAAAGATTTATTTATTTATTTATTATGTAGACAGTGTTCTGGCTGTACATCAGAAGAGGGTAGCAGATCTCATTATAGATCGTTGTGAGCCAACATGTGGTTGTTGGGAATTTAAGTTATGACCTCTGGAAGAACAAGGAGCCAGAGCACTTAACCTCTGACCCATGTCTCCAGGCCCATGCTGCCATTTTTTAAGGAAAAATGTTTTGTAATATTGAAGGTGACAGGGTGTTTCTTCAAGTTAATATCCTCACTCTTGAGTGAGTAACTCTTCTATAGAAGAGGATATCATTTGACTTTTTGAAAATAGTTATTTATCAAATAGAGCCTGCAGCATGCCAATTCACGTCTAATTGATAAGTATTTCACCTTCTGAAATACGCCCTTGCCTTGTTCAACATTTGCCAGAGTGACATTACATCTCTGACAATGAAATGTTACATATAATAAAATGTCCTCTTCAGGGTCAGGCTTCACAAATCAGCACAGCATGTCTTTTCCATGATTCTTTAATTAAATTGTATTAATTTTGCTTGTGACAAATCCAGCACTTTGTCTTAATTATAGAGAATGGGTTATCTATTTCATATGGACAGGTTTCAATGATAGCTTTAAAGCCCTGTTTTCTATCACATCCAGATGCTCAGCTGTCAGAGGTTACCAAACAGATACTGGGAAAATGTTTGTTCTTCTGCATTCAGGATTTGAATCCTGGCCATTACCTTCTGGCTACATTTTAAACGAGGTTTACTTCTGGTCTGTAAAATCTCAGACTAGCCATTAGCTCTGTAGGAAGGTCCATTTCCCCACAGTGGATGTGTTGGCAGGTCATTTTAAAGTTTATTTAATGATAATAATTAAAACACAAAAATAAAACTCTAAGTAGAATCCTTATAAGATATTGTACAGAATTGTACAATGCATAATTGAAATTTTTTTCTTTTCATCAATTTTTAAATCTGTATCTTCAGAGAAGTGATGTTCTAAGATATAATTGTATATATATATACATATATACATATATATATATATAATTGTGTCATATCCTTATACATGAGGTCAAAATTATTCTCATTATGTGATGTTTGGAAAAATAAGGCTGTATTAATTCCTTTAATGTTCACTAATCAGATCTTCTGCAATGTTAATTTATATTATTTGCATAAATTACTTCAAATCTCAGCTTGAACTTTTGCTCCTCCTGTGATCTTAGGGAAATTGTGTTACCCTTTTTTTTGTACATCTCCTTATTTACTTCAAGTGAATATAGTTGCACTGGGAATGGACAAGTTATATTGAATTATTTAGGGCTATTCAGTATAACATAAGCATTCATATTATTAGATGTGGCATTATTAAATTTAGCATACTCCTAATAAAATAACTAATATTATTTTTTACTATAAGCAGAAACTTAAATATGATTTCTGTGAAGTCACCAATTTTTAAAACAGTGTTTCCAAATGTTGGTGACTATGTCAATGTTAAGTTGTTTGAACATACATAGTTGTCATATAAATGGAAACACATTTTCCTTGTATTATGTTGTATGTATGCTCCTACAACATAAGCATTGTTGCAATCATCTCTGTGTGCTTAGTCACATATCTGAGTCTAGCATGTAATATCATTTAATGAAATAAACTTCAAGATAACAAACAGAAATATCTTGCTATCCTTTCATAAACAGAGCTCAATGAATTGAGATAAAAGGCATTAAGTTCAAGCTCTAATTATAACATGACTCCAACAAACTATAACTGGTGAAAAATTTGCATTGCCTGGAGAATGTTCTACAGATGCGCATGTACATGCAGTAGAAGTGTAGAGTAACTGGCATTCAAGTATTAAAGCTAAAAACAGCTGTGACTACCTAGCCTAAGAGAGAAATAAAGTTGTGCCTGTTCCTATTCCCATAAGATCAGTGATTCATTCCTAAAGCTGCAACCCTTTAATACAGTTCTACTTGTTGTGGTGACCCCTGACCACAAATTATTTTCATTACAAATTATTAGCTAATATTACTACTATTATAAATCATTATGGAAATAAATATATTTTTCAATGGAATTTAGTGACCCCACAAAAGGGTCATTAGACATCAAATAGGTCACAAGTAACACATTGAGAACAACTGCCTTAAGAGTAACTGCAGAGAGCTATTAGAATCTCACCAGGTTTTATGAGCAAATTCTTCTCTTCCTTCCACTGAGGTGCATGTAATCCTGAGCCACACATATGTTACTTCTGAGTTGTTGGAGTACAGAGACTTTTGAAGGTAGTGTTCCATCAATGTGGTCATGGATGTGTCATTACCCACACCAGGGTTAGGCTTTTAAGTGATATGGCTATTTGGAGGTTTCACACAACTCCTGTAAGCCCAGTAAACATGTCACTTCACCAAATTAGACTTGGGTGAGATTGTTACTTCGATCTGTCATTGTTTCCTTCTCTGCAGTAAGTGCACATTTGTTTCTGTCTTCTGATTTGAGGAATATGAAGTAGTAATTTATAAAGTGAAGGATTGGCCCATTTTTTTTCCAGAAAATCCAAGGTCATGTTATAGTTCTTTAGTGAATCCTGTTTTGTGAAACACAAATACTTAAATTATATTAATTCAGTAGAACAGTTGGTAGATTAAAAACAGAAGCTGAGCCAGTCTCTACTAAACGTGTTATTTCTCAAAACTTTAAAATGTTCTGTACTTAGTTGATTCATAACTATTGAACTTCAGTTTATTAAAAACATTCACAAGTATATGGAAGTATGATTATGGATGGACACTAAACCATCAAAAGTCTTGAACAACTATGAATAGAATGGGTGGGATAAGGTTATAAGATGGTTAAAACCCATGTGTCTAAACAAAAGAACTTCTCTTGTTCTCTGAGTTCTAGTCAAAAAAATGAACATCCTATAATGAATGTTATTATACAATTTTAATTTCAATTTTAAACTTTGAAATTTCACATAAGTACACTCTATTTACAACATTTCTATTCCCTCATTCTGTTCTGCCTCTTCTCTTATTCCCCTAACATTCTATCTAAAATATGCAACTTCTATAGCTAATAGAGCATTAGGGATGAGCATTTATGTTTGAGATTTGAGAAGACTGTACCATGGAGAAAACTGAATCTACCTGCTTCAGCAGCCATTGAAAGTCTATGCCATATCATCTAGGGGAGGAACTTGTTAAATGTCCCCCACTCATGCTGACATGTCAACCAGTGTGATCTTGTATATGTATTTTACAGGCAGTCATATTGTCAAAATTTCATGAATATCAACAACCCTGACATGTCTAAAATTTGCAACATTTTTTACACACACTGAACAGATCAAGAAACATCTATTTGTAGAAAATTCAGTGTGGCTGAATTGAAGTTGAGGTCTTTGATCCATATGGACTTAAGTTTTGTGCATGGCGATAGACATAGATCTGTCTGCAGTCTTCTGCATGCCAGTATCTAGTTATGCCAGCATCATTTGTTGAAGATGGTATCTGTTTTCATTGTATGATTTTAGCTTCTTTGTCAAAAATCAGGTGTTCATAGCTGTGTGGGTTAATATCAGGGTGTTCAATTTGATTCCATTGGTATACCTGTCTATTTTTCTGCCAATACCAAACTGTTTTCAGGACTACAGCTCTATAGTAGAGCTTGAAACCAGGGCTGGTGATGCCTGCAGATGTTGCTTTGCTGAATAAGGTTGTTTTGGCTACCATGGGTCTTTCATTTTTCCATAAAAAGTCTGTGAAGAATAGTGCTGGGATTTTAATGGGGATTGCGTTAAATCTGTATATTGCTTTCTGTAAGAATGCCATTTTTACTCTGTTGATCCTACCTATCCAAGAGCATTGGAGATCTTCCCACCTTCTGGTATCTTCTTTAATTTCTATCGTTAAGGACTCAAAGTTCTTGCTATACAGGTCTTTCACTTGTTTGATTAGCTTTACCCCAAGGTATTTTATGTTGTTTGTGGCTATTGAAAAGTGCCAGATCTCTCTGATTTCTTTCTCATACCTTTTATCATCTGTATATAGTAGGGCTACTGATTTCTTGAGTTGATCATGTATCCGGACATTTTGCTGAAACTATTTATCAGCTGCAGGAGTTCCCTGGTAGCGTTTTTTGGGTCATGTTTGTAAACTATCATATCATCTGCAAACAGTGAAAGTTTGATCTCTTGTTTCCAATTTTTATCCCCTTGATTTCCTTTTATTGTCGTATTGCTCTACCTAAAATTTCAAGTACAATATTGAAGAAGTAGGGAGAGAGTGGACACCCTGTCTTGTTCCTGATCTTAGAGGAATTGCGTTGAGTTTCTGTCCATTTAGTTTGATGTTGGCTGTTGGTTTGCTCTATATGACTTTTATTATGTTGAGGTAAGTTCCTGTTATCCCAGATCTCTCATAGACCTTTATCATGAAAGGGTGTTGGATTTTTTTTTTTTTTGGTTTTTACGAGGCAGGGTTTCTCTGTATTGTTTTCGAGGCTGTCGGTCCAGCCCAGCCTCCAACTCACTGAGAAGATCTGCCTGCCTCTGCCTCACAAGTGCTGGGATTAAAGGCGTGCACCACCACTGCCTGGCTAAGGGTGTTGGATTTTGTGACAGGCTTTTTCTGAATCTAGTGAGAAGATCATGTGATTATTGTTTCTTGGCATGTTTATATGGTGGATTACATTGATGGATTTTCATATGCTGAAACAACCCTTCTTGCCTGGGATGAATCTTAATTAATCATGATGGATGAGTGTTCTGATGTGTTCTTGGATCTAATTTGCAAGTATTTTATTGAATATTTTTGCATCAATGTTCTTGAGAGATATTGATATGAAGATCTTTTTCTTAGTAGTGTCTTTGTGTGACTTGAGTATCAAGGGTATTGAAGCCTCTTAGAAAGAGTTTGGCAAAGACCCTTCTGCTTCTATTGCGAGGAACACTTTGAGAAGAATTGGAATAAGCTGTTCTTTGAATTTCTGGTAGAATTCTGCACTGAGGCCATCTGGACCTGGGCTTCTTTCGGTTGGGAGACTTTTGATGACTGCGTCTACTTCCAAAGTCTATTTAAATTGCTTATCTGTTCTTAAATTAATTTTGGCAAGTGACAGCTATCCAGAAAATTGTCTATTTCTTTTAGATTGTAAAATTGTGTGGAATACAGGTTTTCAAAATATGACCTGATGATTCTCTGGATTTCCTCAATGTCTGTTGTTATGTCCCCCTTTTTGTTTCTGATTTTGTTAATTTGCATGTTCATACCCTGTCATTTGGTAAGTTTGGATAAATGTTTGTCTATCTTGTTGATTTTCTCAAAGAACCAACACTTTGTTACATTGATTTTTTGGTATTGTTTTCCTAGTTTCTGCTTTATTGATTTCAGCCCTCAATTTGATTAGTTACTGGCATCTACTCCTCCTGGGTGAATTTGCTTCTCTGTGTTCTAGAGCTTTCAGTCGTGCTGTTTCTTCTTTAGTGTAACTATTCTTCAGTTTCTTCATGGGGGATGTTAGTGCTATGAACTTTCCTAATAACACTGCTTTCAAATTATCTCATAAATTTGGGTATGTTGTGTCTCCATTTTCATTGAATTCTAGGAAGTCTTTAATTTCTTTTTTTTTATTTCTTCTTTGACCAAGGAGTGGTGTAATTGTGCATTATTCAACTTCCATTTGTTTGTAGGGTTTCAGCAATTTGTGTTGTTGTTGAATTCTAATTTTAACGCATGGTGGTCTGATAAGATGCATGGAGGTATTCCATTTTTTTTTTGGTACCTCTTGAGATTTGATATGTTCCCAAGCATGTGGTCAATTTTTGAGAAGGTTCTATGTGGCAACGAGAAGAAGGTATATTCTTTTTTATTTGGGTGGAATGTTCTAAAGATGTCTGTTAATCCAAGTTGGGTCATAACTTTTATTACTTCCTTTGCTTCTTTGTTATGTTTCTGTCTGGTATTCCTCTCTGGTGGAGAGAGTGGGGTGTTGAAGTCTCCCACTATTCTTTGCTTAGTGTTTTTGTACTTTAATATCAGGGTAACCATATTCTCAAAACAGGATTTGGGCAATAGCTTCCTGTTTCTATTTCATTGAATAATTTGGGGGGCATTGATTATTACTCCCTCTTTATTTGAAAGTCTGGCATAACTCTACATTAAATCCTTGCAACCTTTCTGTTTTTTATTTTTTTGGTTGGGAGATTTTAGTCTCTGGAGACTCAAAAAGCCAGAAGGAGCTGGACAGAGGTGCTGCTGACTCTAAGAGATCAGAGATGCCAGCTGAGACTACTGTATCCAGAAAACATTCAATCATCATAGATAGAGAAAATAAGATAATACATGACAAAGGCAAATTTAAGCAAAATTAATTTATAAACACAGCCCTACAAAAGGTGCTAGAAGGATAATTTCAACCTAAGAAATTTACCTACAATCATGAAAACACAAACAGTATATAATCAGAAACTATCAAATGAAAAGAATGGAAAAGCACACATTTGCAACACACACAGACACATGTACATATCACAACCATCATCATCACCATCAACAACAAAAGAAAGAAAATAAATGGAAGAAGTAGAAATTTATCAATTTAAACTGAATACTTATCATGGTGAGTTGACCTTCCAATGATGACAAAACTTGTGTTTCAATAAGATTGATGGAAATCTCCAAACTTTATGGAATGGTGTATTTTCATTTGTATAATTGTAAAACATAATTTAAAAAGCTGTACCATAATAGAAAATCTGCAGACTAAAGAAATATATCTGTATTCCTCTTGCATTAATAAAATAAAATATACTGAGAGCAATGAGCTTTGTGGCAATATTCACACCCTACCTTTAGACACTAGACATTCAGTTCAGTCGCTGGATATAGTTTAAGAATAGAGACAGGTGTGGTTAGTGTTCATTAGTTCTTCCATTGTTTTGCAGCTAATTTTTCTTTATTCAATACTCAGATGACAGCAAGAATACTGCTTTGATAGGAAAATAGATCATGTTTAATAATATAAAATGCTTATTAAATTCCTTTGTCTATTATTAATTTTGTTCATAATTTTTAAACTAGTCTTACCCTACAGACAAATTTGTTTAACCATTTCCTTCTAAGTGTGATAAAAATTGGTGTCTGACAGATAAAATGTAAAATTCCCCATTTTAAATATTCATATATACATAATATGTATATATTTAAAATATAAGAGTTACATATCCTGGTTTCTTACATGCAAGCAGTAGATCACAAATAGTTTTGAGCTACACATACATTTTGCACAGGTTTTGGAAAAAAAATCCATGAAATTTTTTTTACAGTTTTAACAAATATACATAAATATAAGAACATAAATAACAGCAAAATATTAACGGCATTTGAGAAAATGTTGAAAACCCAGATGCACTGATACCTAAAGGTCTTATAATAATAGTAAAGTACAGCTCAGGGACGCTCATTCCACTCTTCTTTTAAATAAGTAAATACATCACATGAGACATGAGTTCTCTCTCCAAACAACTCAATTAGAGAAATGTACACATTTACAGCTCTATATCCCATGGAAGAAATTAAACTACTCTCCCATTTATAAACAATATATCTCTCCCCCATTGCCCCCAGTGTACACAGTTGTCACATCACTGAAACATAACAGGGTCACATAATCAATCATTCAAGTCTTTTCCTGAGAATGAAGTTTTCCCCAACTAACCCTCTGGTACACTTGCTAAAGAACAAAGATAGTATAGAGGAGCTTTCACGTGTGTCCTAATATAAGCTGTCCCACTGGAAAGAGGTTAAAAAGAAGGAAAACTCAGTATAACTAAAACAAAACAAAGCTACTTTCAAATCAAAATGTAGCCCTTTGTACATGTTCAAAATTTCTAAATATAATTTCTATATCAGTTATAAATATAAAGGCCTCCTGAGAACTGCCCAGGAAGCCTAACATTTTCATACTGAAAGGTGACACTCAAGTGTTACTCACTTCTGCCAGCTTATAAAGTGATGTACTTTTAAAGAAATAGAAAGCTTGTTGTTGTTGTTAAAAGTACAGTCTAAATTTTCCTGAGTTGGCCAGAAGTGGTAAAAAAAAGGCACTGATTTAATCAGCAGCTTCTTACAAGATACTCTGTGGTCTGCAGGGAACCCAGGAGCAGCTCTTTACACCTCCCTGTTAAACAGAAATGTTAATACTTGTGTGAATAATAAATAGAGAAGATAAATACTTAGGATGATTCTTGAAAATGCTATAACACCATTAAAACATGAGGGCTATTGTAAAACATACTACTATTGTTTCTTTAACATCATAAGAAAGGTGCAAGTTACTTCTCAATGTGAACTTTCTACTTTTGTGATCTCTACATGAAACAAACCACAAAGGCAGCTTAGAATAAGCACCTAGGAGAGAGAAAGATAGCAACAACAACAACAAAACCATCTGAAGATGTACACACATAATACAGGGTTAAAAAAATACACATAATTTGTCATCTAGCCACGTGTCAAGCCTATGTCCCATTGTGTCCACAAGGGTTCAGTGCTTCAAGGTCTCTAACACCAGGCAGGCAAGCCTGGTCACATACAAACCTGTCTGTGAATCAAACATTCCTCTCATCACTTGGCCTTATCACCTAGAGAAACGTCTCCACTCCAAACACCGTGTGCATTCCAGTTGTTCATAGTCTTGGGTGATTTCATCTCCACAACCCTCTCCACAGAAGCAGAGTCATGATTTTAAGCCTAGACAGGCAGGCCCATCATTAGCTGCTGTTCGCGTCTGACTCTCCATGCCCCACTAATCTGTTCCGACAGTCTTCCAACAGGAAGAGCACATCTTTTTCTGTTAAAAATCAGAAGAATTAAAAATCGGACCTTGATGCCTCTTCGGTCTGTGGATAGTCTTCCTCGGTTAAGGTTTGCACCCAGTCAGGTCCCCATTTAGACATGGTCATTTGTATGTTTTGGTGATGAGGGAGAGCCCCAATTAAAAGAGGCCAAACCAAAAGAGATTAAAAGGGAGCCATCTGGGTGCAAAGGGACGTTGGAACCTTGTGGCCATAATCCTGGGGAAAAGATTAAACCTGTTGAATCAACAGTTTCTGAAGTCTTGTCACAGCCCATCACAGAGACAGTGTGTGTGACACAAAATGAGTACCAGCTGAGTAAGCCCACTGATCCACCTCCTAAACCTGTTTTCCCTCCCAGCGCTCCTAAAAATGTTAATCTGATTGAAGTTTCTCGGTCAGATTTGAAGCACCCTTAAAAGTCTGATGTATCTGTTGAAAACTATGGTGGAGAGAGTGATAAAGAACAATGTGACGATAACCAGAAAGTATGCTGTGGATTCTTTTTAAAGGATGATCAACAGCCAATGAAACAAGCAGCCTTGTTGGAGAAACGGACGGGTAAGAAGGGAGAAAGAAACTCAGCTTCGCAAGCAGCAGCTGGAAGCAGAAATGGAGCATAAGCAAGATGAGACAAGGCATAAAACGGAGGAAGAATGTCAGAAGAAAGAAGATGAGCTAGCACGAAGGAATGTATTAGTCAGGAATACATGAGGTGAAAACAACTGAATCTAATGGATGCAGTAATCAAGCCTTGTCCTCAGGTGGCAAAACAAAAAACAGCAGCCAAAATCTATTTACTGAGATCATATTGAATCCCCCAAAACAGCAATCAAAGGGCCTCCAGTTTCTAGCCTCTCTTTGGCATCACTGAACTCAGGTGACAACAAGAGCGTTCACTCAGGCAAGAGAACACCAAGGTCAGAGTCTGTACTTCAAAAGTGGCTTCCGGAACAGAGCACACAGCACCAAAGCTCTACAAGAAACCAAGTGGGGAGGGGGGTAGAAGAGGGAGAAGAGGGAATCACAGGTTAGAAGACAGATCTGGCACCAGTGAGACCTCTAGTGATCTAAAAGGATGACACCAACTGGCAAGCTAAGCAATACTGGAGAGACCACCTCGAATGCCCATTCCTGATAATGAACTTGATGTCTATAACCATCCGGGAGCCTTCATCCAGTGACTGATGAAAGCAGAGGCAAACACCCACAGTTAAACACTGAACTGAACCCATGGAACCCAGTGACAGAGAGAGAGGAGCGATGATCAAATTGGCAAAGACTGGGCTGGCAAAACCAGCAGAGACAGATGATCTCAACAGGGGAGAGCTCTTGGACCCCAGACCAACAGCTGGGAGTCCAGCATGGTACTATCCAGATCCCCCGAGTGTGAGAGTCAGTGAGGAGGCCTGGTCAACCTATGGGGCCCTGGGTAGTGGATCAGTGTTTATCCCTGGCATACAAACTGACTTCATGTGCCCATAAAACAGAGGGAAGCTCTCTCAGCCTGGACTCTTAGGAGAGTGCCTGGCCCCTGCCCTGAGTGAAATGACAGACGATAGATATCCCTTATGTGGAAGGAAGTGACCATAGGGTGGTAGGCTGGGGGGGGGATGGTAGGGGGTTCAGGAGGAGGGGAGGGAGAGAGAACTGGGATTGACATGTAAAACAAGCTATTTAAAATTAAAGTAATAAAAAATTTTAAAAAAGGAAGAGGGGAGAGAAGGACATGATGGAGCAGAAAGGTTTATAATTGAGGTGCTGATATCTGGTTTTTCTCTGTGTTGGAAAATTGTTTCATGTTTTGTGTTTGCTTCCTCTCTGGATTTTAGGAGAGTGTGGTACCTATGTTCTCTTGTAGAAAATTTTCTGTGGACCTGATAACTGTGGCCACTGAGGATTACAGGTAAAATATTCTTTAGGTATTGGGAGCTGAAATTAGAAATGGGGATAGACTAGTTCACAGGAGGGAATAAAGCAGAGTGTTCCAAGAAAGATCTGCTTAATCATTCTCTTTAACATGAGGTGTGGGTAGAGTGTGAAGGGTTGCTATCCAAGAAAATCTACTGTAGAACTTGAAATGAAACTTTGGTATCAGATCTGGAGGACAAGAACCAGACGAAAAGATGTAAATAGCATCCCTGCTTCCCTGGCAGGAGTGGCCTGTGGTTTAGAAGGTAGGACCAGCTGGAGTTGGGGGCTGGAACAGAGAGATGAGTGGGTGGAGGGTGTTTGCCCAGGACATATCTAAGGAACCCAGAGATGATGTGGGCAGGAGGGAAATGAAGGTCGCAGCAGATGTTGTACTGCACAGCTAAAGATGAGACTAGGGGATTGGATTTGGAGGAGAAGATAGAGGTGAAAGCCTTGTCAGTTTATCTGTTTCCCTCAGTTGCTGTGTTCCCAAGGAATACATGCTGACATTGAAAGCTAGGATAATGAAATGAGCTGGGTGAAAGAAAGGGGGAGATACTCATGATCCATTGAGGATGGACCCAGAGAGGAAAGGAGAACCCCATCCCTTGTTCTGCTATGGAGCTGGGGAATGGACTTGGGGAGCTGGATGTGGGGGAGCACAGGAGAGGTGGAGATCTGCAACCAGCCTACCCTGACAGGGATGTCCTTTGGTGTGTGCTTGGGTTGGAGGCTGAGATAAATCAACTATTTGGGGTAAGGAAGTTAAGAGTGGAAAATTTGTGGGATAAACAATAAATGGTAACATGGGGCCAGGGATGGCTGCAAGAGATGCTCAGTTGCAGAGCTTGGGAAGACTGGGGTATTGGGTTTGGAGGAAGTGGAAGAGATGAAGACCTGCACTCAGCCTACCTACTTTCCTTTCAGGAGTGACTTGTGAACCAGCAAGTAGTGCCTTTTAGAGTAGGAGCCTGGAGTAAAGCAACACGTTGAGACAGGGATATAGGAGGGGAGTATCTGTGTATCTGTGAAATCAAAGAGAGGTGTGGGGACTGCTATGGAGGGTCTGTTGCAGAGCTGGGAATGAGACATGAGGGGTTGGATCTGGTGAAACAGAGTGAGAAGTGAAGCTCTACACTCTGCCTGTCTGGTTCTCTGGCAGGAGTCTTTTTAAAAAACTAAATTCCCAAATTCTTTTATTACCAAAATGATCATATGAAGCTAAGAACTGTATAGATATGGATGGAGAGAGAGGACTAGATTGGAAATTCTAAATGAACCCCAGTAAGTTGTGTCCTGAACCGATTCTATACTGGCTACACTTATGTTACTTGGAAATGGCTGTCTACTTGCCAAGATTAAATTGTAAAAACTAAACCAGGTTTTCAAAAACAAAAAGATACACCTCAGGCCATAATCTAGGGTACACGTAGAAATCCCACAAAATTATTTAGTGAATATTGTAATAACTGCTTGTGTTTTACAAGCAAAGCAATAGGATTAAAATGTAAGGAGGCTCTGTTTTCACAGGAAATTCTCACTTTGAGATGAGCACAGAAATATCTGTAGGAACAGCCTGCTGGAAAAATTCAGTTCATCTGTATCACAACAAACCCTATTTTTGAGCCAACACTCCATGTAAGAATACCATAATATACTAGAAGTTCATTTTGTATTCCAATGTTAATACATAAGGAAAAATAAAATACATATTTGTTTCAACTAAGTAAAATAAACTTCAAAGAACTTGTGATGGCTAGAATTGGTTTTTTTTTTTTTTTTTTGGTTTTTCGAGACAGGGTTTCTCTGTATTGTTTTGGAGGCTATCGGTCCAGCCTGGCCTCGAACTCACAGAGATCCGCCTGCCTCTGCCTCCTGAGTGCTGGGATTAAAGTCGTGCGCCACCACCGCCCAGCTTAGAATTGTTATTTTTAATAGACGGCTGTCTTCTCATTTGTTTATACTACAAGTTAAGAGTATGTGGATGTCATGAGGCACTTCATTTGGAACAGAAGGAAACAACAGGGCATTCCCCAAAATTTGCTGTAAAGCATCATTTTATTAACTTTGAATCTTTATATTGTACATTGAATATTGCTAATTGAAAGAAAATTTGAAGTTCCATATGCCTATTGGTCTTTTAAAGGCTAAATTGTGGGTATTCATATTATAGGTATCTTAATATTATTATCCTAAGTAGATATATTTTTCTATTTACTTATTTTTCTAAAAGTAACAAAATGCACTTATCAAAATGCTATTAAACTTCATATTCATCTCACAGAAAAACAACAGCAGTGACTGTGATGCCACCTGGGAAACACACAGGGTCTCCTATCTATCATGAACTCCTCACTGTGCACAGGAAGTTGAGTCCAGAAACATCTTAATGGACATTATTCCGTTTTGTATACAGACAACTTAAGATAATGAAATGGAAGTACATCTAAATGGTCCTGGCAACAGTCCTGGGTATTTGTATTTTCTTTAAAATTTAACTAAAACAGTGATGTTTGAACATGAAGGAGCTGTAAGGGAGGATCAATTTTCTTTGTAGTGATACCATTGTAGAGTTCTATATAGAGAGTATTTTGTGCTATATTATAGTATTTAGGCAGTCTATAGATTTATAATTTCATTAATGAAAACTGCTTCAAAATTCAGTTATCTTGCACAAATCTTAATAGCAAACTGAGCACTAAAATGAAAATTTATACAAATATTTTTGAAAGTTCAATGACATGCCAACAATTTATAATGTCTGTGTTCAATACATGAGCTTATGGTAATTCCTTCCAAATTACCAGAAATACAGGGCCAGTTTTAGAACAGGACATAAAAACTGTTTCAAATAAAGAGAAAGACAAAAGAAAACATTTATCTCTCCCCTTATAATCTTTTTTTTTTTTGGTTTTTACGAGACAGGGTTTCTCTGTATTGTTTTGGAAGCTGTCAGTCCAGCCTGGCCTCCCCTTATAATCTTTGGCAACACTATTGTGAAGGGGTGTCTGCTTAACCTGTACATCAGATAGGGAAAAGATTCAAATTGAGGAATAATTTGAATGGAAAAAATAAGAATGTTTGTTGTGTACATATGGTTTGTGTGTGTGTGTGTGTGTGTTAACATTAAATGAGTAAACGAGTTATACAGCAAAGATTAAAGACATCAATTGAACCACCACAAGACAAAAAATGAGAGGAATGAATTCTCCCTATGTAGGGCAGAAAAACAATGAGTCTCAGATTTACCCCAATCTTTAAAAGACTATTGAATTCTAGTCTCTAGAAAATATAGGCCAGTAAAAGTTAATCTGCAAGGGGATTTAAAACTTGCTGAGAGGTTTTAAATGGAGACTTTCCAGGCAGCGAGGGAACAGCAGGGCAGGAAGCAGCTGTCCACACATGCACCTGGCAATGCTGAAGTGATGAAATTTGCTGACTTTTCAAGGAGCAATGAGCCAAAGGAGTTGAACAGGGAGTAAAGAAGGGTATATGGGGGATTTTCATAGATGAAAGGAAATATTGCAATTATATTTTAATCTCAAAATATTTAAAAATTAGAAAAAGAGTTGTGAAATCCTTGATTAAACAGGAACAAAATACTGAAGAGTAGGATATTATTTTCCTTCAAAGACAAGCTACCCATATTTATGAATTAGAAGCTATAGAAACCAGACCACAAAACACAGAGCAACTCCACAGAACTCAATCATTAAAGTGTGCTCTCAAGAGACCACACTTGCTCTTTCCCTGACCATATTCTCTCTTATCCTGATCAACATCTGTGTTGAAAGTTATGTTAGATATTTGAGAAGTTACCTGTATCTGCTGACTTTGAAGATTACATGATGCAAATATGATAGTTGATCTTGACGAACTTGAACCTACTGAAAATGTCTAAGACTGAGCACAGAGGGAGAGGGGAGGAAGATGGGAGGAAGAGAAGGAGAGAAGAGGAGGGGCAGGAGAACATGATCCCCCATGGAAGGCCTCACCCTCCCTGGGAAGTGAGTGGGGGGACAGGGGAGCATTGGAGGGTGGGAGGGAAATGTAACAGAGATTGATATGTAAAATAAGATAGTTCCTATATAATAAAAATATTTAAAAAATTATAAAAAAGAAGATGTCTAGGACTGATATAGCATAGCATAATTTTGGTTGTATCTGGACCAACTTTGTAAATATGACTGATGTGTGGCACAGTAACCATGGGATGGAGAAACTGTTCACCCACATTTGAAAGATCTGAGAATCTAACTCAATACAAAGAAAAAGGCAAGAAGAAGGGAGCAAGCCCTTCCTACAAGCTCCACCCTTATGGAGTGAATGGGTCTGTAATGCAGTGATCTGTGAATGTCAGATTTTTCAGAATGGCAGAGTTTTCAGAAATTCAAGGAGAGGGCCAGGGTTAAGGGAGATTTATGTTTTTATGAGACTGGGAGTGCTAATGATTTCAGATTACATACTGAGCAATTGCTGCTGGTTCTCTGCCTTTCCACTACACAAACAGCCATTTTTTGTATGCAGCTCCTATTCTGTAATCCAATTATTTGGCTGCACTTTTATAAAAAAAAATATATATATGTATATATATATATATGTGTGTGTGTGTTTATACTCAAATCTATATGTATATATGTAATATATTCACATATAATAAATTCATTATAATATATATACCTTTGCATATGTGTGTGCTAGTTCTGTTACTCAAGTAATCCTGACTAATATACTACACTGGTATTTTGACATAATATAACAATGTATAACTTTTATGATTTAGAATACATAAAATAGAAATAAAGAAATAGCTACTCAAATTAAATGAGATAAAATATTAATAATGAATCAAATTGAAGAGTTTACACAGATGTTAGAGACATATGAATACATTCCAAAAACACTTTTTGAAAGATTGTTTGCCTCAAGAATTATTTACTAAGAGGAAACGATTATAGTGCCATGGATATAAAACCAATTAGAGTAACAATTTGAATACATATCAGCCTCATTTAAACTGATTATTACAGGAAAGTTATTTAAGTTAATTTTCTCTATTTTATTTTTCCCTGATCATTTAAAAATTTGAACTGATAGGGTTAAGCATTATTTCTAGCATGGAAATCTAAATCATGGTATAAAAATGTCTATACAGCTATTGTAAACTAGTATAGATCAGGTTGAAATACTGTATGGATTATATTAGTAATTATTTACATTTGTGTATAGTTAAAATGAAGAACATTCTTGGAAAGATGATGTATGACCATGGTAGAAATGATTTATTGTCCAGTATACAGTGTTGTAATGAAAATACCTCCAGTCCCTGGGGACTGCCTGGGAACTGCCACAGAGCCTCCCCTCCTGATCTTCTCTTCCATGAATGGGACCAGGGGGCTAAGTAAACCAGGCCCTGGATATGGGCCTATGTTGTTCCAGTGCCTGGGAACTGCCAGGGGACTGCTACAGAATCTCCCCTCCTGACAGGAATCTGTGGACCCCAGATTCATGGTCATCTCTTCCACCAATGGGACCAGGGCACCAGGTAAACCAGGCCCTGGATATGGGCCTATGTTGTTCCAGTGCCTGGGAACTGCCAGGGGACTGCTACAGAATCTCCCCTCCTGACAGGAATCTGTGGACCCCAGATTCATGGTCATCTCTTCCACCAATGGGACCAGGGCACCAGGTAAACCAGGCCCTGTGTCCTGGCCTACCTTCTAGTGCCTGGGGACTCCCTGGGGACTGCCAAAGAGCCTCCTGTCAGGAGCCTATGCACCCCAGGTTCTTAGTCTTCTTTTCTACCAACTGGACCAGTGCCTGCATACCTCCAGTGAAACTGCCCTCCCAGTGGGAGCCTATGTAACCAAGTTTCCTGGTTTTCTTCTGCACCCACAGGACCAGGCAATTCGGGGTCTGTTTCTGTGCCCATGATCCAGTGCCTGGAGACTGCCACTCAGTCTCCCATCCAGGTGGGAACCTATGCATGCCAGATTCCTGGTCTTCTTCTCCACCCATGGGAACAGGACTAGGACCAGGAAGAGGAGAACTACCAGAGTATTGTACTTGCTTACACCCATCAAAAGGGAACTCTGGTCCCCTAACACCAGGGTAGAAAGAGGCTCTTTCTGCACCCAATAGAAGAAGGGATGGGAAGGAGACAATACAAAAACACATTCAGCAGCAGAAAAACAAATGACACCACAAGATTCTAGAGACTCCATACCAGCAAGACTCCAACATTCCAATGCAAATGAAGCACAAGAGAATGAACTTAAAAAACTCTTCATGAAAATTACAGAGACCCTCAAAGAGGATATAGGAAAATCCCTCAAAGAAATGGAAGAAAAACAAACCAAAAAATTCAGGAAATGAAAGAAAAATCATACCAAAAAATATAAGAAATGGAAGAAAAAACAAATCAAAAAATTAAAAAAAAATGCAACACATGGACAAAAATACAAAGAAAACACTGAAAGAAACAGTTCAAATAGTGTAAGGGTGGAAAGGTGTAATAGAGAAAAAAAAACACAATCTGAAGGAAGGCTGGAAATAGAAAAGCTGGGAAAATGGTCAGGTACTACAGATGCAAGCATAACCAACTGAATATAAGAGATGGAAGAGAGAATCTCAGGTGTTTAAGATACACTAGGAGAAATTGATTCACTGACATAAGAAAATCTTAAATCCAAAAAATCCCTAATGCAAAATATCCAGGAAATGTGGGACACCATGAAAAGACCAAACCTAAGAATAATAGGTATAGAAGAAGGTGAAGAAAACTACCTCAAAGTGGCAGAAAACATATTCAACAAAATCATAGAAGAAAACTTTCCCATCCTAAAGAAAGACATGCCAATGAAGGTACAAGAAGCTTACACCAAATAGAATGGACCAAAAAAAGTCCCTTTGCAATGTAATAATCAAGACCCCAAATATACAGAATAAAAAAAGAATATTAAGAGCAGCTAAGGCAAAAGGCCAAGTATACATATAAAGGCAAACCTATCAGAATTACACCTGAATTCTCCATGGAAACTCTAAAAGCCAGAAAGTCCTAGATAGATGTTCTAGCAACATTAAGAGACCATGGATGCCAGCACAGACTACTATACACGGCAAAGCTCTCAAACACTATAGATGGACAAAACAAGATATCCCATGACAAAACTAGACTCACACAATACATATCCACTAACCCAGCCATACAGAAAGTTCTGGAACAAAAACTCCAACCCAAGGAAGTTAACTAAAACCAGAAAATCATACGCATTAGATAACCACACCTTACCAATAGCCACACATAAATCGACCAACAAGAACCATTCCAAATCAAAGAAGAATGTGCAATCAATGGTCATTAATAACCCTCAATATTAATGGTCTTAAATCACCCACAAAAAGATACAGGCTAACAGAATGGATTTGAAAACAGAACCCATTCTTCTGCTGTATACAAGCAACACACCTCAGTTTCAAAGACAGACATTATCTCAGAGTCAAAGATTTGGAAGAGATTTTCCAATGGACCGAAGAAGCAAACAGGGGTAGCAATCCTAATATATAACAAGTTAGATTTAAAAATAAAATCAATCAAAAGAGATGAAGGAGGTCATTACATACTCATCTCAGGTGAAATCCACCAAGATGAAGTTTGAATTCTGAACATCTATGCCCCAAATACAAAGGCATCCACATTCATAAAAGAAACATTATTAAAACTCAAGTCACATATAAAGCACCACACACTTATAGTGGGAGACTTCAACACCCCACTCTCACCACTAGACCTGAATATCAGACAGAAACTTAACAAAGAAACAACAGGGCTAATAGAACTTATGACCTAATTGGGATTAACAGACATCTATAGAACATCCAAATAATACAGGATATACTTCTCAGCACCCCATTGAACCTTCTCAACAATCCACCACATACTTAGCAACATATCAAACCTCAGTATGTACAAAAATATTGGAATAACTCCATGCATCTAATCAGACAACTATGTTAAAATTAGAATTTAACAACAACACAAATTACAGAAACCCTACAAACACATGGAAATTGAATAATGTGTAATTGCACCACTCCAGGATCAAAGAAGAAATGAAAAAGAAATTAAAGACTTCCTAGAATTCAATGAGAATGAAGACATCACATACCCAAATGTATGGGACACTTTGAAAGCAGTTCTACATGGGAAGTTCAAAAGCAAAAAGTGCCCCCATTAAAAAACTGGAGAATAGTTACACTAGAGAAGTAACAGCACAGCTGAAAGCTCTAGAACAAAAAGAGACAAACTTACCCAGGAGGAGTAGACGTCAGGGAAATAATCAAACTGAGGGCTGATAATAATATAGTAGAAATTAGGAAATCAACACAAAGAATTAATGCAACAAAGAGTTGGTTCTTTTAGAAAATCAACAAGATAGAAAAGCCCTATGGAAATAGAAGCATCATAAAAAAATCACCCTACCAAAAAAGGCCCAGGTGCAGATGGCCTCAGTGCAGAATTCTACCAGAAATTCAAAGAACAGCTTATACCAATTCTTCTCAAATCATTCCATGCATTAGAATCAGAGGTTCTTTGCCAAACTCTTTCTAAGAGGCTTCAATAACCTTGTTATCCAAGCCACACAAAGACACAACTAAGAAAGAGAACTTCAGACCAATATCCCTCATGAACATTGGTGCAAAAATACTCAATAAAATACTGGCAAATTGGATCCAAGAACACAACAAAAGAATCATTCATCACGATCAAGTAGGTTTCATCCCAGTGATGCAGGAATGACTCAACATACGAAAATCTATCAATGTAATCTAACATATAGCCAAGCTGAGAAACTAAAATCACATGAACTTTTCATTAGATGCAGAAAAAGCCTTCATGATAAAGGTCTTGGAGAGATCTTGGATAACAGGAACATACCTAAACATAATAAAAGCTATATACGGCAAACAAACAGCCCACATCAAACTAAATTGACAGAAAATCAACGAGATTCCACTAAATTAAGGAACAAGACAAGGATGTCCACTCTCTCCATACCTTTTCAATATTGTACTTGAAGTTCTAGGTAGAGCAATGAGACAACAAAAGTAAATCAAGGGGATACAAATTGGAAAGGAAGAGGTGAAACTTTCATTATTTGCAGATGATATGATAGTTCGCATAAGTTATCCAAAAACTCTACGAGGTAACTCCTACAGCTGATAAATACTTTCAGCAAAGTGGCAGGATACAAGATCAGCACAAGAAAATCAATATGCCTACTATATACAGATGATATTACGACTGAGAAAGAAATCAGAGAAATATTGTCCTTTACTATAGCCACAAACAACATAAAATACCTTGGGGTAATGTTAACCAAACAAGTGAAACATCTGTATTGCAAGAAGTTTGATATTTTAAAGAAAGAAATTAAAAATACATTAGAAAATGGAAAGATCTCCCATGGTAAGGTCAATGTAGTAAAAATGGCAATTCTCCCAAAAGCAATATACAGATTCAGTGGAATCCCAAATAAAATCCAAGCAGAATTCTCCACATACCTTGAAAGAATAATGATCAACTTTGCATGAAAAAAACAAAAGACCCAAGATAGCCAAAACAACCTTATCCAACAAAGCAAAAACTGGAGGCATCACCATCCCTGACTTCAATATCTATTATAGAGCTGTAGTCCTGAAATCAGGTTGGTATTGGCACAAAAATAGACAGGTAGACCAATGGAACTGATTGAACACCCTGATATTAACTCATACATTTATGACCATCTGATATTCAACAAAGAAGCTAAAAATATACAGTGGAAAAAGAAAAGCATCTTCAACAAATTGTGCTGCCATAACTGGATGCTGGCATGTAGAAGAATGTGGATAGATACAAGTGTATCACCACGCACAAAAGGTAGGTCCAAATGGATCAAAGACCTCAACATAAATCCATCGACACTGAACCTCTTGGAAGAGAAATTGGGTAGTACCCTTGAATGAATTGGCACAGGATACCACTTCCTGAACATAACACCAATAGCACAGACACTGAGGTCAACAATTATTACATGGGAACTCCTGAAACTGAGAAGCTTTTGTAAGTCAATGAGACAAAAAGTCATCCCACAGAATCGGAAAACATATTAACTAATCCCAAATCTGACAGAGGGCTGACCTCCAAAATTTAAAAAGAACTCAAGAAGCAAGTCTCCAAAACATCAAGGGATCCAATCAAAAATTAGGCTACAGAACTACATAGAGAATTCTCCATAGAGGACTATTCAGCAGAAGAAGAAAAAAAAAACAATGGAATCCTGAAATTTGTATGCAAATGGATGGTACTAGAGGAAACCATCCTGAGTGAGGTAACCCAGTTACAAAAAGCAAACATGGTATGTACTCTCTCATATATATATTTTAGGCATAGATCTGGGGAGTGCTAGTCTACAATCCCAACGTCAGAGAGTCTGCTAAACATTACCTTTTTCCAATGGCTAATGGAAACAGATGCAGACCCTGCAGCTAAACAGTGAGCTAAACTCAAGGAACCCAGTGACAGAGATGGAAGACTGATGAACAAAGGGTTAAGTTAAGACTGGGCTGGTTTAATCCCCAGAAAGAGCTGACCTGACAAGGGGTAGATGTTGAGTCCCAGACTGATGGCTGGGCATCCAGCATGGGACTATTCCAGTCCCCCTGAATGTGGGTGTCAGTGAGGAGGCCTAGGCAATCTATGGGGCCTTGGGTAGCAGATCAGTATTTCTCCCTGGCATACAAATTGACTTTGTATGCCCATCCCACAATGAGATATACACTCTTACCCTGGTTTCTTTGGGGGGGAGTTTGGGCCCTGCTCTGGATGAAATGTCAGACTATGGACACCCCCAAGGAGGGCCTCACCCTCCTTGGAGTAAGGAGGGGATATTGGGAGGTTGGTTTGAGTGCATGGGAGGAGGGGAGGGAAAAGGAGAGGGGCCAGGGATTGACATGTGAAACAACCTTTTTTCTAATTTAAATTTAAATTTGAAATAAAAATTTCAAAAAGCAAAAAATTCAAAAAATAAAATATAACTGAAGGATGAAGAAAAGTGTCAACCCTACAAAACACATGCTGCCCACGCAAATGACTTGAGTTTGATTCTTAACACCTATATCTGGTGAATCACAATCACCTCTAGCTTCATATCTAGGCGTCTCTGGCCTCAATGGGACCTGCATACATATGTGTGGGCACAATGCATGGGTTCACACACACACAAATAAATATAAACAAAATAAATCTTTATAAAAAAGTAAACTACACCAAGAATATGCTTGCCGTGTTCAGAGATCATTGTATGGTATTATAACAGGTTACTAGGGATCACAATTTAGCTGTCACCTGTCCTATTGATGTTAAAATGTAATTCTTTTGGATATTTAAGAAGACACTTTTTCCTTTCTTTCTTCTTTCTTTCTTTCTTTCTTTCTTTCTCCCTTTCTATATTTTGAGTGAGGCTTTGTCTGTGTAGCTGTGGCTGTCCTAGAACTCACATTGTACAACTTTCTGATCTCAAACTCAGTGATCCACCTACCTCTGCTGGAATAAAAGGCATATGCACCACCACCGAATAGCTAAGAAGATACTATTCTATTGCAAAACTGATTTTGAACCCCTTTTTACTTATTGTCTTTGCTAAGACATATTTTTAAATTTATCCATCATCTGCTCCTAAAACATGCACACATGTACACTGACATAGCTATATTAATATATAAATGTAGACGCATGTAGGGAGCAGATGAAGTCCTGAGTGAATATTTATTGTTGACATGAGCACTGGCATAACAAGGACTGCACTACCTCAGACGCATGGAAACGGCAAAACCTTTCCTGGATCACACCAGGAAGAGTGCTAAAACTTATCTGATATAAGCATTGGTATTAATGAATCATTGACCTTAAGCTAAAAACAGGGTGTGTATTCATATATCATCAACCATAGGACTGCAACACAAGACTGCTCCATTTACAAAGACCTCCTTCTAAGATAAGCTAACCTGCCTCTGCCTTTGGTTTTGCAACATATGATAAATGTGCTGAGTTTCCAGGTTGCTGTTAGTGGATCTCTATCAGATCACACAGCCCACTCCATCCCGGATATTTTGTACATATGTCTTATGCTTCTTCATTTCCTCATTACTCTAGCCAAGTCAACTCAATGCCTTGAAGATCACATACTTACACAATCACAAGAAAACCACACACACACACACACACACACAGACACACACACACAGACACACACACACAGACACACACACACACAAAGAGAGAGAGAATGCAATAATTTATAACAATGCCCAATGTAATTGAAAGATACTTTAATGATCAGATATTAAAAAGTAATCCAAAGAATTAGTGTTTATGAGTATGCACTTATATAAACTACCAAGTGCAGAATTAAGTCACGGAGAAGACTATGCATTGAGCAGAAATTCACCCACAGAATAATGCGAATTTTTTCTGAAGGCAAAGAGTTCTGAAGGAGAGGGTTCCTTTTGAGTTTTTAGTGTCTTCTGTACATAGTATCTTTCAATGTATATAATAGGTTTCAGTATCATCTTTGTCAACTGCATTTCTTCATAAATCATGTGTATTGAAGTCATGTTCAGAGATAGACTTATCTATGTGTTGTTTATTTGAATAACCTCATACTGACCAGCCACACCACCTTTGTCTGTTTCTAGGTGGAGGCTGTAAGAAAAAACCATTGGGACCCTCTACACACCTTTTCATGTCTCGGTTGATATGCTCCTTAGGTGCCTAGAACATCACTGAATATACAAATCCTTGAGACAGTTTTAAATTAATTTCTACCAAGGCAACATCCTTAATTGAGGATTTTTATTGATAACCCACGTAATTTTCCATTCCTTAAGCATCTGCTATGATACAGCCTAGGAATTCCTTATATTTGTTTAATGTAGGCCTCATGTCTTCATATAGATTTGAAAATACATGTGGGATGATGAATTACAGAGTTTTGCTTGTACATTGCTTTGTTTTGTTTATCTTTGTTTTACTGAGAGAGAACATCCAACATAACTCATCTCTTGAGGGCTTGTGTGCTTAATTTGAATTAATTAATAATTTTTGAGTAAATGAAACTACATAACTGGAATTTTATGAGAGATTGAGTGTATGCACTTAGCAAGCTTTATTAATATTAATATTCAATCTGTTGCTCTTTTGATGTTTCTAGAATATAGATTCTCACTCACAGATAGGAAAATGATATTTTTTCAAGTAAAAGCAAATAAAATAAGGTCTAGTTATTAGCATTACTTTTATATTTAAATTTAGAAAACCATGTTATCAAAAAGTTACAAATGCAGCATACTTCTGCCTCATTTGTTATAACCTTATTTTGGTGACTTTTCCTAAAAATACATACACCTTAGTCCTTCTTTAAGTGTTTGTGGAATTTTCTTAAAGCATTTTATTTCACAACACCAATTTCACAAACAATAAATAACTATGAATTGCCTTGGTTTCCTCGGTATAACCTATTTTGTTATACTCATTTGGCTTTAAATTGTATTTGTACATAAATTATTGACAGGCTAATTTCAGAATGGTGGATATTGACATTATAATACATATGTCATTAAAAAATAGATGCTTGTATTACCAGCATTACAATGTTCTCCAATAAATCAATACACCCAACTAGACTCATGGAGAAGGAAGTGATGAATAAGGCTGAACCTTTATACTGAATGGAAATTTTAGTGCAAGCTACTCTAGCAATTTCGATTTCCTGAATTTGTCAATGATAACAAAGACAGTAATATTAAATAACTAATTTTTAAGGAAAAAATTGTTTAGGCAATTGTACTAAGTAGATAATGAAGCTGCTTTCATAGATGTTGGTGAAATTTGTCTTACTGATTAGTCAATCAAACGAAGTGGATAGTACAGCCTCCCTTCCATTCTCCTGATAATTTTGACTCTGTACCGGTAAGTTCTGTATGTCACATTGATCAGAAAAAGGAATCTCAGTTGAGGAAATGCCTCCATGAGATCCAACTGAAAGACATGTTCTCATTTAGGGATCAGTGTGGGAATTTCCAGCCATTGAATGTCATGCAATTCCCAGGTGATACTGCTTTTGAAGGTATGTTGGGCTCATGGAGAGCAGCTGAGGTTTGACACTATGAAAGGCCAGGAAAGGCCAGTGGTGAAGGTGCAGCGTCAGTGGCAGTTGTATACCCAGACTGAAGTGGTTATGGAAAGATGATGAGCATCATGAAGAGTGCCTACTTGAGGCTATTGGTAAAAGTGAAGTCCTGCTGTAGCAGAAGACACCAACATTTGGGAGATGTCTGTACTATGGGATAATCACCAAAAATAGTATCAACAGTGTAGTGGTGTTAACCAAAGCCCAGAAGACAAGTTGTATGAGGTTAGAGCTGGAAAAATTGAGTCAAGCCCTTTCTTTACAGAGTCCAGAAAATTATGAGTGTTCCCACATAATTGGACAATTAGTTATTTATACTGTTAAAGTTTGATTTCACTTGATTCAGCTTGTGATGGAGTCCTTGTTCTTTCCTCTTGAAAAAGGTTTTGATTTTTGATTTTTAAAGGAGGCCATAGATGTACGACTTGAAATTTTAAAAGATATTAGACATTTTTAAAAAGTCTGAAATTTTAGTGTGTTTGGTTTGTAAAGAGTGTGGGACTTTTAAATTATTTGTGATTTTAGTGTGAGATCTTGGGGATAAATAAGAAAGTAAGGGATGTGGCTTAATAATGATGTGTTTGTATGTCAAGCTGACAAGGGGTTGTTTGTACTGCCTGGTATTACATGTCAACTTGACAAAAGCTAGAGTCATCAGAGGAAGGAATCTCACTTGAGGTAATGTCTCCATGAAATCCAGCTGTTAGGCATTTTCTAATTTAGTGATCTCTGGGGGAGGGCCCAGCCCATGGTGATTGTGGCCATCCCTAGAATTCTGGTCCTGGGTTCTATGCGAAGGGATGTAGAGGTCATGGAAAGGAGCCATGGAAAAAAACCCAATAAGCAGCTTCTCTCCATGACCTCTACATCAGCTCCTAAACCCAGGATCCTGCCCTGTTAGAGCTCCTATTCTGATATCCTTAAAACATGAAAAGCAATGTTGAAGTGTAAGTCAAATAAACCCTGGCCTCCCTAACTTGTTTTTTGATCATGGTGTTTTGTCACAGTAATAGTAAACCTGTTTAAGACAGACTGTTCCATTGAAATGCATTTCCCACTTTAAATGATTCAATATGCTAATCAATGGAAAATAATTGCATGGAAGTCATATCATAAAATTAAGTCAGAAATTTTTTAGGAACGTAAATGACAAGCAAAATAGACAGAAACTAAAAGAGTACATGGACAACCAGCAAGTGTTGAAACACATTTCTTCTATATATTTGCATATATATTGCCTAGCTTTAAATATGTGGGGTACTAAATATAACATGAGATACACTATCCCTCAGGACATCAATCTATAAACTTTAGGAAAAATTACGGTTCACATAAAGTGTGTTTTCAATTGTTTCATGGTTATAAGTTTGTTTAAATTTAATTAAATATAATTAAATTTAAAAAACATAAAACAAATAAATGATTCATTAATTCATATAACTATATTTAGATATCATTGTTTTCATTGTTATGTTCTACAAAGATCTAAAGTTTTCTTTTAAAATCATATAAGTGACACCAATTATAATTAATTAATATGTTTCTTACACTTTTAGTTATTCAGTTACAGGGTTATGAAATTATTGCAGGCAAGAGAATGTTGTCTGCTGCATAAATGGATTATGGTAGTGTTCACTTTCCTTTGCATCTTGAAATAATCAAATATCAAGTCAAACCCTCAGTCCCATCCATAAAGTATTTCTTTTTATTACGTATTGAGAATATACATTTCAACCTTACATGAGATGTATATTTGTTTATTATAGCATAATTTTTAAAAATGTACCCATAAAATCTATTATATTGAGATAATTTCAAAAAATAAAACTGATTTAAGAAGCAGAATTTACTTATGAGTTTTGAGGTCTTAATTTTAATTATTGAAAAACATTAATTTGAAAGGAATAATCTGTTAATAATACTATTACAGTTCCATGTTCTGATCACAAATTATGAAGGACAGAAATTCCCAGCAGGTATACAAAGAAAACATGCAAAATTGTGAGAGGAATTCAAATAGACACACAAGAACACATCTCTACTTTCTAGTAAGAACAGCGACTATCAAAAGGAGCAAAGATAGAAAGTGTTGATAGTCATTTAATGTAAACATCATGTGTGGGAAAAAGAAAGTCAATAATTAAATAATAATCCTCATGGAAAATAGTGTGGAGGTGTCTCAAAGATAATCAACTCCACTATTACCTCACAATCTTCCTACTAAATATATGCAATGAATATTAAATCAGATTTTCCATAAAATATTCAACTGTAAGATTCACTCACAACATTCTTCCTGACAGCCAGAGTATGAAATCAGCTTAATTTCTACAGACAAAGAGATAAAGATGATATGTGTATGCATGATGCAATATTTTTCAACTTTAAATATGAATACTGCTAATGAGATATGGATTGAACTGAACTATTAAATAAATAAACTCAGCATAAAATAGCAAATACTGAACACCCTTTCTTACAGGGGAAGCATATAAACATCAAAATAGCAGTATATTTATTTGAAGAAGTGCAAAACAATTTATTTGATTTATCCATTTCCAAATATACACATATCTCAAACTTTGTGTTATATACCACAAATATGCTCACTTTCAAGGTAGAAGAATAGAAGTATCTGAATATGTAAACATACCTCTTTAGTCTCAAGTTTTTAAATCTTGAAGTACATGTTTTATTATAAATACAATGAAGCAAATAGGGTAAATATATATCAACCTTTTTTAGTATAACTGTGTGGGAGAACAAAAGGTTTGGCATAATAGCACATACATAAAACTCATGAGAATTGACAATTTTTTCAATAGAAATTAGGTAATTGCAATCCTCCATCTCAATCTTTAAAGAGTTCCCACTTTAAGCAAATGGACATTGCCTATACTGAATTAATTAGTCATTATTCCTTGTTGTTTTCAAGTCATCAAACTCAGCAGGGATGCAGGGAAGTGAGAGTGATGATGACCTTCAGAAATCACAGACACGCTGTACTCAGCAATCACCACCACGCTAAATAACATCACTTCCAGGCTGCAGAAAGAGAACATTGTAAACTGCACATCAAGAAATTCACACACCATCCATTTTAAATGATTCATGATAAAATGTTGCCCATGTTGAAAACTAATTTTAACCTCTCACTTGTTCCACTTAAGATTATATTTCCAATTGGGATGTGGTCTCACATGACTTTAATCCCATCATTTGGGAGATAGAGTCAAGGGCATCCCGGTCTGCAGAGTAAGTCCCAGGACAGCCACGGCTACACAGAAAAACACTGTATTGAAAAACCAAAAAAAGCAGTTGGATCTCTGTGAGTTCGAGACCAGCCTGGACTACCAAGTGAGTTCCAGGACAGCCTCCAAAGCCACAGAGAAACCCTGTCTCGAAAAACCACAAAAAAAAAGAAAAACCAAAAAAATATATATTATCGATTCTAGGAAATCAAAACAAACTAAATAATGCTTCTATGCTTCTTGCATATTAATTGCTTACATATATTTTTATCAAAAATTGTTATGAATTTTATTCTTTCTTATTTCATATACTCTAAAATTTAGTAATTTGTTTAGAGTAGACAGTGATAATTTTGTATGTATACTTTCTTGGCTATCATCTTACATACTAATATTTATGTCACAACCATGTGTAAATATTGAAATATGTAGGCTATAATTTAGTACTTTACTTTGTAAATGTCAACAAAATGAGCATTAATATAATAATGTATTTTGAATCATTAAAAGTTTGAAGTGCAGGGCAGAAAGGTAGGAGAAAGAGGAGGGGAGATGGTTATAGGGAGGAGAACATGAGGGATCAGGAATGTCCAGCTGGGAGAAGAAGACAGGAGAGCAAGGAAAGAGATACTTTAATAGGGAGAACCATTATGGGCTTAAGGAGAAATCTGCTACTAGGGAAATTTCCAGTGATACACAAGGATGACCCCAACTAAGAATCCAAGCAATAGTGGAAAGGCTACCTTAAATACTGTAGTAATTCCCAAATGAAATTTTTCACGTTAATTATATATACTATCCTTTCATCTTATAATGATGTCTTGACTTCTTCCTTTCAATTTGTATTCCTTTGATTTCCTTCAGATGTCTTATTGCTCTAGCTAAGTCTTCTGTTCTATATTGCATAGATAAAGAGAAATGTTGACAAGCTAAACTTGTTTCTGAATTCCCTTTATGTTGATGTGGCTATGAGATAGCTATAAATTGTGTTTCTTATGTAGAGATATATCCCTGGTATCCTTAAATTTTCTCGGAATTTTACCATAAACATATGTTGGAGTTTATCAAAGGTCTGTTCTAAGTTCTAAGGAGACGATCTTTTTTTTCTTTCAGTTTTGTATATTATGGGTTAATTCTGATTTTCACATAATGAACCACCCTGCCATCTCTGGGATAAAGACTACTTGATCATAGTAGATGATATTTGTTATGTGTTCCTATATCCAGTTTGCACTTATTTTATTTAGAATTCGTGTATATATGTTTATAGGGGAAATTGGCCTGTAAATATCTGGATTTGATTTGTCTTTTTGTATTTTGAATATCCGAGTGACTGTGGTCTCATAAAATGAATTGCAAATAGTCCTTTTGTTTCTAAATTATGGAATAATTTGGGTTTGGGCATTAACTCTTCTTTGAATATCTGGTAAAATTCTGTGTGAACACTATCTGACCATGGCCATTATTTTTGGGGTGGGGTGACTTATACTGATTGCTTGCCATTTCATATTCCATAAGAGTTGTGTTAAAATTAGTTTTCTGTCCTTCAAGGCCCCACCCACAGCTCATGTTGAGGTGAGCTTGGGTCCCCCTGGGGCCAACCCACAACCACCTATCACCCACCGCCTCAATCTTCCGGGAACCTGCTTCTGGCATCCAGAGGACCTGCCCACACAGGAAAGGCATCAATCCTTCAGATGCAACCCTCCGGTGCCCTGAGCATCAGACCCCACCCTCCAGTGTCCCCAGCTTCAGCTTAAGGGAAGAAGGAGACCAGTATAGACAGAAACACCCCACCTGTACCCACTGGAAGAAGAGATAGGAAGAAGACAGAATAAGAGATCACTCAGCAATAGAAAGATCAACATGACTCCACCAGAATCTAGAGAGCCAATGTCAGCAAGACCTGAAAAGCACTACATAGATGAAGCAGAAGAGGCAGACCTTAAAAATTATTTTATGAAGATGATAGAGACCCTCAAAGAGGAAACGAGGAAATCCCTTAAAGAAATGGAAGAAGAAACAATCAAAAAATACATGAAATAGAGGAAAAGGGGAACCAAAAATTCAAGAAATAAACAAATCTCTCAAAGAATCTACATAGTACCAAGAAAAAACAACCAAAAAAATGAAGGAAACAACCCAAGTAGTTGAAGGATTGAAAGATGAAATATAAACAATAAAGGAAACACTGAGGGAGGGGATGCTGGAAATAGAAAAGCTGGTTAAACAATCACGAGTTACAGATGCAAGTATCACCATTAGAAATTGAGAGATAGAAGAGAGAATCTCAGGTGTTGAAGATGCATTAGAGGATATACAGACATTAACCAAAGAAAATCTCAAAACCAACAAATCAGCCAGGCGGTGGTGGCACATGCCTTTAATCCCAGCACTCGGGAGGCAGAGGCAGGCGGATCCCTGTGAGTTCGAGGCCAGGCTGGACCGACAGCTTCCAAAACAATACAGAGAAACCTTGTCTCGTAAAAACAAAAACAAACAAACAAACAAAAAACCAACAAATCCCTAACACAAAATATCCAGGTACACTGTGAAGAAGCCAAACCTGAAAAAAATAGATATGGAAGAAAGCGATGAAATACAGCTCAAAGGTACAGAAAACATAGTCAACAAAATCATAGAAGAAAACTTCCCTCACCTAAAGAAAGATATGCTTATGACAATACAAGAATGTTACCGAACCCCAAATAGGCTGGACCAGAAAAGGAAGGCATCTTGCCACACAATAATCAAAACATCAAACCTACAGAAAAGAGAAAATATTAAGATCAGCTAAAGAAAAAGGCCAAGTAACATACAAAGGCAGACCTATCCAAATTACACCAACTTCTCAATGGAAACTATGAAAGCCAGAAGATCATGGACAGATGTCGTACAAACGCTAAAGGAACAAGAATGACAGCCCAGACTACTATATCCAGCAAAGCTTTCAATTACCATAGGTGGAGAAACAAAATATTCCATGACAATGCCAGATTTAAACAATACATATCCATGAATCCAGCTCTACAGAAAGTACTGGAAGAACAACCTAGATCCAATGAAGGTAACTACACTCACAAAGACATAGGCAATAGATAATCCCACTTTACCAAACACCAAAAGAAAAAGGGAGGAGAACCTACACACAATAACTCCAATATCAATAAATTAAGCACAAACAAGAATCATCAAATAATAGTTATTACTATCTACTATCTCTCAATGTCAATGGTCTCAACTTGCCTATAAAAAGACTCAGACTTGCAGAACTGATACAAAGACAGAACCCATCCTTCTGATGCATGCAAGAAACACATCTCAACATCAAAGACAGACATTACCACAGAGTAAAAAGAATTTCCAATCAAATGGACCCAAGAAATGAGCGCTGTAGCAATCCTAATATCTAACAAATTATACTTCAGATTAAAATCAATTAAAAGAGATGAAGAAGGACATTTCTTACTCATCAAAGGAAATGTCCATCAAGATGAAGTCTCAATTTTGAATATCAATCCCCCAAATACAAAGGCACCCACATTCATGAAAGAAACATTACTAAAGCTCAAATTGCACATAAAATCTCACACACTAGTAGTAGGAGACTTCAACACTCCGCTCTCACCACTAGACAGGACCTCCAAACAGAAACTTCAAACAAACAAAAGAACTAGTAGAAGTTATGACCCAACTGGGTTTAACAGACATCTATAGAACATTGCACCCAAATACAAAGGGATATACCTTCTTTTCGGTGCCACATGGAAACTTCTCTAAAATTGACCACATAATAGGAAATATAGCAAATCTCCACAGATACAAAAAATTGGAATAACCCTCTGTATCTTATCAGACCACAATGCATTAAAATTAGAATTCAACAATAACACAAATTGGTGGAAACCTACAAACTCATGGTAATTGAACAATGCACAATTGTACCATCACTGGGTAAGGAAAGAAATAAAAAGAAAAATTAAAGCCTTCCTGGAATTAAATAAGAATGAAGATACAACATACCCAAATTTATGGGACAGTCTGAAAGCAGTGCTGAGAGGAAAGTTCATAGCACTAAGTGCCCACATGAAGGAATAGGAGAACAGTCACACTAGAGAATTAATAGCACAATTGAATTCTTGAGAACAAAAAGAATCAAACTCAACCAGAAGGAGCAGATGCCAGGAACTAATCAAATTGAGGGCTGAAATCAATAAGTAGAAACCCAGAAAACATTGCAAAAAGTCAATGAAACAAAGATTTGGTACTTTGAGGAAATCAACAAAATAGACAGACCTTTGTCCAAACTAACCAAAAGTCAGAGCGAAAGCATGCTAATTAACAAAATCACAAATGAAAAGGGAGACATATCAACGGGCACTTAGGATATCCAGAGAATCATCTGGGCATACTTTGAAAATCTGCACTCCACAAAAATTGAAAATTTAAAGAAAATGGACAATTTTCTGGATAGATATCACTTTCCAAAACTAAAGAACACATAAACAATCTAAACTGACATACAACCCTTAATGAAATAGAAGCATTCATCAAAGAAAGGCCTCCCAACCAAAAAAAAAGCTCAGGCCCAGATGGCTTCAGTGCAGAATTCTACCAGAAATTCAGAGAAGAGATAATTCCAATACTCTTCAAAGAATTCCACAAAATATAAGCAGGAGGCTCACTACCAAACTCTTTTTACAAGGCTACAATTACCTTGGTACCCAAGCCACACAAAGACACAACTAAGAAAGAGAACTATAGACTAATTGCCCTCATGTACATCAATGCAAAATTACTCAATAAAATACAAGCAAATCAGGTTCAAGAACACATCAGAAAAATCATCAACCATGATCAAGTAGGTTTCATCCCAGGAAGGCAGGGATGGTTCAACATTAGAAATTCCATCAATATAATCCACCATATAAACAAACTGCAAAAGAAAAACCACATGATCATCTCACTAGATGCTGAAAAGCCTTTGACAAAATTCAGCACTACTTCATGATAAAGGTCCTAGAGATATCAGGGATAACAGGAACATACCTGAATTTAATAAAAGCATTATACAGTAAACCAACAGCTAACATCAAACTAAATGGAGAGAAACTCAAAGCAATTCCTCTAAAATCAGGAACAAGACAAGGCTGTCCACTCTCTCCATATCTCTTCAATATTGTACTTGAAGTTCTAGCTAGAGCAATAAGACAACAAAAGGAGATCAAGGGGATACAAATGGGAAATGAAGAAGTCAAGCTTTCACTATTTTCAGATTATATGATAGTTCACATAAGTGACCCTAAAAACTCAGCATGGGAACTCCTAGAGGAGATAAATACCTTCAGCAAAGTGGCAGGATACAAGCTTAACTCAAAAAATCAGTGGACCTATTATATACAGAAGATAAAGTGGCTGAGAAAGAAATCAGAGAAACATCACCCTTTACAATAGCCATAAGCAGCACCAAATATCTGGGGGCAACGTTAACCAAAGAAGTGAAAGACCTGCATATCAAGAACTTTGAGTCTCTAAAGAAAGAAATCAAAGAGGATACCAGAAAATGGAAAGATCCCCCATGTTCTTGAATTGGTGGATCAACATAATAAAAATGTCAATCTTGCCAAAAGCAGTCTACAGATTCAATGCAATCCCTATCAATATTCCTTCACAATTCTTCACAGATAATGAAAGAAAAATAATCAACTTTATATGGAAAAACAAAAGACCCAGGATAGCCAAGACAACCCTATACAATAAAGGAACTTCACCATATCTGACTTCAAGCTCTATCACAGAGCTATAGTCCTGAAAACATGTTGGAATTGTCACAAAAATAGACAGGTAGACCAATGGAATCGAATTGAAAACCCTGATTTTAACACACACATCTTGATTTTGACAAAGAATTTAAAATTGTAAAATGGAAAAAAGAAAGCATCTTCAACAAATGGTGATGGCATAACTGGATATTGCTATGCAGAAGACTGCAGATAGTTGAATATCTATTGCTTGCACAAAACTTAAGTCCAAATAGATCAAAGATCTAAACATAAATCCAACCACACTGAAACTCTTAGAAGAGAAAGTGGGAGATACTCTCCAACGAATTGGTACAGGAGACTGCTTCCTAAACATAACACCAGTAGCACAGACACTGAGATCGACACTTAAGAAATGGGACCTTCTGAAACTAAAATGTTTCTGTAAGACAAAGGACACAGTCAACAAGGCAAAAAGGCAGTCCACAGAATGGGAAAAGATATTCAATACCCCCACTTCTGACAGAGGGCTGAATGCCAAAATTTACAAAGAACTCAAGAAGCAAGTCTCCAAAACACCAAAGGATCCAATTAAAAAGTGGGGTACACAACTAAATAGAGAATTATTAATAGGGTAGACTAAAATGGCCTAGAGACACTTGAGAAAGTGCTCAACATCCTTAGCCATCAGGGAAATGAAAATAAAAACAACTCTGAGATACTATCTTAATCCTGTCAGAATGGCTAAAATCAAAAACACCGAAGACAATTTATGCTGGAGAGGGTGGAGAGAGGGGGACACTTTGGAAATCATTATGGAGATTCCTCAGAAAAGTGGGAATTAGTCTACCACAAGATCCAGCAATTCCACTCTTAGTCATATATCCAAAAGAAGCAAATTCATACAACAAGGACATCTGTTCCACTATGTTCATAGCAGTATTATTTTTAACAGCCAGAATCTAGAAGCAACCTAGATGCCCCTCAACTGAAGAGTGGATAGAGAAAATGTGGTACATTTACCCAGTGGAGTACTACTCAGCAGAGAAAAACAATGGAATCTTGAAATTCGCAGGTAAATGGATGACACTAGAAGACACCATCCTGAGTGAGGTAACCCAGTTACAAAAAGACAAACATGGTATATACTCACTCATATATGGATTTTATACATGGATAAGGATAGTGCCAATATGCACTTTCACTGACAGTGATTGTGGGAAATAGGAAAGAACCTAAGAGAGATATGCATGGTACCCCAGAGAAGAGGAATGAGGCAAGATCTTCTGAACAGATGGGGAACACTGCTAGAGATGGGGAGGGGAGTGGGAGCTGGGAAGAAGAGAGGGTGAGAAGAGAAAGAGAGAGTGGGTCATGGGGCAACAAGAAGGTTGAGTTGGGGTGTAGAATAGGGGGAGAACAGGATGAGAAATACTATATCAGAGGGAGTCATAGGTTAGAAGAGAGATCTGACACCACTGAGACCTCTAGTGATCTAAAGTGATGACACCAACTGGCAAGCTAACCTATATTGTAGAGATCACCATAAATGCCCATTCCTGATAATTAACTTGAAGTCTACCCTATGTGCCATCCTGGAACCTTCATCTAGTTACTAACAGAAGCAGAGGCAAACACCCACAGTTAAACACTGAACTGAACCGATGGAACCCAGTGTCAGAGAGAGAGGAGCGATGATCAAATCGGCAAAGAATGGGCTGGCAAAACCAGAAGAGACAGGTGATCTGAACAAGGGGGAGCTCTTGGACCCCAGACTGACAGCTCGGAGGCCACCATGGGACTGATCCAGACTCCCTGAGTGTGAGACTCAGTGAGGAGGCCTGAGCAACCTATGGGACACTGGGCATTCGATCAATGTTTTTGCTGGCATACAAACGGACTTCGTGTGCCCATAACACAAAGAGGGATTCTCTCTCAGCCTGGAATCTTAGGGGAGTGTCTGGACCATGCCCTTAGCGAAATGACAGACTCTGGATAACCCCTATATGGAAGGAAGTGGGGATAGCACCGGAGGCTGCAGGGGATAGAAGGGGAGCTCAGGAGGGGGGGAGGGAGAGGGAGCTGGGATTGACATGTCAAGCAAGCTATTTAAAATTAAAGTAATAATTTTTTTAAATTTCAGTGCAGTGTAAGGGTGTGTAAGGGTGGACTGGAGGTGGGTGTTACCAAGAACACTGTTGACCTCATTGTTGACTTTTCGAACCAAAAGAGAATAAATTACACCAAAATGAAAAAAATACTTTTCTGATCTTGATTTGACTTACATCAGTGGTATGTATCATGAAAAAATTTTTCTATTAGATTTTCCATTTTGGTGGAATATGTGATTTAAACCAGGTCTAAGTGATTCTCTGGATTTCCTTGGTATGGGTTGTTATGGTACCTTTTTACTTCCAAATATGTTATTTTTTTCCTCTCCATACTTTTTATGCAGTTTGAATAAAGATTTCTCAAGGTTATTGATTTTCTCAAAGAACCAACTCTTTCTTTCTTTGATTATATGTATGACTTTTTTCTCTTTTACTGATTCAGCCTTGAGTTTCATTTTTCATGCCTTCTTTTGGGTATGATTTCTACTTTTTGTTCTAGGGCTTTCAGGTAACTGTTCAGATCTTAATGATTTTTTTGTGAGTAGACAGTTAAACACTATGAATTTGCCTCTTAGAACAAAATTGTGTGCTTTACATTGGATATATTATATATTCATTTTCATTCAATTTTAGAAAGTCTTTCATTTCTTCATTTCTCCTTTGATCTACTTTTTACTCTTTAGTGAGCTGTTCAATTTTCATGTTTATTTAAAACTTCCTGTTGTTTCTGCTTTAATCCATGGTGATCTAATAGAATGCAGAGTGTTATTTCAATTTTCTTGTATCTGTTTGCCCTTTCTTTGTGTTCCAACTATGTTGTCAGTTTTGGAGAAAGTTCCATGAGTTTCAGAGAAAACAGTACCTTATTTGTACTACAGTGCAGATTCTGTGAATACCACTTGGTGGTACATTTCACTTATAACATATGTTAGCTCCATCAGCTTTCTGTTTAGTTTTTGTTTAGAGGAACTCTCTATTGGCAAGAGTGGGGAATTGATGTCTCTCACCATCAATGTATAGGGTCACTATGTGATTTAAGGTATAGTTGTGTTTTTTGTTTGGTTGTTTGGTTGTTTGGTTGGTTTCTGTTGTTGTTTTACAAAGTTCTGGGCCTCTTATTTTTGGGGCATAGATGCTAATTCTGGATATTAATATCTGGTATTGTCTTTTTTTAATTGGGTATTTTGTTTTGCAGTTTGTGTTTTCCCTCTATTTTTCTTAGCCTGTCATGGTTGTGGTTTGCCTGATAGGAAGCTTCTGGGATAATGATAGGTGTGACTACTGGGGGTATCCCAGATAAAATGTATTTCTGGATATTGGGTGCTGACACTTGGGCTGGGAGTGTGGGTGAAGGTTTCCTCAGGAGGGACAAAAGAAGAGTTTTCTACCATGATCTGCTTAGTTAGTTCCCTGCAAATGGGAGCAGAAAGTGAAGGGAGATCACAGCAGAAGTTCTTTATGGAAAAGGGGATGATACTGTGTGATTAGATTTGAAAGATGAAGAGATTAATATCTGCATTTAGCCTTCCTGCTTCCCTTGCCCTTGTGGTCTGTGGCTTCCCAGGAAGGCCAGCTGGAATTAGGAGCTAAGTCAAGTCAAACAGTAGGGGGAAGGGAATATCTTTGTGCTTCACTGAAGATGGGTGCAGTAGTCAATGGGGACTACACCAGGGTTTCTGTTGCAGATCTGGTGTTAAGATTGGGTACTGAAATTGGAAGAACTCAGGGAGACTGGAATATCGAAAGTTAGTCTGCTCATTTCCGTGGTCAGAGTCAAATTTGTAGTAAACATTTAAATAGTTGATAAAATGTTATATAATTTGAACTTTAAAAATTAATTATGCTCAATGAATTTTGCTGCCATATGTTCTCTTCTTTCCTATGTAGAAATTTCAGTACCATTTACATAAATGCAGTCACTGATTTTGGATGTACTTAGGCTCAATCATTATTTCTAGGTCTTACTATTATCCTTTATCCTGGTTTAATAATTGCAAGATTTGGTCCAGGAAATAACCCAATGTTCTATGTTCTATACCTAGTTCAATTTCAGACAACTCTTTAAAGAAATTCAAATTATATATGATAAATGAGTGATGCTAAATAAATTGCATGATTATATTACTTAAGAAGGCAAAGTTATAGTATAATAATAAATTTTCTATTAATTGTGTTATCTCATACAATCTTTTGTAACTGATAGTTTGGTTGGTGGGTGACAAGTTCAATAGATATTAATAATAAAAATAATAATCCCATGCTATAGATCTTTTTGTGGCAGACATTTTAGTGCAGTAAGAAATAAATCATGAGGGGTTAGAGAGATAGTTCAGTGGTTAAAATGACTGGGCTGTTCTTCCAGAGGACCAGGGTTCAATTCTCACCACCCATGTATCAGCTCACAACTGTCTGTAACTCCAGTTCCAGGAGATCTCATACTTATTCTAGAATTTAATAAAAACCATAGTTCCTACATCTTTGGTCATTTGTAGGATACCTGTTTTCCCTGGTTTTCAACATTGTGATTACAAAAAAATTGGGTTATGAACTTTCATAGGTTCATTAAAATACAAGTCTAAATGTGTATAGTGAACTCTTTGAACAATGTCAAGTATACAAACATATATCATCATTTACATAATGTTGCCATAAAATTATGGAATTGAGAGAGTACTATTCTCTAATCAATGAGGAATAAATTATACTAAAACAACTTGAATATGAAAGTTAATAAATGGAACACTTAGCAAAGTCATGTAGAACTTTATAAAAAACAACCAGCTCCTATGGACAAGGTATTTATCACTAAGGGTGTGCACTTGTTGAGAAATTATGGTTTGTACACTGAAATCATATATTGTGTAAAATTTTACAGAGTAAATCATTATGGGGTCTGCATGACTTCCACAATAGGCCTACCTTGGCCAGAACTAAAAGGCGCAGATGGTGATGATGCTAACCGTCAAACTCATCTTCAGATATGTGCAAAATCATTCTGGCACTGAAGTGCTGCTGTATGAGCTAGAGACTATGCAGATAGTTGTGTTGACTTTGATGAGTACATGAGCCCCATATTAGTTGAAACTGAAGAGATTCATTCTAAAACAGTCAGCAAAACAACTGGAGAGGGTCATGCTAAAAGGCAATAATATTGCTGTGCTCAAATTTCCAGCTAAAAACGGTGAAGGACAGGGGAAGTTAAGAAACTCACTGTATTTAAAAGTGGTTTCTGGTGGGAAGAGTCTGAAACATTTATTCTTATTGTTTTGGTGGTTGTTATGTTATTGTCAGGTGACAACAAATACACTTAGATTGGTTTTATTACAAAAAATAATGACTCAAATAAGTAAAACTCTGGCAAAAAATTGTGAGAGAGATTGCAATTCTTAATTTTGTATTGCCAGATATAAAGAGACTTTTAGACTGAAAAGAGACTCTTATCTGAGAACATAAAATCAGAAAAATATCTACTCATAAATTAAGAAGAAAGCATAAAGCAAACAATGTGAAAATGCAGCTGTTATGATTAATATTAGTTGCTGGTAGGATGTAGAAATACCCATTAGAAATGCCTTTGGCAGGCCTGAGGCAGTTAAGCTAATCTTGGCTTGTTTAATGAAACTGGTTGACACTATTTCCTAACCTTTTTGTCTTTTAAGCTGCAAACAAAAGTATGAAAGTATCAGAGCACAGACATTCATCTCTTTTCCCTTCCTCTTTATAGTTACAATGTGAGCAGCTGAATCAAACTCAATGACGGTAAGACTTCTCCCACCATGATGGACTATATTCTATTTCTAGTATCTCACAGAAGTTATAAGCACTTAATATAAATGTTAGTCCACCAGAAAATTCTGACAATTTAGGCAGTTGGTGAAAAAAAATAATGCAGCCAATGGAGAGATACAAAACCATTGAAAATCATAAAACTGAACATTTCCTTATAAAGACCATAAGTTACTAATGATAAAACAAGAAAGTCAATGCTACCAGTTTTCTTTTATTTATTTACTTAATTAATTAATTAACTATTTTGGGAGGGAGTTTCAAGACAAGGCTTCTCTGTGTGGCCCTGGCTTTCCTAGGACTCTCTTCCTGTCTGTAGACCAGGATACCCAAGAACTGAGAGATCACCTGCATCTACCATGAAATTAAAGGTGTGTGCCACCTTTAATGCTTTGCTCTGCTAGATTCCGTTTAGGATAGAAATTTGATCAATGGTATCTGGTGCAAAATATTTCAGCTTCCATTCATACTTGAGTCTGTAGATGTAGGTGCCTAGGAGATTTACCTCTTACACATTAGTATGACTGTGGGTGTTGTCATAGTTCAGTTATATTGTACCATATGCATATCTTCTCTATCATTTGTAGGATACACAATCTTTAAGGAGACTTTCTAGCTCAGTGACTCTTACAATCTTTGCACCTTCTCTCAAGGGAAGCTCTAAGCCATACACGTGGAAGTTGTATAGTGTGTCTACTGGGGATAGTGTCTCATGATCATTTATTCCCTGCCTGCTGAGCAATTTTAGCTTTCGGTAATGATAAAAGCTACACTAGTGTATAGGTATAAAGATAAGTGATTCTAATGAAATTAGAAATATACTTTCTTTTCAGAAAGTAATAATAGTAGATTTTACTCTGAGATCCAAGACCTCATGAGTTCTGATAATTGTCCATATTTCCAAACCCAGGAACAAATTCCCACGTGTTGAAAATTTGTTAAGTCTAATTGGACAGTTATTGTCTATTGCTAAAACATAAGTACAGTGATTATGCCATCAGGAATGTCGTGGATGCTGGTTACTGTGGTAGTTCATAGTTTTTACAGTTGAGTAGGAAAATTGATTGATTTCTACCTTAGGCAGATTGCATACCAAGTTCAAGTACTATGAAAGCTGGCTTTCAGGGACTAGGTAATCCAGTAAGATACAGCTTGAATCTTCCAAGTCTGATGTCCAAAGTGCATGGTGACCTCAGCAATAGGAACAAAACTTCAATTCATTGGTAGCAAACAAGGACAACAGTAATAGTCTATATTTTGTGGGAAACTTTGTAGACAACCCTCGCCATGCTGTTTAAAAATTCACCTTACAACTATCATTTACTCTATTAATACTCTGTAGGTCAGATACCTAGGTTGGCCTAGTTATTTAGGATCTCAGAAGTCTTAAATTAAAGCAAGTACTAATAGCATGGTGTCTTCAGCAGCCTATGGTCCCTGTGCTTCTGTGGTCCATAGCATAATGTCTTATCATTCTATTAAATAATAGAGGCTTCATTTTCAAAAGTAGCAGTAAAAACTCTGCTTTAAAAAGCTCATCCAATTAATTTAATAACACTGAGAATAATATTCCTCTTGATCAAATAAAGTTGTAGGCTATGTAACCTATTTTTGAAAGCCATAGAATGTGATATTCACAGTTTGGTCAAGATAAAATAGAATGATATATAAATAAGTTATATAACTTGGAATTTGGCATAAATCCAAGCATCCTACCTACCAGACATCAACCAATATATATTTTATTAACTAGCCCTGATACAAGCTTTTTTGGTAAATTAAAAAATAACATTTTCAATTTCAAGATGGAAAAAAATGTTTCTTGAAAATGACATGATTGACTAACACTGACATTGTACAATGTAGCAAGTTTCTAGCCTATTTACTTTTTATCAACACATAGTATGATCAAGAATTGTTAAAAGGAAACCTTGCATTTCCCCTTTTTCTCTCATCCTTAAAAAAGGAAACACACACACACACACACACACACACACAAAACAATAAAATGTGTCACAGCTTTTTTATAATTTATAGTTGGAATTATTACTGAATTTAATTTACATACACTTTTGCTACTTCAGAGTTAACAGATTTGGTTAATGGTAAGATAATTAGTTGCTTACAGTAAGTTTATCTGTGTGTATATTTATACACAAATTGTTGGCTGAAAATTCTATGTCCAATATTTTGTGTAATTTTTAATCCTTATCCTTCTATGGATCGGATTTCCAACATTTTCATTCAGCTTTATGATATCATGACAGCTATCATTTTATTACAGCTCTGTAAAACTATTTTAAACTCAAGATGAAAAAAATAAATGTAAGAATATTTACCTTATGTGCTTTTAGGCAGCCTAGTTTTTTTAATCTTATATTTTTAAATTTAAATTAGAAACAAGCTTGTTTTACCAATCCCAGTTTCCTCTTGCTCCCCTCCTCTTCTGCCCCATACCACCCCCCCAGCCCATCCCCTTTCTGCTTCCCAGGAGGGTGAGGCCATCCATGGGGGAATCTTCAAAGTCTGTCACATCATTTGGTGTAGGGCCTAGGCCCTCCCCCATGTGTCTAGGCTGAGAGAGTATCCCTGTGTGTAGAATGGAGGCCCTGTAGATTGCCGAGACCTCCAAACTTACATCCATGTTCAGAGGGGCACGCTCAGTCCTATGCTTGTTTCCCAGCTATCTGTCTGGTGTTTATGAGCTCCCCTTTGTTCAGGTCAGCTGTTTCTGTGTGTTTCTCCAGCCTCGTCTTGACCCCTTTGCTCACCACTCCTCCCTCTCTGAATCTGGATTCGAGGATTCCAGTTCAGTGTTTAGCTGTGTGTGTCTGCTTCTGCTTCCATCAGCTACTGAATGAAGACTCTCGGCTGGCATATAAGGTAGTCATCAATCACACAACTGCAGTTTCCTCCTGCTGGCCAATTGTGCTTGATTGCTTTTTTTCTCTTTTCATGTTCATTACAAAAATCTTTACAAATGGTAGGAAATTGTGGGATAAATGAAGAAAAGTGAATTTATAAAAGAGAAATGAATATATTTACTCATATGTACTTATTTATCTCTATTCTAATGCTCTACTGTAATGTTTTATTTAGGAGTGTGACTGTTCATTTAATGCAGTGATAATGATTGATAGATACTTTATGTAAATATAACTTATGAAAGAAAAGATTAGTGAGATTAAAATGAATGGAAGAGTCATATGTAAGACTGAACAATGTGGGAAAATCAGGTAGGAAATATTTAAGTAAAAATCTCTATAAAGATCAGTGATTCAATGACAAACACTGTGCATTTCATTGCTGATGGGAGAAGCTGGAATGATATAGACGATGAGTTGTCATAATTAGTTTGCTTTCCAGATTACAAATGGAAATGACAAACACCAGAAGTTATTCAAGAAAATAATCTCCAATGTAATACAGTCTTGAGTTAATTTTAATAGGCTGTAAGACATCTAAAATTTCCTATTTCATTATATCTGAGTTATTCTTGGAGAATTGATATATATATATGCATTCTCTAATGTTCATTTTAAAACCATACCATGATTTGATAATGCCTATTTTCTAATTTAGAATAAAATTACACAATTACTTCAGCAATAATTATGGGCTAACTGGTCCCTCCAGCTTAGTGATTTACATAAGGCAGACAGAAATCCATTACAAAAAACAAGTAATCACAGTGACTAAGAAAGCAAAGTGTAAGTTCTTTATTGGACAGACATTAACAAGATCTTTGAAACTGCAAAATGTAGATATGATAGGCTGATAAGTTTTAGGAAATATGGCTCAATACAGTTTGGAATTTCCAGTGTCCTAAATAGTAGACCATTTTTCACATTGGGTTTTCTCAGTTAATTTCCCATTCTTCTCTGTGAATTGTCCTTTGATATCCTGTAAGAAGAGGGAAAAACCAACTGCAAAACACCTCACATTCTAGCAGACTCTATGTGTTGTAATCAAAGACCCATCCCTGAGTGTTATCAACACAAACAAAGTGCCTTTCATCTAAAATAAATTACCTGGAGAAAATAATGGGTGCCATCTCAAAGGAATCTGTCCATGTAATTAAAAAGTGTGGTTTTCATTCCAGCATAGTTTGCCATTTTGGATACTAGAAGTAAAGGAAATGATATTTTAAGGTCAATCTTTGAAAATGCTAACCATAATTATTTCATTTAAAAATATATTCACTTTTGAAAAGTACATAGCACATTTAATTAGATTTAAACTATCTTTTTTAAACCATTACTACTTGAATGCAATAGAAATTATAGTAATTTAGATAGCATTTTTAACCTCTTAAAAAGGAGTATTATATTTCTCTTCATTATACGTATCCAGTATCTTCAGTTAATTTTGTATTTTTTCCTTAAGCTTCATTTCTTCTCATGGTTCCACTATTTCTTCTCATTATAGATGCTTTAAAATAATTCTACACATTCACATGCATCTGAAGCAGAATTCACTCAAATTGTTAATCATGGCTGAAAACAATTTCTATATGAGTCTTCCCAGTAATTCCCATGCCTTTAATTATACTAAGATGTTTAGAGAAATAATACAAAATAAAATTGTACTCTTTAATATAAATGCTCAAATCTTATCAAATTATTAATCGAATTGAAGATTGTAAATTCCTATATTTAAGTCACTAAATTGAAACTGGATATTGAGTGCATATTTAAAAAGCATATATAAAGTGAAATCTACTGATGCTTTTAATTCCATAAAGCTAAACTTATAAACAGAATTAATATACAAGCCCATGGTGCTTGCAGACCCAACAATCAAATGACTTCAAGGGAATTCTCTGAGCTTCTATTTTACTGCAAAACATTACACGGTGTTTTCTAGCTGGGAAACATGTACCCCTGAGGCTACTTGAAAAAATTCTGCAGGATTTTTAGGCACTCGGTATTTTTAAAGCAATCAGTACCCATATCATTAACTTTTGTGTGAACTCTTTCTATAATTGATCTGCATGATATTGTGTCTTTGAGGCATACTGTGAAATTGCCTTTTCCATTTTTCTTTCTCTGCTTCTTTGCTATTTTGCAGAACTAAGGCATGACCCTAACCAACTCTGAATCCAGGAGTCATGTATCTCTCTAGAGTGGAGTGGACTCTATAAGCAGTAATCAGAGGATTCTAAGCATTTGTTCAGGATGTAGCCCCTTATTATTGGACTAGCAGCTAATGCTTTCAACCAAGCCAAATGGTAATGTTGGATATTCAGGACATCCTGCTGAACCTCTTTGATCTCTCTTAATCACCCCTTCTTAAGAAAGTCAGAGGGAGATTCAGTATTGTCTAAGAATAAACCCTCAAACAGGTATTCAAACTCAGTGGTTAATCCTAAACACACACACATATATAAACACTAATTGTGCTTAGTAGCTTATGCAGTAGGTTCTATAACAATAATAAAGAAGAAGTTATGAATCTAAGGAAGATTGAGTCTACATGGGGGATTTGGAGACAGTAGGAGGAGGCTCAAAGTGATGTGAATACAGTACTCATATGTGAAAGTCTTGAAAAATAAAAGAACCTATAGAACAAGAAAGAAAGTTAGTTGTTCTGCCATAAGCTTTTTATTGTAATCATAATGACATTACCCAGAGTAGAAGGAAGTTTTATAACTCTAAAATCTACTTGAACATTATCACCCTCATGAATATAGAAATAAGTGATAAACATAGTATCAGACATAAAAAATAATAACAAGACAAAACAAAACAAAAACACCTAAAACAATTACCAAAGAGTATCTTGGACTAAAATAGAAGCCTAGGAAAGAGAGAAAATACTAATTTACAAATCCATGAATAATATAATATTAATATTTATTGCTGTGATATACATTTTCAGAGGTCAGGTGTTTAAACTTATTAGACATTTTTACCTTTGAATGTGATGTCTTTCAATTTTCTAATTAAAATTCTTTCATATGCATATATATTTTTAAATTTTTTACATTACAAGTACATTCCCCCCTTTTCCACTCCAAACCAACCTGTATAATGCCCCCTGTTCTCCTTCCAATTTATGTCCTTCTTTTTCACTACATTGTTTTTTTTCCTGAATATAATGTATATATTCAAGAACAATCAATTTATTTGCCACTGTCCTTCTTCCAGGTTTCTTCAGTTGCCTCTAGTTCTTCATCTAGGGACATGCCCTTATATCTGCTCTGCTTATTGTAATTTCTTCATTTTAAAGGTTGTTTTGTTTTATGTCGTGTTATTTAAGCTGCATTATATTTATTTAAACAAAACATCAATTAAGAATCCTTTTCCCACCTGGACTGAGAATCTTTCTGTAATGAAATAACAAAGGAATTTTGGGGGGACTGTGAGTTACTCTTATTTTATGATGGAAATTACAGTATTAATCACACATTCTCTCTCCTGGTAACTATGCCTATTGCTCTGAAATGTTTTATCATTATTCTTCTTTTTCGAACATTATCCTCATTTCACCTGAGGGTGTATAATAACCAAGATTATCAAGGTTCTTAGGTGGGATGAATATATTTAGGAAAACAAATTCTATTAGGAAGGGAGTAAGTTTAAAATGATCAGAACTATAAAGAAATTCTTTCTCTGAAACTATAAACACAACTTAAGTTTATTTTACATATATGTAGTTATTCAAAATACATTATTAATGTATATTTAAAATACAATATTTGAAAGAAAAAAGAGCTAAATTAATAATTTTGCATAATTAAAGTGTATACCTAACTTGATATCAGTGCCTTAGATATTTGCATTCCATGTGACTATGCATTTCTTCAATTTATAATTTTTTTATTAAATAGGCTTTGCCATTTTTAATATATAAACCTGTTAAAATGTAAATGTTTTAACTACACTAAATTATTATTCATACCTACATATACTGAAGCATACACACAGACACACACACACCGTCTGAAATACACACAGGAACACACACACATGCACACACAAACATAGATCCATACACAAAAATAATAATTGAAGATAAGATCACAAAGTTGTAAGGGAGTGATAAATAATTGGGGGAAGAGCTGGAAGTGGGAGAGCATGTGGTGGAGATGATACAAATTCAAATATGAATTTCTCAAAAATACTATGATGTTTAAAACAATCGGCAAGTGTGGACTCTTAAAAATGGGTCTATGCTGTAGTTTCAAAGGGAATATTTCTCATGGACCTAGGAAATCGAGACTTAGTACCCATTATTTGAGCTGTTTGGGAGGAAGTAGGAGAAACCTTGGCCAGTCTACCCAACCCACAATCACCCTGCAAACCCCCAACCTCCCACCCAGTGCCCAGGCCAGCCTGCATGAGCATGCACATGCACTATAGGCACTGCCTCCCTGAGCCAGGCCACCAAGCCTGCATCAATGCTCAGGGAATGCTGACAGAGAGACTCTTGACCCAGAGATACCAGTGAGTAAAGGACATGAAGCAGAGGCAGCCACCTGAGCCAATAGGACCTTGAGAGGGCGTGCAAAGTCAGGTCTATCTTCCTTAATAAATGAGTCTGCAGCATGCTCTGCTACTCACTGACTCTCAGTGCCTGAGTCCTTGGTGCTACATCTTCTGACCCCCTCCCCCAAAGGGTGACTGAACAGGATAACCCACAATATCAGAGTGGTATAACTTTACTGGAGAATGAACTTCACTGATACCTTGCTTTGAGAATTCACAGACACACTCCACTTAAAGTGTGCTCTCTCTTGTTTTCTGTTTGCCACAGAAGAATTGTTCTCTCAGATGCTCCAATTGCTATAATTCTCCCATTAATGTGAACTTGTCTCTTTTGAATCATAACTAAAATAAAGGCTCTCTTCCTTAATTTGTCTTTGTTTGTGATGAGTTATCATAGCAACCAAAATGTACCTAACACAAGCAGCAATATCTTTTGTAGCATCTCTAGGAGAAACCACTCAGATAGTCAGTTGTCTTAAAATATAGGACTGACATTGAGTTAATAGATGATTACTGGATATGCAGCATTTTTAACATTTTGTATGGGATCTTTGGCCTTCTATGGCTGCTCTATTTCTCTTTTTTAAGACACACATTATTAAAAAGTTGACTTAGAATTATAAAGTTTTACCTCTTCCCTTTATCTGCATGCTTTAAACAGGGATTATTCTGGTCTACATTAATGGATGTGTTGATTTCCACTGTTTTAAGTTGCAGAGGACACATTTGCACCTATAAGTTCAGCTGTTCTACTAATGTAGTCATGTATGACTGTTCTTAGTTCCTCATCTGTTTTGATTTGCTTAAGGATCAATATTTTACTTGGTTTATAATCTTTCCTTATTAAATACCTACTAAGTAACTCTGCTTTTCCTGAGTTACTGTGATTGAATGTTATATTCAAAATAAGTGATTAAGATTTTATTGAAGAGCAGTAATAATGAGTTGTATTTTTGTCAGTTTTTTCAAGGAAAATGTGTTCATATGTATTGTGTCTTTTTGTCTCAGTGATGTTATATGAATGTAAATTTTGTATTCAGAGCTCTATTTAAATGAAAATTTTATAATGACCATTCATACAGTTTTAACTCTTCATAAAATGATATTTAGCATGTAAAAATAAAAGAAATTACTGATTTACTTTTCAATGACAACTACAGAGCATCATTTATAAATAATAAGTTAATATTATTAAATGTCTCTAACTTTATAAACTCTTTAGAGAATCTAAGAATTCATCAAGAATTGCAGTGGAGGAGGCTGGAGAGATGGCTCAGCAGGTAATAGCACCAAATGGCTTATCTTCCAGAGGTCCTAAGTTCAATTCCCAGGAACAACATGGTGGCTGACAATGAGATCTGGTATTCTCTTGTGGCCTGCAGGCATTCAAGAAGAACACATGTATGTATGTATGTATGTGTATGTATATGTGTATATACATGTATGTATATATGTGTGTATTTATAAAATAAAATACAAAATTATTTTTTAAAGAACTTCAGTGGAAAGAAGTGATTATGAGCTACTTTTGCAGTTTATTTGTGAAAGTCCCTCATCTCATTAATACAAAGAGTCAATTCTTTGATTTGTCACTACTGAAAGGTATTATAGAATACCCATAAGCACTCAGCCAAGTTTCCTATTTTAACTCAGTCTAATTGGGTTAGCCAAAATATTAATTAGTCAACTTGGAATTGAGAAGAATTTTCTAGAGCAATTAAAATACCGTGTGTGTGTGTGTGTGTGTGTGTGAGAGAGAGAGAGAGAAGAGAGAGAGAGAGAGAGAGAGAGAGAGAGAGAGAGAGAGAGAGAGAGAGAGAGAGAGATGTATTGGATAGCTAAAAACCCTTTTTGACATAAGGGTATACAATCACAGAAGTAACTAATGATGTGGGGGATTACATAGATCTGCTATGAGGACATAAGGTGTTACTGTCCAGCTCAAGGCTGCTGTAGGATATGGAGTCTTTTCTGTCTTTCCTGTGAATGGAAAGCTGATTACAAAATCACATTCTCTACCTTCCTATATCCTTCTTTTTTTCTGCTTAAATTTGTATTTCAGTGCTTATTTTTGATAATAATTGAAATTAATTAATTTATTAAGAAGAGGTACATGCCTTCAAAAGCAAATCGCAATCAGATGACACTCATGGGAACAGTTCTGTCCATCCACAATGTGACTTCTGGGGATTAGAACCATGTAATTATCTTGTCTTTGTCTAAGATTTCTTCACTATGGACTCATTCCTCCTGCTGAGAATGGTGATGTATACTTTATTTCACTATCTGTCTAGAATATGTAATTTGGTTTTGCATTTACAGGCAATTACAATGAAGAGATTGTCCTAAGTATTATAAGAGACTTTAGGCTATGGATTTTTAAAAGTATCAGAACTGTTTGAGATTACAGGGGTTTTTTAAGTTGAGCTACATGGGTTTTACATTATGATATGGCCATGAGCCATTGGTGCCAGGGAATGAAATGTGGTAGTCTTGTTGAGAAATGTCCCAATAGGTTCATGTATTTTTAGAATGTAATCCCCTCTGGGTGCAATTGAGGAAGTTACAAGGGTTCAGCCTTGCTAAAAGAAGTATATCACAGATAACAGGCTTTGAGAGCATGTGGCTTCACTCTGCTTTTGTTTTGTTATCTGCTTTTTGTGAATATTTGGATATGTGATCCCTTAGATCCTGATCCAGCTTGATGTTGCCATACTGTGACTGCTGTTGCCATACTGAGTGTCATTATGAAATCTAGAACTCTGCTTCTATATTCCAAAATAACTTCCTTCTGTAAATTGCCTTGGTTATGACATTTTATCACAACAGAAAGGTAATGAATACATACACAAACTACTTTAAGGTAAAATTCTATAGAGTCAATATTTATGAATTCCTCTCAGAAAAATCGGTTTGCCTTTGGAACTCAAGAGTATATGAGATTTCAGGAATAAAGATCATCACAGGAATAAAGATCATCACAGGAGAAAGGGAAGCCTACAGCATTTAGAAGACTTGGAAGAAATGTTATTACAAATTCCTGGATATCTATGTTAGCAAGCTTTCTATCAGTATAACAACCCCCCAAAACAAAGATTTATTTGACTTGTAGGTTTTGAAGACTTGGCTCATAATCAGTAGTCCCTGTGGATTTGAACCTGTAATGGTGGTTGATCTTCACAGGAATGCAGAATGTAGAAAACTGCCTACTACACAGTGAGAAACAGGGACTGGCTTCCGGTAAGCTCCTTCGAGGACAAATGACTATTGTCCTAAACACCCTCATTAGGCTGAGCCTTTGAAAATGTTGCACAGTATGGCTCTGGATAAATTCTCTAACATGTTGGCCTGTAAAGTTTTACTTTATTACAATTTTTCATGTATATGCAATTATATAAAATATGTCCATATGTTTATGGATTCAGATGTCCTTACACATGTCTCAACATGCATGTGGAGGTCAGAGAACTGCCTTGAATAGTATTCCTCAGTCACTTTCTACCTCAATTTTTGAAAGAGTCTCTCAATAAATCATGAGATTACTGATTAGCTCGTAAGTCTAAATATCCAAAAAACCTTGCAGTACCTTCCAATCCTCATTGTCAGTGCTGTGACTACAGACACACACTGCCTTGCCTGGCTCTTTATGTGCAGACTGAGTGTTTGAACTCAGGTATTTGTGCTTGTGTGTGAGGGAACTTTCAGAGTGAGTCTCATGCCTAGATCATAAACTATGGTTTCAAAATAGATAAATCTGGTAGATATATATTATAGTTAGAAGTGTCTTTAACTCCCTGGACCAGTATAATAAATATTATAGGCCTGAGTAAGTTCATAATGCCTGTATAATTAAAGAAATTTAAGGAATCACATTGGATAATTACATTACCTGATTCAATAATGTAACCATTAAAAGCCAAACCTAATTAGATAAGATTTAGTTATTACTCATAAATAAACTTTCATTCTGGGTTTTTTCACAAATGGAGACAATATCAAAATTTGAAAAGTAAGTAAAAGAATACAAGACAACTGTCATGGATAACACCATGCTATGATATGCCCTCAATTATTATTCTGTAGTTTCCCCCTAACATTATGCTTTAGAGTATTGTAGATAATTCCCAACACATCAGAGTGTTCTGGCCTATGGATATGCTTAAAAACTTTTTCTGATGAAGATTCAGTTTCCTCCCAGCATGAAGAAAGCCACATTACATCTGAGTATTACTTATATTTCTATCACACTGCACTAATTCCTGACTGAAAAAGTTTATGTGGAGAAGCATTTATTTCAGATTAGTCAATCACAAATGAGAAGGCATTCAGAAATGTGTGGTAGTCAAACATATGGTGAGACTCTTCTCACTACTGTAGACCACCAAGTAAAGAGCAGCCAGAACAAGTAGTTTGGAAGTAATTCTCAAAGTCACATCCCTAATGACTTCTTCTGAAAATTTGTATAATATTGCATTACAGCATCACCTGTTGGAAAATACAATTATGGAACAGGAGCCCATGAGGGACATTTTATGTCCAATCAATATAGCTTTTATTTTACATGTATACTACTTGGCTTCCTTGAAATAAACATAAAATGTGCCTTGTTTTCTCCTGTCTACTCTGAAAACATATGTCCAATACCATTATACAGATTGAACAGTTTATATTTAGAAATTTGTGTGTGTGTTTATGCCTGTATACATACATATATGTATATGAATGTAACAACAGTTAATGAAAAATGAGTCTTATGAATTTGAAAGCAAATAGGAGATGTCCTTGGGAGGTTTAGTGGGAAACCAAAGGGAAGAGAAAAGTAATGAAATTTTACTATAATCTCAAAAATAAAAGAAAATGTTTTAAAGGAAAAAGAAATCAATACAGTTTAAAATGTTTCAACATCTAAAAAGAACATGAAGTGACTTGTATCATTTCCTGTATATATTAGAAATAAAAATAAAAATGATCAAAGGAGTTAGATTTGAGCCACCAACATTAGTTTTAGAAAATCAGAGCTACCCCAAAGTTTAGTGAACCAGAGTTATCACATGTATGTTCTTTTTTTCCCACAAAAATAATAAACTGGTTCTGCTACCTTCTCAAATGTATGCATGAATTCCATGTTCTGTACACAGTAGCCATATTCATATTGGTTTTCTGATTCTGTATGTTAGACTACAGAATTCTCAAATGAAAAAATTTTAATCCATGTAGAAAAGATGCACTGATTGTAAGATGCTACTGCTGTGTTTACTTCTGACTCTAAGGCATTCTTTACAATCACCTTAAACACAAGAATAAATGAGGCATTTTCCACTTGATAACATCTACTGAAGGGAAGATGAATTTGGGCAAATCACGACATGTTTAACAAAACTGTATCAATGACTACTAGGGTTCCTGAGACTAGCTCAAGTAGACTATCAAATAAATATGTATTTTGTCAATACTCAGTGATCATTCAATTTAATATGTCAGAAGCTTTCTTTTAAGGTACATGACTACATCCATCAAGGCAAAACTTGGTCTCAGTTACCTCGTGGGTATAAAAGTTCTATAAGATTTTATTGTCTTATTTCACTGGGGAAAAACACAACAAAAGAACAACAGCTACTTCTAAAATTTTAAAATGATAATTATTTTCTCTATTTGCATTAAAATACTTTTTATTTCCCATATCCTTGATTGCAAAATAAGCCTATTTAGTGTTCACGTCTTGTGAAGACTGCTTTATCTCTAAATACAGCTTAAGCTGAAAGTGTTTTCTAAATCTCAATATGAAACTGATGAGTAAGACCTCACAGGATGTTCTGAATAACTCATGCCTCAGCTGGACCTCATGCTACTTTTTTTCATGATGTTTATAATGCATATTTTAAATGGCTCATTTCTTGAACTTCTGCTCGATATTTTCTAAAAGGACTCAATCAAATTATACAGTAAAGTTCTTAGTGTTCCAATGAGGTCTACCTCAGCAGTGCAATTTTACATTTCGCAGCATTTATAGGGGGAAAATGTTTGATTGAATTGATCTGCATTATTTTACACAGAAAAGCACAAACTTGCATCTTTATCTTGCCGAGATAGCTTGCTTAATTCTATTTTTGGCCTGAGAAACACTTTTATTCTTTCAAAAAATAACAGCAATCTGAGAAAGCATCAATCAGTTTCTAAATTTTTGAGGGATTCTGGTCATTGGACCATGAAGGTGGACACAAGGAGGAACAGGATTGCCGGTTATAAAGGTGTTCTGACACAATCTTAACATTGCTCATCATGAGTGAAATGTGAATCACTTAACTCACTGAACTTAACTCTAGCAAAGTCTAGTAAAGAAGATGGAGTTGTCAAAACTTGTGTTGATGTTATTTCTTTAATTATATCTAAGACCAGTTTCAAAGCTCCCTTATTAAGAAGTTGAAGATCAAATCAAAGTGTCATCATTTCTTAGTGTGACTTACCATTGAAATTTCTGTACATTTATTTACTAAATAGAAGAAGGAAATGCCAGTAAGTTCTCATCTTAGGATGTATGTTTCTTTTTTCTTACAAATGTGTATTCACAGGAATTTTAAAAAGTGTTTGAAGTACTTCATTAAGGCATAATATTGTCCTTCTTTTTTGTGATTATTTGAATGTCAACACCAAGCAGAAATCACAAAATTTTAGTTGCTAAAATAATGTCTATTATACTGGGTTTAGTGGAGCTATCTGTGGATATTTATAGTCTGCACAAACAAAGAATTTTATAAACTTAAGAGCATGTGCTAATGAATGGAACTATCTACTACACATCTGTGTTAAACTTAAAGATCAGCAACCAAGTTCAAGGGGACAGGGGTCCCAAGTCATTCTCATTCTGAACAATTGAACCTAAACAGTCTCATCACTGCTATGTTAGATAAGTTGGTAAGTTGTCTAACAAAACAATGTCTTCTCTTTCACTTCCATCCCAAGGCAGTATCTGTTACTTCAAAAGGCACACATATTATTCCTTGAAACTACTGAAAAATCAGTGTAAACAAACATATGTAAACTCCACATTGCACAAATTGATTAACATAAGGATCCTTCTTCCAGTGACATCTTTAATTGCTTAAGGAATGTGTAGATATCTGACTTTAGTATTATCTGTAGAAGAATGAAACAAAACACATACAGACAACTGTATAAAGTATTTTGACATCAGACACATTGTTGGTCTGTCTGGCTAATTCTCTTAGATAAAATGTTTCGCATGTTATAAACATGCAAGAATTGTTTATAAGATACTTTGATGTTTACAAATTTTTATTATTATTCACATATGAATCACCAATTAGCTTATTGACAATTCCTCTTAGAATCTGTCTTGTTCCACATCTTTGCGAATCTCAAAGATATGCACACAATTTCTGTATACTGAAGAGTATCATTTAGAAAAGCTAGATAATATAAGTTCTCTTACAGAGTTTTATACTACCTAGATACTAATACATAAAATGCAAATTACTTACACAATATTGTTGAATATCAGGCAGCATCAACCTACTGCACTTGGAGGAGTAATGACCTTCAACTAGGCTCTCTGCATTGTATTTCTTAACAATTTACTCTTCATTTCTTTTTCTGGCATATCAACCCACAGAAGGTCACTTCTACAAATAAAAAAATCTTCTGAATTTACTTTCAGTATGCCATATCAAATACAATGCGAAAATTTTAAGTATTCTGGAAATCAAATGGAAGATAGCTTTGAGTGTTAAAGCACAGAGCTCCTGAACCTACTAAAAACATTGCACAGAATTTACAGTTCTTCCCAGAATTCATTTTATAACATAATCTCATTTTATTATTTGTACCTAGAATCATCTGCCACTGTGTCTCCCCTCCATTTGATAAATACTACTTTCCTAAAAGATGCATATTAATCTACTTTTGTTCTCCTATTGTAAAGTGCAATAGGGTTTTCTGAACTTTGGGACTAAGTGCTGGTTTCTTGCTTTAATGCTGATTACATATTCAATATTCATTTGTGAGAAGTCATCATAGCAACATTAGAAATGTATGTCTCATTCATTATCTTATTTGGAACTACAGGTATTACCAACAGTGACCAACATATTTTCACACCTCAAAATAGGGATGCTGGTAGGTCCCTAAAAAAGCTGTTCAATAAAATTTTCTTCCTGTGAAAGATATAAAGAGCCTGGTTTCAGAAGTTTTCAGGAACAACCCAAAACAAACAGAAACCAACAGCAACAACAACAAAAATTCTAGTTAAATTACAACATGGAAAACATGGATATGTATATCACTCTAGGCTATAATATTCCTTAACAGAGTATCATTAAATGACTTTCATTAATTTTTAAAATACTTTTTACTTCCTAAACTATTAGTGGCATGCCGCTCCTGTCATCTCTGTGTTTTCAGTATTCATCATAATCCAAAGTCCTATCCTAATGCCTCATTTGTTCTTTGCTTGTTTCTATACTCACTTCTTTTCCAATAGTGTTAGAAGTCATATCAATGGAAAGTATTCCACCACAGTACTAGTTAGCTGTAGATTGTTCCATGAACTAAGGACATGCTCTTTATACTACCTAGATAGTAACACATAAAATGGAAATTACTTACACAATAGAGTTGAATATCAGGCAGCATCAACTTACGGCACTTGGAGGAGTTCTGGGATAACACTGAATATAAAACATACCATACACACACTTTGCTTCAATGTCAGGGAGTAATGTGGTAGATAATTTATGAGATGTCTCTAAGATCCTATCCAGGAAATTAAAATTATTTTCTAGGGGCATTTATATAGAATAGCAAAAAGGCCAGTACACAACGAGAAGCATCTTTAAGAGCATCATGGAATTATATCATAACTGTAGATGGAGAAGAACCCGTGATGGTCTTATTGGTAATATGGGTGTTTACAAGGAATTTCAATAGACAGTCAACATTTCTGATAAAACTTTTATTTCAGCAGTGCATGGCAAAGGCTGCTGCTTCCGTGCCACAGAGTATGACAAAAAGTCCTGTAGTTCAATGACATTGTTGTGCATATTGCCTCAGTTACACAGACAATTGAAGCTTAGCACCCTCAATGACTAGTTAAACCGGAAGAATTTACTATAGTCTAGCTCTGGACATCTCCTCTCTGCAGTGACTACTTTCATATGTGGTAACAACTTATTAATATCATATAAACTAAGGTGATTCTACACTTTAAAACCTATTTGTTATAAAACGTAAGCAATTCATGTTACAACCTAAAACTACCAGAAGCATCATTCTTCCAAATCCCCCCTCCCACCACCACAACCACCACAAATCGGAGTTTAAAGTTTCAATATGGTTTCCAGTATTTTAGCAACATTCAATGATGAACAGATGCAAGCATTGAAGTGAGCCCTATACTATGGGGTGCTCCCCTCAGGATACCCTCTGAGGAACAGACCACATCCATACACCAATTTCCAAGCACAAGCCAAACATGAATAGATCTTTTATTGAGCAAGGTAAAGAAACAAGGTTACTGAATCTGAATTGGAGAGAAGTTTTAAATATGTTAGTTTTAAGGAGTGGTAACTGTGTTAGAATGAGCTAGGATGTGTTTGTAAGTTCTGATTGGGCATTTTATTTAGTTTGGTCAAAATAATTAATTTTAATTGATGTTTTTATACTTGGACCTTGGGTGATCAGTTGCAGGAATGAGTCAGTGGCTAATTAAGGGAACAGACCTTGGTAGCTACCTTTAGAAATATAGTCTAATGGTCTAGCAATTAGAACAGGAATAGTAGACAAAAACTCTTATCACCTTGTTTGCCATAATTGGGCCTGTGTGTGCCATGATCCAACTATCAAGAGCCTTTTACAGTATTTTGGCTCAGTTACAATTTGAACAGATGCAGACATCACCTTGGATATTTGTGAAGATCAAAATATCTCTGGAAAAACATATCAGCAGATAAAGTTCCTCATTCTAACATTTCAATCAAGTAATCAAGTGTGTGTGTGTGTGTGTTTGTGTGTGTGTGTGTGTGTGTGTGTGTGTTTAATATATGTGTGCATATGTACTCTACTTCAACCTTACCAATAAGGATATTGTAACCAGAAATTTGTCCTGCCTGGTCCCACGGCTATTTAGTCCCAAATAAACACACAGAAGCTTACATTAGTTATAAATTTTTGGCCAATGGCTCAGGCTTCTTATTGGCTAGCTCTCTCTTAATTATTAACCCATTTCTATTAATCTATGTTTCTCCATGTGGTCTTAGCTTACCAGAGAGTGTCTTGGTATCTTGCCTTCCTGGTGACTACATGGAGTCTCTCTGGTGACTGCTTCTCTGCCTTTCCTCTTCCCAGAATTCTCCTAGTCAGGTAAACCTGCCTGGCTACTAGCCAATCAGCATTTACTCACCCAACAATAAGAGAAACATATATCCCAAGCATACAGAAGGAACTCCCACATCAGAATATTATAAAAGAAAATAAAGTATTTCTATAACAGGCACTAAAGTTTTTTCACATGAGTTTGGAGTCAGAAGCCACAAGAATTTTGACATAAATAATAGAGATAGCTTATATTGATCCTTAGCAAGTGAATCCCAGAGAAATAATGCCTTCCAGGAAATTCTTCTCTTTGTGGGGGGCAACTGGAAGATGAATGGGAGGAAGAAGTGCCTGAGAGAATTCATTTACACACTCAGTAAGGCTGCAGAAACAGGTGTGGTTTTTGCACCCACCTATCCCCCAGAGCCTATGTCGACTTTGCCACACAGATGCTAGATTTCAAAATTGCTGTGGTTGCTCACAACTACTACCAAATGGCCAGTGGAGACTACTGGCATTATCAAAGACTTAGAAGCCACAAGGTTAGTGTTGGGCTACTCAGAGACAAGGTACATCTTTGGGGAAGCAGAAGACTTGATTGAACAGAGAGTACCTGCGGTCTAGCAGAAGGAATTGAAGTGATTGCCTGCTTTTGAGGCGGGTGTTAGATGAAAGAGTAGCTGGCAACGCTTAGAAGGCTGTTTTTCAGCCAACCAAGTTCATCGCAGATTATGTGAAGGACAGGAATAATGTCTTCCTAGCCTATGAACCTGTATGGCCCAGGGTACCAGGAAGACTGCAACACATCAGCAGAAGCAGGAAACACATGGGAAGCTCTGGGATAGCTGAAATCCAATGTCTCTGATGTAGTGGCTCAAAGCACCTGAATTATTTATGGAGGGTCTACGATAGCACAGCCTACAAAGACCCGGTAAGCCAACCTGATGTGGATGGCTTCTACACAGGTGGTGCTTTTTTATACCTGAATTTGTGGACATCATCAATGTCAAACTGTAGAGGCACGGATAAGGATTCACGAGCCTAGGTTTAAATATAGGTTAAATATAACTTATTTTTGGGAGAAGTCACTTACAGAAGAAACAGATGGCCACCGCAGGTTCCCACTCTAAGGATCTGAACAAGCTACTCCCCGTGACCCAATAGGATGCAAGAGAGAACCACCTGCCCCAGACCCGAACTCCCTCCCCTGTCAAGTCCTCAACTGTGACCAGGCCCAAACAGGTGTGGTCAGTGCTACAGGTGCGGGTAGGGTGGATATCTCACCACAATAAGCAATAACCAGCATCTATCCCCTCTACACTTCTGCTAAGCTAGGACTGGGGTGTCAAGACGCTTGGTAACTGCTCTCACCAGTCACATGCTTCTGATTATGTTATCATCTACCCCATCTTGGGCCTAATACACATTGCCCCTTCTAGAAGCTTTTATATCTTTCTGTAATGTTTGGGACCAGTCCAAGCCTCTTTCCACTTACTATTATGGTTAGAATGAAACATGTCACCAATGTTGCTTCCTGACTGAGAGGTGGAAGGAGTGGAACGAAGTCTGTCCTTTTAGGCCCAAGCTATGTTGTGCAATAAGGACAAATCCTCTTGTATTAAGAGGCCAATGATGCTCCCCTCTCCCACAGTTATGGAACCATTGTATTGTATTTGTGAAACATCTGAGATGTAAGTCAAATTAACACCTGACCCCTCCCCAAAAGAATATCTAAATTGACTGAGGAAGATTGTTCATTGAAATCTGAATTTGGAAATTACTGATGATAAAAGCTACTTATGAAGTAATAAACAAACGTGTTTAGTGTTAGACAAAGAGTCATACTTTCTCATTAGTGACAGAAATATTAACCAAATTATCTCTTAGGATGGAGACTAGAAATTATAAAAAAATGACCTACATAGCTCAGGAGAAGACCCAGAAAAGCCTTGAAAGTTCCAAGATGTCTTTCCCTACTTCTATAATAAAAATGTAAGGATTTTATTTTATTTATTTTAGCAAAGGAAAATCTTTATAATTAAAAAAGCAACAGCACTGTGTTGTTTTCCTTCATTAGATGGAAAATAAATAAATAAACAGTTGTCAGAAATTAAGACAAGACAACTACTATGATCTAATGTTAAGTGTGGAGATACTTACTAAATTTTACTAAAATTTCTATAGTCCCCAAAAGTTTGAATATTTAATTGCATAAAATATTTTCTAGAACCTAAGGTATTCTTTAGGTCACAGTTAAATCATATGACCTCTTGGAAGCTTAAAGATATTATACTCTATCCATCTATGGAAGAGATAAAAATCAAAAAGAGGTCAACTTGAAACGACTCATGGGCCGCTTCTCCTATTAAAATTCAAGTGACATACAGGCAATACCCACAAAGCTGTTGAGAAATCCGTGTCAGCTGAAAAACTGTTAGCTTGGTCTGAAAGAAATAGAGAATATAAAATGAAAATAAAAAGAGTATAAAATAAAACGAAAATCTATCATCCAGAAGTGGGCTAGACTCATAGGAAAGCTTGGGGTTTCATGGAAAAAAAGTTTCCCAGCTAACAAAATACAGCATAGAAAACAGAGTGGGAACTCAAAAGCAACCTAATGAAAAGATGTGGGCATTTTCTGGGCTGGAAATCAGGACAACCTTGATTTCCCTGTGACACGTTTGTACCAACATTCTTCCCTTTGTTAATGCTGTCTAGTCTACATTGCCTGGCCTTTTATATTATGCATGTTAAATGCAAATAGCTTTTGATTGCTGCATGAGTTTGGGATTCATGGTTAATAATACAATAATGTTGCTGGATTAGAAATTCAAAGAAGAGCTCATTCCAATACTCGTCAAAGTATTCCACACTATAGAAGCAGGAGGCTCACTGCCAAACTCTTTCTATGAGGCTACAATTACCTTGATACCCAAGCCACACAAAGACACAACTAAGAAAGAGAACTATAGACCAATTTCCCTCATGAACATTGATGCAAAAATACTCAATAAAATACTTGCAAACCGGATTCAAGAACACATCAGAAAAAACATGCACCATGATCAAGTAGGCTTCATTCCAGGAATGCAGGGATGGTTCAACATTATAAAATCTATCAATGTAATCCACCATATTAACAATCTGCGAAAGAAAAACCACATGATCATCTCACTAGATGCTGAAAAAGCCTTTGACAAAATCCAGCACCCCTTCATGATAAAGGTCCTAGAGAGATCAGGGATAACAGGAACGTACCTGAATATAATAAAAGCAATATACAGTAAACCAACAACTAACATCAAACTAAATGGAGAGAAACTCAAAGCAATTCCTCTAAAATCAGGAACAAGACAAGGCTGTCCACTCTCTCCATATCTCTTCAATATTGTACTTGAAGTTCTAGCTACAGCAATAAGACAACAAAAGGAGATAAAGGGGATACAAATAGGAAAAGAAGAAGTCAAACTTTCATTATTTGCAGATGATATGATAGTTTACATAAGTGACCCAAAAAACTCCGCAAGGTTACTCCTAGAGCTGATAAACACCTTCAGCAATGTGGCAGGATACAAGGTAAACTCAAAAAAATCAGTGGCCCTATTATATACAGATAATGAAGTGACTGAGAAAGAAATCAGAGAAACATCACCTTTTACAATAGCCAAAAACAGCATCAAATATCTGGGGATAATGTTAACCAAGGAAGGGAAAGACCTGTATATCAAGAACTTTGTGTCTTTGAAGAAAGAAATCAAAGAAGATACCAGAAAATGGAAAGATCTCCCATGCTCTTGGATTGGTAGGATCAACATAATAAAAATGGCAATCTTGCCAAAAGCAGTCTATAGATTCACTGCAATCCCTATCAAAATTCCATCACAATTTTTCAAGGACCTGGAAAGAATATTAATCAACTTTATATGGAAAAACAAAAGGCCCAGGATAGCCAAAACATCCCTATACAATAAAGGAACTTCAGGAGGCATCACCATACCTGACTTCAAGCTCTATTATAGAGCTATAGTCCTGAAAACAGCTTGGTATTGGCACAAAAATAGGCAGGTAGACCAATGGAACCGAATCGAAAGCCCTAATTTTAACCCACACACCTATGAACACCTGATTTTTGACAAAGAAGCTAAAACTGTACAGTGGAAAAAAGAAAGCATCTTCAACAAATGGTGCTGGCATAACTGGGTAGTGGTATGCAGAAGACTGCAGATAGATCCATGTTTATCGCCTTGTACAAAACTTAAGTCCAAATGGATCAAAGATCTCAACATACATCCAGCCACACTGAAACTTTTAGAAGAGAAAGTGGGAGATACTCTTCAACGAGTTGGTACAGGAGACCACTTCCTAAACATAACACCAGTGGCACAGGCACTGAGATCGACAATTAACAAATGGGACCTTCTGAAACTAAAAAGCTTCTGTAAGGCAAAGGACACAATCAAAAAGACAAAAAGGCAGGCCACAGAATGGGAAAAGATATTCACTAACCCTACATCTGACAGAGGGCTAATCTCCAAAATTTACAAAGAACTCAAGAAACAAGTCTCCAAAACACCAAAGGATCCACTTGAAAGGTGGGGTACAGAGCTAAATAGAGAATTCTCAGTAGAGGAGGCTAAAATGGCCAAGAGACACTTAAGAAAGTGCTCAACATCCTTAGCCATCAGGGAAATGCAAATCAAAACAACTCTGAGATACCATCTTACTCCTGTCAGAATGGCTAGAATCAAAAACACCGAAGACAATTTATGCTGGAGGGGATGTGGAGAGAGAGGAACACTCCTCCACTGCTGGTGGGAATGCCAACTCATACAGCCTCTTTGGAAATCAGTATGGAGATTCCTCAGGAAAATAGGAATTAATCTACCACTAGACCCAGCAATTCCACTCTTAGGCATTTATCCAAATGAGGCAGGTTCATACAACAAGGGCATCTGCTCCACTATGTTCATAGCAGCATTGTTTGTAATAGCCAGAACCTGGAAGCAACCTAGATGCCCCTCAACTGAAGAGTGGATAGAGAAAATGTGGTACATTTACACAATGGAGTATTACTCAGCAGAAAAAGACAATGGAATCTTGAAATTCGCAGGGAAATGGATAGCACTGGAAGAAACCATCCTGAGTGAGGTAACCCAGTCGCAAAAAGACAAACATGGTATGTACTCACTCATATATGGATTTTAGATATGGATCAGGATAGTGCCAGTCTGCACTTCCACAGATAGAGAGTCTGGGAAACAGGAAAGAACCTAAAAGATATGCATATATGCATAGTACCCAAGAGAAGAGGATGGAGACAAGATCCTCTGAATGGATGGGGAACAGGGCGAGGGGGGGTAGTGGGACCTGGGAAGAATAGAGGGGGTATAGAGGAAGGGAGTTGGTCATGGGGGAACAGGAAGTTGAGGGGGTGGGGGTAGAATAGGGGGAAGAGGGAATCATAGGATCGAAGACAGATCAGGCACCAGAGTGACCTCGAGTGATCTAAAGGTATAACATCAATTGGCAAGCTAAGCAATAGTGGAAGGACCACCTTGAATGCCCATTCCTGATAATGAACTTGATGTCTATAACTATCCGGGAGCCTTCATCCTGTGACTGATGGAAGCAGAGGCAAACACACAACTAATCACTGAACTGAACCCAAGGAACCCAGTGACAGAGAGAGAGGAATGATGAGCAAATTGGCAAAGAATGGGCTGGCAAAACCAGCAGAGACAGCTGATCTGAACAGGGGAGTGCTCTTGGACCCCAGACCGACAGTGAGGAGGCCAGAATGGGACTGATCTGGACCCCCCAAATGTGAGTGTCAGTGAGAAGGCCTGGACAACCTATGGGGCTCTGAGCTGTGGATCAGTGTCTATCCCTGGTATACAATCTGTCTTCATGTGCCTATAGCACAAAGAGAGATGCTCTCTCAGCCTGGACTCTTAGGGGAGTGCCTTGACCCTACCAAGAGTAAAATGATAGACTCTAGACATCTCCTATGTGGAAGGATTTGGCAATAGGGTGGGAGGGAGGGTGGAAGGGGAGTGCGGGAGGAGGGGAGGGAGAGGGAACTGGGATTGACATGTAAAACAAGCTATTTAAAATTTAAAAAAAAAAAGGATGTTAAGATTGGGAGGCAGGGGATGACTACAGACTTAGAGCAGCCTATGGTTGAAAACTAGCAAGTAAATTGGGGCTTCTCCCTCCTGGAGTTTCAAGTAATCAGTTCCATCATCACATTATGAGCTAGGGAATGATCTGACAAGGAGAGTAGTTCAGATAGTGTCTGGAGTTTGACATGTTTGTTCAAAGGACCTATGTAAGCCAATACTCTCCGTGGCAAATCTGTGTCAAGTTCTTAGTAGAAAAATAACACATCTTAGTGCTCACCAATTTTTAGTATTTTTCATAGAAAAGGCATGTATTTGTTTTTTGGCAGCTTTTACATCTTATAGTTCTTATTTCATTTCAATGTATAGCCATAGTCTCATTTTTCTTATTTGTAAAATGGGTCAGGATAGGACTCAGGGAGTTTTACAGATATAGTTGTTAGGTAGAAGATAGATATTAGAGGCATAGCTGGGGGACAAGGATCATATAAATCAGGAAGAAATCCCAAGTCCTATTTATTCCTGCTTTTATAGTCTAATAAGATCTTGAAATTTTATAATATTAAAAAATCAATTAAAAATAGCAGGATGTCTTAATCCCAAGACAAAAAAAACTGTCAGTCATATTTAGCATCCTCAAAAGGAGACAGATCTTCAGGATCCAGTAAAAATGTAGCCCTATTTTGTTAATATTATGGATGATCACAGACATTAGTTAGTTTTTGTGGCTAATGAGGATAGACTTTTTGGATTTGATAGATTTTGACAGTACCTCCTGTGGCCCTAGTAACATGGCATAAGGAATGGAAAACTCAAAATGTCTTTTGAGACTAAGAGTGGGAATGCATACCTGAACCTTTAGTATGTGGGAGAGAGAAAAGCAAATTTCCCAAGGTCAAGTCCAGTAAGGAGACTCTATAGTGAGGTGACATTTCAGAAACAAAACAAAACCAAGCAGACAAACAGAATTGAAATGCCTTTTGAAACGAAGGAGGAGACATCCAAACTGCCCCTCATCCAGGGTTAAATATAACACAAGAGGGAAGCAGGCAAAAGTAGCAAGACCTTAAGGTGTTTAATGGAAGGCAATTCCCTCCAGGTAAGCCATGGTTGTTCTAAAGAATGATATTTTTCTTCATTTCTTTTGTTCAGCGGTGTTACATGATTTTGGAACGAAAGAGTGATAAATTTGTCATACCTCCCTCCATGGGTGGAGACATAACTAACCTTCCAAAAACAAATGATTTTCCCCATTTTTCTTAAGAAATAATTCAAATACTCTAGCCAATTGATTGGACAGGAGCCCTCCTGCCAGAAAAATTCATCTGTTCTCTTTGAGACATGCTAAGACTTCAGGAGGGATTTTTGACGCCTCAGTGAGATGAGTGCTTTTATACCAGAAGCCCTACCCTTGGTACAGTTGAGGAAGGACCCTCATAGCTAAGCCTCCTCCCACTTTCTGAAGTCCAACAAAGCTTAACTTTTTCTTTGCTTATTTTTAATCTGCTTTATTCCAACACTGGCCAAAATCTTAGGCCTGCCCCCATACTCTGAGCTCTTCCTCTCTCTCCCTCTCTTTCTGGAGACATGCACATTCCTACATAAGGTAGTTGTTTACAGCCTCCCATTGCTGACCCTGCTTACTTTGCTGGTCTGTAACTTGGGAAGCATCAGTTTTTGCCTTTCACTTATCCAGCTCTCTCTCCAGGCAGCACTTGATTTCCAGCTTGCCTGTTCTGGTATTTCTTTTGTTTTGGGTTCCTATTCTAAGAAAATATTGTTGAGTTTCCTCTGAGTTTGCTTTCAAATTGTTTTAGATATAAGACTAAAAACCTACAAAGTTGAGACTGAGTTCCTTGGCCACAGTAGCTATGTCTCATGGCAGCTGGAATGTCACTTTATATTCAAAGATACGTTGTTCTTGCTATATCAAAAGCTATGGTGCCGGAAATTTAGGCATGAGTATGGGGTGGGGAAGAAGGAGATGAGGAAGGAAAGAGGAGAGTGTGAATGATGTGATTATATTTCGATTAAAATTTTTTAAAATAAGAAAAAATTAGGGTTCAAGAGTTTTCTAGACATAAGCATTAAGGAAAACCCTGAATTCTCATTATAACATCATTTACTTTAAGTTTCTGAACCTAGTTTATCTAGTGGACCATGGATATAAATACTCTAATGGGAGACAAGATTCATCCTGATTTGGGAGGGAGAATGGGGCACCTTTCTCCATGAGTATGCCAACCACCTCAAAATAATAATTATCTCAAATGACAACCATCTACAATTTTAGCACAGAAGCCACAGTGTTGCTCTGCCCACTTTGGGGCAGTACATGCCATTCTTTCTATAAATCATGTAGTTCAGTTTCCTAAATAAGTTTCTGCCTACATTAGCTCTACCTGCAGATTTGTTTGTATAGTAGGAGTTTCTGTCCATCCTGGTCCTGGCACCATTCAGCCCCAAATAAGCACAACGAGGCTTGTATTAATTATAAGCTGTTGACCAGTGGCTCAGGCTTCTTATTGGCTATCTTCCTCTTAAATTTTTAATCCATTTCCATTAATCTAAGTACTTCCACATGGTCTTGGCTTACCAGAGAATGCTCCAGCATGTTAATCTTAGATGGCTACATGAAGTCTCCCTGTGGCCCCTCTCTCCCTCTCCCCAGAATTCTCCTCCTCTTGTAGCCCCACATATACTCCCTGCCTGGTGACTGGAAAATAAGTGTTTCATTCACCAGTCAATAATAGAAACATATAAACAGAAGGAAACTACCCCATCAAGTTTCTTTCCTTTGGTAAGAGAAAAAAATGGAAGGATCCTTAGTTCTAGAATTAACCACATGTTGAGCTACTTTATTATACACTTGCCTATATTTGAATGGCAGTAAATTTTAGTTGCTTTCTTCCTTGTAGAACTAATATTCTGTTGTTGTTGCATAGTTGGTTGGTTTATTTATTTATTTACTTGGTAACAAAAATTATCTGTAAAGACTGCCAGGTTGCATAGCATGTACAGTGTCATGCTATCAAGCATGAAGACCTGTCTTCTACCTGGGAACAACATGGTGAAAGAAGAACCAAATCCTGGAATTCCACATGTGTGTAACTTCCCACACATATACACATGCAAAATAAATAAAAATGCATTGATAACAATTTATAAAAATATTAAAAATATCATTTAATCTGACATCAGGAGTTAAAATCAAATACAAGAATACAATCAGTTTTAAGTATTTGCTGAAATCATAAAAAGTAGAAACAGAAACTGAAAACAGAAATCAGAGAGTTCTTTATAACTGCATTGGCCACTCCAAGCAGGGTGTACATTAATAGATCAAAAGATGTTTGTTTATCCTTTTGGTACTTGTATAATATAGATAAAAGATTTCTTTTTGTTTCAAAGTCAACTTGATAGTGAAGTAATGATTGCTAAGTAAATAGTTTTTGTTTCTTATTTTGTTAATCTTATTTAATTTTTAAAGAAGGGATATTACATTATGGTGCAAGCCGGCTTGGAACTCATTATATAGCCAGGCTTACTCTATATCCACGGTGATCTTCCCAAGACAATCTTATGTGGGCCTGGAATAGAAATACGGGATGCCACAGTTGATCTTTATATTTTCATGTCTGAAGATATTTAAGGAAAAAATAAAACAAAATTTTAATCATAAACTTATTCTTGAGTTTCCAGTGCTGGCTCAGCTTCATTAATAAGGCTTTTATTAAATGATATTAAATTCACTAAGCGATAGTAAATGTATGCTCTCAAAGTGCAAATGGTCATTTGAAAAGCAAAATATGTAAGTTGAATTCATACTTTTAATAGAAGTCATAAAAATTACTAGTGAGGTCTTTTATGAGCCTGAACTTTATGAAACTCCCAGTGTGACTATGGCTGGTTTTGTAACTGAGTAAAGACTTGGTTTATTTTCTATGGTGAATGGAAATAAGTCGAGAAATAAAGCAAGGAGAGACATAACTTAGTGACAATGAGCAACCTCATTGGAAAATGGCTTATTTTCTTCTTAAAGCATCATATTCCAAGAAGGGTGGCTCTTACAGAATTGGTAATCTTAGACTGGATTTTGTTTGCAGGAAGAGGTTTACAGAGAAATGTCACACATTGATCCTAATCTCATTACCAGTCACAAGATGTATCTCGATTCTTCATGTATTAAAATCAAAGCCCTGTTTCTCTAGGATAGTCTTCTTATTAATTAGTTTGCCACTGCAGTTTCTGAACTCTTCTAAGACAGAGAAAAAGAGGGTGAAGCTTGTGCCAGTCCTTCTTGTGGATCACAACACACAGGCTAACAAGAGACAGTACACTTCACCTGAGTATTACGGAGGATAGGACAAGGCAGATTAACGATTCTGTCCAAAGATTTGGAAATTTATTTTGCTTTGAGGTGCAAATTAGTTTTCTTAAAATTATTTAAAAATGAAGTCATATATATGTAATAAATAACTAAATTAATGGGGTGACATTCTTTAAAAGTCAGTGTCCTACACATAACACTACCCTGATCCAAAGATAGAGGATAAAAAGACACATAGTTCTATCATCCATATATGACATGGCTATCACACACATTAATTGCCACCAGCTGCTCCTCCCCTCACAATATCAAGCTAACTATTAATGCAGCAGAGATGGTGAGACCGCTCTACATGCATCACTCTTTAAAGAAGAATTATTGGTGGTTGATAACTTCAGAGGAGGGAGAATCATTTTTTTCGGAGGGTGTTCTCACTGGTAAGGCTCCTTTGTTCCAGGGGATGACCCAAAACACATGCACATATTTGGAATTATTGAGCTGCTCCACCCCAAAAAAGGTAAAAATATTAAAATAAAAATACAGGAAGGTGGAAGAAAAACATGTTGCAGGGGTAAAAGAAAACTTGAAGGAGAGAAATGGGGATGTATATGATCATACTTTATTGTATATATGTATGAAATTCTCAAAATAAGAAAATTTACAATCAAAATATACAACTAACAGATAATATGAATTCAATAATTATTTAATAGCATTCTGGGAATCAAAGTTTATTTCAAGAACATGTGCTATGCTAAAATAATGACAGAACCTTGAAATGAATATAATCAAAGTGGGAAATTCAGACAACAATGAAACATGGAAAAGATCAACCCTAAATTTGGTGGGTTTTGAGATAGGCTAACCCACACTGGTGATTCTTTCACATTCTTTTGCATGGATGGATCACTGAAGGTTCAGGTACTTTTTATTCAGGAACAAAGATGCCAGTGAATGTTATTTTGAAGTTGCTACTAATCATCAACAGTTTCCTTTCAGCCATCTCTTCTTGAGAATATTTATACCTGTCAGGCAAGTAGAAATTAAGCTGAGACAGTAGTGACTTCAATACACGTGTATAGAATGGCAGCTATTGCATGGAAAATGAACTGTCCTTCCTATGCCCCAGAGAAGCTTAATGGCTTTTTTTTTGCATATGGAGAAGACTTTCGTTTAACAAATACATTCTTTTTTGATGTGACACAGGAGGATGGGGAGACAGGGGCATTTATGTTACAGTGATTGTCTTTTAGAGAAAAAGGCAATATTATGATTGATAGTGAAAATTAGATGATACGTTTCAAAAAATCAGAATAGGACTCCAAACACATGCCAATTTTATGTGTATATGCAAATTGCAAACTAGATGCATTTTGAGGTGATACAAAACTTTCAAATGAAAAATATTTAGAAAACAGATTAGGGAAAGCAAATTGAGATAAAAATGAATTGTCAATGTAAAACCAATGCTTGACTAAGTCAAGTGATGAACGTAACTACTGAAGGTGTATGGTATTTAAATTATAAAGACTTGAGGAATAAAATAATTGTTTCGAAAACATCCTGGTCCTAAAAAATTACTCTCAGTACCATTTGCTACATAAGCCATATTAGTACCAAATAGTACAAAACAACATGCAATATGATAAGGCAAAAGCCCTCATAATGAGTCTGAACAAAACAATTCAAGAGAAGGAAAGATCCCCAAGAGGTGGCAGAAAGGTCAAATATATACCTGTTCCCACTGTTTGGAGTCCCACAAAAACACCAAGCTAAGAGCAACAACATATACAAAGACGTGATCAGGCCCCTTGATTTCTGTTTTCATCTTTGTAAGCACATATAAGCTTTGCTTAGTTGACTCAGTGGACCATGTTCTCCTTGTATTCTCCATCCACTCTCACTACTATAATCTTCCATCCCCTTTTTTTCAGAGTTCCCTGAGTTCTTAGGGGAGAGACCCAAAGACACTTTCAATTTAGCTTTTGTATCCATATTAATGTCAGACCATGGGTCTCTGCGTTTGTACCATCTGCCGCAGAACCAAAGCTTCTCTGTTGAATGTTGGACGAGGCATTGATCTTAGAGTATACCAGAATATCATTAGGGATCATTCAATTGTTTTTAGTTTTTTGTTCTGTTGTGTTTACTTTTGTTGTTGTTAGTCAGTTACATTTGGTTCTATGTTAGGTGTATGGGCTATCCAGCATCTGTTTCTTAGCCATCCAGGCAGTGTCAGGCATGGGCTTCCTGTCTTCGTGTAGGCCTCAAGTTAAACCAGACATTAATTGGGTGCTACAAGAAATTCCATACCACCATGGCCCTAGCACATCCTGCAGACACATCAAGGGTTTGGGGACTGGTTTAGTGATCCAGGTTTCTCTTTCTGTACACTACAGGGTACAATCTCACACCAAAAAGACTAGAACTTAAGGGTGAGGGTTCCTTCTAAGCAGCACCTTAATCATCCTACATTCAGTGAACTAATTGGGCGTTGTCTTCAGCAATGGACCACTTCCTCTGTCAGTTTTCAGAAAGTGCCCCTCTGCACTTGCATCAGCCTTGATTATATAGGAATCTCCACAGGATCCTCTCAGCTAACAACTTAAATGAATACTACTCCTGTCCACCACTGGAAAGTGTACCATGTTATGTAATTGGCCCTTTATATATTTATCCTACATTAGTAGGAGTCCTCACTAGGGACACAATCATAGATTATAGGAAACTTTGACTACACTAGGTTTTCATACCACCCAGCAAATGCTCCCCCATTTCCAACTATATTTCCCCCACATTCTCACCCTCCATCCCCACAAAATGATCCCTCCTGCAACTATCCATACTACTGCCAGTCCACATTCAAATTTTTTCTATTTCCCATTGCTAGACAGATACAAGCACCCAAGGACCGCCCCCCCATAACCCTTCTTTTTATCTAACCTTTTTTGTCTGTTGATTGCAACTTTTTATGATACACTTAATAGCTAATATACACTTACAAATAAATACAAACCATATTTGTCTACTGGAGAATGGGTTATATCTTTCATGTTACATCCATTTGCTTGCAAATTTCATGATGTAATTTTTAACAACTTAGTAATATTTCATTGTGTAAATGTACCACATTTTTTATTACTTCTTCACTAGAAATTTCCAGTTTCTGGATATTATAAATAAAGCTGGAGTGAATATAGTTGAGGAAGTGTCCTTGTGATAGATTGACGAATCCTTTGGGTATATGCTTAAGAGTAATATATCAGGTTGATTGATTCCCAATTTTTCTGAGAAACTGCCATACTGATTTCCATAGTAGCTATACAAGTTTGCACTCCCACTAGCAATTGGACAGTGTTCCCCTTGTTCCTTATCCCCACAAGCATGGGCTGTCACTTGCGGTTTTGATCTTAGCCATTCTGACAGTTTGCGGTGAAATCTCAGAGTTGTTCTGCTTTACATTTCCCTGATGCTATGGATATTGAGAATTTATTTAAGTGTTTCTCAGTCATTTGAGTTTCCTCTATTGAGATTTCTAAGTTTAGATTTGCAAGACATTTTAATTGATTATTTGCCTTTTTGGTATCTAGTTTCTTAAGTTTTTTATATATTTTGTATATTAGACTTCTATCACCTATAGGGTTGGTAAAATCTTTCAGCATTCTTAAGGCTGACACTTTCTATGATTGACAATGTTATTTTCCTTAAAGAAGCACTTTAGTTGCACAAGGTCCTGTATAGTAATTGTTGATTATAGTGTCTGTGCTTTCAACATTCTATTAAGAAAGTTGTCTCCTATGCCAATATATTCAAGGTTATTCTCTACTTTCTCTTTTATCAGGTTTAGTGTGTCTGATTTCATGTTGAGTTATTTGATCCAGATGTACTTGGGTTTTGCTCAGGGTGCCAAATATGGATCCATTGCATTATTCTACCTGCATGTAACCAGTTTGACCAGCACCACTTGTTTTGAAGATGCTTTCTTTTTTCAATTTTGTATTTCTGACTTCTTTATCAAAATGAGGTGTCTATAGATTGGGGAGGGCAGGAGGGAGAACTGGTGTTGGTATATGAAATTAATAAAAATACAAAAGAAAAACGACCTGTGCTGGTATTTTGATAGTGATTGTGTTGAATCTATATGTTACTTGTGGAAGGATGGTCATTTTTTAATATGTTAATTATACTAATCCATGAACATGGGAGATTTTTCCATCTTGTGATATCTTATTCAAAGATTTGAAGTATTTTTCATATAACCTTCTCACTTACTTGGTTAGTTATTACAAGAAATTTTATGTTACTTGAGGCTACTTTGAAGGATGTTTTTCTTTATTGGTTCATTTGTCATTCGTATATAGGAAGACTAGTGAATTTTCTTTTAGTTAAACTTGTATCCAGCCACTTCATTGAAAATGTTTATGAGCTGTAGGAGTTCCAGTTAGAATTTTTATTGTCATTGATATATATTATCATATCATGCAAATGATGATTCTTTGAATTCCTCATTTCCAGTTTGTATCCCCTTAACCTGTCAGTTTTCTTATTGATCTAAGCAATACTTTTCAACTTACCTACAAAATAGAAGCAGAAGATGCCTCCGGACGTTACCTTGTTGAACAGGGTTGTTTTGGCTATCCTGGGTCTTTTGTTTTTCCATACAAAATTGATTATTGTTCTTTCAAGGTCTGTGAAGAATTGTGCTGGGATTTTAATGGTGATTGCATTGAATCTGTAGATTGCTTTTGGCAGGATTGCCATTTTTACTACATTGATCCTTCCTATCCAAGGGCATGGGAGATCTTTCCATTTTCTGAGGGATTCTTTAATTTCTTTTTTAAATATTCAAAGCTTTTGCAATACAGGTCTTTCACTTGTTTTGTTAGCGTTACCCCAAGGTGTTGTATGTTGTTTGTGGCAATTGTAAAGGGTGATGCTTCTCTGATTTCTTTCTCAGCCCTTTTATCATCTGTATATAGTAGTGCTACTGATTTTCTTGAGTTGATCTTGTATCCTGCCACTTTGTTGAAGGTATTAATCAGCTGTAAGAGTTCCATGATAGAGTTCTTTTTGTTATTTATGTCATATCATCTGCAAATAGTATCCCCTTCATCCCCCTTTATTGTCATATGGCTCTAGGTAGAACTTCAAGTACAATATTGAAAAGGTATGGAGAGAGTGGACAGCCTTGTCATATTTCTGATTTTATAGGAAATGTGTTGAGTTTCTGTCCATTTATTTTGATGTTGCCTGATGGTTTGCTGTATATAGCTTTTATTATGTTTAGGTAAGTTCCTGTTATCCCAGATCTCTCTAAGTCGTTTATCACTAAGGGGTGTTGGATTTTGTCACAGGCTTTTTCAGCATCTAGTGAGATAATCATGTGATTTTTGTTTTTCAGCTTGTTTATATGGTGGATTACATTGATGGTTTTTTGTATGTTGAAACATCCCTGCATCCCTGGGATGAAACCTACTTGATATTGGTGAATTGGTTGTTTTGAGGTGTTCTTGAATCTGATTTGCCAATATTTTATTGAGTATTTTTGCATCAATGTTTATGAGGGATATTGGTCTGAATTTCACTTTCTTAGTTGTGTCTTTGTGTAGCTTGGGGATCAAGTTTATTGAAGCCTCGTAGAAAGAGTTTGACAAAGACCCTTCTGCTTCTATTGCATGGAATACTTTGAGAAAAATTGGTGTAATCTGTTCTTTGAATTTCTGGTAGAATTCTGCACTGAGGCCATCTGGATCTCGGCATTTTTTGGTTGGGAGATTTTTGATAACTACTTCTATTTCCATAGATATTATAAGTCTATTTAAATTTCTTATCTGTTCTTGATTTAATTTTAGCAAGTGATAGCTATCGAGGAAGTCATCCATGTCCTTTAAATTTTCAGATTTTGTGGAGTACAGGTTTTCCAAATATGACCTGATGATTTTCTGAATTTCCTCAGAGTCCATTGTTATGTCCCCTTTACATTTCTGATTTTGTTAATTTCCATGTTCTTGGGTCCATTTGATTGGAAAATCTTTTCCCAGCCTTTAACTCTCAGGTAATATCTGTCTTTGAGAGTTAGGTGTGTTTCTTGTATGTTGCAAAAGGATGGGTTCTGTCTTTGAATCCATTCTTTTAGCCTCTGTCTTTTTATGGGTGAGTTAAGGCCATTAATGTTGAGGGATATTAATGACCATTGATTGCTTATTCTTCTTTGATTTTGAATAGTTGTTGTTGGTTGAATTATGTGTGCAATTCCTCCCCCTTGTTCTTTTGGCTGTTGGTAAAGTGGATTTATCTAATGCCTATATATTTCTGTTTGTAGTTAACTTCCTTGGGTATCCGGGCCTGCATTCCAGTTCCTGGGGATAGCCTAGGAACTTCACAGGCAAGCACCCAGATTCTAGGACTTCTCTTGCACCAACAAGACAAGGTCCAGCTATTCTATTCTCAGGTATACAACAAGGGCATATGTTCCACTATGTTCATAGCAGCAATATTTGTAATAGCCATAACCTGGAAGCAACCTTTATGACCCTCAACGCAAGAGTGAAGAGAGTAAATGTGTTACATTTATACAATGGAGTACTACTCAGAGGAAAATGTACAGTGGAATCTTTAAATTTGAGGCAAATGGATGACACTAGAAGAAACCATCCTTAGTGAGATACCCCAGTTACAAAAACACAAACATGGTATATACTCACTCATATATAGATTTTAGACATGAAGCAGGGGAGTGTCATCCTATAGTTCCACCAGCAGAGATTCTGGGAAACAGAAAGGATCCTAAGGGAGATATGCATAGTACCCCAGAGAAAGGGAGTGGGAAAGTATATCCTGAGTGGACTGGGAACATAGGAGCTGGACAAGGAGCTGTGGTAAAGTAAAGGGGAGAAAAGAAGGGGAATGGAAGACATGGTAGGCAGGAATTTTGAGTCGTGGAAGAATAGAGGAGAGCAGGATGAGAGATGCCATAATAGAGGGAGTCATTACAGGTTTGCAGAGAGATCTGGAACTAATGAAATTTCTAGAGATCTACAAGAATGACACCAATTAACAATCTAAGCAATAGTGGAGAGGCTACCTTAAATGCCATTTCTGGAAAATGAGATTGATGACTACCTTGTGTGCCTTCCTAGGTCTTCCTCCAGCTGCTGATGGAAGCATGACACTAAACTGAACTCCTGGAAACCAGTTGCAGAGAGGGAGCAGTAATGAGCAAAGGTGTCCTGACCAGGCAGGTGAAACCCAGAGAAACAGCTGACCCTACAAAGGGGGAGCTCATGGACCCCAGCATGGGACTGATCCAAACCCCTTGAACATGGGTGCCAGTGAGGATTCTTTGGGGCCAAGGTACAAGATCAGTATTTATTCCTGTCTCCTGGATGGACTTTGGATGCCCATTCCATGTGGGGGGATGCTCTCTCAGCCTGGACATATAAGGGAGGACCTAGGCCCTGCTCTGTTTGATATGACAGACTTTGCAGATCTTCCCTGAAGGACCTCAAACTCCTTGGAGAGTTGAGTGGGGATTTGATGGAAATTTGGTTGGGAAGGCGAGGACGTAGGGAGGGAGAGGGAGTTGGGATTGACATGTGAAGCAAGCTTGTTTCTAATTTATATATATAGAAAAGTAAAAAAAAATAAAGCAGACCAACTTCATTTTCATTGAAAACTTTGCTATGCAAGATACCAAAGTACATAGGAATGTAGATGTAAAAAAAATGATGATAATTCCCCAAATCCTTAATCCTTTCATTTATAACCCACCCATAATATAAAAATAAAATTAACTTATTTTCAGAATTTTTTTACTTGCTATTTTAGAATCATGGCATTGGAAACTTTTTAACAAAGAATTCAATTGCAGATTTCAAAGGGCAATATAGAGTTAATAAAAATATATCACAAACATGTTTCTAGCATATTCCCATGACATTTGCCACTGTCTTCTAAAGTAATGTAACCATGGTGATTAATGCTGATATACACAAGTTAGCTTCTGTTTATTTCTAGCAAAAGAGCCATTGTGTTTGCTGTAAAAATTGGCCTTGGATTACCAGAACAAGATACTGATAACCTAGACAAGTGTATTTATATTACAAACTAATGTCCAACTAGGAAGATAAGTTAAACTGAAAAAAATGAAACTAAAAATATATTATTCCAGGCTTGAATTAGATAAGGAAAAAAATCTCATTAAATATTTTCTAAAAGGTTTGGAGAACACTTTTTGCATAATCAAAACAATTACCTATGTGTTTATCAAAATGCTTTAGTTTCTCAGAATAATACACATTGTATTGTAATTGCCAATGTATTAAATATTTTCTGTCTTTTGTATGTTACTTTGTCATTTATATTCTGTAAATCTATTTTACTATGAAAATAATGAAGTGTAACAGGAGATGAATTATTTTATCTAATGATATTTTTAATATCACTGATCAGGTGACCAATTTTCAAAGAAAACCTTTGGATTTTGTTGCCCAGTAGAGACACAAATAGCATTATTAGTTTTTCAAGGTCAGCAATATGAGCTATTACCTTGTTTTGAGTAATTATTTTAAAATATTACTATACTCATTATGATTATTTACCATTAAATTAATTTGTAACATAGAACAATGATTAACCAAATTTTATATCTAATTTTAATAGTTATTGGGCCAGATTCCTTTGTTTATATCACAAGAAAGAGATAAATTCTTAGGTCTTTCTAAAATGAGGATGTTTTCTTGGTGTAAAATGATAGGAATCTTTCAGGAACTTGAAGCCTTCATCTTTTAGCTCTTTGTATTTTCTCTTGCAGAAATGAAAGAACTGATTCAAAATGAAACCTGTTAAGGTTGTGAATGGAGGTATAAATAAAGACATTAAATATGGTAAAGTTTGAATCTAAAATGTATACAAAGTTGATTACCTACCTCCATTGTAACATCCTTGGCTACCAATCTGTGTTTTACCTTTTTATTTTCAGTTTATTTAATCATTTCTGATATTCATTTGTATAAGCATCTATTAATTATGAAACTTTCTAATAATTTGTGCTCAGAAACCCTTGCTGTGTCATGAGCTTAGGGGTAGAGTGCTTGTCTTACATGTATGAAGCCCTAGGATCAATCCCATTATTGTAAAACGAAATAAAATCAGACATTCTTAATGAGCATTGTGTAACAACATACCTTCTCCACAATTCTTAGGTTTTTAAATGTTCCTGAAAATTCACAAGATACTATGGGTAACATTTTCTCATCAGTTTGATACAGGCATTTCCATTAAGTATAAAATCTAGCAATAGTGATTTTCTTGGTATTTTTTGCTAGGTCAAATGTATGTAATCAGCAATATAATCTATGATGATCTTTTTGTTTGTTTCCTTGAAGAAATTTCTTTATCCTCTTTGGGAGTTCATATATACAATTTTGTAATAAAATGTATAAATTAAATCCAAAGTTAGGATCTATTAAAGTACTCCAAACCTAAGGTTTTGGGTAAATAAATGTCAAATGTTTCATGCTATTACATGTTACAAGCTGAATAGCTTTTCTTGGAGAGACATGAGGAAAAACCATTTTTCCAGATGCAGAGTAAATGCACTCACTCTGTGCAAGTAAACAAATGCTTATCAGATTAGGAGGGATTTATGATGTTCCCTTTGTGACTTGCTGGTATCTATAGCACTGAAAAGCCTTCTTATATTGTATACTTCTTACAAAGTAGCAATTGCATACAAAAAGGTAGAGGCCTAGAGGAGTCTGATAGCATCATAAAAGTCTCATGAATCTGAGCATGATGAGCATTCTAAGTCTTATGACGGTCTTCCTACCATGAATCAATGCTAATAAGCTCAGTGTTTACAGGGTTTCATTACAGGCAGTCTGCTTCAAGACAGAGATCACCATACCTGGCCTAGGGGAAAAGGCTACATGTCACACCACCAATCCTCTGGCTTTTAAATTCTTTCCCCATTTTATAATGTTTCTTGAACCCTTGCAGAACAAATATAGATATAGATATAGATATAGATATAGATATAGATGATATGGATATAGATAACAGATATCTGTTCTCTGTATTTTATGGTATGAGATTTGAAAGCTATGCTTTGCTTTGTGGGAAAAAGTAATCATGTGCGTGTGTGTGTGTGTGTGTGTGTGTGTGTGTGATTTTTTACTGAAGTGTATCAAATTAATGAGAGAATGTTATGCAAAGTTTATTGTAAATTTTCCTGGAAGATTAAAATCTGAGAAGTGTGGAGAAAGAATGTTGATACATAGCCCTCAATTGGAATGCTTTATAAAACGTTTTCTTTATTGATGTACTTGAACATGGATGTTTGAATATACACTTGGAGAAGTCCTCAAGAGATCAAAGGAAATATTCTATTCAGGACATACGCCTGATGGAATTACTCAATGGTTGAGTTGCTTACAGAAATACAGGTGAAAAACTGGTATAATTGCATATGCAGTGAATTCAAACACTTACACATCAGGTATCTGGGAATTCTAGGCCAACTCGGTCAACATAATAAATTGAAGGGAACCTGTGACTACAGTGAGATACTGTTTCTTCAAATGAAGAAAGAAAAAGAGGGAGAGAGAGAGAGAAAAGGATGGAAGGAGGTAGCTAATAAGGAAAGGAACATAGCAAGGAAGGAAGGAAGGAGGGAAGAAAGGAAGGAAGGAAAGAAGGAGAGAAGAAAGGAAGGAAGGAGAGAAGAAAGGAAGGAAGGAAGGAAGGAAGGAAGAATTCAAAAGACAGAAATATCACCAGACAACAGTTGAGTGTCTTATGAAAATCTGTAATAGCCAATATTCACTTCTGTAGAGTAGCAATTGTAATGGTAAAGAGAGAAGGAGTCTCATGGGGATTCCTGTGAGCCTAGTGGAGTTCTCCTGACACTTATTTTTTTCCCCCATACTAGCAGGTCAGATTTTGTAAGAGTCTTCTGTGGTCATTGTGGCTGCTGTGATTAGATGATGGTATTCATAATCAATTCACAGGCAGCAGCTGCTCTATGTCTTCAGTCCACATGATGCCAAAGTTGTTCACAAAGTATGCCTGTGTAATTGATCTGAGTCTTGTCATGCTTCTTCTAGATGTTGTTATTGAAGGAACATAATATCATATGTTAATATAATTTGCATAAAAATAATATTTTAAGAAATTTTGGTTAAACACTTACTGTATGTAGTGTGACAATGATAGTCCCTTTCAGGTTTGAGGATAGATAAGAATATAGTACGTTGATTTTTCAGAAGACAATTTTCATGTTTCCAGAAAATAAGGAATCTGGAATATTCTCTCATATATACTATATATCTATGGACTCCAAATCATGAAAATAATAGAATATTCAAATTTATGGCTCAGATAGGTAATATTAATTCTTTCTGATTTAATCTTGGCCTCTTAGTTTTTTTAGATTTATTTTTAAGTTTAAATTTAGATTAGAAACAAGGTTGCTTCACAAGTCAGTTCCAGGTCCCTCTCCTTTTCCCTCCCCTCCTCACGTGCCCTCCTCCCAAACCCCCATTATCCCCTCATTTCCCCAGGGAGAGTGAGGCCCTCCATGGGGGTGTCCATGGTCTGTTATTTCATCCAGGGAAGGGCCTAGACACTCCCCCAAGAGTTCAGGGTGAGAGAGCATCTCACATTGTCGGATGGGAGTCCAAAGTCCATGTGTATACTTGGAATGAATACTGATCTTCTGCCCAAGGCTCAATAAATTACCTAGGCCTCCTCACTGACACCCACATTCAGGGGGTCTTGATCAGTACCATGTTGGATTCCCAGGCTGATGGCTGGAATTCAAGAGTTAACTTTGTCAGGTCAGCTGTTTCTGGGGGTTAAACCAGCCCAGTCTTAATCCATGGGAGTGTGCCTCTTCTTCCATCAGTCACTGAATGAAATTTCTGTTTCCCAGACTCTCTGGACATGGGATTGTAGGCTGGCACTCCCCAGATCTATGTCTAAAATCCATATATGATAGAGTAAATGACATGTTTCTCTTTTTTGTGACTGTGTTACCTCACTCAGGACAGTTTCTTCTAGTGTCATCCATTTGCCTCCAAATCTCAGGATTCCATTGTTTTTTCTGCTGAATAGTACTCCATTGTGTAAATGTACCACATTTTCTCTATCCACTCTTTGGTTGAGGGGCATCTAGATTGCTTCCAAGTTCTGGCTATTACAAATAATCCTGCTATTAACATAGTGGAACAGACATCCTTGTTGTATGAATGGGCATCTTTTGGATATATGCCTAAGATTGGAGTTGCTGGGTCTTGTGGTAGGTTTATTCCCATTTTTCTGAGGAATGTCCTACTGATTTCCAAAGTGGCTGAACAAGTTGGCACTCCCACCAGAAATGGAGGAGTGTTCCCCTTTCACCACATCCTCTCTAGCATGAATTGTCATTGGTGTTTTTGATTTTAGCCATTCTGACAGGAGTGAGATGGTGTCTCAGAGTTGTTTTGATTTGCCTTTCCAGGATGTCTAAGGATGTTGAACACTTTCTCAAGTGCCTCTCAGCCATTTTAGACTCCTCTATTGAAAATTCTCTATTTAGTTCTGCAGCCCACTTTTTAATTGGATCCTTTGTTGTTTTGTAGACTTGCTTCTTGTGTTCTTTGTAAATTTTGGAGATCAACCCTCTGTCAGATGTGGGATTAGTGAATATTTTTTCCCATTCTGTGGGCTGCCTTGTTGTCTTGCTGTGTCCTTTGCCTTACAGAAGCTTCTCAGTTTCAGGAGGACCCATTTATTAACTGTTGATCTCACTGTCTGTGCTAGTGGTGTTATGTTCAGGAAGCTATGTCCTGTACCAATTCGTTCAAGGGTACCACCCACTTTATCTTCTAAGAGGTACAATGTGGCTGGATTTATGTTGAGGTCTTTGATCCATTTGGAGTTAAGTTTTGTGCATGGCGATAAACATGGATCCATCCACATTCTTCTACATGCCAGTCCCCAGGTATGCCAGCACCATTTGTTGAAGATGCTTTCTTTATTCCATTGTATATTTTTAGCTTCTTTGTCAAAGATCAGATGTTCATACGTGTGTGGGTTAATAGCCGGGTTTTCAATTCGATTCCATTGGTCTACCTGTCTATTTTTGTGCCAATACCAAGCTGTTTTCAGGACTGTAGCTGTATAACAGAGCTTATGGTCAGGGATGGTGATGCCTCCAGCCATTGCCTTGTTGAACAGGGTTGTTTTGGCTATCCTGGGTCGTTTGTTTTTCAATACAAAATTGATTATTGTTCTTTCAAGGTCTGTGAAGAATTGTGCTGGGATTTTAATGGGGATTGCATTGAATCTGTAGATCGCTTTTTGCAGGATTTCCATTTTTACTACATTGATCCTTCCTATCCAAGAGCATGGGAGATCTTTCCATTTTCTGAGGGCTTCTTTAATTTCTTTCTTTAAAGATTCAAAGTTCTTGTGATACAGGTCTTTCACTTGTTTCTTTAGCATTACCCCAATTTGTTGTATGTTTTTTTGTGGCAATTGTAAATGGTGATGTTTCTCTGATTTGTTTCTTAGCCCTTTTATCATCTGTACATAGTAGGGCTAATGATTTTCTTAAGTTGATCTTGTAGCCTACCAATTTGTGGAAGGTGTTAATCAGGTGTAAGATTTCCCTGTTGGAATTCTTTGGGTCATTTATATAAACTATCATATCATCTGCAAACAGTGAAAATTTGACCTCTTCCTCACAATTTGTGTCCCCTTGATCCCCTTTTGTTATCATATGGCAATGTGTAGAACTTCAAATACAATGTTAAAAAGGTATGGAGAGAGGGGGCAGCCTTGTTTTGTTCCTGATTTTAGAGTTATTTCGTTGTTTCCATCCATTTAGTTTGATGTTGCCTGTTGGTTTACTGTATATAACTTTTATTATGTTTATGTATGTCCCTGTTACCCCAGATCACTCCAAGACCTTTATCATGAAGGGGTGTTTGCTTTTGTCAAAGGCTTTTTCAGCATCTATGAGATGATCTTGTGATTTTTCTTTTTCAGCTTGTTTTTTTGGAGGATTACATTGATGGATTTTCGTGTGTTGAACCATCCCTGCATCCCTGGGATTAAACCTACTTGATCATGTTGAATGATTGTTTTGATGTGTTCTTGGATCTGATTTGCCAGTATTTTATTGAGTATTTTTGCATCAATGTTCATGAGGGATATTGCTCTGAAGTTCACTTTCTTAGTTGTGTCTTTGTGTGGCTTGGGGATCAAGGTAATTGAAGTCTCATAGAAAGAGTTTGGCAAAGACCCTTCTGCTTCTATTGTGTGGAATACTTTGAGAAGAATTGGTATAAGCTGTTCTTTGAATTTCTGTTAGAATTCTGCACTGAGGCCATCTGGACCTGGACTTTTTTTGATTGGGAAACTTTTGATGATTGCTTCTATTATCATAGGGGTTATAGGTCTATTTAAATTGCTTATCTGTTCTTGATTTAGTTTTGGCAAGTGATAGCTATCGAGGAAATCATCCATTTCCCTTCAATTTTCAAATTTTGTGGAGTACAGGTTTTCAAAGTATGACCTGATGATTCTCTTTATTTCCTCAGAGTCCGTTGTTATGTCCCCCTTTTTAATTTCTGATTTTGTTAATTTGCATGTTCACTCTCTGCTGTTTGGGAAGTTTGGACAAAGGTTTGTCTATCTTGTCTATCTTGATTTTCTCAAAGAACCAACTCTTCGTTGCATTGATTCTTTGTATTTTTTTCCTAGTTTCTACTTTATTGAGTAAAGCTCTTAATTTGATTATTTCCTGGCGTCTACTCCTCCTGGGGGAGTTTGCTTCTTTGTGTTCTAGAGCTTTCAGCTGTGCTGTTAATTCTTTTGTATAATTATTCTCCAGTTTCTTCATGTGGGCACTTAGTGATATGAACTTCCCCCGTAGCACTGCTGTCAAAGTGTCCCATAGGTTTGGGTATGTTGTGTCTTCATTCTCATTGAATTTGAGGAAGTCTTTAATTTCTTTTTTTTCTTCTTTGACCAAGGAATGGTACAGTTGTGAATTATTTAATCTCCATGAGTTTGTAGGTTTTCTGCAATTTGTGTTGTTGAATTCTAATTTTAAAGCATGGTGTTCTGATAAGATGCATAGAGTTATTCCAATGTTTTTGTAGCTGCTGAGTTTTGATATATTGCCAATATGTGGTCGATTTTTGGGAAGGTTCCATGTGGTGGTGAGAAGAAGGTATTTTTTATGTGGATGAAATGTTCTATAGATGTCTGTTAATCTCAGTTGGGTCATTACTTCTATTAGACCCTTAGCTTCTTTGTTGAGTGTCTGTCTGGTATTCCTGTCTAGTGGTGAAAGTGGTGTGTTGAAATCTCCCACTATAAGTATGTGGGGCTTTATATGTGATTTAAGTTTTAGTAATGTTTCATTTACCAATGTGGGTGCCTTTGTATTTGGGGCATAGTTGTTCAGGAAAGACACTTCATCTTGGGGCATTTCACCTGTGATGAGTGTGTAATGACCTCCTTCATCTTTTTTGATTGATTTTATTTTAACATCTAGTTTGTTAGATATTAGGATTGCTATCCCTGCTTGTTTCTTGGGTCCATTTGATTGGAATATTTTTTCTGAACCCTTAACTCTCAGGTTATGTCTTTCTTTGAGGGTGAGGTGTGTTTCTTGTATGTAGCAGAAGGAAGGGTTCTGTCTTCGAATCCATTCTGCTAGCCTGTGTCTTTTATGTGTGAGTTAAGGCCACTAATGTTGAGGGATATTAATGACCATTGATTGCTCATTCTTCCTCAATTTGCAATGGTTGTTGTTAGTGGAATTATGTGTGGAATTTCACCCTTTTGTTCTTTTCGCTGTTGGTAGAGAGGGATTCTCTAATGCCTATGTTTTTCTGGTTGTAGTTAACTTCCTTGCGTTGGAGTTTTCCTTCCAAAACTTTCTGTAGCATTGGGTTAGTGGATATGTATTGCTTGAATCCAGTTTTGTCATGGAATATCTTGTTTTCTCCATCTACAGTGATTGAGAGCTTTGCTGGTTTTAGTAGTCTGGGCTGGCATCCATGGTCTCTTAGTGTTGGTAGAATATCTATCCAGGACCTTCTGGCTTTCAGGATTTCCATGGAGAATTCAGGTGTAATTCTGATAGGTCTGCCCTTATATGTTACTTGGCCTTTTTCCTTAGCTGCTCTTAATATTCTTTCATTATTCTGTATATTTGGGATCTCGATTATTATGTGGTGAGGGGACTTTTTTTGTGGTCCACTCTATTTGGTGGTCTGTAAGCTTCTTGTACCTTCATTGGCATGTCTTTCTTAAGTTTGGGAAAGTTTTCTTCTATGATTTTGTTGAATATGTTTTCTGCCCCTTTGAGGTGGTTTTCTTCTCCTTCTTCTATATCTATTATTCTTAGGTTTGGTCTCTTGATGGTGTCCAATATTTCCTGGATGTTTTGTGTTAAGGATTTTTTGGACTTAAGGTTTTCTTTGGTTGATGAATCTATTTCTCCTAGTGTATCTTAAACACTTGAGATTCTCTCTTCCATCTCTTCTATTCTGCTGGTAATGCTTGTATCGGTAGTACCGGACCGTTTGCCCAGCTCTTCTATTTCCTACCTTTCTTCAGATTGTGTTTTTTTAATTCTCTATTTCAGTTTTCAACTCTTGCAGTGTTTGCATTGTTTCTTGCAATTTTCGGTTTACCTTTTCGTCCATTTGTTGCCTTTGATGAATTGTTTGGTTTGTTCTTTCTCCCATTTCTTGCATGTTTTGGTTTGCTTTTTCTTCCATTTCCTGATTTTTTTCTTTGTTTCTTCTTCCATTTCCTGCCTTTTTTGGTTTGTTTCTTCTTCCATTTCTTTCATTTTTTGCTTTGTTTCTTCTTCCATTTCCTGCCTTTTTTGGTATGTTTCTTCTTCCATTTCCTGTCTTTTTTGGTTTGTTTTTTCTTCCATTTCTTGCATTTTTTGGATTGTTTTATCTCCATTTCTTTGAGGGATTTTACTCTATCCTCTTTTAGGGCCTCTATCATTTTCATGAAAGTGTTTTAAACAATTTTCATGTTTCCAGAAAATAAGGAATTTTGAATATTCTGTCATATATACTATATATCTATGGACTCCAACTCATGAAACTAAGACAATATTCAAATTTATGGCTCAGATAGTTAAATATTAATTCTTTCTCATTTAATCTTGGCCTCTTAGTTTAATAATGTGATACATATGAAATTACAGTCATAGGTCAATAGAGTTAAGTTTTAGTGGTTTCTCATAATACATAACTATGTAATTCTCATTATAATTTTGATACTTTTGATACATTAAACATTTTTTAAAATAATTTCTTTATTGAATCTTTGGGAATTTCATATTATATACCACAAATGACTACACTTCCTAGACCCTCCATATCTTGTACTCCCCCCTCCACAAAATGAAAGTTTAATTAAATCAAACTAAAACAAAGCAAAACAAGCAAAAAACAGAAAAATAAGAATATAAGAACAAAACAACAACAAATAAAAAATAACTCTTCATTCCCTCCATCTTTTTTGCCACCCAACACCTCTTCATTATTCCAGTGCCTTTGATACAATTTCTGCTTTTTCTCCCCACAGCATTTGCTGGTTCCCCATTTAAAATTGTTTGTAGTTCTAGAGAATGGAAGTTCAAGTCTGTTTCCCATAAATAATCTCTATTTTGATCTTCAGTTTATTGAGTGTTTTTGAAAAAGAAACATGTTTCTGAATGTATTTGATCTTTCACCTGCTGGTCCTAAAGCATTTATTCTTTGTTATGTAATAATTGTTTTTATTTAAATTAGAGACCAGCTCCAGGCGGTGGTGTCTCATGCCTTTATTCCTAGGACTCCAGAGGCAGAAGCAGGTGGATCTCTGTGAGTTCTTGGCCAGTCTGGTCCAACAGCCTCCAAAACTATACAGAGAAACCCTGTCTCATAAAACAAACAAACAAAAAGAAAGAAAAAAAATGTAACAAGCTTGCTTCACATTCAATCCCAGGTCCCTGTCCCTCTCCTCTTCCCCCATCCATTAGCATTTCTTCTATATTCACTTGTGGGATTATACAATTGTATTCATCAAGCATTTAAATTTATGTTAGTTAATTATATACTGTAAATGTGCATTTTTTATTCAAAAAGAGGAACCATAGGAGATTGATGAAATTATTCAATAAACATCTTGAACTGTAAATTCAGCTTTATGTAACTAATAGGCTAAAGGTTACAAACTGTAACCTTGCATTCTGAGTTTAAACTGAAACTTACTAGAATGATTATTCAGAAATATAACCACTTAAAAGAAAACAAACATCTTCACTTGGATAAAAATCAGATCTTACTAGTTTGTTTTGATATGAACCCTCTGTAACTCTCTAAAATAATCACAGTATGGTGAGGAGTAGTCAGTCCCTTCCTTCACACTCTGTGATCCCAGCACCCATGACACCAACAGGAGTAGAGCAAGTGCTCAAGCCCATCTTGGATGCCTAGGATGTCTCTATCTCAAAATCAAGATTAAAAATAGATAACAACAATTAAATGGACAAATAGTAAACATTTGGATGTTTATTGTGCTGACAATATGTTGCTCATACATTAATAAATAAATAATATGCATCCATATTTTCTGTTGATGCATACACATAATTAGCAAATATTTATACATGGGGATTTGCAAGAAGTATTATAATTATAACATTCATTAACTGTTGCAAGGGAGACAAAGCTCTCCCTTTTCTAAACTGTGGATAGAAACAAGCAAAAAAGAATACTTATAGTTTTGGAACCTTCCACTAGGCTTTGCTTTTAGAAAATTTGGATACTGCAAGAGTTCAATTATGCTGGGTTCTTTTTGTTGGTTATATTTGATAAAAGCATAATTTTGTTTCTTATTCATTATTTATTTCCCAGAAATTTCTCACTAAGCAGGGTCCATGCTGTCCTATTCTGAGAAATAACCTACGTACTGAATTCTTGATTTGAAAAATCTAAGATATTTCTTCAATCTTTTGACCTAAATACATAATTTTAGAATTTCTTAATTTTAATACTGCATTCCTGATTCTAGCATCTCCTGTCTGGAAATCTTTTTATATCTCTTATTTTTCTTTACAAGAAGCTCAATTTTCTAAAGTAAATTGTTCTAACATGAGCTCTCTAGCTTGCTATATCTGTCTTGAAATTGTGGTTAAGTTTTATCCCTGCCTCTCCCTACAGTTAAGCCTATATCTCAAAGGCACTCACATGCTCATCCTCTGCTTCAACCCCATTGTAACGTATACTGTCTTCCATGTGAGTTTATTTATTGCCCAAGGCAAAATATCCTGATGTGCTTTTACTACTGTCCTTTCCAGTTGATTTTTTCAAAATGTCTAAATTGCCTACCAGAATGGCGAATCACTTGATTAAAGAATCTTACTTTACAATTGCTATGTGTTAAAGAAAAATGTAAAAACTAAAGTACTCTTACCAAACTGATGTCATTATTTGTATATTTCATAATTTTGTGTTCAGTTCAATGAGAGAAAAAAGTCTCTGGAGATTTTGCCATCTCAGAATAACAGAGACTGACAACTGCATTGTGCACCTGTTATCAACAAAATTGAAAGCACATACAGAAATGTGGGTAAGCACATATTTTTGTTTGTTTGAGTTTTTTACTTTTTAGACAGGGGTTTTCTGTGTAGCCCTGGCTTTCTTGGAACTTGCTTTGTTAACCAGGCTGACCTCAATCTCACAGACATCTGCCTGTCTCTGAGTGCTAGTATTAAAGGCATGTGCCACCACACCACCCGCTTAGAATGAGTACTTTTACCAGGAATTAATAGGAAAGAACTAAATGCTTATATTTTTATGTATTTAGACACACACACACACACAAATAACATAAATCATTGTATAAAAGAAAGCAATCTATAACTGAGAAACAAAAATGAAGACAGTTCATTTTTCAAAATAATGATTACAGCTAGAAAATAAAAAGTGAAATGTATTGGGTGTGTTAGTGAGTTTAACACCCACTGAATGCAAGATAAGTTTAATGTTATTTTGACAATTATTCTAATGCCTTTAATGAAAACTTTTTAACTATTTGATCAAATATGGATCTTTCAATAGCCTAATGGAAGGATGATTAATGTAAGCACAGATTAAAAAGTGATTAAGTGATAAATTCTTATTGGAACACTCTGATTTATAAGGCTTTTCTTTAAAATTAACATTAATATATACTTTTTGAATAAACTAATATATTTCACAGGTCAAAATTTTATATACATAGAAAGAGAACAAAGAAAATACAAGAACTCAGTCAAATAAGTTTTAAAGTTGACTATTGTTGCAAATTTGTTTTTGTATGAAAGCAACACTTGAAACATTCATATAATAAGATCAGTGATAACGGGAATATACCTGAACATAATAAAAGCAATATACAGTAAACCAACAGCTAACATAAAACTAAATGTAGAGAAACTCAATGCAATTCCTCTAAAATCATGAACAAGACAAGGCTGTCTACTCTCTACATATCTCTTCAATATTGTACTTGATGCTCTAGCTAGAGAAATAAGACAACAAAAGGAGATCAAGGGGATATAAATTGGAAAGGAAGAGGTCAAGCTTTCACTATTTACAGATGATATTATAGTTTACATAAGTGACCCAAAAAACTCCTCAAGGGAAATCCTAGAGCTGATAAATACCTTCAGCAAAGTGGCAAGATACAAGGTTAACTCAAAAAAAATCAGTGGCTCTATTATTTATAGATGATGAAGTGGCTGAGAAAGAAATCAGAGAAACATCAACCTTTACAAAAGCCATAAATGGCATCAAATATCTGGGAATAATGTTAACCAAGGAAGTGAAAGACCTGTATATCAAGAACTTTGAGTCTTTAAAGAAAGAAATCAAAGAGGATACCAGAAAATGGAAAGATCTCACATGCTTTTGGATTGGTAGGGTCAACATAATAAAAATGGCAATCTTGCCAAAAGCAGTCTACAAATTCAATGCAATCCCTATCAAAATTCCAGCACAATTCTTCACAGACCTGGAAAGAACAATAATCAACTTTATATGGAAAAACAAAAGGCCCAGGATAGCCAAAACAACCCTATACAATAAATGAACTTCAGGAGGCATCACCATACCTGACTATATAGAGCTATAGTCCTGAAAAGTGCTTGATATTGGCACAAAAATAGACAGATAGACCAATGGAATCGAATTGAAAACCCTGAGTTTAACCCACACACCTATGAACACTTGATTTTTGACAAGAAGCTAAAACTATACAATGGAGAAAAGAAAGCATCTTCAACAAATGATGCTGGCATACCTGGGTATTGTTAGGCAGAAGATTTCAGATAGATCCATGTTTATCCCTTGTACAAAACTTAAGTCCAAATGGATCAAAGACCTCAACATAAATCCAAACGCACTGAAACTCTTAGAAAAGAAAGAGGGAGATACTCTTCAACAAGTTGGTACAGGAGACCACTTCCTGAACATAACACCAGTGGCACAGACTGTGAGATCAACAACTAACTAATGGGACCATCTGAAACTAGAAAGCTTTCGTAAGACAAAGGAGACAGTCAACAAGAGAAATGGTAGTCCACAGAATGGGAAAAAATATTCACTAACCCCACATCTGACAGAGGGCTAATCTCCAAAATGTACAAAGAACTCAAGAATCAAGTCTCCAAAACACCAAAGGATCCATTTATAAGGTGGGGTACAGAACTAAATAGAGAATTCTCAATAGAGGAGTCTAAAATTGCTGAGAGACACTTAAGAAAGTGCTCAAAATCCTTAGCAATCAGGGAAATGCAAATCAAAACAACTCTGAGAAACCATCTTATTCCTGTTAGAATGGCTAAAATCAAAAACACCGAAGACAATTTTCGCTGGAGAGGATGTGGAGAGAAGGGAACACTCCTCCATTGCCAGTGGGAGTGCCAACTCGTACAGCCACTTTGGAAACAGTATGGAGATTCCTCAGGAAAATGGGAATCAGTCTACCACAAGACCCAGCAATTCCACTCCTAGGAATATGTCCAAAAGAGGAAAATCTGTACAATAAGGGTATCTGCTCCACTGTGTTCACAGCCACATTATTTGTAATAGCCAGAAACTGGAAGAAACCTAGATGCCCCTCAACTGAAGAGTGGATAGAGAAAATGTGGTACATTTACAGAATGGAGTACTACTTAGAAAAAAAAATTGGAACATTGAAATTCACAGGTAAATGGATGGCACTAGAAGAAACCATCCTGAGTGAGGTAACCCAGCCACAAAAAAGACAAACATGATATGTACCCACTCATATATGGATTTTAGACATGGATCAGGATAGTGCCAGTCTGCACTTCCACTGACAGAGAGTCTGGGAAACAGGAAAGGACCTAAGAGATATGCATGGTACCCCAGAGAAGAGGAATGAGGCAAGATCCTCTGAACAGATGGGGAACACGGTGAGGTGTGGTGGGGAGTGGTAGCTGGGAAGAAGAGAGGGGGAGAAGAGGAAGAAAGAGTAGGTCATGGGAGAACAGGAAGGTTGAGTGGGGTGTAGAATAGGGGTAATAGGGAATCATAGGTTAGAAGACAGTTCAGGCACTAGTTTGACCTCTAGTGATCTAAAGGGATGACACCAACTGGCAAGCTAAGCAATAGTGAAGAGACCGCCTCGAATGCCCTTTTCTGATAATGAACTTCATGTCCATAACCATCCTGGAGCCTTCATCCAGTGACTGATGGAAGCAGAGCCAAACACCCACAGTTAAACACTGAATTGAACCCATGGAACCCAGTGACAGAGAGAGAGGTGCTATGAGCAAATTGGCAAAGAATGGGCTGGCAAAACCAGCAGAGACAGCTAATCTGAACAGGGGAGAGCTCTTGGACCCCAGACAGACAGCTGGGAGTCAAGAATGGGACTGATCCATACCTCTTGAATGTGAGAGTCAGTGAGGAGGCCTGGACAACCTGTGAGACCCTGGGCAGTGGATCAGTGTTTGTCCCTGGCATACAAACGGACTTTGTGTGTCCATAACACAAAGAGGGATGCTCTCTCAGCCTGGACCCTTAGGAGAGTGCCTGGCCCCTTCCCTGAGTGAAATGACCGACTCTAGATATCCCCTATGTTGAAGGGAATGGCTATAGGGTGGGAGGATATTGGGAGGGGTGCGGGAGGAAGGGAGGGAGAGGGAATTGGGATTGACATGTGAAGCATGAAATAAAATGAAATAAAAAATATTTTCAGAATGGGAAATATCCAAAGCCTAGAGTTATTAAGAATGAGTTCACTTAATTATAACTTCCAGGTCTACGTTTTGACTGTCCATATGCAGGTCTACGTTTTGACTGTCCATATGCTATTAAGAAATTAGCTGACATCTCAGGATTGAAATTTCTTGAATTGTGTATACATTATAAAATACACTGAGGGGTAAGGGCTTGTAAGCTTTTAGGAAGGATGATGAAGAAAAATTGGCATAAGACATGGTTGTAAATACCAGGACTGCAATGAACCACTATTTAAATTTCATGAGTATGTCATAAACAAATTTTTCAATTAATTTAAAATACTGCATGAAAGCCAGGCAGTGGTGGCATAAGCTTTAAATCCCAGCACTTGGGAGGCAGAGGCAGGTAGATCTTTGAGATTGAGGTCTGTCTGGTCTACAAAGTGAGTTCCTTGACAGCCAGTGCTTACAGAGATAACCTCTCACTGTGTGCATTTGTCTGTCTATATTTTTTGTGGTATATATTCATGACTTATTTGTATCTGCATGTAGATACAAAAAATACAATGACTTGAACTCTTTTCAGCTAATATCTTTCCCTAAAATATGTGAAACATGAAAATTTGTTGAATATGTATGGATTTATATATGTACAAATATGTAAATCTTACTATTTCATGTATTTTATGTTTCTCATTGAGTCTTGCACTTTTACAAATATAAGAACACAGAACTTGAAATATGTTTAAGAGTGCTAACTGAATTATTAGATTTCTAAACATCTTGCTTAATCTATGTAGTTCCATGTAATGACATCTGCATAAATAGGACACACATCAGAATTAGTGTCTCTAATTTAAAATATGATTTTTAATTATGACCCAAAGATGCAAATAATGCTACCTGAAAAAGGAGATCAAAGATACTTTATTGAATATAGAACAGACTTACTGAGAAGTGCTCTGTGGTCCCTGATGCGGCCAGGATCCAAGAGAGAGAGATTTACTTTTTCTCTCCTTTTATTCCTCACATGTCTCATGTACCCCTGTCCATGTCCAGGAGTGTGGACAGTATCTTGGGTATGTGATCTTTCCCCTATAATTTCCCTTTTAGTCTAAATAAAATATTTAAACTTGATATAAACCTCAAATATATACAACATATATACATAGAATGTGATAAGCATGTTATAATCTACTTATATCCTAAACTAAGTATACCTATCCCATCTAAATCCTAATCTTATCTGAAAGAGATGCCCAAGTCTGAACACCTCCTTCCAATCCAAACCCTAGAATAAATGAAAACTAACACTAACAGGGGTAAACTATCTTGTGATATCAACAGTAGGGAAATGGGGCATAGTATTTTTAAAATTACTTCCTATTGATATGGGATGAGGACAATCTCATGGGACCCTGTAGAAAGAAAATTTTAATGTAACAAGAGTTTGAAATAGATTAAATAGTCTCTGTTTGGCAGGCGATGTTTGAAGGAAGTTCTTGTCTGAAGTTTTAATGTTGATTGAAGCTCTTGTCTGAAGCTCTGGCCAGATTGTAATAGGTGCACTATATCAGTTCATTGGTCCAGAGTTGTGTTGAACATTGTAGGTCCAAATGGGTTTCACGATGGTACTTGTCAGGCAGAGTCAATGATTTGGGGCAGTTAGGATGCATCAAGTCGGATCAGGTGAAGTTGATGAAGTAGGGCCCGATTTATTTGGAAGTGTTTGAAGATTGTTGTTAGGAAATTTTTTGTTCTCTGGAAAACTTAAACATTAATGTTAACAAGGAAATTTTTAGCTTTTACATGTATCCATATCGGGAAAGGCAACAATAAGGAAATAGTAAACATAAGGGAAATTAGGCCTTTAGAAAAGGAACCGAGTATAAACAGATGATAGTCCCTAGGGTTTTTGTTTGTTTGTCTGTTTGTTTTATGTCAATGGATCCTTGATATAATAAAGACATTTTGGATTTTATTTTAACAACATGTTTGAATTCAGAGGAGGAGAGCCAATCTAACTTTAAAGCCAGCTTCAGTTAAATGAGTTGGGACTAACAGAGTATTAACAAGCAAGGAGAAATGGATATGATAAGAACAAGACAGACAGATTTAGACATTGATACCACACAGTGTATTTTTGTTTGTTTGATGGTCCTCTGGGTAGCTATCCTTTTTTCTTTAGGTATCTATGCATCTAGTATTTTCTTGAAACACTTTTTTAATTGTATGATTAAAATAGAAACAAGCTTGATTCCCATGTCAGTCCCAACTCCCTCTCCCTCCCTCCCACACCTGCTACCCCTCCAGCCCCCCCAGCCCTACAACCAATACCCACTACATGCCCAAGGGAGTGTAAGGCCCTCCATGAGGGATCTCTAGAGTTTGACATTTCATTACCTGGAGGGTCCAGGCCCTGTCCTAAGTGTACAGATTGAGAGACCATCCCTCATTTTGGGATGGGTACCCAAAATCCATTTGCATGCCAGGGATAAATACTGACCTACTAACAAAAGCCCCATAGATAGCCAAGTCTCCTCACTGACACCCACATTCAGGAGGTCTGGATCAGTCACATGCTGGACTCTCAGCCATCAATCTGCGGTCCAAGATCTACCCCTTGTTCAGGTCAGCTCTTTCTCTGGGTTTCACCAGCCCAGTCTTGAACCCTTTGCTCATCACTCTTCCCACTCTGTCACTGTGTTCTAGGAGTTCAGTTCAAGTGTTTAGCTGTGGATGTCTGCCACTGCTTCTATCTGTCACTGGATGGAGTTTCTAGGATGGTATATAAGATAGTTGTCAAAATCTTAATCAGGGAGGGTCATTTAAGGTAGTCTCTCCACTATTGCTTAGTTTGCAAAGTGGTGTCAATCTTGTAGATCTCTGGAAATCTCACTAGTGCCAGATCTCTCTTCAAACCTAGAATGGCTCCCTCTATTATGGTGTCTCTCATCCTGCTCTCCTTATTTCTTCCCCAACTCAACCTTGCTGCTCCCCCATTTCCTCCTCTCCCCTCCCCTTCTCCCCCTCTCTTTTCCTGGCTACTTCTCCCCTCCCCCACATGCTCCCAATCTGGTAAGGAGATCTTGCCTCATTCCACCTTCTTTGGGGTACCACACATATCTCTCTTAAGGTCCTTCCTGCTTCCCAGGCTTTCCAGCAGTGGGATTTTATGCTAGCACTCCCCTGATCCATGTCTAAAATCCATATATGAATCAATACATACCATGTTTGTCTTTTTGTGACTGGGTTACCTCACTCAGGATAGTTTCTTGTATAGTGCCATCCATTTGCCTGAAAATTTCAAGATTCCTTTCTGATGAGCAGTACTCCATTGTGTAAATGTACCACATTTTCTCTATTCTTCATTTGAGGGGCATCTCGGTTGCTTCCAGCTTCTGGATATTACAAATAATGCTGATATAAATATATTGGAACAGAAGTCCTTGTTGTATGAATGAGCATCTTTTGGGTGTATGCCTAAGAGTGGAATTGCTGGGTCTTGTGGTAGGTTTATTCCCATTTTCCTGAGGAATCTCCATATTGATTTCCATAGTGGCTGTATGTCACTCCCACCAGCAGTGAAGGAGTCTTCCTCTCTAGCATAAACTGTAATTGGTGTTTTTGGTTTTAGCCATTCTGACAGGAGTAAGATAGTATCTCAGAGTTGTTTTGATTTGCATTTCCCTGATTGTTATGGATGTTGAACACTTTCTTACCTGTCTCTCATCCATTTTAGACTCCTCTACTGAGAATTCTCTATTTAGTTCTGCTCCCCACTTTTTAATGGAATCCTTTGGTGTTTTGGAGACTTCCTTCTTGAGTTCCTTATAGATTTTGGAGATCAGCTCTTTGTCAGATGTGGGGTTAGTGAATATCTTTTCCCATTCTGTGGGCTGCCTTTTTATCTTGTTTACTATGTCCTTCTCCTGGTAGAAGCTTCTCAGTTTGCAGAAGTCCCATTCATTAATTTTCGATCTCAGTGTCTGTGCTGGAATTATGTTCAGGAAGCAGTCTCCTATACCAATTTGTTCAAGGATGCCCAGCCACTTTCTCTTCAAAGAAGTTCAGTGTGACTGGATTTGTGTTGAGGTATTTAATCCATTTGGACTTAAGATTTTTGCATGGCCAAAGACATGGATATATACGAAGTCTTCTACATGACAGCATCCAGTTATGCCAGCACCATTTGTGGAATATGCTTTCTTTTTCCCATTGTATAATATTAGCTTCCTTGTCAAAAATCAAGTGTTCATAGGTGTGTTCACAGGGTTTTTAATTTGATTCTATTGGCCCACTTGTCTATTTTTCTGCCAAGACCATGCTGTTTCCAGGAATATATCTCAATAATAGTGCTTGAAATCAGGGATGCTGATGCCTCCGGATGTTGCCTTGTTGAACAGGTTGTTTTTGTTTTGTTTTGTTATACCGGATCTTTTGTTTTTCCATACAAGGCTGAGAATTGTTCTTTCAGGGTCTGTGAAGAAGTGTGCTGGGATTTCAACAGGGATTGCATTGAATCTGTAGATTGCTTTTGGCAAGATTGCCATTTTTACCCTGTGGCTCCTACCTATCTAAGAGCATGGGAGATCTTTATATTTTCTGGTATTTTCTTCAATTTCTTTCTTTAAAGACTCAAAATTCTGGCAAAACAGGTCTTTCACTTTTTTGGTTATAGTTACCACTGTGTATTTTTTTTGATATTTGTGGCAATTGTAAAGAGTAATGTTTCTCTAATTTCTTTCTCAGGCCTTTTATTTTCTGTATATAGTAGGGCTTCTGATTTTCTTGAGTTGATCTTATATCCTGCCACTTTGCTGAAGGTATTTTCAGCTGTTGGATTTCCCCGGTAGAGGTTTTTGGGTCACTTATGTAATCTAGCATATCACTGGCAAACAGTGACAATTTGACCTCTTCTTTTCCAATTTGTATCCCTTTAATCTCTTTTTGTTGTCTTATTGCTCTGACTAAACCTTCAGGTATAATACTGAAGACATATGGAGAAAGTGGACAGCCTTGTCTCCTTCCTGAATATTGAGGAATTCATTTGAGTTTCTCTTCATTTAGTTTGATGTTGGCTGTTGGTTTGCTGTATATAGCATTTATTATGCTTAGGTATGTTCCAGTTATTCAGGATCTCTCCTAGACCTTTATCATGAAAGGGCATTGGGTTTTGTCAAAGATTTTTACAGTGAGATGATCATGTGGTTTTTGTTTCTCAACTTGTTTATTTGGTGAATTATATTGATGGATTTTCACATGTTGGACCATCCCTGGATCCCTGTGATGAAACCTACTTTATCATGGTGGATTATTTTTCTGATGTGTTCTTGGATCAGAATTGTCAGTATTTTATTGAGTATTTTTGCACCAAAGTTCATGAATGATATTGGTCTGAAGTTCTTTTTCTTAGTTGTGTCTTTGTGTGGCCTGGTTATCAAGGTTATTGAAGCCTAGCAAAAAGAGTTTATTGCATGGAATACTTTGAGGAGAACTGGTATAAGCTGATCTTTGGATTTCTGGTAAAACTCTGCACTGAGGCCATCTGGACCTGGGCTTTTTGTTTGTTTGTTTGTTTGTTTAGAAGTCTTTTGATGACTGCTTCTATTTCCTTAAGGTTAAAGGTCTAGTTAAATTGCTTGTCTGTTCTTGATTTAATTTTGGCAGGTGATATCTATCCAGAAAATTGTCAATTTCCTTTAAAATTTTCAAATTTTGTGGACTACAGATTTTCAAAGTATGACCTGATGATTCTCTGGATTTCCTCAATGTCTGTTGTTATATTCCCCTTTTCATTACTGATTTTGTAAATTTGCATGTTCACATACTTCCACATAGTGAGTTTGGATAAAGGTTTGTCTATCTTCATCATCTGGCTGCAAGTTCACCTGGTTTCAGACCCGAGGCCAGGAGATCCAAGAGTGGGGGAGCAGAAGGAATTTGTATCTAAGATGGGGACTTAGATGCACTCTACCCTCTGCCCTGAATGTGAGCTGGAATATACCAGCTCTCTCTGAAGGCTCCTGGTTCCTTGGTTGTCCCGATCCGCGGGACATTCAATGAGGGTCTGATAGACACCTAGGAGAAAGATGGAGGACAGGGGATACAAAGAATAGACGCCAAGACAGGATTCTGATCAAGACGACAAATTTATTTCATCCCAAAGGGATTTATATAGTAGAAGTGAGGAGGGGAAGGGGGAAAGTGTACTTGCAGCTGCAGGGGAATGAGGTCAGTGGGAGAGGTGGTCTGCTGCATTGCTTGGCAACCTAATCTACAGGGCAAGAAGTCAGGGGTAGGACCTTCTATGTTGTTTGCTATCCTGACAGCAGGGTCTGATCCTAACTACTACAATTCACTATTGCTCAAGCCTATCTCTTGAGGATTTTGTGGTTTTCCAATTAAGCTAGTCTTTAACTGACAGATAAATTGCAGGCCTGTTTCTTGTAATTTGCTTTATGTCAGAAGAGGTGGCAGTGTGGTCTTAGTGTCACATCTTCTCTATGAGTACATGATACAGCTTAACTGACTGATGGCTGGTGGTCCCTGCCACTTGGTTATCCAAGGGCCAAGCCTAGCTGGCTGCAGTCCCTAGGCCAGGAGATTCCAGAGAGGGTGAACAGGAGGAATTAGGTTCTAAGACGCAGATGCTGAGCTCACCTCTGCCCTGTGCTCTGAGTCGGGATGGAATTCTACTTCCAGTATTTTTTTGCTGTTTGGAGATGGGTGTCCCTGTGAAGACAAAACCAAAACACTTTCTTTTCTTTGTGAGGTTACCTTACATGTTGTAGAATACAACTTTGTGGATAAGCGGTTATCTTTCCTCTTCTCATGGTCTCTCCTACAATGACCCATACCACATTTGGAGCATATAACAGATTCCAATGTCATTGACTTTGTATATGGCTTTTAAGTATATAATAAAATAATCTGCATCAGAAATCAATATAGGAAGAGTATAGCATCTTTTTGCTATATAGATGCAAATCCACAGTACCAAACCTGTCTCTGACAGCACTCTCCAACTCTGAGTCTTAACTGTAGCCTGATATTTACAGTCCTATGGTTGCTCTGTTGAAAGTGATCTAGAACCGTGTAATCTTGGCACCATCATTCACAGAAAATGCTCATATTTTCATCCATGTTTGTTTATTCTTTAAAATGTTTGTATAAACTACCTCTTTGATGTGGTACTTCTATGGGAGAAATAAACAGAACAAAAATTATACTTTCATATTCTAGCCAGAAATAGCAAACAGTATGTATCCAATGAAAAAATACATGTCAGATGATTAAGGACATACTGTTTCTGAAGAGTACTTGGTATTCAGGGAGAAAAACTTCTCCAATAATTTAACATTTGAACAAAGATCTGGGAGAATTGAAGAGGCCTGAGTCATGAGGATATCTAGGATGACCTTTAAAAATAAAGACAGCAGAAATGAAAAGCACTTGAGTATTTCCTACATTTAATAATATCAGGATATCTTTGTGATTCACTTAAATAAGTCAGAAAATCAGGGTACAGAATAAAAACTAAGTATTACTTACATCGTAGAACCTGGTTATTTTAAGAACAAAGGAGAGATACACCTGCTTAGTCAGGTATGTGAAGTATGTGTTCTCTTTCTGTGTATCTCCCCCTTCTCTCTCTCTTTCTGTGTGTGTGTGTGTTTCTATGTGACTTTCTCTGTCTCTCTCTCTGTCTCTCTCTTTCTCTCTCTCTCTCACACACACACCTATAGAATAATATAATATGACCACATGATAGTAAAAAGACGTATGTGAAAAATAGATGAATATCATACTATAACAATTTACTGAAGAGAAAAATGTTATTATAATAGCTTGATGAGATTTCAAATTCTTCAGACATTCTGGTAGTAGATCTGTTATGTTTATTCAGTACATACTCATCAAAGATGAGTACATCAATCTTTAGTTAAACAGAGAGCAACATAATAGTTTTCTGATAATGTGAAGGAATGTTAGAAGAGTATATTGTGAGAATATAATTTAAAAGTCCCTCTCTCCATACCTTTTCAACATGGTACTTGAATTTCTAGCTATTGCCATACGACAACAAAGGGGGATAAAGGGGATACAAATTGGGAAGGAAGAGGTCAAACTTTCACTGTTTGCAGACAATATGAGAGTTTATATCAATGACCCAAAGAACTATACCAGGGAACTCTTACAGCTGATTAACACCTTCAGCAAAGTGGCAGGCTACAAGATCAACTCAAGAAAATCAGTAGCCCTACTATATACAGATGATAAAAGGGCTGAAAAAGAAATCAGAGAGACATCACCCTTTACAATTGCCACAAACAACATAAAATACCTTGGGGTAACGCTAACCAAACACGTGAAAGACCTGTATCATAAGAACTTTGAATCTTTAAGAAAGAAATTAAAGAAGCCCTCAGAAAATGGAAGGATCTCCCATGCTCTTGGATAGGTAGGATCAATGTAGTAAAAATGGCAATCCTGCCAAAAGCAATCTACAGATTCAATGCAATCCCCATTAAAATCCCAGCACAATTCTTCACAGACCTTGAAAGAACAATAATCAATTTTGTATGGAAAAACAAAAGACCCAGGATAGCCAAAAGAACCCTGTTCAACAAGGCAACGTCCAGAGGCATCACCATCCCTGACCTCAAGCTCTATTATAGAGCTATAGTCCTGAAAACAGCTTGGTATTGGCACAAAAATAGACAGGTAGACCAATGGAATCGAATTGAAAACCTGAGTATTAACCCACACACGTACGTACATCTGATCTTTGACAAAGAAGCTAAAAATATGCAATGGAATAAAGAAAGCATCTTCAACAAATGGTGCTGGCATAACTGGAGACTGGCATGTAGAAGAATGCGGATCGATCCATGTTTATCGCCATGCACAAAACTTAAGTCCAAATGGATCAAAGACCACAACATAAATCCAGCCACACTGAACCTCTTAGAAGAGAAAGTGGGTGGTACCCTTGAACGAATTGGTACAGGAGACAGGTTCCTGAACATAACACCAGTAGCACAGACAGTGCGATCAACAATTAATAAATGGGGCCTACTGAAACTGAGAAGCTTCTGTGAGGCAAAGGACACAGTCAGCAAGACAAAAAGGCAGCCCACAGAATGGGAAAAAATATTCACTAATCCCACATCTGACAGAGGGTTGATCTCCAAAATTTACAAAGAACTCAAGAAGCAAGTCTCCAAAACATCAAAGGACCCAATTAAAAAGTGGGCTGCAGAACTAAATAGAGAGTTTTCAATAGAGGAGTCTAAAATGGCTGAGAGGCACTTGAGAAAGTGCTCAACATCCTTATCCATTCGGGAAATGCAAATCAAAACAACTCTGAGATACCATCTCACTCCTGTCAGAATGGCTAAGATCAAAAACACCAATGACCATTTATGCTGGAGAGGAAGTGGTGAAAGGGGGACACTCCTCCATTGCTGGTGGGAGTGCCAACTGGTTCAGCCACTTTGGAAATCAATATGGAGATTCCTCAGAAAAATGGGAATAAACCTACCACAAGATAGTTTACATCAATGACCCAAAGAACTCTACCAGGGAACTCTTACAGCTGATTAACACCAAAAGATGCCCATTCATACAACAAAGATGTCTGTTCCACTATGTTCATAGCAGCTTTATTTGTAATAGCCAGAACTTGGAAGCAACCTAGATGTCCCTTAACCGAAGAGTGTATAGAGAAAATGTGGTACATTTACACAATGGAGTACTATTCAGCAGAAAAAAACAATGGAATCATGAGATTCGCAGGCAAATGAATGACACTAGAAGAAACCATCCTGAGTGAGGTAACCCAGTCACAAAAAGAGAAACATGGCATGCACTCTCACATATATGGATTTTAGACATAGATCTGGGGAGTGCCAGCCTACAATCCTATGGCCAGAGAGTCTGGGAAACAGAAACTTCATTTAGTGGCTGATCAAAGAAGAGGCAGACTCCCTCAGTTAAGTACTGAGCTGAACTCAAGAATGCCAATAACAGAGAGGGAGGACTGATAACCAAAGGGATTAAGACTGGGCTGGCTTAACCTCCAGAAACAGCTGACCTGACAAAGGTTAACTCTTGAATCCCAGGTATCAGCATGGGAATCCAGCATGGGACTGATCAAGACCCCCTGAATGTGGGTGTCAGTGAGGAGGCCTAGGTAATCTATTGAGCCTTGGGCAGTAGATCAGTACCCATCCCAAGTATACACATGGACTTTGGACTCCCATCCAACTATGTGAGGTGCACTTTCACCCTGAACTCTTGGGGAAGGATCTAGGCCCTGCCCTATATGAAATGACAGACTATGGACACCCCCATGGAGGGCCTGACCCTCCCTAGAGGAATGAGGGAATAACGGGGGGGGGGTTGGGGGGAGGGCACGGGAGGAGGGGAGGGAAAGGGAGAGGGACCTGGAACCGACTTGTGAAGCAACCTTTTTCTTATCTAAATTTAAACTGGAAAATAAATTAAAAAAAGAAAAGAAAAAAATTAAATTGTACCAGTAAAAATTAAATTGGATATTAGTTACTATGTAGCAGACTATTTGTCCCTATTTTCATTTGCATGGTATCAGATGATTTTTTTGTTTTTGTTTGTTTGGGTTTTTTTTTTTTTTTTTGCTAATTTGTTTGTGATCTAGAATCTCACTATGTAGCTTTTGCTGTCCTGTAACTCACTCTGTAGACTACTAAGCTTGCTTTGAATACACAAAATCTAATTGCCTCTGCTTCCAAAAATCTGGGATTAAAAGTATGCACTGTTACATTCAGAAAAAAAAAATAACTCAAAAGTCCATGTGGACTACAAAAACAAGTCAAGAGTTTAATGACTCAAAGTCACCTTGCTCTAAGTATTAATTTCCAGGGTATCCACAGCCATATAGTAGGTTCCTATTTTTAAAAAGTTCAAACAAATAAACAGGGCTTGATGAAAGTTAAATCACTGCCAAATAATTGATATTCTTAAAAACTGTGTGAATTACTCATAGGCATAATAACAATAATAATATTACCTGGAAGAGTACATGCAAAGTCAGAAAGTAGAAAATATTTTATGGTTTGTTGGATGTGCCATATTATTTAATTTAGAAATAATAAGTGTAATTCAAGAAAATTAATTGGTCATGGATTGGAAAGAAATAACATTGTGAATGTGTTCTCATATTGGAGTCAAAGATATGATAGTGAATGATGATTAACATGCACTTGTTTAAAAAGGAACATTAATCTAAAATAAGCAGAGAATAAGAAAATATCTACAATACTTTCCACAAGAGAGTTTCTGCTTTATTTTCTGTTGGGTAAGAGTAAAGTCTCTCTATATTTTGATAGGGATAACTCTAGACATGCAGAGAAATATAAACTGTCATCCAGAGATACTGGCGAAGTACTAGTACAAAGTGTCTAAACAAAAGAGAAATGTATGTTCTTGAGTCATAGGTGCCTATATAGCAGCATGGGCTGTTCACTTTGTACAGGTAGCCATCGAGCTGGAGACAGCTGTGGGCATGTCATATACCACTGAGCTAGGATATCTAGAAGTTTGTTTCCAACTTTGCTCTGAATTTCTTACATAACATAATACATTTGACAGACAAACAAACACTGTGACAAAACATCCTCTCATTAAAGTAGATAATTGTTTTCCCTGAAAACAGCATTAGATTGCTCAAGCACATCACTGAGCATCTCTTTATGGTCTCTGGATAAGAATGGACATACAGACCTAGCAACATGGTTGTGATTGTCTCCAGCTGCATTCTGATACTTGAATGCTACTCAAAATTTATGTCATTATTGATGGATTTGGAGACATACCAAATGGTCAAATGGTAGATAAGAAGGGCATGATATGTAGATTATAGATAAGTAGGTAAATAAACACCCTAGCTAGCCAAAAACAGATGAAAGATAGTTGACATACAAATAGATAGATTTATATATGACAGGGAGATGTATACCTGCTTTACAAAAAGACAAGAATGCATAGATAAAAGATAAATGACAAATAAATTGATTGACAACAAGGTAATAGAATGGTAGATATTTAAATGAATAAAAGATAGATGTGGAGGTAGATACATAGATAGATAGATATGAACCTAATATTTAGGTACATAAATAGAAATATAGGTAGATAGGTAGATAGACAGACAGACAGAGAGACAGACAGATAGTACATAGATAGGCAGATGATGAAGTACATTTTGTTGGCCTTGATAACCAGACTAATTATTTTGTCTTCCCTTATATCATATTTAGCTCTATCCCATATTAGGAACATAATCTCATCTCTCTTTCAGAAACTTTCCACTTCAAAACCTTGATTATCTTTCCAGGGCTTTCAGTGTGGTTCCCCAAGAGTCATTCAGACCAAAGGTGACAAACTGTACACTAGTTCCAAATTACTGCCTCAAATTTCATTCAGGATTCAAGATAAAACAATGTGTTAAAAATATCTTAATCATAATTGTGCTATCAATATAAGTATATAAAATATTATAAACATTTCATATATATGAAATGACAGACTATGGACACCCCCATGGAGGGCCTCACCCTCCCTGGGGAAATGAGGGGATAATGGGGGGGTTGGGGGCAGGGCACGGGAGGAGGGGAGGGAAAGGGAGAGGGACCTGGAACTGACTTGTGAAGCAACCTTGTCTGTTATCTAAATTTAAACTGAAAAATAAATAAATTAAAAATATTATAAACAATATGATTAGTTTATTTTAAAACTCAGTTCTAACTAAATAAAGATTTCTTCTAGTGTAAAATTATTGCATATTAATAGCATACTATTTCAATTAATAAACATTAATCAATGTATTTTTATAAATTTTATCTCTGAAACACTATTATGTGTGTCTTATCTGTATAAATTTTGGTAAGACTTAGACACATATCATTTCATATAGATAAATGATGAGTAAATGATAGAGAAACCGATGATGATAAGTGAATGATGAATAGTTAAAAATATTCTGATGCAGATAATTGTAAATAGAAATACATCATTTGGGGAACCTAATAAAAGATAGAATGTGCTATTGTTATTACTGATAATAAACTATTCAAGTTGAGATATCTTATTTTGTAATGTGAAAAATTTACATTACTAATTTAAATTAATAAATTAAAATAATCTAGATTTCAAAGTATTACTTAGCTTATGAATATGTGATTGAATATGTCAATTACATTAAATTGCTCATAGAGAAAATAAATTAATAGCAACATGAGAAAAATGAGATCTCTTTTCTCAGAAAGATTCATATCAATTAAATATAAAATTAATGTTATTATTTCTGCTAATAGAATCTGGAAGTGGGTGTTATTTGATAAAAATAAACCTATTATAACAGTACCTGTGCATAAGGATCTGCTTAATTCAATGTCATGAATAAAAATGATTGAAATTAGTTTTAAAGTTTACCTTCATTTTCTGATTGTGCTTACAGGAATAGAATAAAGGTCTTTGTTTGTTTTCTCATCTATTTTATTAATAAAATAGCAAATATTTAATATTACAATTTTAAGTAAGTTGTATATTTTCTTTATAACAATATACATTTTGTGGGAAGGCATCTCATTCTAAATGATTGTACCCACTGAAAATGAAGTGCAAATATCAAAGGTAACTAACATGCTAAGAGTATCTGACTTAAGGACATATGGCTGGTAACAGACCTGAAATCAAATTTCAAAGCATTGGTATTTGCATTGTAATATAATGGGGGGTCACACTGAAACAAAATATTTTTGATATTTTTTCTTTTTATGTGCATGAATATTTTGCCTGCATATATTTAAGTGCATCATGTCCATGTCTGGTCCCCCAGGAAGGCCAAAATGTGGCATCAGATTTCTTGAACTGGAGTTTCATGCAATAAGACAACACAGAGGAGCTTAAAATCCAACCTCAGTGCCCTAGGAGAGCAACGATGTATTTAATTGCCAAGACTTCTTTCAATCCCATAAAATGTTTTAATTTCTATATTTTCACTACTTCCTGTGGAATCTCCAGTGTCTTTGTTATAGAGAATGCATTATAAATTAAGACGTGTAATTCTAGCAGTTATTCTAGGAGAATTCTAGATTTTTGATTCCATAACTATGTGCCATAATTATATTCAAAGTAATAATAATTTTTAACTGAAAATAGACTCTTCTCTCCTACAGCATATCCAGACCACAGTTGCCCCTCCCTACACTTTTCACAGCCCCAACAACCTCATGTCTCCTCCAGATGCACTCCGCCTTTGAAAAGAGCATGTTGCCAAGGGACAGCAACCAAACATGTCAAATAAGACAATTCAAGAGCCCTCATATCCACACTGTACAGGACAATCCAATGGGAGGAAAAGAGTCCCAAGTGCATGAAAATTAGTCAGAGACATACCTGCTCCCACTGTTAAACACCAGTCTAACAGCTACAACATGTATCCAGAAGATCTGGTACAGACCATTACTGGCCTTGTGGTTGCTGCTTCAGTCTCTGTGAGCCCACATCCACATGAGTGTAAGTTAGTTTGCATTCACAACCCACAATCCACTATTGTATTCTCTCTCTCTGTCTGGAACCTGTTTCAAGATGCCATTGAGATCTTGTATATGCCTCAAATCTACTGACTTTACAAGCACCAAACTTTTCACATTTTGTTTCCTACACATTCTGGCAGATAAGTTAGCCAACGTAACATACCATGTACTCATATTCTGTATTAACACAATAGCCAAAGGGTCCTAAAAATGTTAAAACAGATATTTCATGTCATCCAGCAACCCAAGTCTACAGAATACAAAATTAGTGTAAGAGAATATTGTTCTCCCATTTTTATTACATCATTATACTGACCAATACATGAAAACAATTTGAGAATTACGCAAACTATGCTATAGAAAATGTGGCTTTCACATACATGGGATAGCCTTATTTATGATTCAGAAAGAAAGAAAAGTCTACCATTCACCACAAGATAGATTCAATCGTGGGATTTGATGGTCAGGGAAACAGGAAGACATGGGGAATTATATATGATATCACATGTATAACACACTACATGTGGTACATAAAAAACTATAAAACTAGTGCAAAATAATAGTTATCAAAGTCTGAGTTCTGGTAAAACTGAGAACATCTTAGCCATAAGGCAGAAATAGTGTTCTGTGGATCACATTATTTCTCTCAACACTGTATCTTCCAATCTTGCAGTCTTTTAAAACAAAAGGTAGAGTAGAATTCTTTAGAGACTTTTAAGATTACAATGGTATAGAATAAAAACAATTAAGATTATTTTTGTGTTCTTGTCAATTACACAGTTTTCTCTTGACGATTTTCATGAGGAAAAGTTTGAGACATTATTGATAACCTCTTTTTTCTAATTCCACAACTGAAGAACCACAATCATGACACAGGTTGTTTATTTTTTTGTTGTTGTAAAAGTCATAAGTTATGCAAAAATGGAACTACAGTTGCACAAAAAGCATAAAGAAGTATTGCAGGATGGAACCTAGAAGTGTGGGGAACATTACATAATTACAACCCTGACAAAAGTTTATTGACAAAAAATATAGAATATATAGCAGGAGAAATAGGAATAAACAAAGTTAAATAGACTTAATACAGGTAATCACAACAGCATTGGGATTTACCATCTTCACAGAAGCAAAAGAATCATATGGAGATGACCTGGTTTGAAAGGCAGAATTTCCCTCTTCAGATTTAATAAATCTGATACATTGTACATAGTCTCAGGGTAAGTTTAGAAAATAAATGTCAACAGAAAAACCACAGCCAATACTCATTGTGTGTATTAAAAAAGACTTCACCTAATGTCAAGTTTTTGAATATAAAGGTAATTACTCAAGAATTCATAATTGTAAAGCCATCAGGATGTATTAAAATCACTTTCTCCACTCACCATCAAAGATATAAAAATATGCTAAAATATCTATGTAAGTGATGCAATTGGTTTCCTGATTTCATTCTTTTGCTGTGATTTAAAAAAATCCTGATCAATATTTTCTTTATTCCCTACAATTTTGGTAATAAATGGATCTATTCCAGAGTATAATTAGTTTACATCCCACACATGTGCAGAAGTCCAGGCAGGATATTCACTAAGCTAGTCATATAATATCCACAAACAAGCCCAGAGAGACATGAATGCACACACATTCACCTGTGTGTTTATCTGTGCATCACATATGCACGCTCATTTGTGTGCTTACTTGATTTCTCTGTTGTTTTGCATTTCCAGAATTCCTGCCTAGGTAATTGTGCCACCTACAGTGAGGTGGAGCTTGCAATATTAATAAATTTAATTAAATGCATCCCCGTACACATACTCATAGGCCTACCCAAATCAGAGTATCTCTAATTGAGATTCTTTCCCAAGCTGATTCTAGGTTGTGCCAAGTTTAAAATTAAAGTGAACTACCCCACATGGTTAAACTGAAAACTTTCATCATCACAGACTACATAATTTTCCTACAATCATCACATTTTTGTTAATGAATACATTCTGTTCTTCAAGATTAATGAGTAAACATGTATGTATGTTAACAACTTTCAGATTGATTGGATTATTGCTTTAATATTCAGGGGATGTGTGGTCTTTGTTATTTTTTATTCTAAGGATATAGTAATTTTTAAAATTATTTTTTATTTATTCATCTCTCATATGTTACATCCCAGACACTCTCTCCCCTCCCTCCAGTCTTCCAAAGCCGTCCCAGTCCTCCTCTATGCCCCATATCCACTCCTCCTCTTTTTCCTTTCAGAAAAGAGCAGGTCTCCCAGAGATAAAAATTGATCAAAGCTTAAAAAGTTACTATAAAGCTAGGCACAAACCCTCATATCAAGGTTCAATTGAACCCGAGGGAAGAAAAGGGTTCCATAAGCATTCCAAAGAAATTGCATCAGCCATACTACCACTGTTAGCCCTAGAAAAACCCCAGTGTAACAACTATAAAATGTATGCAGAGAACCCAGCACAAACCCTTGTCGTCTCCATGATTGTCATTTCAATCTCTGGAAGCCTCTATGAAACTTGCTTAGTCGATTCTTTGGGCTATTTTCTCCTGGAGTCCTCATCCCTTCTGCTTTCTACAACCCTTCCTCCCTCTATTCTATCACATTGGCTGTGGAGATTTGCATATGCTCACATAAGCTACTGGATGAAGCCTTTCTGATAGCAGTTGGGCTAGGCACCAACCTGTGAGTATAGCAGAATATCATTAGAATCATTCAATTTACATTTTTGTTATTGTTGTTGTTGTTTTGGCAGTCATGTTGGTTTTATTGTAAGCCTCTAGTTTAACCATTCTCTAGTTCCTGGTCATCCAGGAAGTGCCTGGCGTAAGCTCACTTGTGGTATGATTGGACACTCGCAAAAATTCTCTGTCGTTGTTATCCCAACATATCTTTCAGATGGAACAATTGTAGGTTGTAGGTTTTGTAGTTGGTTTGATGTCCAAGTACCACCACTGGGAGAATTATTTGGTTATACAAGATGACTAGATTAGGCTCTACCTCCCCCATGACAAGACATCTTTGTTAGGGTCAGCCTCATATATTCCATGGAGTTTTCCACTGTACTAGTTTTCTACAGGGCCTCCAAATATCCCCCAATTCCTGTAGTCTCTCCCAGTGCTCTCTCTCTCTCTCTCCATCTTTCTCTCCACTTGATCCATTCTGTTCTCATCATCATGCACCCATTTTCTTTAAAATCATCAATTGTGCTTCCATACATATTAGTCTGTGTTCACTGAGAGTACTAAGAAAATTAAGCTCATAAGCAGTTGACATAATTTAGGAAGTACATAAACTCTGCATTTGTTCTCCATTGTTACTTTTAAAATGTATTTCTTTAATTATTTTGTTTGTATGAAGAAGTGGTGATCTTGCCTCTGTCAACACAAAAATATGCTGAAGAGAAAGTGAAATTTAGGTTAAAAATTCAAACACTTGTTTAGTTCTTGTTTCAGTAGCCATGTTGTTGAGATGTTATGAGTATAGCTTCTAATATTACTAAGAGAGACAATCTCACAGCAAACAACCTGAGTTCCTGGCATTTACAATTCTCCCATCAAGAGCATACCAGTTACTTTCCAGTACTAACTGGCCATTCCTGAAAAAGTACATCCAGGTAGCCTTATACAAACTGAACTCACTATATTTGGAAATATGCATATATATATGCATGCATGTATAAATTTACATGCAATAACAATTAGTTTTCTAAAAGATCGTGAATTTAAAGGAAACTAGAAATAGTTTTATGGAAGGAATTGCAGAGAGGAAAGTGAGTTAGGAAATTATGTAATTAAATTATAATCTAAATAAAAAATCAAATATTTAAAATTCTAAAGCAATTTTATTTTCATTTTACCTCTAATTGATTAAGAGTTTAGTAATTGAGAGGTTTGTTGCCTACTACTTGTTATTCACTATGGAAGAAAAAATTAAGATGGATTATGAAACATGATGGGGGTGTCCTTCTGTACATGTTTATCTTATTGTTTCATGAATGAGACACTGTTGGTCAAGAGGGTAGCAAGATAGGTGGGACTAGGAGATGAGGGTGGATTCTGGGAAACGTAGGCAGAGTCAGTCACCATGTAGGCTCCCAGAGGAGTAACACCATGCTGGGCATTACTGGGTAAGCCAAAGCCTTGTAGCAATATATAGATTGATAGAAATGGGTTAGTAATAAGGCATACCTAGCCAATAAGAAGCCGAAGTCAATGGCCAACAGTTTCATAATTAATATAAGTCTTGTGTGTTTATTTGGGGGCTCTGAGGTGGCTGTTGAACTGGGTGGGAATTCTGTAACAGAAACAGATCAGAGATAATTATGAGTACAAACAGCTTTACATATGGCAACAAATGAAATAAGAATGCTGGATTTGGATTTTACTAAAACAAATATAAAGCCAATATACAATAAAATATCTCATTAGAGTAAAACATTTGAAAGAGCTTTGCTATCAAGGAACTTTTGAAAATAGGAAAAATTTCCTAAAATGTTAAATAATTTCAAGAGGGATTCTATGTCTGCATTATATTATCAGCATTTCAAAGAGATATGCTACTCATTCCACTCTTCCAAATATATTCTCACAATACTATTTTCACAATTAATCAAAATCACACTTATCACACCTATAGTTCATTTATCGAGAATTAGAATGGCTCTGTTTAAATTATTATCCTTATTTGCAAAATTTGTTGCTTAGCAGTGATGATCAGCCATTGACAGACCCACATGTTCTACCCTGAATTGATGAACCATTGCAGACACAATCAGCTATGTCCTTCGTTGTTGTTCCATTTGGTCAAACCATTTGCTTCATCCTTAGATCAAAGTTATGTTCTAGAAAATTTCTTCATGGAAGCTGATATAATGATAGTTGCTGGAATAGGCCTAAGTCCAAATGAGGTATTTAAGCAAAATATCATAAAATGGTTAAAAATAAAACCATATTATTGCTGAAGAGCTAAAGTTAGGAACTTTGAAATTGTTCCATTGTTCAAGATTTGTACATATTTCAGACATGGTTTTCTATGCTACTGTTAATGAGTTCTTTCATTCTTGAAAGACAGGTCTGGGAGACAGTCTTCCAAATCTAAAATTAGTTTGATAATTAATTTTATATTTCTATATTTGTGTTTTATTTTTAATGCATGTGCATTTTGCTGGAATTTGTATATGTATACAAATGGACTTTGGGGGTCAGAATCGGCTACTGGATCTCCAGGAACCAAAGTTACAGATGATTGTGAGCTGTCATGTGGCTACTAAAACCAAGTGTGGTTCCTCAAGAAAGGCAGTCAGTGATGTTAACCAGTGAACCATCTTTCCAAATTCATATATTATCTTTCAGCCATTAACATAAGCTAATTTTGGAAGTTGGATTCCTGAAGGACATGACCACAGGTTGTCTCAGGACTATGTTGTGATTCATCTTTTTTATAATTTTATTATAGATATTTATTGATCCAATGTGTACTTTTGCCTAAAATGATGAAATCTGATTCTTGGTTCCTACAAAGCCAACATCCTGAATTCTCTCTGTGTTACTTGCCAGTCAGCTATGGCTCTACTGCAGTAAATTGCAGAAGCTGTGCTCCAATGCATTCTTAAAGCTTGACTTGCTGCCTATTCTGTCCATGATCACTCTTTTCACTGAGCTGAACAGCAACTGCCAATATTTAACAAGCATAACTTCTATCCAGCATTGTTATTGTAATAAGAGGATACACTCAGTCACCATGTTATGTGTTAAATGCATTTTTTAAAAGTTTTCCAAAGGTTTCCTTTCAAAGGCATTGCAAAGTTATGAAGTAAAGGCCTAAATAGTTTTTTATTCTAAACATCAATTTTTGAAACCATGTTATCAGGAAGACCTTTTATAAAGTGTGTATTATATATAAATGTTTCAATCATGGTTCATTTTAAAAAATAAAAATGGAAGGTCACAAGTGTTTTATCTGATTGCCCTTGGAAATGCAGAACTCTATACGAGATTAGGAAATTGTTTCCCTCTCTTTGGCAGTTTGAGACACATGTAGTCTGTAAAGTCCTGTGCCTACAAAATATAAATGGCCATTGTACAAGACCATTTAAACAATGTTTGAGTCTTCATAATGAAAACAAAGGAAATATACACAAAGACAGAGACATATTTCAAAATAATGATACAATCACATTGGAGCACTGCAATGAATAGCAAGCTGTGGCTATTATTGACCATGGCAATATCCCTTTAAAAAGAAATTGTGCCTTTACATACAGAAATGTAAATAGTTTCCATTTTCTAACAGAGGCTTTTAGTTAAGAATATGAATTCCTGAATATTTCTATAAGTGATAACTTTTTCTCTTTTCTCTCTGAAAGTCAACCTTTAACTAACTGATTCTAGGGGTGAAACCATACAATAAGCAATCAACACTCTTCATTCATAAGCTTGGCCTTACTATTTGTACAGCTGAAGGTTTTCCTATATAGCACAGATTGTGCATAAGTCAAATCGCTATCAGAGTCTGTATTTCAATAAAACAGTTTTCATGACTATGAATTGTTACTTTTCAGCACAATTAATAATTTGTGATCATGTTTGTGATACAACTGATGATATTGTACTACTCATCTTACCTGAGAAAATAAGATTTATTATGTATACATGGCATAACAAAAATTCACAGTAGATGGAAAACAACAACATAGGTGAAATTCCAGGTTTGAACATTTTTCATATATTTCAATAGAGCTATTTAAGTGTTTTCTCACTATCTCAAAATAATGACATATATAAGAGGAAGACTAAAACATACTGTCATTTAACTACACAATCAACTACTTCAGAATTTCTTTTGGCCTATTTAATTGGGGTGCCCTAATAGAGGGTTTAGATGGATTAGAAGAAACATAATCCCAGATAGTGAAATGACATGCTATGACATAAAATGACAGTGTGGAGTGCTGAGTATTTCAAAAGAAAATACTTAAATTAAATTAAAAGTGTAACTTTGTTATTATCAATCATTTGGCAATCACCCAAATTTATTCAGTGACTTTTGTGTTCCAATCACAATAACAAAAACAAAATTAAATAAGTATGCCTTCTCACAAATATGTTATGTTTTAGGAAGTGTTTGTGTGAGTGTGAGTGTGCTTGTGTGTGTGTGTGTGTGTGAGAGAGAGAGAGAGAGAGAGAGAGAGAGAGAGAGAGAGAGAGAGAGAGAGAGAAAGAGAGAATGAGAATAATGGATCATTTCTGAGTGGTAAATGTGTGTTTGGAAGTTAGCATTAAATACTTCAGGTAATAAACTATTTTCACAAGCTTATTATAGTTCACTTTTAGGAGTTCCAGTCTACAACCACTCTGTGTGTTTTTTGAGCCTCTGGTGAGGCAGTACATTGTGATGGGAATTTAGTGTGGAACAAATCTCTTCACCTGGTAACCACAAAGTGAAAAGGGGGAAGAGGATAGATCTTCACAAGGCTCTTCTGGAGCAATCCACAAAAAGATTAAGAGGTCTCACATTGCTCTACACTGTAAAATGCCTACCAGGTCCCAGAGTTGCCATTCTAGACTTGAGCCTCTACCTCATAATTTTCTTGTAGATATTTGACATCCTAAACACAATATGCTATTCCTGGGGGGAATAAATGCAAACACATCTTGATGCTACTCAAGGAGCTTGAGTTGGATTCTGGAACATGAACAGATCTATAAGGATTTTTACTTCAGGAAAATCACAACAGGTAATGCCCATCTTTTTTTTTAAAGCAGCTTCAGGTCAAAATTTAGAAGGACAATGTTTTATCTGTGATATTGTTCCTATCCTATTTAGCATCCAAAACATATTTGTCACTAAAGTAAAATCTTTTTTAATAATAATTTTATTTAACTTTTTACACATGTTTCTCTTAGTTCCCTCTCCCTCCAATCCTCCCCCAGCACCCCAATCTTCCCAACCCCCCACCACACTCCATCCCTGCCTGGGATGATAGGACACTAAAGTTAAACCTTAACAATAATATAGCTTAAAAATAACATGCCACAAAGTCACTTCTTAGACAATGATTTGAGTATTGGTGCTTCCTTTCCACAAAATCATATAAAAGTTGAGTTACAGTATTACCTAAAGTAGTAGTAGTAGTGACTTGTTTAGGCCTTGCAGGCTGAAGGTCCCTTCACTATTTTACAATTATAATGTCAGCAGGTGAGACATCCAATTCCCCACAGTGTTCTACTAAGGTACTGGGAGCTTACTTATCTAAAACCTAGTAAGGAAGCTAAGGACAGTTACCAAACCCCAAAGATGACTCATCTCCTCGTTTCTCTATCCATGGTAAATGATCTTGATACTACAAAGAGTGTAATCCCAGTTCAGCTTTGCTTTGCCTCACTGTATTCCACATTCACCTCATAATCATCTCTAAGAGGAACATTATGAAGTATTATAAAATGTGCTTCACAATCATGTAAAGCAATTTGGAATGCGCTCTATATATAATAGAAGAGGGGAGAACCAAGGACTCCTAAAAATGGCAGCAAACCAAGATTGTCTCAAGTATTATACTTCATTGTGGGCAGCTCTGTTACACAGTCTGAGGCAGAATTTTGTGGACAGAAATCTTGGTCCTGGCCCATCATGCAGCTGTTCAATACCAAATAAACACACAGAGGCTTATATTAATTATAAAGAATTTGGCTGATGGTTCAGGCTTCTTATTGTCTAGCTCTCTCCTAATCATTAATACATTCCTATTAATCTATGTACTTCCATGTGGTCTTGGCTTACAGGAGAATGCCCAAATGTCCTAGCTTCCTGGTAGTTGCTTGGCATCTCCCTGGTCACTCACTCTTAAATTCCTCCTCCCCACATTTTCCTACTCTAGAAGCCCTTCCTATACTTCCTGCCTGGCTGGCTACATTCTGCTGTCACTGGCCAAAGCAGCTTTATTCATCAACAAATAAGAGAAACATATATTCACAATGTACAGAAGGACATCCACCATCACAAAAATTTATAACGAAAACAAGCACATGCGTTCACACTTGTAGAAGTCAGTAAATGCTAAGACCATGGTTGCAGCACATCGGGACTGGCTTATTGACAAATCATTGTAATTGGTTGGCAATGGAAGAATACAGAAAGGAAGCCCTCTTTCTAAAGCTTTAAATTGAGGCATTTAGGCCATGTGTGACTTGAAGTTTTGTGACCTGAAGAACTCTTTGCATTATACTTCTAATTACATTTCTATATGACGTTCACACAAGACAAAGACAGAAAAGATGGCTATCAGAATCATAAGAAGTTTTGGACAATGTATAATGAGATATTTTCATTTTTAGTTTATGTGTATTATATTGCAAATTACACATGAACCACAGCAACTGAAAGTAAGTACTTAGGTATATGAAAGTTAAATGAAGAAACACATTTACTTTATCTGTTTTTATGTTGTATTCAGAAAACAAATCAGTAAGTTCAAAGCAATAAAAATGGGGATCCCTCATGTATGTTAGCCAACTTTATGTCCCTGCCCCTGCGAGAAACACCTAAGATGAATAATTTAAAGTGCACAGAATTTAACTTTGGTAATATCCATTGCTTTTGTGTGGATTAGTGTGGACTTACTGTCAATGCCCCAAAGTTGGGTAAGGCTATATTGAGGAACCTGCTCTACTCTCTAAGAGCAAGAGTCACAAATTTTGAAAATTACTGTTAATCCACATAGTTTTTGCTCAAAGTCTGGAAAATCCTTCAGAAACTGGAATATATGTTTTTCTAATGCCACCAAAATATTAAAACATAAATAACACAAAGTGAAAAGGGATTTAATTTCAATCCAATTTTATAGTATTTCAAGAATAACAATGTTGACCACTAATATAATGAAAAATAAAATAAAAACAAGAAATGCAATAATATCATTAAACATTAGTGAAAGCCTGGGGATAGAGCCAAATTTATAAAGTACTTGCCTTGGTACCATGAAGACCTGAGTTCAATATTTAGAATCATATTAAAATATAGAATCCAGTTTTATCATTCCAAGCCTCAGAAGGCAGATCTAAGCAGACTCGTAAACTTCACTGGTTAGAAAAGCTAGTCAACTTAGTAAGTTGCAAATCACTGAATTAAGCCTTACTTTTAAAATTTATTTATTACTTATTAATTAACTTTTTACACACGTTACTCCCCAGTTCCCTCTCCCTTCCTTCCTCCCCCAGGCCCCTATTCCACCCAACCCACATCCCACTCCATCTCTGCTCTGCGTCCTAGGGAGGGAAAGGCCTTCCATGAAGGATTTTAATAGTCTGTCATATAATCTCTGGCAGGCCTAGTTCTTCACCCATGTGTCCAGGCTGAGACAGCATCCCTCCATGTGGAATGGGCTCCCAGAGTCCATTTGTATGCCAAGAATAAATATTGATCTACTCTCCAAGGTTCCATAAATTGCCGAGGCCTCTCATGTGACACCCCAGGTTCAGGGAGGGTTGTTTGGATCAGTCCCATGCTGGTCTCTCAGTCCTCAGTCTGGGGTCCATGATTTCCCCCTTGTTTAGGTAAGCTGCCTTTGTGGGTTTTGCCATCCAGGTCTTGATTCCTTTGCTCATCACTCCTCTTTGCAACTGGGATCTAGGAGTTCAGTTCAGTTTTTAGCTGTGGGTGTCTGTTTCTGCTTTGGTCAGCTACTGGATGAGGGTTCTGGAATGGCATATAAGGTAGTCATCAATCTTATTATCAGGGGAGGACATTTAAGGTAGCCTTAATGCCATTTGGTGTCATTTTGTAGATCTGTGAAGATCTCACTAGTGCCAGATCTGTCTTCCAACTTATAATGGCTCCCTCTACTATGGTATCTCTCATCCTTCTCTCCTCTATTCTTGCCCTAGCTCAACCTTGCTGCTCCCCTGTGTCCTCTCCCCTCCTCTTCTTGTCTCTTTCTCCACAAACTCAGGGAAATTAAAAAGGTTCTATTGCATCACCCCTGGGTAAAGGAAGAAATAAAGAAAGAAATTGAAGACTTACTAGAATTCAATGAAAATGATTGCACAACATACCCAAACCTATGGGATACTCTGAACATAGTTTTAAGAGGAAAGTTCAAAGCACTAAGTGCCCACATGAAGAAACTATAGAACTGCCATACTTGAGAATTAGCAGAACATCTGAAATCGCTAGAACAAAAAGAAGCAAACTCACCCAGGAGAAGTAGATGCCAGGAAATCATCAAATTGAGAACTGAAATCAATAAAGTATAAACAAAGAAATCAATACAAAGAATCAATGAAACAAAGAGTTTGTTCTTTGAGAAAATCAACAAGATAGACAAACCTTTATCCAACCTAACCTAAAGACAGAGAGAGAACATGCTAATTAACAAAATTAGAAATGAAAAGGGGGACATAACAAAAGACACTGTGAAAAGTCAAAGAATCACTAGGTCATACTTTGAAAAACTATACTCCACTAAATTGGAAAATTTGAAGGAAATGAATAATTTTCTGACTGGATATCACTCACCAAAATTAAATGAAGAACAGATAAATAATTTAAACATGTCTATAATCCGTAAAGAAATAGAAGCAGTCACAACCAAAAATAGTCTAGGACCAGATGGCTTCAGTGTAGAATTCTAACAAAAATTCAATGAAGAACTAATACTAATACGCTCCAAACTCTTCCAAACAATAGAAGCAGAAGGATCACTGTCAAACTCTTTTTACAAGGCTACAATTACCTTAGCACCCAAATCACACAAAGCTGCAAACAAGATAGAGATTTACAGACCAATCTCCCTCATGAACATGGATGTAAAAATACTTAAAAAAATACTCACAAATCAAATTCCTGAACATATCACAATAACCATACACCATGATCAAGTAGGTTTTATCCCAGAGATGCAGGGATGATTCAACATACTAAAATCTACCAATGTAATCCACCATATAAACAATCTGAAAAAAATAAAACACATGATCATCTCACTTAAGCTGAAAAACCTTTGACAAAATCAAATATACCCTCATGATAAAGGTCTTTCAGAGATAAGGGATAACAGGAACATATCTAAACATAATAAAAGCAATATAAAGCAAATCGACAGCCATCATCAAACTAAATGGAGAGAAACTCAATGTGATTTCTCTAAAATCAGGAACAAGACAAGAATGTCCACTCTTTCCATATCTCTTCAATATTGTACTTGAAGTTCTTTCTAGAACAATAAGACAACAAAAGGAGGTCAAAGGGATACAAATTGGAAAGGAAGAAATCAAACATTCACTATTTGCAGAAGGTATGATAGTCTATGTAAGGGAACCAAAAGAATTCTGCCAGGGAACTCGTACAACTGATAAATACCTTCAGCAATGTGACAGGATATGAAGTTAACTAAAAAAATCAGTAACCCTATTATATATACACAATAAAGGTACTGAGAAAGAAGTCAGAGAACCATACCCTTTACAATAGCTACAAACAACATAAAATGTCTTGGGGTAACTCTAATCAAACAGGTGAAAGACCTGTATAACAAGAACTTTGAGTCTTTAAACCTTACTTTTAAAAATGTGGACAGCAGTAGAGGAATTATAACTTAGATTGTCCTGTCTTCCTCATGCACTCATATATGTACGTACATACATATACCTACCTGCACAAGAACATACACACCAGTAACAGAGAGGGAGGACTGATGACCAAAGGTATTAAGACTGGGCTGGTTTAACCCCAGAAGCAGCTGACCTGACAAAGGTTAACTCTTGAATCCCAGGCATAGGCCTGGGAATCCAGCATGGGACTGATCAAGACCCCCTGAATGTGGGTGTCAGTGTGGAGGCCTAGGTAATCTATTGAGCCTTGGGAAGCAGATCAGTACCCATCCTGAGTATACACAAGGACTTTGGACTCCCATCCAACAATGTGAGGTGCACTCTCACCCTGGACTCTTGGGGAAGGGTCTAGGCCCTGCCCTATATGAAATGACAGACTATGGACACCCCCATGGAGGGCCTCACCCTCCCTGGGGAAATGAAGGGATAATGGGGGTGTTGGGGGGAGGGCACGGGAGGAGGGGAGGAAAAGGGAGAGGGACCTGCAACTGACTTGTGAAGCAACCTTGTTTCTTATCTAAATTTAAACTGAAAAATAAAGAAAAAAAGGAAAAAATATGAGTACATGCAGAGGGTAATACAGATGTTTTTAATGCTACTATCCATTGGGTCAATTGAACACAATACATTTTTTCAAGTCATCCTGTGCTCTATTTTTCTCTATTCTTCAGAAAAGCAGTTATTCAAATTTTACTAATATTGGAAACTTTTATCTTTATCTAATCAGACAGAAAATGCAGAAACATCTGATGATTGTCTGAAATAATACATTGCAATGCAAAATGTATTTTTATCCAAACAAATACACTAATACATTGCTTGATTCTCATCTGTATCTCATAGAATCTTTGAATTTCAGTTGGTTAGACCTGTTTTCCACTACATTATTGGATGATAAATTCTATATTTTTCTCACAATGGATTTTCACAGGAAAAATAGATATAAAGTTAGTCAAAGGAAGAGATGCATACAGTAGAAGAATGAACTAAATGGAGTTTCTCCCATTCTTTTTTCCTATGGCACCCGACTGTATTTCATTCCTAAAATCAGTATATTGCAAGTGTATATGAAATCACACCTGATGCTGGGGTCATTTTTTCAATTTAGAAATGAAACTATTCATGCATGCATGCATTATAAAACACCTTTACGAGTTAGCAGCAATGTCTGCTTCTGGGTTTTTGTACATTGTCTACTTCTTCATGTTTTAGTCTTTATCATAATGTCGTTTTAATTAGCAAACCTCCTGATACACAATAGTTTATAATCACTGCTATGATCCAGAGTATTTCTGTGATGTCAGTTGTGAGGCATTCTTAGTATTAAGAGTATGGTATCAAGATGATGTAGTTGACAGTATTCCAATAGAATGATTGTAAGAAGCCTTGAAAATATTCTATAGTAAGAAGGAAACAGAAAGACTCTGTATGCATATTCAAACTCTTTAGGTTATTGACTGGAAATATTTGTAATCATACCCTATAGTTATAGCTATCTCATGCCAAAGTCGAAAGTGGAGTTCTCAGATTATTGATCACAGGAAGAATGTTGGTTAAATTACATAATAAAAATACAGCTCCAGAATTTAAGACAGACATAGCTGTGCCTAAATGATGCAAATAAAAATAGAAATAGATTATTATTTATTTAACATAATCATGAAACTTCTATAAAATGTAACCTAGATAAAATCTGTGACACTAATAGATGCATCTCTTACCTAGGGGTGACCCATTGAAGGAACTGACACTTTCAGAGGCATGCATAGTGAGACACATGATGGTAAATTCAGCATTGGTGCATTGGGTCTTTTTAAGACTATTCGAAAAGTAGTCATGTGGTTATTATTTTAATTGGGGAGGTAATTTACATACGTGATTTGATTAATTGATAGAAACTATTTAGTATTTCTCCCTTCCAGTACACAAGAAGCTAACTATAAAGATCTGTAAGATCGGTACCATTTAATAATTAATATTGACATTTAAAAGGCAACCTAAAATCCCATCCAGATTCAGGCTATATTGTAATTGATTTAAAACTTCTTTTCTCAGACACTATGCCTAATTACCTAGTGAATTATTAAAATGATATATCTGGTTTTGGGGAAAAGAAAAAAAAGGAGAATTTTATGAAAGTAGAACTCCTGGGTCAAAGTTTCAAGTTGCTAATTTCTATTACAAGTACAATAGTGAGTGTCAAAGAACCAAAATTTACTATTCTATTTTTGTTAAATAGTTTTTAGTTGTCAGGAATTTAAAAAGGTAGTTGCTATAGTTTATATAAAAGTTATGGCTAATATATTTGACGTAAACATCTTTAAATATAGATGTGATAATACATACCCATCATCTCAAATTGTTGGAAGATGGCAGCAGGAGTGTTGCAAATGTGTAACCAAATTCTCCAATTCACTAAGAACCTGTCTCAAAATAAACAAGGAACAAAAAGTGAAAAGCTTAAAATGAAGTCGATTCTGTCCTGTCAGCTCATAAGAATTCCAGTGTCATGGTAACATACAGTACAACATTTTATTAGGATGTGAATAATGTGTGTGCAAGCATTGTTCAAAGTGCAAAGAGGAAACAAAAAAAGAAATTAAAGACTTCCTCGAATTCAATGAGAATGAAGACACAACATACCCAAACCTATGGGACACTTTGAAAGCAGTGCTACGGGGGAAGTTCATAGCGCTAAGTGCTCACATGAAGAAACAGGAGAACAGTTATACCAGAGAATTAACATCACAGCTGAAAGCTCTAGAACACAAAGAAGCACACTCCCCCAGGAGGAGTAGAAGCCAGGAAATAATCAAATTGAGGGCTGAAATCAATAAAGTAGAAACCAGGAAAACAATACAAAGAATCAATGCAACGAAGAGTTGGTTCTTTGAGAAAATCAACAAGATAGACAAACCTTTGTCCAAACTTACCAAACAGCAGAGAGTGAACATGCAAATTAACAAAATTAGAAATGAAAACGGGGACATAACAACAGACTTGAGGAAATCCAGAGAATCATTAGGTCATACTTTGAAAACCTGTACTCCACAAAATTTGAAAATTTAAAGGAAATGGATGACTTCCTGGACAGCTATCAATTGCCAAAACTAAATCAAGAACAGATAAGCAATTTAAATAGACCTATAACCCCTATGGAAATAGAAGCTGTCATCAAAAGTCTCCCAACCAAAAAAAGCCCAGGTCCAGATGGCCTCACTGCAGAATTCTACCAGAAATTCAAAGAACAGCTTATACCAATTCTTCTCAAAGTGACAAAAGGCAGCCCACAGAATGGGAAAAAATATTCACTAATCCCACATCTGACAGAGGGTTGATCTCCAAAATTTACAAAGAACTCAAGAAGCAAGTCTCCAAAACACCAAAGGACCCTATTAAAAAGTGGGCTGCAGAACTAAATAGAGAGTTTTCAATAGAGGAGTCTAAAATGGCTGAGAGGCACTTGAGAAAGTGCTCAACAGCCTTAGCCATCAGGGAAATGCAAATCAAAACAACTCTGAGATACCATCTCACTCCTGTCAGAGTGGCTAAAATCAAAAACACCAATGACAATTTATGCTGGAGAGGATGTGGTGAAAGGGGGACACTCCTCCATTGCTGGTGGGAGTGCCAACAGGTTCAGCCACTTTGGAAATCAGTATGGAGATTCCTCAGAAAAATTGGAATAAACCTACCACAAGACCCAGCAACTCCACTCTTAGGCATATATCCAAAAGATGCCCATTCATACAACAAAGATGTCTGTTCCACTATGTTCATAGCAGCTTTATTTGTAATTGCCAGAACTTGGAAGCAACCTAGATGTCCCTCACCTGAAGAGTGGATAGAGAAAATGTGGTACATCTACACAATGGAGTACTATTCAACAGAAAAAAATAATGGAATCATGAGATTCGCAGGCAAATGGATGACACTAGAAGAAACCATCCTGAGTGAGGTAACCCAGTCACAAAAAGAGAAACATGGCATGCACTCTCACATATATGGATTTTAGACATAGATCTGGGGAGTGCCAGCCTACAATCCTATGGCCAGATAGTCTGGGAAACAGAAACTTTATTTAGTGGCTGATCGAAGAAGAGGCAGACTCCCTTGGTTAAGTACTGAGCTGAACTCAAGAAAGCCAGTAACAGAGAGGGAGGACTGATGATCAAAGGGATTAAGACTGGACTGGTTTAGCCCCCAGAAACAGCTGACCAGACAAAGCTTAACTCTTGAATCCCAGGCATCAGCCTGGGAAGCCAGCATGGGACTGATCAAGACCCCCTGAATCTGGGTGTCAGTGAGGAGGCCTAGGTAATCTATTGAGCCTTGGGCAGCAGATCAGTACCCATCCCAAGTATACACACGGACTTTGGACTCCCATAGAACAATGTGAGGTGCACTCTCACCCCGGACTCTTGGGGAAGGGTCTAGGACCTCCCCTATATGAAATGACAGACTATGCACACCCCCATGGAGGGCCTCACCCTCCCTGGGGAAATGAGGGGATAACGGGGGAGGGGGGAGGGCTCGGGAGGAAGGGAGGGAATGGGAGAGGGACCTGGAACTGACTTGAGAAGCATCCTTGTTTCTTATCTAAATTTAAACTGGAAATTAAAATTAAAAAAAATTTGCACATAGATAATTAAACTTCCTTTATTATTTTAAATTAATTTCAATTTATTTTATGGGGAGTAAAGGTTTATTCAGCTTACATTAACACATTACAGTTCATCGTCAAAGGAAGTCAGGACAGAAATTCAAGCAAGACAGGAAACAAGAGTAAGAGATGAAACAGAGACCATGGAGAGGTGTGGCTTACTGGCTTGTGCCTCATGACTTGCTGAGCCTGCTCTCTTACAGAGTCCAGGACCAGCTTCAGGATAGCATCAACCCTTATTGAACCTTAATGCTCTACAAGCTTCTCTATAGTCCAATCTTATGAGGTATTTCCTTTTTCTTTTTATTTAGTCTTATTTTATAATACACATCATGATCTCATATCTCACTGCCCCTCTGCCCCAGATATATTGCTATTTTATTTCTTTTCAGAAAAGAATACTCATCTAGGGTAATTCAACTGAAAATGGCATACTAAGGTGCAATAAGAATATGCACAAGTCCTCACAATAAGGATGGAGGAAGTGTCCCAAGAGCAGGCAAAGTGTCACTGTTAGGAGTCAGACAAAACTCCAATCTAACAACCATAGCATACATACAGATGACCTAGCATAGAACAATGTAGACTCTGTGGTTGCAGCTTCAGTCTCTGTGAGCCCCTAAAGAGCAGGGCATAGCTTATTTTGTGGACCATAGTCTCCTGGTGTTCTCCAAGCTTCTGGCTCCTATAACTCTTCCTTCCCCTTTTCTGTGGGCTTCCCTGAGTTCCACCTAACATTTGGGTGCAAGTCTCTGTATCTGCTTCCATCAGCTTTTGTAAGAAGGCTTTCTAATGACAATTGGGCTAGGCACAAATCTGTAACCATAGTTGAATATTGTTAGTAATCATTTCATTTACTTTTTTCTGTCAGTCATATTTGTTTCTACCCAAGATCTCTGAGTCATCCAGGTTCAGGTTCATGGAAAGAAAGGTCAGGAATGGGCTTCCTCTTCTTGTGAGGGCCTCAAATTAAGTCAGTCATTTGTTGGCCTCTCTCACAAGTCTTGAGAGACAATTACCCCAGCTTATATTGCAGGCAGGACAGATTGTGGGGTTTCAGATTTTGTGTCAAAATTGGTGTACACATTTCCACCACTGGAAGCCTTGCCTTGTTAGAGAATAAGACTGGTTCAGGCTCCATATCCTTTATTTCTAGGAGTCTTGCTAGGTTGACCCTCACAGGTTCCAGGAAATTTACACTGCACTAGGTTGCCATATTGCCCATTAATGCCCTGCTATTCCAAGAGTCTCTCTGCTTACTCTCTTTCTCTGCCCTCCTTTTCCCATATTATCTTTCCTGTTCTCATCCCCACCCAAACCCAATCTACCACAAAAGCTATTCTAGTTCCCCTTCCCAGGGAGATCCATGTACACACACACACACACACACACACACACACACACACACACACACACACACACACACGAATCCTCCTTGTTACTTAGTGACTCTGGGTCCACATGACTGTTCTTTAGAGATAATTTCCACTTAAAAGTGAGTACATGTTAATGTTTGTCTTACTGTGTCTGGGTTACCTCACTCAGAATGTTTTTGTTTTTGTTTTTGTGTTGTTGTTGTTGTTTGTTGTTTGTATTTCAATCCATTTGCCTGCAATTTTTTGAGAAATATTTTTAATTAGAAACAATCTTATTTTACATATCAATCCCCCTCTTCTCTCTCCCTTCCTCCCATGCCTCCAATGACTCCCCAACCAACCCCACCCATTCCCCAAGGATAGTGAGACCTTTCATGGGGGATCATCAAAGTCTGTCACATCATTTGGGGGAGGGCCTAGGTCCTCCTCTATTTATCTGAGCTGAAACAGGATTGCTCCATAGGGAATGGGCTTCCAAAGTCCATTTGTGCACTAGGAATAAATACTGGTTCTACTGCTAGAAGTCCCATAAACTGTCCAGTCCTCCTAATGGGCACCCACATTCAGAGGAATTGTGAATGCTGGTTTCCCAACTTTATAACTTGGGGTCCTTATGCTCTAATTAGGTCAGATCAGCTGCTTCTGAAGGTTTCTCCAGCATGGTCTTGACTTCTTTTCTCATCCCTCCACCCTCTCAACAACTGAATTCCAGGAGTATGGTTCATTGCTTAGCTGTGGGTGCTTGCTTCTGCTTCTGTCAGCTACTGGATTAAGGCTCTAGGTTGGCAATTACGGTGCATTAATCTCATTATAGGGAAGGGCATCAAAGGCGGCCTCTCCACTACTGCCTAGATTCTTAGTTGGGATCATCTTTGTGGATCTCTGAACATTTTTCTAGTGTCAGATTTCTCTTTAAACCTATCCTGACTCCCTCTACTAAGGTATCTCTTTCCTGGCTCTCCTCTATTCCTCCCCTGACTCAGTCTTCCTGAACTCTCTTGTTTCCCTCCTGGATCCTCCACTCCTCTTTTCTTTTTCCTAACTCCCTCCCCTCTCACCCTGAGCTCCCAATTTGTTCAGGAGCTCTTTTCCCTTTCCTCTTCTTTGGAGGTCCATGTATTTCTCTCTTATGGTCATCCTTTGTTCCTAGTTTCTCTGGTGGTGTGGATTCTAGGCTGATAGTTCTTTGATCTATGTCTAATATCCATATATGAGTGAGTAAATACCATGCTTGTCTTTCTGTGACCGGGTTATCACACTCAGGATGGTTTCTTCCATTTCCATCCATTTGCCTGCAATTTTATTGTTTGATTTCAGTGAATAATAATTCATTGTGTAAATGTACCATGTTTTACCCATCCATTCTTCAATTAAGGGGCATCTAGGTTGCTTTCAGGTTCTGGCTGTTACAAATAATGCTGCTAAGAACATAGTTGAACATATGTCCTTGCTGTATGAATGTGCATCCTTTGGGTATATGCCCAAGAGTTAAATTGCTGTATCTTGAAATAGACTGATTCCCAGTTTCCTGAGGAACTGCCATACTGATTTCCAAAGTGGCTGAATAAGTTTTTGCTCCCACCAGCAATGGAGAATTATTTTAGTCGTTTTGACTGGTGTAAGGTAGTATCTCAGGGTTGTTTTGATTTAAATTTCCCTAATTGCTAAGGATGTTGAGCAACTTCTTAAGTGTCTTTAAGCCATTTTATATGCCTCTATTGAGAATTCTCTATTTATTTCTATACCTCACTTTTTAATTGCATTGTTTGGTGTTTTAGTGACTATCTTCTTGAGTTCTTTGTATATTTTAAGATTTCATTTTTTCTAACAACTGAGTAATACTCCCTTGTCTAAATATACCACATTTTCTTTATCCATTCTTTGGTTGAGTGACATCTAGATTGTTTCCAGTTTCTGGCTATAATGAATAAAGCCTTTATGAACAAATCCTCTCTGAACACAATTGAACAAGATTCCTTCCAGAAGATGAGGTGTCTTGAGTATACATCTTATGGCTCCTGTCATAGCATAGACCTGATACAATTTTAGAAAAAATAACAGTTTAAATATATTTGAAAGGATATTCACTCAAAAATTATGTTTTTAAATGTACAAAATCCAATAAAAGATATATACAATATTTAAAATATACATTTTTCCTATAAAGACCAGATGATTCACATAATACAAGCATTTGTTTATGTGTTTTGACAGTGCATGTGTGTGAGAATGAGTGTTTGGTAAATTATAAAAGAAACACAAAATTCTGTATATTATTGACATAAAGGTTAATTATACTTCTTGCTACCTTCTGGAACAAAGAGAAATGAGGCAAAGGTAACAGCTGCCAGTTTGGTTGAAGCTATGCTTTATAGACTTCAGTGGTCACATTTTAATTAATGGCTATGCCCTGCATTTACCAGAAGGAGTGAGAATTAATATATAAAGCATTCATCATGCTTTCACAGGAAATGAAAATCACCAAATAGTATAGAGAGCACAGTATATTCTCAGGAGCCAGGTAATTTGTCTACAAGGGATGAAGAAGGGGTTATGTTCCCAGGGCTCAGAGTTGTGCAATCTTCTGGCCATGTTGCAAATGATACCAATTCAATTGCCGTGAATGTTGGCTCAGGGCAATCCATCTTTATGCCATTTAATTGTCTACACTATAAACCCTTGGCTTTTAACTAAAACAATTACATAAATGTACTAGAGAAAGAACAAGCTGATTGCACGATTTGAGGAAAGAACCAAGCACCAAGGATTATTGACATTTTTAATTAATGATAGGAACTATTAGAGCAGTTTGTTTTGATACTATGTGAATAAGATTTTTAAAAACTAAACAACCAATTTGCAGTATGTTACGTGACTGAACTCTGAAGTAGATTGTATTTGGCTCTCCTATAGACACAGCTGGCATTACAAATACAAAAATGCTTAAATATTCAATTTATTGCCCAATATCTATTTATTTTACTTTTGGGGCACATATAACATTTGCAGAAAAGACACTAACTTAACACAAATCAGTTAAAATAATTTTGTTTGATTGATTGGTGTGGAAATTTGGGCTGATTACTCATGAGTCACCTCTTGGAAATTTTGATTGTCTGTTGTCCTCATCACAAGCAACTTCCCATGATCCCACTATCCCAAGCAGCTGCAAGAGGACAGCTGAAAGGCCGAATCTAGATCTGAAGCATACCAAAATCCTGCCTCATACAAATGAACAAGCAAACAATAAACACAAACTTAAACTGAAAAACAATTTATATACTGGATATACAGGTCAGTGGTTGAACGTGACATACTTGTGCACATATTAGTAGTAAGCCTTAGGTTCAGTCCCCATGATGGGGAAAAATACAAAAAGCAAAGAACCCAACAAATAAACAAAACTCAACAACAACAAAATTCAACCATTTTTCATCGGTGGCAAGAGAATTGAATATGAACAATTAGTAACTGAAATTCTCATTTCCTGTGGAAGAGGATCTCAGGCCTATTACTGAATATGGTGCCAGAGGACAAAAGGTAAACATGTAACAATTTGTGCCTGTTAAAGTGTGTGTGTTTGTGTAAAAACGCTTGTGTGTGTGTGTGATTATATTTTCATGTGTGTGTGTCATGTGTAAAGGTGTGCTTGTCTGCTCACCAATAGTGGTGTGTATGGATACCAGTAGTTGATGTCTGTATGTCTTCATAAATTGCATGCCCTTACATGTTTATTTGCATAAAGGGCATATCACTAGAGCTATAGCTTTCCATGTCAGCTAGACAGCCTGTCTATTGAGTGCTCTGGATTTGGATTCGCCTGTCTCTGCTCCCACAGTAATGGGTTTCAGAGATGCTGCTGCTGGTCCTTGATTATTTTACAGAAATGCTAAGGCTTCAACTTAGGTAGTAACAATTAGCCCTCAAACTCTCTGCCTACGGAATAGTCAAAGCCATGTGTGCAGTATTCTAATAGCAGTTATGTGTATAAATGTAAGACTGAATGTTGATTCTAAAATATCATTGTACACATTTGGGAATATAAATCACATAGATAGTTTTAAGAGTCCTACAATTTCATTAAGTAATAATGAGATGATCACAGATAGAGAGAAATGAAAAGAAAGGATATTTGAGCTTGTTTATGTCAGAAATTTAAAGATGTAAATACTAGGCAAGCAAAAATGAGACAAAGTAAAGTGTAGACAGTAACTAGAAAACACACACATACACATGCACAATGATATTCTGACTGACATTTTGTTTAATGTGTATTATTTCTTATTCATAATCTCTTTTCTCTTAATTTGCTATAATGACATACTAGTTGGAGATTTTTTATGAAATACCAGTAACACTTTAATATATATATATATGCATGCAATAGCAATTATTTTTAAAAAGAGGATAAGAATTTCAAGGGGAAGAGTATATAAGAGGATTTGGAGGAATGAAAGAAAGGTAGAATGATGAAATTATAAACTAATTATAATAAATCTAGAAATAAAAAGTAAAGAGTTTATAGGCAGACAATGTTGCTCCCAGTAACCCAGGTTATTAAATGCAAATAACAATATATGTCTATAATTCAATACATGATATTGCTATTTCCATTCTTTATTGTCCTGAAACACAAAAGACCATACTGATGAAGATAGCATATACTTTAGTTAAAGAACATAGAGAAATCGATCTCAAAGTAACTGAGAAACTTCCTCTCTATTGGATAGCTTTCACAATAACTGATAGTGCTATGTAGACCCATGTGTGGGAAAGGCCACCAGTGGTTTTACCCAGTGCTAGATATGTCATGCAAGATGTCACCAAATATCATTAGTAATGTAGTGAGATGCTTCTTTCTACTTGGAATTGAAGCCTGTTCCACACAGAGGATTTTCATGCTTTGTGCTGCAATTCTTGTAAACAGACAGTGGCTCTAGATGCCATAAGGCCCTACGTTTAATCTATTATTGCTATTTTCTTAATTAAATTTTGTTAAATTTTATTCTAAATACCTAGGTTTATACCTATAACCTCAGACAGTTCTCAGTACTGGTCAGATTATCGTTTCTTTGTAGTGGGTCTTTGTAGTGGGAAGTAGTCAATAGAGATGAATACTTGAGAAAGTGCTGAGAAGAAGAGGCTGAGTGTTTGCTCCGAAATAGTTCATCTCTATTGATCTCTCTACCACTTAAGGCTAAGGGAGCATCATCACAGAAGAAACGGAGAATAGAAGTGGAAAGGGTATGGTGGTGTCTATAAAGTACGATCTTCTGGATGCAGCAATCACAATCTTGAACTCACAGTGACAGTAGTAGTCTGCAGAAGATCTGGCCAATTTCAAAGCAGTCAAAACTCCCAGTATACATGGAATAGATGATTTGTTGTCCATACTGTTTACTATGTAGCTATTGTCAATTGACAGTAGTTTAGGGAATAGTCATTATTCCTTTTATAGGATGTGACCACTGGCAGGTTGCCATTACCCAATGGATAGCCCAACACTCATACACACTAGAGAGACCATAATTGGACTTAGTTAGATATCAAACAAATAAATGAAAATGAACTTCAGGTAATGGTATCTTGCTGAGGACATGTGAGGATTTGGAAATACTAGGAAATAGAGATATGATCATATTTTATTGTATTCACACATGAATTTATAAAAAAGAAGACATTTAAAAATGAATTGAGTTTGTTTCAAAACAGAGTAGCAATATGAAGTATCTTATTTAAGATCTATAAGTAGCTCTTTCCCACTGTTCCTCTGAAAGGGCAGAGAGTACTTTTTCCTTCTCTGTCCTTATTTCTCTCTCCCTGCCCTTCTTTCATTTCTTTCCCCCTTCCATTTCTAATAACATTTCTCACTTAAAAAGGACCCATAAATATGTATTCCTGCCTATTCAATTTATAAATCCTGTCATGATACTGAGTGTATTAGATATGTATTCTCATATTAAATTATTTTTAAACTCAATGAATTGAATTACTAACTTCACAAGGCAAGTGGGCTCTGAGTTCATGTATTTTCTGAGTGTTCTAGTTTTAGATCTCTCATAGACTGTTGAAAAACCAAAGATTTTACTTAGAAATGATTACCCTTGCATGGTGGTCTCTACTTGATTTCTTAAAGGTTGGTAGGCTTTTGACTGGTTGTCTGTGTCTGGTAATTCTTGATAAGCTTTTTTTTCAATATAATTTAAACACATTGGAATTCTTAATAAGCTTAGTATCATATATGAGTTCTAAAACCTAGATTTAATTAACATTGGATTTCCTGAAAAATAAAACAATAAAATACTGATAGATTTTTAACATCATGAATGTAAATAAAGTTAAGATTAATTTGCATCAATACAATTTATCTTCAAAAGTCATCTAATTGAATGATTTTTGGAAACTTACTTGTCAACTGTGAACACGAAATCAATGAATGTCTTGAAATTAACAAAAATATTTGCTTTTCAATATAACTAGAAATACGCCTTTTTTGGTTTTACAAGACAGGGTTTCTCTGTGTAGCATTGGAACATATCCTGGCACTTGCTCTGTAGACCAGGCTGGCCTCAAACTCACAGAGAACCACCTGCCTCTGCCTCCTGAGTGCTGGGATTAAAGGTGTGTGCCACCAATGCCTAACTAGAAATATAGACTAGGATAATACAATCAATGCAATGATTATAACTGCAAAAGTAGATTGAGGGCAAAATATATAGATATTTAAAGCATGTTTAATATGATTTATGGTTTGTTTATAAAATTTGTGAGGACTGTAACTGACATTGTGTAACAACATTGCCTATCTATTGATCTAGCAACACACTATTTCAAAATAAAATATTCTCATTAGTTTTCCAATACCTCCAGTTACACATTTTGCATGGTGGGCTCTTTTCCTTTAATAATTGGTTTTCATGATCTGCTATGATAGAGAATTATCACCAATTGGTGCTTTAAAAGTAAGAGTAGTAAAGGCCATTACACAGAGGGAAAGCATTAGTTCTTCATGGATTGCCTATAACAGAAAGGCCCCAATGGCAGATAAAAAGCCCAGGTTTTACATTATTTTATTAAGAGCCACTGAATTTAAAGTGGGAAAAAGGCCAGCAACAGATTACTCATTACAGCTCAAATAAATTAAAGTGTTAATTTCATATTTCTCTAATCACAGATCCCTGCAAGATTGCTCTCATTTGCTGCATTCCAGACTAGTATATATAATTTCACTATGTCTCATAAATATGGAAGGTTTTTGCAAAGAAACCCACTTTTAGATGAATCTATAAAATAGTAATATCTAGTTTCCTGAAGCACTTAATCCATAAAGTAAAAATTGTAGATGATAAAATTCATAATATTTCATCTTAAATTGAAATGAGAATATAGAAACTTACACAAGGGCATCTTCCTAGAGTAGCCATGACTATGAGTCATGTGATACGATCCAAAATCAGCGGTATGATAATGGAGACAAAAAAATAGATTCAAGTTCAGTTCATGTTGCCAACAATTGTGAACCTGGAAGGAAGAAAAAGCAGCAGTTTTAAGACAGACTAACAAAGGAATTGTCTTACTCACTGTTCTGTCTCTGTGAAGAGACACAATAACCATAGTAACTCTTATAATCAAAGGAATTCAACTGGGGCTTGCATTCAGAGGTTCATTCTATTTGTCATCACCACAGAGAGCATGGTGGCATGCAGGCTGGAATCGTGCTAGAGAAGTCACTGAGAGTTCTACATTCAGATCCATAAGCAGCAGGAAGAACGAGACACTGGCACTGGCTTGGACACTTGAAACCCCAAAGCCTGCTCCCAATAACACAATAACATACTTCCTCGACAAGACTTCACCTTCTAATCCCTCTCCAGTAGCAATAACTCCTTATGACCAAGCATTCAAATATATGAGCCTATGAGGTTGGGCATTCTTATCCAAACTACCATAGGAAGCAAAGGGAATACTTACTGAAATACAATTGTTGTTTTGTTTATACTTAATTTCATCAACTAAAAAGATTTTCTTCATATTACAATGTTCACTGTTTTCTTCAATTCCTGTTTTGAAGTTGTATGAGCAGCACATATAATATGTGCCTTTTGTTCTAGATATTTTGTATTTGATGTATTTATGATTCATTCATGTTTTCATTATCTCTGTATTTAAATCTTGTGCATATAATTATGTCACAATTGCTTTTTTTCTCTAGTTAACAGAATTTATTTTTTTGTAATTCATTTTATATGTTTTGCATTTTACCTGCACAGATATCTGTGCACTGTGAGTGGTCTCTGCCTCTGGATACCAAAAGAGAGCATCAGATCTCCTTCAAATGGAGTTGCAGACAGCTGCGAGTTGACATGTGGGTACTGGGGGAAGAACCAGAGCCTTGCAAAAGAGAAGCAATTGTTGCGAAATCATGAGCCATCTCTCCAGTTCCAGAAGGGTTGACATTTAGTAGTTTCTTGTTCAATATCTTATAAAGAGAATTGTTAGAAATTCACAAGTGAAATATGACTAATTAAAAAGTATATTTACTGTGCATATGAAGTAGTCAATGTCAGTTTTATAAAAAATTATAAGACTATATAATCAAGTGTTAACATCACTTTATTGTCTATCTACCAGAAACGTGGTAACATTTTAGTAACTTCATAACAAGTCATTTTCTGTAATATCAATGTTTTTTCTTTTTGGTATCTCAATATTTCAAATAGATATTATAAGTTACAGTAGTTTTAAAATTGAGAATTTACATGTTACATTTTGATTACACATCTAAACACAAAATATGTGCTAAAATATACGGTAACTAGCTGTTTTCACTCATAAACACAAAAGACACCATTAACAAAATGCCTACATAATAAAGGATAACTTCTCATCTCAAAAGTCTTATCTTAATCATGTCTATAAATATTTTCCAAATAAGGTGATTTTTAAAGCCTTAATATTTAGAACTTGTTATTTTTGTGACAAGAATTTAAGTTCACAACAAGTTCCTTGATTTTACAGTGTTACAATATTATCTATTTTATTTTGTTATCACAACTGTACCTGTCATGCAGAGTCATAGTTTTTAATGTCTAGATGTCCCCATTAATATTGATAATTCCAAATAGTGTTCAGCAGTTTTTATAACAACATGTTCATAAATTATTTTATATTATTCTTAAGGTATGACTTAAATATCTAATGAAACAGTTAATTGTTAATGGTTCTCCGCTGTACAAAGTAATACATTTTTGCACATAATTCACCATATATTTGGATTACTGTGAAAATATATTTAGCTTCATCATTTCTTCAAGAGCTCAAGTTTACAACTCAATTCAATGGTGTCATTTTTCACATTATTTGTTCGCCTGTAAGGGACTATGGATTAGAGATAAAATTACTTCAGGAGACTTTTGATTCTACGCACGTTTTCACAATCTGTTATCCTAAATGCTGATTGAATTCACAGTCTCAGCAGTTTCTGGCTTTCAGTGTTCTTGTGCATGTGTAATTATGTATTTTAAGATGGTATGTTAACCAATAGCCATAGTTAGATGCCTACTCAATCTACAAGGGGTGATTTTCTTTCTTTCCTTTTTTTTGCAAATAATACTTTGTTTTAGACATTTTAAACTGAGTGTAGTTATAGACTGCAGTTTTCTATTTATTATGCAATTCAGTTTATGCCCACTCCTTTCCTGGCTCATGCTGGATCACATTCTTTCAACACAAGTCTGCTTTTATCAGCTCTGATTTTCTTGCTTTTCTGCTGTAAGGAACCTTGCAGTCACTCTAGCAAAGTATGCTCATCCATAATCATCTTCCTACCATAAAGCAGTTAGTCACATAAGCAATGTCTTTTAACTGACAGGCTTAACACTTCCATTGAAAGGATCAGTTACCTCTAAGACTCCATTGTTCAGGCTACAAGAGTTAATTCATAGTATCTGTATAACAGACATGAAATGATATATACATATATATATTCTTATTTTTATTTTGAAACTCCATAATCACTATATCTGTTGCTAAAATATTTAGCTGTTTTTGTCTAGATTTTAATATTAGTCTGATATTAACATCATTGATTAATTATCTCTTTTTAATTTTAAAAGGTCTAAATTCCTTAGGGTACCTCATAATTTCCTCTACAAGCTTCATGGTCTCTAGTAGTCCAAATTTACTGTCATCAGATATCCCATACTCTCCATAAGAAATAACTGTGGCTAAGAGCAGCAAGCTTTTATTTTGAACATCCAGATCTTTATATAAGTTATTTTTTTCTGCAGAAAATTCTCTAGATTGAACTTTTTCCAGTCCATAAAATTCTATCATCTTCCCAGATGTCCAGTGTTTCCCCTTAAATATGTTCTGAAATGTATTTATGTTTTATCTCAACTTTTGCAAGTGCTTTGCACAGTAAAGTGAGTTCTCCAAGGGTATTCTCAGCATTCCATTCATCTTTCACATTGTTGTTTGAACAGGAAATGTCACCATAGAGTCACATGTTTGAAACCTTGATCCCCCTCATTTGGAATTGTTTTGGGAGACTGTAGCACTTTCAGGAGGTAGACCCTCACTGGAGGATGAGGGTTACCAAGAATAGCCATTGAGATTTGGAACCCTGACACTACTCCCTGCCAATATTCTGCTTCCTGTCCACCAGGACAGAGGAAATGAGACATCCTAGTTATACATTGCTGCCGTCTTAGTTCTATCTATCACCATGCCTTCCTACCATGTTGGACAGAATCCCTGCAAGGTACTGTGACTTAAAATACTGTCTCCGTGTCTTGGCTTAGTTTGTCAGATATTTGGTTACAGCAACAAGGAAAGTCATTCATATATATATATATTTATATATATATATATATGTGTGTGTGTGTGTGTATAATCAAATGTAAATAAACTATTTATATATTTATTTATTTATGTAATGGCTCTAAATCCATGTGCTGCTTCATTCACTACCTTTAAATTACCTTGCTCATTGCAAACATTGTGATATGATTTAACATATAATGTTTATTCCACTTAAGTATAAACTTCCCTATAAATGTAGAAAAATGCTAGTCACAGGAGAAACACAGTGATAATTGAATTATACATTTGTTACATATATACATATTTGTTTTATATAAATATCACTCATTTTCTTGAGGAAATGTAACATTTTTGAACAAGTATCAAATTTAAAAAGTCAAATTAAATTATAAATTCTCAATAACTAAATTAATTATCTCCATTGAATTTAAAACACATTAATATAAAAATTAAAATTTTATGGTTCTTTAATCATTTTTCATAATAACCACAGTTCTCCCCCCCTCCCTCTCCTCATCTGCCACACCATACCTCCCCACAATCCACTCCCATCCACTCCTCAGAAAGAGTAAGGCCTACTATGGGGAGTCATTAAAAAATTTTAGCCTCAATACAGATTTAAATTTATGGCTTATATTATCCAGTCAACTAAATAGTCAACTCTTCATACTCTTTTTTTGTATAGAAAAATGTTTTGTATTCATTAGTAAACTAAGTATTATACTTTTCATTTCATGATCAAGGTAACATCTTTTAAATATAATAAATATATTATGGGCTCATGTTTTCAAACTTAGATTTCTTGGATTCTCTTCAAACTTGTTTCCCAAAACATTTTTCTTTTTCATTTTATTAAAAAATTTGCAGGCAACTGGACAGAACTAGAAACAAAACCTGAGTTAGTTAACCCAGACTCAGAAAGACAAACAGGGTATGTTTTCACTCATAAGTAGATGTTAGATGTAAAGAAATGATAGCCAGACTAACATCCACAGCTCCAAAGAAGATAGATAACAAGGAGGACCCCAAGAAGAATAAATGGATCACCCGTGGAAAATAAATTAAATGATGTCTACAAGGCAAACTGTGAAGAATGGAAGGGGAACTGGAGAGGAGATAAGAACATGAGGGAAAGAGATGGTGTAGGCAGGTAGGGATGCAGTGGAAAAATAAGGAAAAAGGTATTTGCATAGAAAGAACAACTATGGGCTTGGGGAGAAACCTGGTGCTTGGTGACTCCTAAGAATCCAAAAGGAGGATACCAAATAAGACTGCTAGCAATAGTAGAGAGGATGCCTGAACTAGCCTAATCCTATAATCAGATTGATGAATACCCCAACTATCATCACAGAGCAGTCATCCAGTAACTGGTGGAATCAGATGCAGAGTACCACAACCAAAAACCAGGAAAAGATCCAGGAATCCAGTCAAAGAGGAGGAGGGAGCAATGGAGGTCAAGATCATTATGGAGAAATCTACAGACATGGCTGAACCAAGCTCCTGGAAACTCATGAGCTCTAGGCCTACAACTGTGGAGACTCCAGGGCACAGAACTAGGACCTTCATATATGGGAGTCAGTTGTGAAGCTTGGATTATCAGAGGAGGCCCTAGTTGTAGGTTGCAAACCTGATACATGAGTTACCTTGTTGGAGCCCATTCCCTATGGTGGGATGCCATGCTCAGTTTTAATGCATAGGAGAGGGACCTGGCCCTGCTCCAACTTATTTTGTCAGACTATGTTGATTCCTCATGAAAGCTCTTACCTGTGAGGAGGAATGAACTGGGCATGTGCTAGAGGGAAAGTGAGGGTGGTTTGAGGAGGCGAGGAGGGTAAGAGGAGGGGGTGGGAGAGAGACCTGTAGTTGGAATGTAAAATGAAATCAAAAAGTAAAAAAGAGAGAAAAAAATGAAACAATAAACTTTACAATTCCTAAATGCTTTTCATTGTATATACAAACCCCAGTTCCACCTCCATCCCCTCCCCCCCACTTCTCCTTCCCACCCCCATCCATTCTTCAGAGGAGATAAGGCCTTCCTTGAGGAGTCAACAAAGTCTGGCATACCAAATTGAGTCAGGACCAAACCCTTGCCCCTGTATCAAGGTTCAGTAAGGTATCCCACCATAGGGAATGGGCTCCAAAAATCCAATTCATGAACCTAGCATAGGCCCTGATCCCACTGCCAGTACTCCACCCAATATGTCAAGCAACATAACTGTCACCCACATTCAGAGGTCCTATTTCCATTCCATGTAAGTTCTCCAGATATCAGTGCATTGTCTGTGAGCTCCCAATACCTCGGGTTTCTGTGGATTTCCCCATCATGCTCTTGTCACCCCTTGTTCATTATATCCCTCGCCCTCTTTTCTACTGAAATTCCTCCTATCTTTTATCTTAATACCCAACTCTCTTGTGAGTCTTTTACACAACTTTACTATGGTGCTTATTTTGAACTCCAGTAGATTTTTCTTTATTGTCACTTGGATAATATATGTTTAGTATCTTTCTAACCCAATTTACATGGTACTAAGATAAGTATTTCTTGGTAAAGGTGAAGTAGTACTGATAATGTGACTATTGGTTGCCTGAGTTCTTTATTCTACCTGGAAGGCAATTATGAAGCAGTGAACAGAAGCTGAAGGCCTTGACGAGAACAACCAAACTCCAAATTTTAAGCTCTGAGTTCTAAGACTGCAGTGGAAATCAGAATCATATGACTCCAGTGACTCAGGTTGAAGGCTTATTGCTACAGATGTTAGTCGCCAGAAATCTGCCTGCCGCTGTTCTGTGATTAATACTTTTCAGAAACAGTGACAAGGAGTGTCAATCAACGTCTACCTGTGTTAAAGCTCCTGGGTAATCCTCCATGTGACCCTCAGCTCCTACAGTGGCTAGTGTCACAGATCTCAGATCAAGTATGTCAGGATCCTGGGCCTCTGACCATCACTGTACCTCAACAGGCTCTTCTAGAACACAGACCATCTAGTTTCTTTACTCTGTCATCCATCATTTTAGCCTATAATTATTATCCATCACTTTTCAGCTACCTGCTGCTGCTGCTGCTGTTAGCCTAGCAATTGCTACAGTCACTAGGAATACAGCTCCTGCTGCATTTGCCAGGCAGTGTTACCACTCTGCAATGTCCACCATTCAATTCCTTTTCTCGTTACTGTCTTAACTGATGTTAAAGATGAAAGAATGATGAGGAAAATAAACAACAATCTAGAGAAGCAGTTTGAAGGAACTGGGGCTTTAACTCCAGAGACATAAGATGTAGGGGGTGTCCCCACTCTCAGTTGTATCCCAAAATGAGGCAAACAGCTTGGGTTTGTAGAGCTATGTGTCAAGAGTGATTGTTTCTAGTCACCATAGAGAATTTATGGAAATTAATGATCAGGATGGCACTAGTCATAGGTCTTTTGATGGGCCACCAATGGAAATGCTCCCCTTCTTGTCTAGATGGGAATGGCTAACACTAGATAATTGTCACAAAATTGGGGGCACAGTGTTTGAAACAGTTGTGGCAGGAACAGTGGTTTCTGAAGAAAGCATTCTACTTTAGCATCAAGCACATGTGATAGTTGTCCTGCATCTTCAAGACATCTACCCCCTATACACAGACTTGTCACTGTCAATGAGGGACTCAAATCTTTGTAGCACCAACTATCTTGTCTAAGTTGAAGAAAACCTACAAAAGGTAAAGAGAAAATAAACATTAAAATGACTGCTCTCAATGAGTACCTTTCCTTAATATTGGAACATGTTTTATAACATTTAGCAGTTGCCCACTCTTAGTCAAGTAATTACAGGGAGATGGAAATAACTTGGTCTCAGTCAAAAAACAATAGGAATACTAGGAACAGGAGATAAAAGGATCTGTATCCATTCTTGTAGTCACCTAGAGAATAATTGTCAACAATTAACTTTCTAGTGTAAATAGCAGACTCTACTTGCAGCACTCAAGAAAGAAAAGGGTTCATTTATTTATAAGAACTATATAAAATTTGTAAAATGCCTGCTTCCCACACATTATATATCAACATGCACACATGAGCTTATATATGTACATATTTATTTGCTTCACTTCCTGACAAGTACCATCCAGAAACCTGTTTGGGACTACATTGTTCTACACAACCTTGGACCAATGAACTGACATGGTGCACCTCCTACAATCTAGACAGAGTCTCAGACAAGAGCTTCAATCAATATTAGAACTTCAGTCACAAACTTCAATCAAGCATCTCCTGACAAACAGAAACTGATCACAAATGTTGTAGTTAGTACACTTCAGACATCCACTACACTGACATTTTCTTCCTATGGGATCCCATGAGGTTATCATAGTCCCATTTCAGCAGGAAGTAATTTTGGGAATACTACACACCCTTACCCTACTGTTTATGTTACAGGATAATTTACACCTGTTATGGTTAATTTTCTTTCTTTTTTTAAATATATTTTTATATAAATTAGAAACATGTTTTCTTCATATGTCAATCCCAGATCCCTGTCCCTCCTCTCCTCCCTTGCCCCTTCATCAGTCTCCCAGCCCCCCACCCAATCCCCACAACATTCCCCAGAGATGGTAGGCCCTCCATGGAGGATCTGCAGAGTCTGTCATTACATCCAGGACAGGGACTAGGCCCTCCACCATGTGTCCAGGCTTAGAGAGCATCGCTCCCTGTGGAATGGGCTTTATCATGAAGGGGCACTGGATTTTGTCGAAGGATTTTATAGGATCTAGAGAGATGATTATGTTTCTTTTTGTTTTTCAGCTTGTTTATATGGAGGATTACATTGATGGATTTTCATATGTTAAACCTGCATCCATGGGATGAAACCTACTTGATCATGGTGGATAATGTTTCTGATGTGCTCTTGGATCTGATTTGCCAGTATTTTATTGAGATTTTTTTTTGGTTTTTACGAGACAGGGTTTCTCTGTATTGTTTTGAAGGCTGTCGGTCCAGCCCAGCCTAGAACTCACAGAGATCCGCCTGCCTCTGCCTCCCAAGTGCTGGGATTAAAGGCGTGTGCCACCACTGCCCGGCGAGATTTATTTGTATCAATGACATTGCGATTGGAAGGAGGTGTTCTGACTTGGACATCCCTTTCAGATAATTTAGGGTTTAGATGGGATAGATATACTTAGGATAAGCTATAAGTAGATTATAATTTGCTTATCATCATCTATGTAAATATGCTGTATATGTTTGAGTTTTGTATCAAGTCTAAATCTTTTATTTAGACTAAAAGGGAAATTGTAGGGGAGATCTCACATACCTGAGATACTTACCACACCAGTTTGGGGTGTGGACAGAGGGACTTTGGAAAGGCATAGAATATAAGGGGAAAAAGAAAAGGAGACCTCTTTGTTGGATCCCAGCTAGGATTTGGAGACCATAGAGCACTGACCCAATTCTCAGCTTTTCATGTATGTTACTTCTCTCTATCTTATAAATATCAAAACTATGGTTTTCCGCCATCCTTAGTGTGACTCGTGTCCCTTCACAATACATTAGAGAATTATGTACTTACATTTTTATGCATTTTCCAGTGTTACTTTCATCACAAAGTATATTTTCAAAAGTAATTTTCAGATCTTTGTAGTCAAATATCACAACATTTTCTCTTATAAATCTTGTTGTTTAGACACTGAAATCCTAAACTCATCTCTCTGGAGAAGGGTTTTCAGTACTGCCTTAGTCTCTCAAGAATCCATTCATTGTATAGACTTCCCAAACTTTACTATTATAAGAGTGATGTGCTGATATGTAATTATGGATGGTAGCTCAGAGCCAAATGCTGGTCTCAAGTGTTCTTTAAACTCTTGAAATGACCTACTTGCTGTAATTTAGAATTTACTGCCTAGAGACATTATTTTGGAAACTGACATCATTTTCCGTGTAAAAATGTAGAGAATAGGTAATTATATTAAATGAACTTTCTTTGCCAAAGACATAAATAGCTCAAGGATAACATTTCTTAGGCTATTTTCAGCTTTTGAATTATTGGAAAATTATGTTGTGTTGCAGATTGCAACTTGAACTGCTTGCCACAAATCTTCAAAAACAAAATGTTTGTCTTTGCTCAGTTGACAGTTGGATGACTATGAAACATAAAATGAAATTATATTCTGATAATTCTAAGGGGTTGCTCAGTGACACTTTGTATACCAGATTAGGTTCAATAAAAGTACCTATGAACATATCAAATTCTGCAATTATATTCTGCAAATTCTTAGGGGTTGCTCAGTGACAGTTTGAGTACCAGACTAGGTTAAATAAAAGAACTTATGCCCATATCAGATTACAGCAACTAATTGAGTTAAAGCTAGATAGTATAAAATGTGTGTATTGATGGTGTGGTGACAGGATGATGCACTCTGACCTTACTAGAATACAGATTAAGATGAATGGTTTATATCTTTCAGGAATTAATTTTCAATACTTCTGTGTACACTATGATTAGTGTTGCACATTTCCCACCAGATTTACCACACCCTGGGCCGTTGTTCCTGACTTCATTTTTTGTTTATTTGGTTTTGGTTTTTAGAAACATTGTTTCCCTGTATTGCTTTGGAGGCTGTCCTAGAACTTTCTGTGTAGGTCAGGCTGGCCTTGAACTCACAGAGATCTGCCTGCCTCTGCCTCCCGAGTGCTAGGATTAAAGGAGTGTGCCACCAAAGCCAGACCTTCGTTTTCTTTCAAGGTATTTATTTCTAAGCCTTTCACCAATTTTACAATCCTGAAATATCTTTTCTGTATGACAAAGGGGCCATCCTGTTTAGATGCAATAATCTGTAGAGATGGGGTCAAATGTCTCAGGCTTTGTAGTACATTAAGGACAATTAACAATCCCTGTGGTTGCTTACACTGAACACACTCATTCCTAGTGTTCTCTAGTAATTTTCCATTAGTTTATCCCAGGGCTAAAAACTTTACAACATTTTCTTGCAGTATAATTTAATTCAGTTGCTCTACTCTATTGCACGTCTCTTGAATAAAGTCTCCCTTGTCTGTTTAATTCCATCTGGTGCAGTTTTTCTTTGGCAACTGAAGAATTCATAGCATTTAAACTTCAGTAAATGCTACCATACTAAATTCTGTAAACTTAAGCATTCTTCTTCCTCCATATAAAGTAATGCGATACATTATGTCTAAACATTTTAAAAGTTAATTTTAATTTCAATTATACATATATCAGCAGCTCAGTAAACAGTACAAAATTTTGTTTAAAATATTTTAATAAATGAAACATGCGCTAAGCTAATATTTCATGAATTTTAAATTGTTTATTCATTGATTATCTAGAGAAAACTGAGTCAGACAGCCCATTTTAGTAACTTCAAAAAATTCATCAGGACTATGCTGTCAAATGTCTGAAGATGGAGAACTCGAAGTTGTAACTAAATTGATTGCCTGACATGGGTAAATCCCTGGGTTCCATTTCCAACACTGCAGAAGGACAAAAAAAAAAACACATTTTTGGTGGAGTAATAGGAGAATATAGTGGAGAGACAGACTCCAAAGGCATCAAGATTAATTTAAGAATGTAGGCAATTAGGTAACTGAAAACTCGTGTGAAAACTCATGGAATTTGGCTGCATGTAACAAAACAGAAAAAAGCAAAAGAAAAGGTGAAGTAATATAAAGATTCCGAGTCAGAATATTATAATTTTGGGAAAATATATCTAAAATATATGGATGCATATTCTAGTGATACAGAGACACTCTATCCATCTGTTTTAGACCATAAGCTGTGTCATTAACTTTGCACTTCTGCATTTGTTTGCATTGTGGTATTTCAAAAACAGTAAAATAAATTTGCTGAAAGTAGTGACAATAGCTATGCTACAGACAAGAAGGCCAACTGAAAGCAAATGGCTATGCATTAAGCATTAAGGCTAATCTAAATGCAGCATGGGCTGGAGGTTATTAATAAGCTGCTTTTGTTATTTTAAAGGTTCTTATTGAGAGGGAAAGAATACAATATAACATAAATATAATTCATGAAGAATAAGCATTCTTAGAAGATTATTTGTCTAAGCTAAATATTTGTAAAGAAATAGTTCCTACTGTTTCCTGAGGAGTTAAACACAGTCACCCTAAAGTAGGAAAATTATAAATTGACCATCTTCAACAATATGAATAAATGGGTTGCTGAAAATATGTCGGCAAGAAAGACTGCGTCTTTTGTAAAACCAATAAAACATATAAGTTTAATAATGGATAAATCACACATCATGGACAATGGCTGCATGGACATAGTGTTGTAAGACATTGAGGCAAAACGGTAAAATGAAAATACATAAATATACTGAGTTTTTCTACTACATTAATCATATGAAGATCATCCACACAACTTTATGTCAAAAGTCAGATTGTTCATTTTTACTGGCCTAACAGGAAAGTCATTGGCCTACACATTAGGAAGATTATTTTCAAAGTAAATAATATAATGTAGTTATTTATTTTGTTTTCAACAGATATTTATTTATATAATGTTCTTTTTATTTGAATATAAGCAAGCATGCCTAACACATAGATGAAGCTCTACATTAGTTAATTATTTCTTGGAAAAAGAATAGTAGTTCATAAATTGTGCTGAGAGGTCATCTGACTTCTGCATAAGGTCCCAGGGATAGATTCATATACTTAAAATTTCAGGAAAAATATATTATTAGATTTTCTCATACATGAATTCATGCTATTATGCTCCTTGAAAATAAACTAATACATTTGTTTTTGTTTTGTTGTCTTAAAGTCTTTTAGAAATACTGTGAATTAAGGCCCTATAAATCTTAAAAAATATATGATCATTGCATTCTTGACAAAATCAAATGTAGAACTAAAAATAGGCTTAGTTATTAGAAATGTAGTTTTTCTAATGGAATATTTTCCTTTCTCCAAGACGGTGGTAATTAAAACTTTGATGTTGCAATTTGCTAAAGAAAATTATTTAATTTTAAAATTAGTTATTAACATAACATCAATAAAATGTGTTATAGATAGTGAAGGTTTATGGTAGGTATATATAGATGGTGAATACTAAATTAAAGGCATACATATGTCACTAGTCCATCGGAAATACTGTAGAGATACAAGGAGGCTGCTTTTTTGAAAGTGAAAATGTCAAGCATTTATATCTTTACAATTAGGTTATTTTAACAAGCTTATTCATAATCCATGAGAGAGGAAGAATAAATTGATACATAAGTATATATAAAGAAATACAATGCGGATCATGGAATGAGCCTTATATCCTTGAAATTAATTAGAAAAGCAAAGTTAAGAGAAAGATGTTTTGTTTCTGTATAATCATTTATAAAAACAGACGGTTCAAAACACTGTCCAGGAATTTACCATTCCAGCAGTATGACAGTGTGTTTCAGCAATTTTTGACAACAGGACCTTGACAGGTGACAAGATTAAGTGCTGTATCTTAGGGATACAGGAACTTTTAAAGAAAGGTTTTCTGTGGGGTTTCAATTCTTAGATAACATATTGGCGACTACTTAGACAGTTTAATTTAAAATATCTCTATGTTTTTCCTGTATCAATCCTAATTTTAAATTCTGAATGACCCTCTCAGGACAGTCATCTATGTCATATGTGTTCAAAATATCAAGACATAACCCTTAAATCCATGTTACATTTAAGGCCCCTTGGAAAACATGCAATCTATTTTAAGTGTGTTAGAGATATTCTTGGTTGCAATATTTTAAATAGAATATTGTAAAACATAATTTATTGATCAAGTCCCAAAGATGGCTGAATAATTGAATGTGTTTATAACCTATTTACCAAAATAATTTAAGAATGCATGTAGGCCAGTGTTCTCATTTTATCTGTGGTAATACCAATCAGCAAAGAAACCACTTCAAATTGAAATATATAATCTTGCAGTATTTCTACTTTTATGTGTAAGAGAATAGTTGATACAAAAATAACTTTTGTGACTGTATTTTAAATTATGAATCAGAAACAGAAAGGATGGGAGCCTGGATCTATTCCAGAGTTAAGAAAGGAAAACTTTTCTATTGTCTTGATCATATATTTGATCATAATAGACAAAAAAGCAGTAATCATTTATTACTCATTTACTGTACATACTAGTTTTAAATTTATGAACTGTCACATGTGATTCTGTGATAATAAGCATTTAGAATACATATTTTCTCCCCAAAGTTATTTAAAATTATTGATTTCTGATGTTTGAAATTACCAAATGATAATTAAAATGGAGGCATTTTCTTCATTTTTAAATCTTAAAATATTTCTTTTGATTTTTTCTAATGGAAATAAAAGTGTAGGGTCATATTATCAATGTTTTTCTAATATTCTGATTATTATTTAATCCATAAGAAAAATGAAAGACTTGTAATCATTATTAAAGATCAGTTCAAGATAGTGCAGCACAGCTAGTACTAACTGAACTATAATGAAATGTCTCATATGATTTTACTTATATCTTGATTAAAATACCATAACAATTAACATATTGTTATAGAGAATGCAATGTTTGGAGGAATGGAAGAGGTTGATGTTCTAATCAATTTAGGAACATTTGGAATCCACAGATTTAGAGAGTAGGTCATGAGTAGATGTTTAAAAAAAGTATGTTTGAAAGAAAGGAGTTGCATTTGTTGCCAATTTTTCAGTAAGTAGTATCATCATTTGAATTAATTCAAATAATATTTTGAAAATTTTAAAATTTCTTTACCTATTCTAGTCCAGTTAGATTTTATTCTATACAAGTAATATATGCAATATTTGATCAAAATTTGAATTAGCTTCTTTAAAACATTATTTATCTATTTACTTATTGGTTTATTTACTGGGACATGTTCTCACTGTGTATAACTGGCTGATTTGTAGAAGAAGGTGACCGTGATCTCATAGAGATCCACCTCTTGAGCTCTGAGATTTAAGGAGTACAACACCACTCCTGGCTATTATTATATTATGAGTAAGATTGTTTGTTTACATGGGATGGTTGTCAGTGACCATTTTGGAGCTGGAAACCTTAACTGATTCCTCAGCTACAGCTGCATATGTCTTAAATATTGACTCATCTTCCACCCCTTGAATTAGCTTTTAAAGCAACAAAAAAGCAACTTCACTCACACAGGATTCTCATATGAATCATTCAATATTCTGGCTACTTCCCATTGTATATCCATTTCCAATTACTATTGCCCATATTTGATTTTGTGCTTTAGAGTTAGTTCATTTTGATAATCATTCTCTTCCTCATGTATTACGAAATCAATTATCCTACAAATGATTACCAGTATAACCTTGTTTTTGACTGTTTCTGATTATGCAATTATTATGAAGAAATATTTTGGCAATTTTTGGTAACCCAATGTATTAAATGATAATTTCTTTTAAGTATATTTCAGAATATACTTGCCCAATATTTTTAAATGTAAATTGAATAAAAACCCACACCACAGATTAATAAGCTATGTAAAGAAACAGTATTTATCAAAATTGACTATGGTAAGGAATGAACTGGAGAAGAGGACAGGATGCCTGTCCTGGGTTGTGTATCCCAGGTGAGTAGGAGAGAACAGGTCTGCGTTGAGCTGGAAAGTGCCAGCAGTCAGGTGTTAGTATGGAAGACAGAAAAACGTATAATGGTTCATGTCCTGTGGAGAGAGGCAAATCTGAAGAGGTGAGGGTGATAAGGAGAGGGCTGAGGTGGGTTGCCTGCAGCCACCCAGGTCCAGACCTGGGATGATACCAAGGGCACATGTTTGAGTCTGTGGCCCTGCTGCAACTGTGGTCTGTGTCCATGTCTGTGGCTGCTCCTACTAGCATAGGCCAAGAGGACAGGGCTGCAGAGAGTCGGTCCTGCCCCTCACCAGTTGCAGCACTTGGGAGAGCAGACCCTGCACCTCATCTGGGCAATACAGTAGAGTTGACCCTGTTTGCTGGCGTGGGGGTGGTGGGCAGGGACAGGGGCATAGGTGAGCTGGCCCTGAGAAGAGGAACATGGGAGAGCTGACTCCACTACCCCTCTCTATTGCAGAGGCATGGAAGAGAGAGGGAAGCCTCTTTACTCCTCACGCCCGCCCCTTACCTTTCAAACTTGCCACCTGATGCAGGTGGGAAATTGGCCCCAGAATTAGGAGAGCAGGAGAGCTGGCCCAGACCCCACACATACACTAGCACCACTGTTTACAGGAGAGCATTCCAATACCTTGCCAGGGAAGCACATAGAACTGACTTTTGGTTAAGTTGAGGATGAGCCAACACAGAGGGTGTGACAGAGGGAGATCTGTCACTTTCCATCCTTGTCTGCCATGTGGTGGCATGGGTGAGGGAAAGATACACTAGATACCTTGCCCCTTGGCATCTGTGACAGGTCAGAGAGGTAACTCTGCCACACATCAACTGCAGCACTTGGGAGCGTGAATCCTGTACCTGTCCTGGCCTGTGTAGTCTATAGAACTGACCCTGTTGACTGGAGTGCTGGTGATCTTCTGAAAGGGAGACCTGGCACCTCCTCTCATCTGACATACAGTGACGTGGGCAAGGGAAAGATGCCCTCCCCCCAAATACCTTACCGTTTGAAACAGGTTCAGAACTGGCCCTGAACCTCATCTGGGCAATAGAGAGAGAGATTTCTGATGGAGGATCTCAGGCAAGCAGGCCTGGTGAGCATAGAAATGGGAAAGCTGGACCTAGCCCTGTCATCTGCTGTGTGGTGGTGAGGGTGAAGGGAAGAGATACCCCTCCCCTTGCCCCTAACCCCCTGGCAGGCAGGATAGTAGGCCTCCAAAGATGAGAGTGGGAGAACAGGCCCTGTTCCTCACCAGCTGCAACACTTGGAAGAGTAGGCTGTGCACCTCTCTGGGCAACAAAGTAATGCTGGCTCTGATGGTATAGATGTGAGTGAGCCAGCCTCAAGGGTGTGGGGGCAAGAGAAACAGGCCTACCCCTTGCCGCTTGCTGCATACAATGAGCTAACTGGGGTGATGCTGAAGAACTTGCTCAGATGAGGGAGTGCTGGTGAACTAACCAACCCGTGGAACACCCAGGCCCAGAACCAGGGTTATGAGTTGGCCCATCCTAACATCTTCCCCATCTATTATCTGCTGGAGCACATGAAGAGACCAGTGCTGCAGATCCAAAGTTGCAGAATCTCAATGATACACGGCAACAGCAGGAGGTCCAAGAGGAGTCCCAGTGGAAGACTCAGCAGAAGCCAGAGAACTTGAACCAGAGCAATAACTCATTGCAGTGAACACTTGCAAATAAAAGTGTATGAACTAAATGATCTACTTTATGGCTTAACTGTGTCCAATTGCAGATTCTACAATGAGATTTTTTTCTTTTGTTTCTTTCTTTTTCTTTTAAAATTTATTTTATTTTGTTTTATGGGGAGGATACAGGTGCAGAGTGCAGATGCACAGGGATAGGAGATGTATGGGATAGACATGCATGAATGCATGATATGGAACTCACAAAGAATCAAAAAATTCAAAAAAGTTAAGAAAAGATCATGGTGTACCACTTTATCATAAATACACTTGAGATTTTCTTCAGATTTCAGACATCTCATTTTTTCAACTTTTGTTTTGCCTCATACAGACTACTCAATGTGAGCTGCATTACTATTCAATAAAAAATTTTAAAATCAGAAAGGCTTAGTTCTAAAAGAACGGATAAGTTTCTAAGAAACTACTATTTTCATAGAATTCAGCTATGAACTCTAGACAGAATATAAAAACCAATGCCCCTGAAAGCAGTCAATGAATGATCAAAAATTGTAAGGCTGTGGAGACTTCTCTGACTTCTATCAAGCTCTCAAGTGAGTGGAGTTCCCATTTTTGATAAAGAATAACTTATTGCAGCTGCAGGACAAAATGTGCAGCTTCAAATATCAGGTCACCATCTTTCTGTCTAGCAGAATACAGGTACTAGCCATGGGCCTCGGGGATCCTTGGATTAATGGAGGTAGCCTACTAAATAAAGAACAGATAGGAGAAATGCGAAGTTTGTTATAAAAGCTTGCTGAAATTTTTCTTAGGTCTTAAACCACACTGGCAGTTGCAGTGTCTTTTTTTGTGTAGTCAGCAAAGTTTTGAGATATTGTTCTTTACAAAAAGTGGAGTAATTTGAGTCTGAGGGGTTGATAGTCAAACTTAAACATCAAAATAAATTGGAAGGTCTGTATCATCTTCGTATATTGGTATCCTTCATAATCTAAGATAATAGAAAGAAGAGGTAATTTAGGAGGGAAAACATTTTCTAGACAAAGAACTAGAAGCAACTATTTGCTGTGCCTTAGTCAATTTTCTATTGCTATGATGAGAAAACACGACCACAGTAACATTAAAAAAGAAAGCATGTAGTTGGGACTTGCTGAATTTTTCAGAATTTTAGTTAGTTATCTTCATTTTTGGAGCATGGTATCATGCAGTCGACTTTGTGCTGGAGAAGGATCTGGAAGATCTATATCTGGATCTTTAGACAAAAGGAAGGGAGAACCATTGGCCTGGCTTTGTCTTTATAATCCTCAAAGCCCATCTTTGTTGATATACTCACTTCAACAATTACACACATCCCAACACTTTCAAATAGTCCCATTCCCTAAGAATTCAAATATATGAATTTATGAGAACCATTCTTTCTCAACTCATAACATACTTCTAAGCAAAGGAGAATGCAGTGAAATATTATTTATGATTCATTAAAACTTAACTGAGGATTCAGAAAAAGCAAAGTCAGCCAGAAGCCTTAGAATCCCAGCACTTACCTTTAATCCCAACAGTCAGAAGCTAGCAGGTGGTGATACACATCTTTAATCCTAGTACTCAAGTTTTAAGAGATACATAGATCTCTGTGAGTTCAAGGCCACCAACATCTATACAAGAATGGATCAGTCTAAGAGAGAATTAGATCTGACTTCTTTAATCCCAACATTAGGGAAGTACATAAGACAGAAGAAAGGTTTTTTAGAGGCAGTCATTCTCCAACCATGCTGAGGAAATGTTGCAGCCTGAGGTTTGGTGAGAGATTCTGTAGACAGGACCAAACCATTCAGCCTGAGGTAGAGGTAAGAAACTAGTGGACAGCTGCTTTGCTTTTCTGATAATCAGCTTGAAGCATGAACCCCAGTCTCTGGGTCATTTATTTACTTGTGTTACAGGAGAATTAGTCTTTCCCTTATTCATCTTTAAATACAGAGTAACCAGACTTGAAACCATATAAACATAACAACAAAATAGGTGCAGAAAGTTGTACATACACAGACAGTGAAAGAGAAAATGATAGTTTAAGGGCATCATAGGGGTTCTGGGGAATGTTGTTTGGAGGGTTGGAGGGAAAAAACTGAAGGCAAGAAAAGAGATATAATTTTGTTTCAACTAAAGACATTTTTTAAAGAGATAGCAAAACATTAATGTGTTTTTGTTTAAGATTTTTATTCTTTTAAGGATTTTATGCATAGTTATCATTTCCAACCATTTCTCTTCCTCATTTAACTCCACTAATAAAAATGCCATTGTCTTATCTAGGTTTGAATCACCAGGCACAATTTCTTCCAAGTCGATCACATACACCCTACTGAGCACTTTTAATGTTGGTAATATATACATGTAACTAGGGTTATAAAACCTATTCAAAAGTTCATCCCAAGGAAAAAATAATTTTCCTTATCTCAGTAGACATTGACTACCTAGAGCTCTTCACTTAATGGTTCACTCTTGTGAAATTATGTCATCCATGTAGGCATGTCAACAAATGTGGTTATTATGCATGTCTCGGTTAGGCAACCATATTGTTGAGATTTAATGGGTGCAGTGTAAAGAGAAGCCCTTTCCTTGCCACTTCTTTGGTCCCCCCCCCCCGCCAGTCGCCTGGGCTCTGCCGCATTGTAGTCCCCAAATAACACACAAGACGCTATATTATGAAGCTGTTGGCCTTGCTTGTTTCTTACTGGCTAGCTCTGACTTAAGTATTTATACCATAATTGTTAATCTAAGTCTTTCTCTTACCTGAGAAGTTTCTGGGCTTCTTACCCCTATGGCAGTTACATCTTGACTCCCTGTGTTTCTCCTACCCAAAGTCCTCCTGGACTCCTAGTCCCATGTATCTTGCTTCCCTAATGGCCAACAGTGCTTTATTGACATACACACAGGACTTCCCCCATCAGTGCAGCATCCTTGTTTTTCAAGAAGACTCTATCTCATAGCAAGCTGTTTGGTCCTATGACTCTTACAACCATTTTTCCAGTCATACTTGTTATGTTCCTTAAGCCTTCAGTGCAGGGTGCAGGAAAAAGGACCAGCCAGAGAAACCCACCCTGAGCAGAGACAAAGAAACAAACTTTGGCCCTGCAACCAGAACTAAAGAAATGTACCATGACCCTGAAGCCAATGTCAAAGAAACACAGTTTGTCCCTGTAATCAGAGCCAGTGAAAGAAATACACCCTGGCCCTAAAACTAGAGCCAAAAGGCTAAAAAGGACCAGTAAAAGAAACACACTCTGGCCCTGCAACGGGAGCCAAGTCTTGCCCCAACCCTGTGTAGAAAACTAACCAATCCTTGAGCGAGCAGGAGCTGTAGTCAATCTGACCTCATCATTGAAATCTAACCAATCCCCACCCTGGAAAGCCTATATAAACCCGGTGTCTGTTCAACTTGTGGCTGTTCATGCTACCCAGCTGTCCTCTGCCACTGTGGCAGAGGGCAGCCACTCTCCTGGATTGTTCCCTCCCAATAAACCCTTTCAATGAGCTTTTGGTGAGGACCTTCTTTTGCTGGGGAGGAGAGGCAACCATGGGCAGAGCAGAGGGAGCAGGGATGTTAACAGTTTTGCAGATGAAACCTTCGCCTGGCAGAGCAGAGTTGTTACACTCTTCTCTCCACTCTTCTTGGAGCAGAACTGAACTGTAGCAACTTATCCTGAGAAACCTTCACCTGCCTGAGCAAAACTGCTACACTGGGCAAACATCCCCAGCTGTAAGACCCTCTTCTGCTGGAGCAGAACAGATATACTGGGGAAGCCTTCCCCTGAGGCAGGGCTGGAAACTGCTATGCTTAGTGCTACCTGTGGTAGCTCTTGGCTCCTGAGCTCCAGGATACCTTTCCATCTGAGCTGTGTAACACTCAGTATTCTGTGGCTCCTGAGTACCAGAACACCTGTCCCACACAATCCTCACGAAATGCCTACACAGGGGTTTGTTTGAATGTGTACATGTTAGAGTTGAGCACATATTGTTGATATTTTATTTACTTTCAGTCCAGCTGTAGATCAATGTAGTAGTCCTTGTCTACTGCAAAACAAAAGTTTTTAGGTGAGCGGTTGAAAGTACATTAATGTATAGGTGTAAGGATATGCAGTAGACTATACATATTACATATTACTTCCTTAGTAATTTCTGAACAATGTCAAATAGTTTAAATGCAATATATATATCTTAGACAAAGTTTAGAAGCTAGGCAGTGGTGGTCTATGACTTTAATCCTACCCCTTAGAAGGCAGAGTAAGGTGGATCTCTGTGAGTTCAAGTCCAGAGAGAGTTCTAGGATAGTCAGGGCTACTTAATACACAGAGAAACCTTGTCTCAAAACAAAGCAAAACAAAACAAAATGAAACAAACAAAACCTATTTACAAACCTGCCTCCTGAGAAACTACAAGTAGATAATTAAGTATGTTTCAAGTCAACCACAATGTTGAAAATATATTCAGAAAAAACAAATTAGAATAAAAACTTTCACTATAACTATAGAATGAGAATCTGAATTATATGCTTACCAAAATGGTCTTTAAAGACAGGATTGAAATAGTCATTTTCCTTCAGATATTAGTAACCCTTATAATTTATCATGGATAGTTGCAGACAATAAAATGAAGAAGAAACTGTGCAACTCTATGTTTATTTTTTATAATTTTATTTTCCAGTTTAAATTGAGGTAAGAAACAAGGTTGCTTCACAAGTCAGTTCCAGGTCCCTCTCCCATTCCCTCCCTTCCTCCCGTGCCCTCCCCCCAACCCCCCCCCCCGTTATCCCCTCATTTCCCCAGGGAGGGTGAGGCCCTCCATGGGGGTGTGCATAGTCTGTCATTTCATATAGGGCAGGGCCTAGACCCTTCCCCAAGAGTTCAGGGTGAGAGTGCACCTCACATTGTTCTATGGGAGTTCAAAGTCCGTGTGTATACTTGGGATGGGTACTGATCTGCTGCCCAAGGCTCAATAGATTCCCTAGGCCTCTTCACTGACACCCAGATTCAGGGGGTCTTGATCAGTCCCATGCTGGATTCCCAGGCTGATGCCTGGAATTCAAGAGTTAACCTTTGTCTGGTCAGTTGTTTCTGTGGGTTAAACCAGCCCAGTCTTAATCCCTTTGATCATCAGTCCTCCCTCTCTGTTACTGGCTTTCTTGAGTTCAGCTCAGTACTTAACCAAGGGAGTCTGCCTCTTCTTTGATCAGCCACTAAATAAAGTTTCTGTTTCCCAGACTCTCTGGCCATAGGATTGTAGGCTGGCACTCTCCAGATCTATGTCTAAAATCCATATATGAGAGAGTACATGCCATGTTTCTCTTTTTGTGACTGGGTTACCTCACTCAGGATGGTTTCTTCTAGTGTCATCCATTTGCCTGCGAATCTCATGATTCCATTATTTTTTTCTGCTGCATAGTACTCCATTGTGTAGATGTACCACATTTTCTCTACCCACTCTTCAGGTGAGGGACATCTAGGTTGCTTCCAAGTTCTGGCTATTACAAATAAAGCTGCTATGAACATAGTGGAACAGACATCTTTGTTGTATGAATGGGCATCTTTTGGATATATGCCTAAGAGTGGAGTTGCTGGGTCTTGTGTTAGGTTTATTCCCATTTTTCTGAGGAATCTCCATACTGATTTCCAAAGTGGCTGAACCAGTTGGCACTCCCACCAGCAATGGAGGAGTGTCCCCCTTTCACCACATCCTCTCCAGCATAAATTGTCATTGGTGTTTTTGATTTTAGCCATTCTGACAGGAGTGAGATGGTATCTCAGAGTTGTTTTGATTTGCATTTCCCGGATGGCTAAGGATGTTGAGCACTTTCTCAAGTGCCTCTCAGCCATTTTAGACTCCTCTATTGAAAACTCTCTATTTAGTTCTGCAGCCCACTTCTTAATAGGGTCCTTTGGTGTTTTGGAGACTTGCTTCTTGAGTTCTTTGTAAATTTTGGAGATCAACCCTCTGTCAGATGTGGGATTAGTGAATATTTTTTCCCATTCTGTGGGCTGCCTTTTTGTCTTGCTGACTGTGTCCTTTGCCTTACAGAAGCTTCTCAGTTTCAATAGGTCCCATTTATTAATTGTTGATCTCACTGTCTGTGCTATTGGTGTTATGTTCAGGAAGCTGTCTCCTGTACCAATTCGTTCAAGGGTACCACCCATTTTCTCTTCTAAGAGGTTCATTGTGGCTGGATTTATGTTGAGACAGCTTCCTGAACATAACACCAGTAACACAGACAGTGAGATCAACAATTAATAAATGGGACCTACTGAAGCTGAGAAGCTTCTGTAAGGCAAAGGGCACAGTCAGGCAACTCTATGTTTAATAATGATACTAATCATATATTTATTAGGCCATATCATAATCATATTTACAGACAAATGACAGCCTGAAAATATTAAGAAACATAGCATTATTAGGTAAAAATTTTACCATCAAATTGCTACTAAATATATAATAGGTTGTGAATATTAATTATAATATACATATGCAGCATGAATTAATGATATGTGATAAACATTTTCCCATCATATAACGGACAGATCTCGAATTATCTAAACAAAAACAATTTAAAAACATCACCGTGGGCTGGAGGTACAGGCTAATTGAGTAGCACTTGTGTAGTATACACAAGCTATATTTTCAGTCCCAAATATAATTGCCACAAAGTATGAATAACATTAGGAAAACACATAAGCTACAAAAAATGTATTAAATAGACTGCAAAGTACATTCCTGGCTAATACTTAAAGAAAGTGAGAACAATATCAGTTAATTTGTAAAAATATTTTAAAACAAAAGAATAACACAATCTAGATGAAAATATTTAATTTAAATAATATAGTCTAGCAATGTCAATTAACTATATTTGAGAAATTTCAATTGATATTAAAATCTAATTTTCTGAAATTATTCAATATTTAATTTTCTTGTTACGATTAAGTAGAGAAAAGGAAACAATGACTTTTAAACTAACATTGAATGAGAAAAAATATTGATTAACATTATATTAAATTATAGTTAACAAAATATTGATTAATATTAGGTTACATTTGTATTAATAAATAACTCCTCCAACTTCTCAGCAAACTCTTTTGAACATTGTCTCTAGAAGCTGCAAATCAAATCAGAAATCTGGCAAGAATGCTAATGGGTAAAGTCATCACTGCTGATCCTGACAGTGTAAGCTCTATCCTGGAAACTTTCTAAAAGTGGAAATAAACAACTGATTCCACAAAGCTGTCCTGTGACATGCACACAGGCTGTGACATGCATGTGGTTCAATTTAGCCCCAACAAAGCAAAATTAATCTTTAAAAATTTTAAAGATAATTATATGTTCCACAAAGTAAACATACCAAAAAAATTTGAAGTTAAAAATGTAAACACAGTAAAACAACAATAACAACAAAACAGAGCTACGCCTCAATAAATCTGACAAAATTACAACTTAAAATTTCACAGGCATAGCTTCTGATATTACTAGAAGACATGATATCACAACAAATTCTGTGATCATTGGCTCTTGGATTTTTCCTGCTCCTTCTTCTACAATGTTCCATGAGCGATAGGCATGGAAGTGTTTTGGAAATTTATTCACTGGGACTTGGTTTCATATTTCCAACATTTTGACTATTTGTGGTGTTTGGTAGCTGTCTCTGTTGCAAAGAGAGGTTCTCTTGATGAGGGGGTGAAAAATATACTTATCTGTGGGTACAATGTTAAATAATTACAGATTGTTGTTAGGAAGTGGGCTTGTTTAGGAAATTACCATATCTGGATTCTCCTCCGATAACCATAGCTTCATCAGTACAAGGTAGTTAATCATGTTTCCATTGTCAGGCATATTTTCCTTCTTGTTGAGTTCAAGTCCACTTAGAGATCTATTGTTTACCACCAAGCTATGCACGACGCTATTTCACCCTTAGGAATATTATGCCAAGTTATTTGTTGATTTGATTTATAGATATCATTGCTGGGCGGTACTGCTGTTTGCCTCACTCTTTAGAACTTTGTATAATGATTTCTGGTACCATGAAGGCAAGTGTTCAAATGTGAGGTAAACAAAGATTATACCAATGAATATGACACAGTTATCAGTAAAAGCCTCAGTCCTACACAAAGAACTATAGATAGCTGAGGGAGTGGGAAAGAAGGTCTTCCCAAAGAAATACTACACCAATTGTTTACCCAGTACCCAACAATAAACCTTGAAAACATAATACAATTAACATTATTTGGACTTAACAGACCGTATTTTAAAATGTGTATGTTATATGCATATGCATACAATAGCAACTAGTGGAAAAACAGGCACTGAATTTTAATTTAAATTGGAGGTGAGAGGGCTACATGAGAAGGTTTAGAAGGGGAATAGGGAAGGTAAGAATGCTTATTTAATAAAAATTAAAATAGAAATGTTAATGATAAAGTGAAATTTTATCAGACACTTAAAACTTTAGAAGCAAAAAATAAGGCATTTAACACTAAAAAATGATTGTCATATATGGAAAAATAAAGTTAACAAGAAAATTTTAGAAGGAAATATTACTATGTCACTATATCAATAAATACTAATTATATTTTGTTGAAATTGAACTCTGTATTAAATGACTTTGAAAAATGTAATTGCACACAAAAATTTTCACAATTGTTGCATATCAAATATGTACATTTGTCATGGTTTCTTATAAAAATATTACCATGCATATAAGAAGGGACAATTGAGAGAGGAAGAGATAGGCAATTCTTGCTGCCAAATCATCCATGGACCCAGATGAGTACATATGGCAGCTCTCATCCTAAAAGCTTCTCTTTAAGATAGAGAATGATTAACACAAAGATCTATAGTTGTTAAGGTACAAAGAAAAAGACTATGGAATGATCACTTCTAAGCATGCATCAACATCACAAGCCCCTTCACTAGATTAAGGGATACTTGCTGAAAAGGGGTCATTCACAAAGATTGTAAGAGCAATAGATAGCAGATGACTCCAAGGGAATCAGTATTTTCTAGCCACAGTAGGCAAACAGCACAAGTGAACTCTCAGTATCTGAGACAGCACACAGAAGACTCAGACAAGTATAAGCCAGATAAAACTCAAACTGGTAGAGGTGAGAAGTGCAAGAAGCCCCACTCATTGCTAAGAAATTATTGACAATAGAATGGTTTAGACAAGGCAGGGAATGTGGATAAATTTTCTTTAAGGATGGAGCCCAAGTGGATTGAACACACTTCATTAAAGATCACATATCTGAGAACACATGAGCATCACAAACTATGCGTTTTGATAAACAAAAGCTATAGCACAAAGTTAGTTGGGTAGGGTGACAATACAGGAGAAGTAGGTAGACTTAATAAATATGATGCTAATAAGCTGCACAAAATTCTAAAAGATACTAATAAAACATAAGAAAGCATAGAAGCAAACCAGAAAGTGACTTCTTCAAATAACATATGCTAGAAATATTGTAAATAAAGGGTACTTTTAACATTTTGTGCAAACTATTTCATGAAATACATTGACTTCACATAACATTATTCTATAGAATGAAAAGATCAAAGAACACATGAAGATTTGATTAGAAGTTAAGCCTCCTAACAGCCCTTCTAGTAGGATATATGCATCCAGGGAACAATATTCAAATTGAATTCTCAGCTTTCTCCTATAACTTGCTTTGCTACATTTTGGTTCAAAATTGTAGATCCAAGAAATAGTCATTTGCTCTTGCGTTCCATGAAAATTTTAGAAACTAAATTGACATCACTGAGACTAATTGAGTAGAAGAGAAAATTTTTGGCATTCAGATTCACTTTTTAAAATAAAATTATAGCTTAAATCTTAAGTAGGCTATGAAAATGGAACATGAGTTTTGTGGTGTCTTCCAGATCTCAGGTGATCTGTAGTTTAAGCAATGGATCAGGCGTTGGTATGAATGCCATGAATGTTATCTTTACCATCTAAAGACTCATGCCAACAGGAACAAATAAATTGCAGTAAAAACATTAGAGATATAGGGTTAGAGGTGAATTCTTCCTTTGACAGGTCCTACTAAGTCCAAGCCAACGACATTGCAATCACTTTCACCTAGTGTCTGTTACCACTTGAAATGAAGAAGACATGTAAGAGGCAACAAGGAATCCTTCACCCACATGCTCCCGCTATCTCTGCTTCCCTCTCTCTCAGACTTTCTCTCACTCTGTGTGCATCTCTGTGTGCATATTTATCTAAATAACCTTCCTTGTTTATTCTTTAATGTTTTATTTAAGCAGGTTAAAATTGTATGCGGTAACGCTGGTGTTTTCCTTTGATGAGTGGCCATAGAACATTTTTGTCTACATCAGCTATTTGCTTATGCTATTTTTGTTTCCTTAATTGCTTTGAGCTGTCTTCACATTTGGCCTATATGCCATCCACAGGATAGCCTTTCATGCTGTATTTTTACCCTGATTTTGACTTTTGAAATTTCCTCTTGAAAAATAGTTTTCAGCAACTATGTACTTCAATGCATATATATACATACATATATAAATATGTATATTTATTTATTTATTTATGTCAATGCTCCATATACATTGCCGCAATTGAATGTTTGAAAAAGGAATTTCCTTTCTAAGACTATAAGCCTGAGTTAATTAAGATTCTTTAAATAACACTAAAAAATACTAACATATAAAATTTAATCATATTATAAAAGATATATTTCACTTTTTCCATTTATTGGAAAGATGGTTATATATCAGGGGTCATATCTTAATTATTAATTCACTGTAAAACATAGTTAAAATTTGTATTTAATCAGAATGTATTATTTCCCTGCATTAAATGCTCAAAAAACAAATTAAAAAGAAGGAACACAGTCATATTGAGAGTTGTGAAAAAGACAAAGTTAGCACATACTTTGTAATTAATCTAAAAGAGTTCATACAAAGTGGCTCACATCCCTCATCCCAGTACTTAGGAAGTAAAACAGAAGTATCAGGAGTTCAAGGTTTGCTTGCAAACATAGAAAGTTTGAGATCAGCAAGTGGACATGAGTTTGTACCCCAAAACGACAGCAACAGTCTCCTAAAGTTAGAAATAATTAGTCAGAAAATAAAAAAATAATTCATCTACAATTTAAAATACACTAAAATAGCAGAGACTTTTTTTTTAAAAAAACGGAAACACTTCCTTGGCTGCACTTATAAATAAAGGAGAGGAGACAGAAACCTAAGAAAGGGAAAATTGTTGTTACTTGCTGATAACAAATAGAAAATGGAAGTATTTGGAAAATGGGTATTCAACAGTAACTTCTATAAGGACGTCAAATGTTCAAGTACCTGTAACTGTGATGAATTTGACAAAAGCTGCTTTTATTTCTCACAGTAATAAAAGGTAAGATGTAGAAGTGACTTTACAAGTTAAGATAGCATGAGGAAAAAAGTAGGACAAACAAGAAGAGGACACTGTATGGGAAAGCTGCATCTAAGAGCATAATACAGTTACATGCATTTGATGAGTGCAAATAAGCCATACCATTGACATAAAATAATTTGTTTATTGATGAAAACATAATAAGAAACAATTAGTTTTCTGTTATGCTGACTCTTAGTTTCTCTGGCAGAGCAAATGTGGAGTAAAGCCAAAGTAAATACAATGCTGAAAGAACCAAGCAGAGGCTGTCCTTACCAGATGTCAAAACACAGAGCGACCACAGTTAATTAGGTCTGTTTGGCAGCAAGCAGTACATTTCCATCCAAAATTTACTCTCCAGTTCTTATTCAGCACAAAGAGTTCAACTCGGATGTGTGGTTGTTCAAATTGGTTAGCATTTTGCATTGCTTCTGGCTAGACTTACTGTCATTTCTCAAACTAACGTCATAACTAGACTTCGCCTAAAGAAGTGGGAGCAGTGGCACCCGTGGTTCTGGAGCTACATATTTAAAATCAGGAAGCTTGGAAGGCCCTTCTAAAAACTGTTGTCTTAAACTATCAGGATGAAGCTGATTGCTGGGGTTGAAAGGGCAGTGAAATATGGAGACCATTTTCAATACTCTGGGGATAGATAGCACATCAGAATTAATTGCTGATGTAAGAACTGTCACATTGAGAAGCCTGGCTTAGAAATAGCATATGGATAGAAAGAAGACTAATTTTACTGATACTGGCCCTTAAGTAAACTACTTGGCAAACAAGAATGCAGAATCCATATGTACTATCAAATATTCAACAAATTCTGCTATACTGAACATAAATGAAAACTACATAGAAACATTAGAGGTCACAAATTTCCCAACTCTCAGCTATTTTAAGACATTGATGAGCTAAAATGATTTGACATAAGCAACTCCATAAATATTTAAAACTTGACAGAAAAGAAAGTCCATACCATTGTCTTTGCATGTGAATAACAGCCATTTGTTAAATTTAAACATGGTAAAGGTAGGTAGATATCACTACAGGCAAATGGATGTCTCTATAGAATACTAAAGATGCAGTCTGACAACTTTTAAGAAATATTTGTTGGTCCCCAGCGTCAGGTGAGCTCGGGTGCCCATGGGACCAAACCACGACCGCCCATCACCCATCACCTTAATCTTCCTGGAGCCCACTCCTGCCAGAGGACCCGCCCACACAGGAAAGACATCAGTCCTTCCAGACCCCAAATTCCTGTGACCCCAGCTTCGAATGAGCTTGGGTCCCCCTGGGGCCACTCCCCATTCTTACCCATCACAAATTCCCTAAATCTTCAAGGGGCCCACTCCTGGCATCCAGAGGACCCGCCCACAAAGTTAAGGCATCAGTCCTTCCAGACCCCAACCTCTGGCATCCCCAGCTTCACAGGAAATTGGTCCCCCTGGGATCAACCAGCCCCCACCCATCACCCACTACCTCAATCTTCCAGGGGCCCAATCCTGGCACCCAGAGGACCTGCGCACACAGGAAAGATATCAGACATACCAGACCCCACTCTCCAGCATCCCCAGCTTCAGCTTCAGGAAAGAAGACAAGTGGAGACAGAAAAACCCATCCTGTACCCACTTGAAGAAGAGATGGGAAGAAGACAGAATAAGAGCTCACTCAGCAATAGAAAGACCAACATGACTCCACCAGAATCTAGAGACCCAACACCAAAAATACCTGAAAAGCAGAAAAGCATAGATGAAGCAGAAGAGACAGACCTTAAAAATTATTTTATGAAGATGATAGATACCCTCAAAGAGGAAACAAGGAAATCCCTTAAAGAAGATCAAGGGGATACATATAGGAAAAGAAGAAGCCAAGCTTTCACTGTTTGCAGATGATATGATAGTTTACATAAGAAACTGAAAAAACTCTGCAAGCGAACTCCTATAGCTGATAAACACCTTCAGCAATGTGGCAGGTTACAACGTTAACTCAAAACAATCAGTGGCCCTCTTATATACAGATGATAGAGTAACTGAGGAAGAAATTAGAGAATCATCACCATTTCAGTAGCCATAAACAGCATCAAATATCTGGGGACAACGTTAACCAAAGAAGTGAAAGACCTGTATATCAAGAACTTTGAGTCACTAAAGAAAGAAATCAAAGAGGATACCAGTAAATGGAAAGATCTCCCATGCTCGTGGATTGGTAGGGTCAACATAATAAAAATGGCAATCTTGACAAAAGGAGTCTACAGATTCAATGCAATCCCTATCAAAATTCTGGCACAATTCTTCACAAACCTTGAAAGAACAATAATCAAATTTATATAGAAAAACAAAAGACCAAGATAGCCAAAACAACCCTGTACAATAACGGAACTTCATGAGGCATCACCATACCTGACTTCAAGCTCTATTACAGAGCTATAGTCCTGAAAACATCTTGGTACTGGCACAAAATAGACAGGTAGACCAAAGGAACCGAATTGAGAACCCTGATTTTAACCCACACACCTATGAACAAAGAATCTACTACTATACAATGGAAAAAAAGAAAGCATCTTCAACAAATGCTGCTGGCATAACTGGATATTGGCATGCAGAAGACTTCAGATACATCCATATCTATCACCTTGCACAAAACTTAAGTCCAAATGGATCAAAAGACCTCAGCATAAATCCAACCACATTGAAAGTCTTTTTTTTTTTTATTCTATGTATGTTTTTTTATTTAAATTAGAAACATGCGTGCTTCAAATGTCAATCCTGGCTCCCTCCTTCTCCCTCCAGCAGCCCCACCCCATCCCCACCCCCAGCCCAATCCCCACATCATTCCCCAGAGAGGCTAAAGCCCTCCTTGGAGGGATCTTCAGAGTCTGTCATTTCATCCATGGCAGGACCTAGGCCCTTTCCCACGTGTCCAGGCTGAGAGAGCATCCCTCCATGTGGAATGGGCTCCCAAATTTCATTTGTATGCCATGGTGAACACTAGTCTACTAGTGTAGCATTATGTATAATAGCTAGATCCTGGAATCAACCTAGATGTTCCACAACTCTAGAGTGGATAGAGAAAATGTGGTACTTCCAAATAATGGAATACTGCTCAGCAGAAAAACCCAACAGAATCTTGAAATTTTCAGGAGAATGGCTTGCACTAGAAGAAACCATCCTGAGTGAGGTAACCCAGTAACAAAAAGACAAACATGGTATGTACTCACTAATATATGGATCAGGGGAGTGTCAGCCTACAATTCCAGAGCCAGTGAGTCTGGGAAACAGGGAGGTTCCCAAGAGATAAGCATTATACCCCAGAGAAGTGGAAACAGGCAAGATCTCCTGAGCAGTTTGGGAACATGGAGGGAGAAGAGAGGGAACCAGGAAAATGAGAGGGGCATAAGAGGAGGGTAGAAGAAGACATGGGGGAGCAGGAAGGCTGAGTTGGGGTAAGAATAGAGGAGACCAGGATGAGAGATACCATAATAGTTGGTGTCATTATAGCTTTGAGGAGAGAGCTGACACTAGTGAGATTCCCAGAGACATACAATGATAACACCAACTGAAAAAGTAAATAATAGCGGAGAGACTATATTAATAGCCCTACCTGATTATAAGGTTTGTGACTACCTTATATGACATCCTAGAATCTTCATCCTGTGACTGATGGAAGCAACGACACATACTCACAACTAAACACTGAACTGACTCCCTGGAACTCAGTAACAGATTTGGAGGAGTGATGAGCAAGGTGGTAAAACCCAGAAAGACAGCTGACTGGACAAGAGGGAGCTCTTGAACCCCAGACTGATGCTAAGAGGCCAACAGGGGACTGATCCAGACTCCATAAATTTAGTGTCAGTGAGGAGGCCTCAGAAATCTCTGGGGCTTTGGGTAGCAGACTTGTGTACACACTGAAACTCTTAGATGAAAAAGTGGGAGATACTCTTCAACGAATTTGTACAGGAGACTGCTTCCTGAACATACCAATAGCACCGACACTGAGATCGACAATTAGCAAATGGTACCTCCTGAAACTGAGAAGCTTTTGTAAGGCAAAGGACACAGTCAGCAAGTTAAAAAGGCAGCCCTCAGAATGGGAAAAAATATTCACTAACCCCACATCTGACAGAAGGTTGATCTCCAAAATTTACAAAGAACTCAAGAAGCAAGTCTCCAAAACACCAACGGATCCAATTAAAAAGTGGAGTACAGAACTAAATAGAGAATTCTCAATAGGGGAGTCTAAACCGGCTGAGAGACACTTGAAAAAGTGCTCAGCACCCTTAGACATCAGGGAAGTGCAAATCAAAACAACTCTGAGATACCATCTTACTCCTTCCAAACCTGGAAGCTACCTAGATGCCCCTCAACTGAAGAGTGGATAGAGAAAATGTGGTACATTTACACAATAGAGTACTACTTAGCAGAAAAAAACAGTGAAATCTTGAGATTTGCAGGTAAATGGATGGCACTAGAAGAAACCATTCTGAGTGAGGTAACCCAGTCACAAAAAGAGAAACATGGTATATACTCACTCATATATGGATTTTAGAATGTATCAGGATAGTGCCAGTCTGTACTTCCACCGACAGAGAGTCTGGGAAACAGGAGAGAACCAAAGAGAGATATGCATGGTACCCAAGAGAAGAGCAATGAGGCAATAACAGATTGGGAACACAGTGAGGGGGGGGGGTGTGGCATCTGGGAAGAAGAGAGGGGGAGAAGAGGAAGACAGAGTAGGTCATGGGGAAAAGGAAGGTTTATTGGGGGGTAGAATTGGGGGAAAACAGGATAAGAAATACCATAATAGAGGGAATCATAGGTTAGAAGACAGATCTGGCACCAGTGTGACCTCCAGTGATCTAAAGGGAGGACACCAACTGGCAAGCGAAGCAATAGTGGAGAGACGAACTTAAATCCCCATTCTTGATAATGAACTTGACGTCTACATTATATGCCATCCTAGAACCTTCATCCAGTGACTGATGGAAGCAGGGGTAAACACCCACAGTTAAACAATGAACTGAACCCATGGAACCCAGTGACAGAGAGAGAGGAGCGATGAGCAAATTGTCAAAGAATGGGCTGGCTAAACCAGCAGAGACAGCTGATCTGAACAAGGGGGGAGCTCTTTGACCCCAGACTGACAGCTGGGAGGCCAGTATGCGACTGATCCAGACCCCCTGCGTGTAAGAGTCACTTAGGAGACCTGGGGAACTTCTGGGGCCCTGGCCAGTAGATTAGTGTTTAACCCTAGCATACTAACGGACTTCGTGTGTCCATATGTCCATAACACAAAGAGGGATGCTCTCTCAGCCTGGACTTTTAGGGAAGTGCCTGGACCCTGCCCTCAGCGAAGTTATAGACTCTGGACATCCCCAGTGTCAAAGGAAGTGCGGATAGGGTGGGAGGCTGGGGGGAATGGAACAGAAGATGTGGGAGGACAGGAGCAAGCTATTTAACAGTAAAGTAATAAAAATATAAAAAAGTGAAATATTTGTTTTAGAATTTGTAAAATTCTTCAACTTAGAATCAAATAAATATATAATTTTGAAACAGAAAAGAACACTATGAGCTTATGCAAAGTATAGGCAATATGAAGATTATTATCAATGATTTTAGTTAAAACTTGTCACACAATGTCAATATTGCCAATATTGTCTCATCTCCTAGATGAAGAAATGGCAGATATATGCAGACTGTGTGGAGCATAGTCAGTGACACACTTCGTTTACATAATAGAAGTTAACCTGTCTTTGATTACATTTAACATTTAGAATTTTTCTGGAATTTTAAAAACTTCTCCAAAATACATAAAGTAATTTATATGGTTTCTAATAATTTATTCCCTAGCCATGCATTAGCAGTTCACATATTTAAGCACAGTCAACAAAGCTAAATTATTTCGTGGAAAAATTATGGAAATGAAGCATTTGCTCAACAGTATGTTGCTTTTTCTATTATTAATTCCTATTTCATTTTAATTATATAAAACTAATTATTTGTTAGGAATGATTATGTAATTGTTACATAGATATGACCAGTAGAAAAATTATTTGAGTGAGATATTCAATATTTTCAGATTTAAGAAATACTAAAATCTGCCAAATATATTTTGTGCTTCCAAGACCAATGTGCTAGTCTAGTCTTTCTACAATGAAAGCTTGGTGAGAGCAAATTTTACTGTATTATAAAAAGTACATTAGAAACACCAGAGTTCAACTCAGGAAGACAGGCTAATGTCATGTAACTCAGAGGTGCACATAATATCAGTTCTTAGTGTACCACTGCTCTGCTGTCTGTGTATTGTCTATTGATCTAAATCTCTGAGGTAAGATGAGGAAGGAGAGAAGGAGAAATGCAGAGATATTTTCATGAATGATGAAAAAAACTTTTAAAAAAGAAGGATAAAATATATTTAATTTCAGCTTGTCTTAGGACAACACTAGCCAAATCCATACTTATGAAGTTGTGTTTCTGTCTATGGTGAGGACCTATCAAGAATCAGGTGTAGGAAGTATGGGAGAAACCCTGAGCCCATGGAAGCCTACACATAAGAACCATAGAAACACGGCATGGCTTTCCTGTTCTCCCAAGCTTTGATAGATTTGCAATTTGTGCAGAAACACACACCAGACTTTTGAGAGGAAAATGGAGATTTAAAGATAATTGATGATATTCCTTTGACTTTAAAAATCACAGAATCATCCGAGTGTTAATTAGAGGCCTTAGTAACTCAAGAAAATATAATGCCTTTTCCAAAAAGATTGCTTAGAAAAAACATTATTTTTCAGAAAAAATTTCTTTAGTTGAATTTCAATTTGTACCATAGCAAGATATTAGAAACAACAACAAAACTAGTGATTTTCACTTTAGAAATCCATCACTTGTACCAGGGAGATAATTCAGTGAGTAAAGACGATTCAGGCAAGATCTGGTATCATGAATTTGATACCTAGTATCCACACAGTAGAAAGAAGTAATTACTTGAAATTTTAATTATGTTTATGTGTGTATACCTGAGTTTGGGTTTGTGCACACAAGTCCATGTAGCAAGAAGTGAGTGTAGTATCCCTGACACTGGTGCTGGGAACAAACTCTAGTCGTCTATAAGAGGAGTATATTCAGTTAACTGCTGAGCCATCGCTCTAACTTCCCAAACCAAAACCAATTTCTGCAGTATGCCCTCTCCCCTCCATATTCCTGCATGCTCTGGTAAAAGTACACATACACAAACACACGCTGGTGCACAGGGACACACACACATTGAATGAATAATAATACATAAATAATAGATAAGCTATTGTCTATGAAAAGAAAATAAAAATTACAATTTCATTTGTAGTCTTTTGTTTATACTTTTTGAAGTACCAAAGTCAATTTACTTATAAAATTACACAAATATTTATTACAATTTCTACATAAATATTTCAGTATAATTATTTATGGAAAATACCACTAAAACTGAGCAAAATGATTTATAAATATCACATATTTATTTAAAATGTTCATAGATATTTTAATACCACCTCAGTCACTATTGTCCCCATAAAAATCTTCAGGAGCTGGGCATTGGTTTCACACACCTTTAATCCCAGCACTAGGGAAGCAGAGGCAGGCAGATTTGAGTGAGTTTGAGGCCTGCCTGGTCTACAAAGCAAGTTCCAATGTAGCCTGCAAAACAATACATAGAAACTATGTCTCAACTCCCCACCAAAAAAATATACAGGAATGAGATGACAATTTTGCACATAAAATAGCCCTGTGTATCTTGAGATAATTTATGCTCTTCAACTGCCAACACTCATGTAATTGCTTTTATATTTTTGCATTCATTAATAATGAATACAAAGTATGTCTACTGTAACATACATCGATTCCTCACAATATTATTTTAAAATTAATCAAATATATAATTATGGAATTCATATTTAGCATTCATGATAATGTAATCATATAAAAGCAAATTAATCAAAGAAAAATTTGTAAGTTTGATTTCAAAATGAAGAATAATTTGTATCATATTATATTATGAAAATATTTAAAAAGAACTACCAACTGAAATGAAAGAATTTATTTATTATTTCAATAAGAAATTACTAAATTATGTAATTATATTACAGACATTCAAAATTTTCTATGAATTCTGAAGCAATTTAATCAATATTCCTATAACTGTACATTTAACCTAGTTATTTCTATAAGATACCATTATTACAATCTATTTATTATGTTCTTTGATCACCCTGCAGATAGACATTTTCAGGAATGATATTTGTTAAAGTGTGAAAAGAATATAGATACAATCCTGAAATTAAAAGTAAAACTCTTTTAAGTAATAGTAACCAAATGTTTCGATCACCATATTATAGGTAAAATTTGCCCCACAATGTGTAAGTAATCCTTATTTATAAAGTAGATTTTTTTACCTTGTCAATAACAAAAAGGTATGCATATAATAAAACTCATAAAATGTAACTCAGCATTACTAAAAGTTTCTAACCAGGTGTTTATCTAGAAGTGTGTGCTTGAAATCAGAGTGGAAACACAAATATTGAATTTGGAAGTTGAGATGACTCTACTTTGCACAAATATGCAATTAAAACACCAACCTAAGACAGATTGTCTTAGGTGTTCTCAGGATGGTGATCTGACATGTTTTAGCTTTCCAACTTTGTTTGTTTTTTCATTTGCAAATCATGTTCTTTTTTCACAAAATACCAAGTACAGGAATTGTTCTCTGCCAAACAGACTAGCTCACATTTTAGTCTAAAACAATAAGGCTTTTTGTTTTATCTTTAAATCCCTGTAATCTGAAGCCTTATTATTTGACTAATATTCTTCAAATTAATAATTTCTGCAGCTAATTTTACATATATGTGTATATATATATATACACACACACACATTGTTACACATTGTTACTTGCTCATCAGTTTTTTTCAGAAACACATTCTACAGCAACTTTTCTTCCTCTTGAAATAACTAGATCAGAATTTATTTCAATTTAATTCTTCGAGTGGTCACTAAGTATTTACAGCAGAATAAAACCAGTTTCTTTAGTATGCATATTATTGATTATCCCTTGTTGCCTAGATACACTTCTGGTCATATCTTTATTTCATTTGTTTTCATATTAGACATTTTAAGTAACTTGTTATATATTACCAGGGAAATAGGACATACTTCCTTAATTCTTCCTCATAAGCAACAGGATGGAAAAACAAAGGAACTTACGACTCATTGGCATTCTGAAAAATTGGTCCTAATGATTGGTTAATTGAAGACATAAAAAAGAAAATAAGAATTCCATGCAAAAATGTATGTTGTGTTTGAGGTAAATAAAGATAGTCTTAGAATGAAGTTTTGTACCCCTAAATGCTTACATTAAAATTAAAATAAACATTAAGATTTTACTAACAGAGCTTCCCATCACTGTGGGAGCCAAACACCCACATCCCAGGTCTTCTCTTCCACCGACAAGACCAGGGGGACAGCTGTTCTGGCCAGAACGGTAAAACAGACCCTGCATCTGGGCCTGCATTTCAGTGTCTGGGGATTGCCTGGGAACTGCCACAGAGCTTCCCATCCCGTCGGGAGGCAAGCACCCCAGATTCCAGGTCTGCTCTTCCATCAAGGAGACCAGGAAACCAGCAGATCCAGGTAAAAAAGGCCCCACATCCCAGCTTGCCTTCTAGTGACTGGGGACTGCCACAGAGCTTCCCATCCCAGCAGGATTCAAGCAACCCAGATCCCAGGTCTTCTCTTCCACCAATGAGACCAGGGGACCAACTGATCCTGCAGGACCAGTTAAAACAGGCCCTGCATCTGGGCCTGCATTCCAGTGCCTGGGGATTGACACAGAGCTTCCCATCCAGCAGGAACCAAGCACCGTGGATCCCAAGAGTTCTCTTCCACCAAAGAGACCAGGGGACCAGGTGGGAGTCTAAACACCCCAGATTCCTGGTCTTCTTCTCCACCCATGGGACCAGAACTAGGAAGTACTAACAGAGGATTGGACTTGCTTGCACCCACCGAAAAGGAACTCATGTCCCCTAACCACCAGACCAGTAAGGGGCTCTTTCTGCACCACTAGAAGAAGAGATGGGAAAGAGACAATACAAAAACACACTCAGCAACAGAAAAAACAATGTGGCACCGCCAGATTCTAGAGACTCTATACCAGTAAGACTCCAAAATTCCAATGCAATTGAAGCAGAAGTGAATGACCTTAAAAACAACTTCATGAAAATGATAGAAGCCCTAAAAGAGGATATTGACAAATCTCTCAAAGAAATGGAAGAAAAAACAAACCAAAAAATGTAAGAACTGGAAGACAAAAAAAAAGAAAAGGCTTAGGTGCAGATAATAATCAAACTGAGCACTAAAATCAATGAAGTAGAAACTAGGAAACCAATACAAAGAATCAATGCAACAAAGAGTTGGTTCTTTGAGAAAATCAACAAGATTGGCAAACCTTTGTCCAAACTTAGCAAACAGCAGGTGTGAACATGGAAATTAACAAAATCAGAAATGAAAAGGGGGTCATAACAATGGACTCAGAGGAAATTCAGAGAATCATCAGGTCCATACTTTGAAAACCTGTACTCCACAAAATTTGAAAATTTAAAGGAAATGGATGACTTCTTGGATAGCTATCACTTGCCAAAATTAAATCAGGAACAGATAAGCATTTAAAATAGACCTATAACCCCTATGGAAATAGAAGCAGTCATCAAAAGTCTCCCAAGCAAAAAAAGCCCAAGTCTTTATGTCCTCAGTGCAGAATTCTACCAGAAATCCAAAGAACATCTTATACCAATTCTTCTCAAAGTATTACATGCATTAGAAGCAGAAGGATCTTTGCCAAACTCTTTCTACGAGGCTTCAATAACCTTGATCCCCAAGCCACACTAAGACACAACTAAGAAAGAGAACTTCAGACCAATATCCCTCGTGAACATTGATGCAAAAATCCTCAATAAAATACTGGCAAATCAGATTCCAAGAACACATCAAAATCATCATTCACCACGATCAAGTAGGTTTCATCCCAGGGATGCAGGGATTGTTCAACATATGAAAATCCATCAATGTAATCCACCAAATAAAGAAGCTGAAAAAAATCACATGATCATCTCACTAGATGCAGGAAAAGACTAAGACAAAATCCAACACGCCTTCATGATGAAGGTCTTGGAGAGACCTGGGCTAACAGGAATATACCTAAACATAATAAAAGCTATATACAGCAAACCAACAGCCAACATCAAACTAAATGAACAGAAACTCAACGCAATTCCGTTAAAATCAGGAATACGACAAGGTTGTCCACTCTCCATACCTTTTCAATATTGTACTTGAAGTGCTAGCCAGAACCATAAGGCTACAAAAAGAAATCAAGGGAATACAAATTGGAAAGGAAGAGGTCAAACTTTCGCTATTTTCATATGATATGATAGCTTACATAATTGACCCAAAGAACTCTACCAGGGAACTCTTACAGCTGATTAACACCTTCAGCAAAGTCGGAGGCTACAAGATCAACCCAAGAAAATCAGTAGCTCTACTATATACAGATGATAAAAGGGCTGGGAAAGAAATCAGAGAAGCATCACCCTTTACAATTGCAGCAAACAACATAAAATGCCTTGGAGTAATGCTAACCAAGCAAGTGAAAATCCTGTATCACAAGAACTTTGAGTCTTTAAAGAAAGAAATTAAAGAAGCCCTCAGAAAACGGAAAGATCTCCCATGCTCTTGGATAGGCAGGATCAATGCAGTAAAAATGGCAATCCTGCCAAGATCAATCTTCAGATTAAATGCAATCTCCATTAAAATACCAGCACAATTCTTCATAGACTTTGAAAGAACAATAGTCAAATTTGTATGGAAAAACCAAAGACCCAGGATAGCCAAAACAACCCTATTCTACAAAGCAACTTCCAGAGGCATCACCATCCCTGACTTCAAGCTCTATTATAGAGCTATAGTCCTGAAAACAGCTTGGTATTGGCACAGAAATGGACAGGTAGACCAATGGAATCGAATTGAAAACCCTGATATTTACCCACACATGTATGAGCATCTGATCTTTGACAAAGAAGCTAAAAATATACAATGGAAAAAAGAAAGCATCTTTAACAGATGGTGCTGGCATAACTGGATGCTGTTATGCAGAAGAATGCGGATTGATCCATGTCTATTGCCATGCACAAAACTTAAGTCCAAATGGATCAAAGACCTCAACATAATTCCAGCCACACTGAACCTCTTAGAAGATAAACTGGGTGCTACCCTTGAAAGAATTGGTACAGGAGACAGCTTCCTGAACATAACACCAATAGCACAGACACTGAGATTAACAATTAATAAATGGGACCTCCTTTAACTGAGAAGCTTCTGTAAGGCAAAGGACACAGTCAGCAAGACAAAAAGGCAGCCCACCGAATGGGAAAAATATTCACTAACCCCACATCTGAGAGAGGGCTAATCTCTAAAATTTACAAAGAACTCAAGAAGCAAGTCTCCAAAACACCAACGGATACAATTGAAAAGTGGGCTACAGATCTAAATAAAGAATTTTCCATAGAGGAGTCTGAAATGGCTGAGAGGCTCTTGTGAAAGTGCTCAACATCCTTAGACATCTATGAAATGCAAATCAAAACAATTCTGAGATACCATCTTACTCTTGTCAGAATGGCTAAAATCAAAAACGCCAACGAAAATTTATGCTGGAGAGCATGTGGTGAAAGGGGAACACTCCTCCATTGCTTGGTGGGTGCTAACTTGTTCAGCCACTTTGGTAATCAGTATGGAGATTCCTCAGATTCCCAGCACCTCCACTCTTAGGCATATATCCAAAAGATGTCCATTCATACAACAAGGATTTCTGTTCCATTATGTTCATAGCAGCATTATTTGCAATAGCCAGAACTTGAATGCAATCTATTGCCTCTCACCTGAATAGTGAATAGAGAAAATGTGGTACATTTACATAATGGAGTACTATTAAGCAGAAAAAAAATGGAATCCTGAAATTTGCAGGCAAATAAATGGCACTAGAAGAAACCATCCTGAGCAAGGTAACCAATTCACAAAAAGAGAAACATGGAATGTACTCTCTCATATATGGATTTTAGACATAGATCTGGGGAGTGCCAGCCTACAATTGCATGGCCAGAGAGTCTGGGAAACAGAACCTTCATTCAGTGGCTGATGGAAGCAGAAGCAGACTCCCATGGCTAAGCACTGAGCTGAACTCAAGAAATCCTGTGACAGAGAAGGAGGACTGATGTTCAAAGGTGTCAAGACTGGGCTGTTTTAACCCCCAGAAACAGCTAACCTGACAAGGGTTAGCTCTTGCATCCAAGACTGTTGCCTGGGAATCCAGCATGGGACAGATCAAGACCCCCTGAATGTGGTGTCATTGTGGAGGCCTAGACAATCTATTGAGCCTTGGGTAGGAGATCTTTATTTACTTGGGGGAAAACATTTAGCATTTTTTCCACCAGAGAAAAGCAAATTAAATAATTTTGAGTTTCGTCTTGTGTCAATCATATTGACTGGGATTTAAAAAACCGAATCTGGCAAGGACTGGGGAGAATGCAGTGAAAGGGGAACACTTACTGAACGTTGGTAGGCAGGAAAACTAGCACAGACACCCTAAAAATCAGTATAGAAATCCCCACCCCGAAAAAAATTCAAGAAATAGATCTACTACAAGATCCAGTTATACTACTTTTGAGTATATACCAAAAAATTCTATATCCTCATATGATGATATTTGTTCATTCATCTTTATTGATGATGAATCTGTCCACAATAGCCAAGAAATTAAAATAACACAGATGTTCTTCAACTAAAAAAATGGATGATAAAATCATGGTATTTTTTGTATGTTTTAAGGTGAGTAATTTTTGTACCTAATTTTATTGATTATTTATCCTCTTATTTTTATAATGATACAACACCTTTCCTGTGCTCTTTCCACTTTATATTAAGGAATTTTATAATGCATGTTCTTAACCCTTTCTTCACACTGTGTCCAGTACCTAGACTCAACAAAGCAGTCTGAGACTTTAGTCATTGTGTAGTCAAGGTTGTTAAGATGAAAAAAAATGGAATTACTTCCCATCAATAAGCTGTTACAAGCTCGTTCAGATATCACAAACAGAAAATCCTTGCCTCCAGCCAGACTCTGAGCCTGACACTATTCTCATCTGATGCCTCTGAGTAGCAGCTCTGCTTCTCAGAACCAAAAGGGATTGACCAGGACTGTCACTATTTGCATAGCACTTGTTTGTATGCATGACTTACTTGAATGACAAAGATATGCTGTGCTTTGTACCAACTCCAATTCCCAGAACTGGATACTAGAAAATGTAAAATGCCCTCATTCACCTAATAGTAAATATATTATCAGACTGTACACAAAGTAAATTACACTATCTGACTATAAAGTGGAGATGCCCCTGTGAAATCATACAGTCCTCTTAGTGTACCCTAGCCAATGTCCTTTGTGCCCTAAATAAATCTGTTGTCTTTCTACTTTGTGTACAGCTCACTCTTCTCTTATCACAGTCCACCACCTCCATCGTATCCTGTTTGAGTTCTGTGATTGGCTATGGTTAGAAAACCTAGACTTTGCACAATGTTTTCATTTCTCCAGTACTAACAGTTCATTTCTCTTTGGTTTACTGTAGGATGTATCAGCCGACTTTAGCAGACTTCTCTACTGCCCTGTATGCCTGCCTAATGACTATGCTTTCTAAAATCTAGCTGGTCTCTGGTGATTTATATACTGTTCTAGAATCATCAGCTTCTATAAAGCTACAAGTAGAATACTCATTTTTTTCTCTTATGTGGTGTGCTTTCCTGTCACCAAAACATAAAAAAATAAAATAATAATAAGTACTGCAGTGGAAATGGTAGATCTTGACACCAAGAGCACAATCTTTGAAGTCTTTACTTGACTTCAGTAAAATATATGAGTGGGGACTTTGTAGAGTAACATGGCATTAAATACTAGAGCACTGCTTCCATAGCTAATGTCTCTATATTTGTGCAATATAATATATTTTTTTCATAAAACATGATGGAAGTATTGCAGAGTTTTTTATTATTTTACTGTTTTTACATTTTTTACTCAGCTCTGGAACCAATCCAAACATAACAATACCAATGCTATGTCAGTACACAACTTTTTATTTTCTTTATGTTGTTGGATTCAAATTTTTGTTCAGTTGAAAGTTTTTCAAGTTTATGAAACTTGATATCACAGCATGTTTTAAAGACTTAGATCTTACTAGTTAGAAAAAGCAATGTAACCTGATCTAACTGCAGAGAAAACATAAATTTCTATATTGACAAATGTATTTTAAAATTTACACAAAAAATCTTAAGTAAGATTTACTTGCTCATTATTAAAATACCCACTTTGAAAACAATTGACGCTGTGTTCAAATCTTCAAAATTCTCTTAGGATTGAAGAACTTATTTAACCACCATTGTGATAGAGTGACTTTCTCTAGACATTAGAGCACTAGGAACTGAGATTATTGTGGAGTGCTTAACACCATCCTCACAGCAAATAAGCAAAACAACACATACTAACATCAGTGGTGATAGTAACACTTCATAACAACAAAGGGGAAAGGGGCAATGTCACCACACCTTCCCTGGCATTCCCCTTGTTCCTCCCTCTGGAAAGCTGATACAAATGGTGCAAATTCCTCTGTCTGATTCCAAGGCTTCTGTCCTGCAAAAGATTCCTGGGGAATATTTAATTCTTCAGTATCCATTTCTCAGGAGTTATGAGAAATGATCGTTTTCTATCAAAGATGTCTGCATCAGCAGCCAATACTTTATAACTTTCACCCTTCTTATGAAACTCTTGCTTCTCAGTCCCCATACACTCCTGGGACTCCTTGCTGTCACACCATTGCCGTTACTAGCCAGTTATGAATTAGCCAATTTCTGTGAGATTCTGAAGAAGAACTTCCATCAATGATATGAGACATGGCTACTTTCTGTATGGGAGTAAACACTAGGTAATTGTTCTTCATGTGCTCACTTTCCTGCTTTCACATGGCTAAGCACTCTCCTGTGCCAGAGAAAATGCCTCTCTGAGTTCCTTTCACTTTGTGCCTGTGTCTCTTTTGTGAAAGCAGCAATATTCTTTCTAACAGTCTATATAAACAGAAGGTCACCAAACTCTCTCTCTCTCTCTCTCTCTCTCTCTCTCTCTCTCTCTCTCTCTCTCTCTCTCTCTCTCTCTCCTTTCCTCTCCTGATTGAGCTGCAAAAGTCAAATCATATATATATATATATAAATTTTTAATAACATTCAATATAGGTGAATGTGTTTAAAGTCTGACATTGGTTTTGTTTGAAAATACCAATAACGAAAAATATGAATCAAACCAGCCTGATTCACTACTTCACACACACATAACTTTTTTGTTGTTTCCAGATATTATTATAGTTTGACATTTTATTTCTTCAAAGAATGCTTGTTCAGGCTTAATCTCTTTATCACGATATTAAGATGTGAGATTTACTGAAGGTGCTCAGGTTCTTGCTGAAGGGGCCAATGCTTTTATAACAGGACTGAAGATGATATTTCTCATTTAAACTTCATATTTCCCTCTGACTTCAAATTCTGAGGTCCCAATGATCAGGGCCTAGGTGACAGAACCTTCATCATGAACTTCCTAGACTCCATAAATATGAGAAAAAACGATTATGCTATTTTAACTTTCAGGTATTTTTCTTGTTGATTATGAAACAGATTCATTATGCCTATGGTCTTCATCTAATTCTAAACATTTTTTATTACCTAGCTCTAATTTTAACCATGATGACATAATAACTACAAATTATGTTCATTCTTGAAGATAGAAAGACTTTTCTTGTAAGATTAATTATATTCTGTCCAGATATGTATGTATGTATGTATGTATGTATGTATGATGTATGCTTTTGTGGATATTAAAGGTATTTGATGTTATCTTCAGGCCTGTGACATTAGTCAAACCATAAATCTGATACTATTTGTTATAATTATTGCACAGGAAGTTCATTTTCAATGCTTTAAAATACAACCATCACACTTTATCCAAATAAATCAAAATAATTATTTGATAGAGGATACTCTGCCAAGAAGGCATTATTCTCTAAATGCTCTGACTTCATTCTGCTAATGTCAATCAACATTAACAGTTTCTTCTTAAATAACATGTAGTTTGTAAGAATAAAGTTGAACCTATTACTTTTTAAAATCCATACATATTTAAATAAAATGTATACATTTAAAATATGAAATTTGTTAATAGAGACTAATAATTTGTATATATGAAGTTGTTGAGTTTAATATCTTTATCTCAGAATGTGTCTATTAAACATGTGTATTGTGTAAGTTATTTCAACCACAGACCATAAAGAAAATTACTAATGATTATCTTCAAATTTTGTTTAGGAATTTTCATCATAAATTCTCTGTCATCTTTATCAAAAAATATTTATTCAAAATACATCATTTTGTAATCTGAGAGTATTAATGTGAGTAGAGAAAAAATAACCTACATTACTTTTTCATTTTAGGCAAATAATTGAATATAATTCCTATCATAAAATGATATCTAGATGTGACACATAGATATGATACCCACATGATTATCAAAATATTTTGTGAAATGCAATTGGGAAAATCTCTGTATTCTACCTTTAAGGGTTATTATCCAGTCACATTTTATTCATTTTTGATATATTTTGTGGATAAAATATGCATTTGGATCATTTCCCCTTTATCTAGTGAAAAGTAATTGGAGTCTGGTAAAATGGATCCTAATATTTCAAACATGGAGAATGGTCACACACAGATGATGGCACAGAAACAGATCATTACACTCAAGAAATCTATATCCTACCAAATACATAGGTGACTGTGTGTGTAGATAAATGATGATTGCTTCTCCTCTCACATCAAATATTACATGGTAAACATATCCACAAAATCCCAACAATATGACTGCCTGAATAAGATCAAGAAAGTGATAATACCAAATAGCATGCCAAGGGAAAATTCTTACATTGCTCTAGTCTCTGGACAAAGAGCCACAGATGGTATCAGTGTCTATTGATGAAAGGAGAACTAACCAACCCCATTGAAAGATCACCTGATTCCATGTGGTCATCCTTTAATATTTCAACGTGCTCAGTAGGTTGAGAACACATGTAAGTATGTGTGTGTGTGTGTGTGTGTGCTTGTGTAACACAGTAAAAGAAGTTAGGAGGGCAGCAAAGAATAGAAGTGATACTGATATAGTTTCCATGAATGAGCTTGTCAATATTATTGGTAGTTATTTATGATTACATAAAAAGTAAACATTAGTATCAGAATTCCAGTTGGCTAAAACACTTGTGAACTTCTTTATCTGGGTTTTGAAGACCTGAATTCTGTTCCTCATGCTTATAAGGCAAGCAATTTCTCAAGTGAACCCTCCAGCTCATTTAACATTTGTATTAGCATTAAATTACTAAGTAAGACATTTTTACATGTTGTGGTAGTTTGAATGAGAATAACCCCTATAGGCTCAATATTTTGAATATTTGGTCCTTAGCTGTTGAAAAACTGAAAGGATGAGTACTCGTGGCCTTTTGATGGAGTGGTGCTATTAGAGGTGTGCTTTGAGGATTCCCACACTCACACCAGGCCCAGACGTGCATACTTACAAACATTAATACATACACACACACACACACACACACACTCCCCCACCCCCCAAATACCCATTACCCTCTCTCTCCCTCTCTCTCTCTCACTAGCTCTCGCTCTGCCTCTACATTGTGAATTAGATGCAACCTCTCAAGTACTGACTCAGCACCATGATTTTGTGCTGCCATACTCCACATGGTGGTCATGGACCCAAAAAATAGAATTGTCAGTAAACCCCCTAATTTAATACTTTCTTTTATAAGTTGTTTTTTGTCATGATGCTTCTTCCTAGCAATAGGAAAGGAACTAAGACTTATTTTTGGAGGTTGTTGTTTTGTTTTGTTTTCTTCATTTGTTGTTCCTGGATATTATTTTTAATGGTTTTAACTGAAGTAGAATCACATAACTTCCCACTTGGTTTCCTCTCCCCCCCCATATCTTTTCTGGACCCCTCTTATTTCCCACCTCCCTAATTGAAAACCTCATTTTGTTTGATAATTTACACACACACACACACACAAATACGAATCCAATCTTCTGAATACATTTTGATTGTTGGAGGGAAAGAATACAGGGACATTTAAAATTAAAAGACATATCCCAGGTCCAAAGAATTTCAGGATAGAATAGAAATTGTAAAACTCTCTTGTGATTCTAAGGTCACATTAAAAAATATGAGGGATAATTCTGCAATTGAAAAGAATGACTAAATGTAAACCAAAGTTGTTGCCAGCCTACACGGAATTTTCTGGCACGTTACACAGGGCATTTATAAAAATGAAGGAAACAAACTGAGGAAGTACCCACCTTCTTAGTCCTCAGTATGTTCAGAGTTCATTGGAAGTAGTGTAAAAATACATTAGAAAACATAACACACTCCTTTAAGCTTTCTACTTGTATCATAAACAAGATGATTTAGTGAATCAGTCCATAAATCCATTCCTTCCACACTAACTACACCAGGACAAATGTAGCACATAATCCCATGGGGTGAATGACATCTTTGTAGAAGATAATGTTAGGTACAAAAAGATGACTAGAATTTCATGAGGCAGAAACAATAACAATGTTGAATGCTAAGCAAAACAGGGGTCTGTGAAAAGGGTCCTTGGGTAACTGTGACAATGGGGGTATATCCTTTGGGAAATCAGGAATTCCAGTTTGATTTCCACTGGGAGCTGCAGGAAATGTCTTGGAATTAAGAAATTTAAATATTAAAACAATTCTTCAGCCTTTTCATTTCTTTAAAATGCTGGGGTAGTTTACTCTAAAAGAATAGTTATCAAAGAAATAACATATCATGAAAATCATTGCAATAAACCTTATAAAAGCAGTTAATATTTTAGCTTCATAAAATTATTGTAGATAGAAAATACATTATCATTTAGATTCAATTGTTTTACCATACAGCTGCCTTTATTCCACATAATACACATTATGTTTCTATGTTTATTTGTGTGTATGTATATGTGTTTGTGTGTATGGGTAAATATGTGTGCTTTATATATTTGTGTCTATGTAGATGTATTTTTTGTACATGTCTACTTTTATGTGTGTGTGTGTGTGTGTGTGTGTGTGTGTGTGTGTGGTCTTGGCATACCTTCTGCCTAGTTATGGATGTGGCCTTTTTTTATTTTTTGCTTGATATTCAGGCTACTCAATCTCCTATATAATGTAGTATAACCTTTATATCACTTTACCCTTTGGCCATTTTTTCTTGATGGTCAGCTTAAGTGATGAAATTTTGTTTAGTAGTGTCCTTTCTTTATTTCACATGTTCCTATCTATGAATACTCTAGGCACTAAATTCTTAGAAATTAAAAGCCATAGTAATAGTAAAGAGTGCATTAAATTTAATGAGCATAAATTTAAAACCTGGTCAGACATCAGTACCAGTTTCCACACACATGTAAATGAGACACTCCAGGCTCTAAAATTATCTGATATTTAGTTGCATAAAAATATGGATCTTGACATGAAGACAATGTATAAATTGTGGTTTTCAATGAACATATTCAGCCTTTTGCACAATTCACTTTGCAATAAAAGGTTGCTTTTTTTGAAGCTTACAGAGATATTCCACTCAAAACATGTGATAGTACTGGACCAATGCATATCATTCCAAAAGTGTGCTTTCATTATGTGGGACATATAGGGTTCATAAAAAAGTAATGACTCCTCATTCTTCAGACATCATCATCAGTTAGAGAGAACACAAACTACATGGAATTCATTATTAGGATGATGATTCCAAGTAATTTATTTACCTTATTTCATAAATTATTTAAAAATATTGTTACTTTTTTCTCTATTGTATTTTATTATTTAAAACAATATCTAAATTTAAGTATATTTTGTTCATATTGTTCCCTTTTCTCAAGTCCGTTGAGATCCTCTCCCACTCATCACCCACCTATCTTTAAGTACTTTCTCAAAAATAAACCAAACAAAAAGTCAGTATAAAAATTAAAATCCCCAAAACAAGAAAACAAATAAATGGTCAAAAACAAAGCAAACAAACAACAAACAAATAAATCACACCAATCTCTAAGCAAATAAAGAAACACAAACAAACTCATCCATTATATGTTGGTTAACTAATCCTGAACAGGAGGCCTGTCCTGTTGTGGTTGATATATCCAGGTTCACACCATTGGAGAAAACTTATTTTCCCTCTTCTTGCATGTGCAAACAATAGGTTAGAGGTTTTTTAAATGTCTTTCTTAGGGGCTGGGTTTTCATTACATGTTCATTTTTCATCCATTTTTTAAATATCACAAAGTAAAATACAATAAGATAAAAATTGACATTATGACATTGAATTTGGACAAGACAAACAGTTGGAAAAGAGCTCAATGTAAGGTACAAGAATTAACGACCCATTCATTCCCTCACTCGGGAGTCCCGTAAAAACAGTACTTTAGAATCTATAATGTATACCCAGATGATCTGGTGCGAACCTGTGATGTCCTGTGCATGCTGCCTCATTATCTGTGAGTTCATATGAACTGTGTTCATGTGATTCAGAAGGCATTGTTTTCTTGATGTTCTCTATCTCCTCTGGCCGTGACACTTTCTTCTTCCTCTTTGGTGAGGTTTCCTGAAATCTGAGAAGAGAAATTTGATGAAGACACCTCATTTAGGTTTAAGTGTCTCAAGATCTCTCACCTTGTAGAATTGACTGGCCATGAGACTGTATTTCTTTCCGTCTGCTGGAGAAAGAAGCTTCTCTGATGATGGCTGAGCAAGTCACTGATCCTAGTATAGCAAAATGTCATTAAGAGTGATTTTTATTGCTGCTTTTTCTGTAAAGTAGTGTTTGGTTTTTACCATAGGTAGCTGGGCTATCCTACCGATGGTTCTTGTTCATATACATAGTTTTGGGTATGGCTTTATCTCATGGCCTTGACCTTACATCCAATCAGGTATTGGTTGGTTATTCCTACAAGCTTTGTGCTGCCCAAGCATAAATTGCAGGCAGGACACCATTGTAGATCGAACAGTTTGTAGCTGAGTTGCTATTTATATTTCTTCTTTGGTTGTTTGCAGAGTACCTCCCTGTACTACTTAGGGGCAACAGCTCTATGTCAATAGTCCTACCCAGTTGTAAAGCCTATGAACCACTAGAACAATATATCCTCAAAGAAACAATAGTGATACTTTTATCTTGGGGGAATCTAACAGATGTCTAATTGAACATATAGTCCAGTTAACTGAAGAAAATTAATGAAAAGCATTGTAAGTTTATCCAATAATCTGTATCTGGAGAGGTCATGGGCCCCTGAGGAAAACTTACAAATATGAAAATGCTGAAGAAATACAGTTTCCAAATGAGTTTTAATTATTCATCCATGTACCCATAGAGAAGTTTATATCTTACACTTCATGAAAGAATATTCCCTTTTAAGCAATGGAGATCATCAGAGAGACTCACAGATGGTCAAAATTCTGAAAGTAACCAGGGAGGGGGGTGCCCCAAAGAGGACAATAGAACACAATCCCTACATGAAAGGCTCAGATACCGGGAGGATGATGCAGAAAAACTAAGAGCCTGAGGACTAGCACTGGGACAACTGTCTTGACATAGTGTCTCCTGGATAGGACAAGGTTGCTTTACCCATGTGCTGTATGGTTTCTTGCATGGACTTACAAAACCTCTGTTTCCTCCTGAAGAATAATTACTAGCTTTCTGCCCTCTCAGTACATTCACTCCCTCATAAGCATGCATATATAAAAACTAGAGTTTGTATTTGTATGTGAGAAATCAAGAGAATAGATAGTGTATATGTTTCTGAGTATGATTTACCCCACTTTATGGAAATTTCCAATTCCATTAATTTTAGTGTTTTTATAACTTCATTTTGTTATGAGTGAATAAAGTTTAAATTTATATGTGCTAATTCATTTTCATTATCCAATAATAGATTGATTTACACCTAAGTTGCTTCAATTTTCTAGCTATCGTTAGTAGTGCAAAAATGAACATGGATGTGTAAGCATTTAAGAATATACAAGTCCTTTGCTTATGTTCCAGAATTTACACAAAGCTTGCACATGTTATAGCTGGATCATGCGGAATTCTGAATTTGTGTTTTTAAATGACTGCACAGATGACTGCCATAGTTGGCACATTGACTTATACTGTTATCAAGACTGAGTTAGGGTTAATCATTCTGTGCACCAGCATGGTGTTCTTATAAAAAGATAATTCTATGAATAATTAAGGCAAGATCTAAAATACTAACATAGCAATTGTGTTGATAGAAATTTGTTTAAATAGCTATGAAGGTTTTTCAGTTTACTAAATTATCCAAACTGTAGAAAACATTATTCTTGACCCTGTAATGTCCCCATTGTTGCATGTTTTCAAACATTAGTCTGCACAGGATCATGCTAATTTTGGAAGTATTGAGAAATTGAAGAAGCACAACTTAGCTGTCTTTGGGCGGCACTGGGGCTGGTTTTGAGAGATGCTGCTCCTGGTGTCATCGTACATATTCTCTTTGTTTCCTATGCTACCACTCTTCCTGCTATCATTATCTTCTACTTCAGTGTATGGGGACATGGATCTGTGTATGAAACCCTCTCAAACAAAGAGCCAATGCAAATCCTTCCTTCCTTATGTAAATTATATCACATTTTTTGTATTTTCATAATAAGTGACAAAGTGTAGAACATCAAAAACTGGATGTTTCAAATTTTCTTTAACCTAATTTTTTAGAGATAGTCAGGTGAATAATTTACCAAAACACAAGGATGAAGGCTACCTGGAATTCTTTCTTTTAGATGTAGCATATTGCTTCCTATGATTTCAAAAGATTATTATTACCATAAAAGAGCAAGTACTAAACATTTTGTTACATGAACAATGCACTAATTATTTTAAACTATGGAATTTAATTAGCTAATGTAATTAAAGGAATTTATTAATTTGACCAAATAGTAGTTTTGTAATTAGTGGCAAATCAGATATGTAATGTGTAATTACATGACAATATTAATTCCACTTATCAAAGCCTGTTCTTTTTTTAAAACAACCTATGAATATTGCTTAAGCAGTTCACTGTGTAATGGGAAATAAAACTTCAATAATCAGAACCCATAGAGATTTTTGTTATTAGATCACATGTTGTTGAAATCTATGAATTGAGATTTGTAAGATATTAATAGGGAATAACAGATCATCAGACTAGGTTAAACCCTGTAGTGTATACTTCTGAGTTTACCCACACAACAAATTAGGTGGTGAAGTTTCTCAACTCTGACCAGATGATGAACACTTAGTGTCACATCTATCTTTCATGTAAAACCTGTGACTTACAATAGAGGGGAGGGAAACAGAAACTAGGTAAGACTGGATGAACTTATGAACACAAGAATAAATTGAACTTAATTGAGTCTCAGCAGCATCTGCCAACTTTTTTGTACTCATCAAATACCATTCTTCATTTCAAAAATATAAAATGTACTTATTACTCCACAAGGGAAAAAGGATAAAATATCACTAATTGGCAGTATGGTCCAATAACCACAGGAATTCCTAACAGCTGTACTACTATAGAAGAATAGTGTCTTTCTTAGTTTAATCTATCCATGACCTAAAGTGTCCCAAAACTAAATCTCAGACAGATGTTCTAGAATATTATAAAAGGATAATTTCATACTAAAGAAGCATTAGAATGGAGATGGGAAGCTTCTCAGGAATTCTGTTGAATTACTCAGTTCTTGTTGGGTAAGCATGGATCACCTTTCCTGAAACAGTAGAATGCACTTTAATTGGGTCTGTTTCTGTTTGAGAACATGTAAATTTTTTGACACTGCTTTTCATAGAGACAGTCAGTTTTCTTTCATTACAACAGAAATGTGGTTCAGATAACATAGCTTTTTTAAAAATGAGTTTTTAAAAATGAACCCATACATCCTTTTATTATACTTCTCCTTCTAAGGAAAATTTGTACTGCTAGTTCCTTATGCATGTGTGTCAAAGATCATGCATCAATATCTCCATTGTCATGCATACTAAATATGTATCAATTCTTTGTAACTTATCCCTGCATTTGTGTCTATTCTTTTTCTCTGTTTAAAAAACAAATCTTTTTTTCTGAGAGTTCATAGTCACATATATTCATGTTCTTTTCTCTGAATTAATTTTTCTTCCTTGTGATGTGATTGTCTCTGATGTTCTCTCCTTTGAGAGCAGAGTCAGGACATACTGATACCCATTCAAGACTGATTCTTTCCAGCTGGTTCTCTGCATTTGTCTCCCTTTATGTCACTGGAGCTAACAATATCCTTTAAAGGAAATTCAATGCAACATAGATCACAGAATTTATGCAGGTCTTTTCACTTCTGGTTGATAATACTGATATTGTAGAAGATTCCAGTGACGCATGTTGTCCCTTCTTTAGAGTAGCCTGTGTGAAATAAGATTTGACTGTTACTCAAATGTCCAATAAAATCAAAGATGCTTGTCTCCTTTTATATCTATAAACAAAATCTTAGTAACCATGATATTCGTATCAATGTATCTCCATTTTAACTCTGGAAACTATTCACTTCACTCATCTTCCTGCTATATCAGGAAGTTTTCAGGACATCAGAACTACAAGATTATTGGACTTGCAAGCACACACCGAAAGGGAACGCTCATTCCCTAAACACCAGACTAGTAAGGGACTCTTTCTGTACACACTAGCAGAAGAGATGGGAAAGAGACAATACAAAAACACACTCAGCAACAGAAAAACAAATATGACAACGCCAGATTTTAGAGACTCCACACCAGCAAGACTCTAACATTCCAATGCAAACGAACCAGAAGAGAATGATCTTAGAAACAACTTCATGAAAATGATAGAGGTCCTAAAAGAGGATATAGGAAAGTCCCTCAAAGAAATCAAAGAAAAATCAAACCAATAAATGCAAGAAATAGAAGAAAAAACAAACCAAAAATGCAAGAAATGGAAGAAAAACAAACTAAAAAAGGCATGAAATGGGAGAAAAAGCAAACCAAAAAATGCAAGAAATGGAAGAAAGAACAAAACAAAAAATTCATAAAAAGAACAAATGGATGAAAACATAAACCCAAAATTGCAAGAAACAATGCATACAGTGCAAGGGTTGAAAACTGAAATATAGACAATAAAAAAACAAACACAATTTGAAGAAAGGCTGGAGATAGAAAAGCTGGGCAAACGGTCAGATAATACCGATACAAGCATTACTAACAGAATACAAGAGATGGAAGATAGAATCTCAAGTGTTGAAGATACACTAGGAGAAATAGATTCATCAACCAAAGAAAACCTTAAGTCCAACAAATCCTTAACACAAAACATCCAGGAAATATGGGACACCATGAAAAGTCCAAACCTAAGAATAATAGGTATAGAAGAAGGAGAAGAAAACCACGTCAAAGGGGCAGAAGACATATTCAACAAAATCATAGAAGAAAACTTTCCCAACCTTAAGAAAGACATGCCAATGAAGGTACAAGAAGCTTACAGAATACCAAATAGAGTGCACCACAAAAAAAATACCCTAGCCACATAATAATCAAGACCCCAAATATACAGAATAAAGAAAGAATATTAAGAGCAGCTAAGGAAAAAGGTCAAGTAAGATATAAAGGCAGGCCTATCAAAATTACATCTGACTTCTCCATGGAAACTCTGAAAGCCAGAAGGTCCTGGATAGATATTCTACCCACACTAAGAGACCATGGATGCCATCCCAGGCTACTATACCGGGAAAGCTCTCAATCACTATAGACGGAAAAAACAAGATATTCCATGACAAAACTAGATTCAAGCAATACGTATCCACTAACTCAGCCCTACAGAAAATTTTGGAAGGAAAACTCCAACCCAAGGAAGCTAACTACAACCAGAAAAACATAGGCATTAGAGAATCCCTCTCTACCAACAGCCAAAAGAACAAAGGGGTGATATTCCACACATAATTCCACCAACAACATCCATTGCAAATCGAAGAAGGATGAGCAATCAATGGTCATTAATATCCCTCAATATTAATGGCCTTAACTCACCCATAAAAAGACACAGGCCAGCAGAATCGATTAGAAGACAGAACCCTTCCTTCTGCTGCATACAAGAAACAAACCTCACCCTCAAAGACAGACATTACCTGAGAGTTAAAGGTTGGGGAAATTTTTTAAATAAAATGAACCCAAGAAACAAGCAGGGGTAGAAATCCTAATATCTAACAAACTAGACTTTAAAATAAAATCAATCCAAAGGGATGAAGGAGGTCATTACATACTCATCACAGGTGAAACCCACCAAGATGAAGTGTCTATCCTGAACATCTATGCCCCAAATACAAAGGCATCCACATTTGTAAAAGAAACATTATTAGAATTTAAATCACATCTAAAGCCCCACACAGTTATAGTGGGAGATTTCTACTATATACAGATTATAAGAGGGCTGAGAAAGAAATCAGAGAAAGAACACCGTTTGCAATTGCCACAAACAACATAAAATATCTGTGTAACGCTAACCAAACAAATGAAAGACCTGTATCACAAGAACTTTGAATCTTTCGAGAAAGAAATTAAAGAAGCCCTCAGAAAAAGGAAAGGTCTTCCATGTTCTTTGATAGGTAGGATCAATGTAGTAAAAATGGCAATCCTGCCAAAACCAATCTACAGATTCAATGCAATCCCCATTAAAATCCCAGAACAATTCTCCACAGACCTTGAAAGAACAATAATCAATTTTGTTTGGAAAAAACCAAAGACCCAGGATAGCCAAAACAACCCTGTTCAACAAAGCAACGTCTGGACGCATCACCATCACTGACTTCAAGCTCTATTATAGAGCTATAGTCCTGAAAACACCTTGATATTGGCACAAAAAATAGACAGGTAAACCAAAGGAATCGAATTGAAAACCCTGATATTAACCCACATATGTATGACCGTCTGCTCTTTGACAAAGAAGCTAAAAATATACAATGTAAAAAAGAAAGCGTCTTCAACAAATGGTGATGGAATAACTGGAGGCTGGCATGTAGAAGATTGCAGATAGTTCCATGTTTATCGCCATGCACCATACTTAAGTCCAAATGGATCAAAGACTTCAACATAAATCCAACCACACTGAACCTCTTAGAAGAGTAAGTGGGTGATACCCTTGAACAAATTGGTACAGGAGATAGCTGTACCAATAGAGGAGTATAAAATGGCTGAGTGGCACTTGAGAAAGTGCTCAACATCCTTAGCCATCTGGGAAATGCAAATCAAAACAACTCTGAGATACCATCTCACTCCTGTCAGAATGGCTAAAAAAATACCAATGACAATTTATGCTGGAGAGAATGTGGTAAAATGGGAACATTCTTCCATTGCTGGTGGGAGTGTCAACATGTTCATCCACTTTGGAGGTCAGTATGGAGATTCCTCAGAAAAATGGGAATAAACCTACCACAAGACCCAGCAACTCAACTCTTAGGCATATATCCAAAAGATGCCAATTCATACAACAAAGGTATCTGTTCCACTATGTTCATAGCAGCATTATTTGTAATAACCAGAACTTGGAAGCATCCTAGATGCCTCTCAACCGAAGAGTGGATAGAGAAAGTGGGGTACATTTACACAATGGAGAAAATAATGAAATCCAGAAATTTGCAGGCAAAATGGATGGCACTAGAAGAAAACATCCTGAATGAGGTAACCCAGTCACAAAAAGAGAAACATGTCATGTACTCTCTCATATATGGATTTTAGACATAGATCTTGCGAGTGTCAGCCTACAATCGCATGGCTAGAGAGTCTGGGAAACAGAACCTTCATTCAGTGGCTGATGGAAGTGAGGCAGGCTCCCATGGCTAAGCACTGAGCTGAACTCAAGAAAGACAGTGATAGAGAGGGAGGACTGATGACCAAAGGGATTAAGACTGGGCTGGTTTAACCCTCAGAAACAGCTGACCTGACAAGGGTTAGCTCTTGTGTCCCAGGCATTAGCCTGGGAATTCAGCATGGGACTGATCAAGACCCCCGGAATATGGGTATCAGTGAGGAGGCTTAGGTAATCTTTTGATCCTTGGGCAGTAGATTAGTATTTATCCCAGATATACAAATGGACTTTAGACTCCCATCCAAGAGTGAGAAATGTACTCTCACCCTGTACTCTTGGGGGAGGGTCTATGCCCTGCCCTGGATAAAATCACAGACTATGGACACCCCCATGGAGGGCATCACCATCCCTGGGGAAATGAGGGAATATTGAGGGGGGGGGTTGGGGTGAGGATACGGGAGGAGGGGAGGGAATCGGAGAGGGACATGGAATTGACATGTGATACAACCTTGTTTCTAATTTATATTTAAATTTAAAATAAATAATAAAAAATTAAAAATGGAATTGAGATAAAGTCTCTTTCTCTGTCCTCTGCTTCCTGGTCACTTTGATATGAACAAGGCTCATCAACCATGGATTTCTCTCAAGGTATCCTGTGTTACTCTACCTAAAAAAAACTTAAAACCAGCCAAGGAAACCTCTGAAACAAGGCACAAAAATAAATCTTTGGTCCATTCAGGTTATCTGAGCTATCTTTAATAAGTCTGTAAGGAGTAGTTTCCTTTCTGGGATTTTCCTTCACAATAGTCACAGAATGAGCATTTAAGGGAAACTATACTGTGGGAACACCAGACCTTGAGCAGAGACCCACTTCCCCTTCTGCCTGGGAGTAGGCAGCTGTAAGACAATGTTTACTAAAAACATGTTTACTAAAAACAATACAATGCCCTACAATGCCCGGGGCAATACGTTCCTGGAAAAGGCCTGCCCACAGAAACCGCCCTGACCTCGACCTTGTCCAAAGACTAACCACCTCTTCTGCCATGCCCAGATCAGTTTTTGGTGTCAGAGGAGAACCAGCCAGGGTAGAGGAGAGAGCAGAAGCTTCTCTGGTGGGAGCCTTTCTTAGGAAGTTTTCTTGAACATTTTGGGGCCTGCTTAAAGTTTTCTTTACATTGTTGAACAAGTCTCTGTGTTGTCAATCCCCGACACCCTCTGCACGTTCTCGGACACAGGCCGCGCAGCAGACGCGACACTATACTTTTGAATACTCATTATTAGAACTACCTACTTCTTATTAACAGAGGTGATAGAGCAGTGGTTCTCAGCCCTCCTAATGCTGTGATCCTTTAATACTCATGCTATGGTGACCCTCAGCCATAAAATTATTCTGTTACTACTTCTTAGCTGTAATTTTACTACTGTTAGAAATCACAATATAAATGTCTCAGTTTTCTTATGGTCTTAGGCAATCCATGTGAAAGGATCATTCCATCCTTCCTCAATTGGCTTGTGATCCATATTTAAAACTGCTCCTCAAGTGTGAGGAGACAGCATTCCCACATTGGAGTTGACCCTAAGATTTATACTTGTTTGTTGATGAAAAACGTGAAAGAGCTATAATCAAACCAGACAAACAAAATAGTACCTCCTGGCCTGCAAAGTGTATCTTCAGAGATGGAAATTTAAGTGGGAGTCAAATGTGAATCTTACTGTCTTCACCTAAAGCCATCAGCCAGGAATTCTAACATAAAAGGGTATTTTCCTCTCTTCTACTTACTCTATATTCGGTATGTGTAATTTTATCAAAGTTTTCCCTTTTAATATGAGACCAAAAAAATAAAATAAAATATATTTCCCACTTCTTTTCACACAGAAAGATGTGTATATTTAATAATTCATTTTTTGTATCACAAATTAAATAATAGCACAGAAACAATGACCTGTAAGTGATTACTTATGGTATAAAAATTGTCATTTTTTTTTATATTAGTGAGTACCAAAGTAAAATCTTGATCATTTTTTCTGGTTCCCAGATTATGGTGCTACTGGAGTGAATCTGAAGGACTGTCCATTCTCTTCTGTTGTCTGAAAAGCCACATAATTACCAAAAATTGTCCGAACTGAGATTATATATGAGCTTTTTACAATACAAATTGAATACATTAATGCTTGCTTGGCCCTTCACCTTGTTTTTTCATCTCTACTCAGGTATGCTAGGATGTGGTTTTAGGAAAACTGGTCAGTTTACGTTATTACTTGTATGTGTGTATGTGGTGTTGGGGGGTTATGTGGGGGCATAGTTGTGCCTGTAAATATATTCCCATGTGGGTGGAGGTCAAAGTATTTCCCAGTTGTTGTTCCTTAGGTTACATCCATTTTTTTGAGACAGGGCTAGAACTTGCTAAGTAGGTGAGTATGCTGGCTAATAGAGCTTCACATAATCCTAATTCCCCATAAGTAAGATCATTTGTATGTCCCAGTAAGCCGAGCTTTCTGTGTAGACTCTGATGATCACACTCAGGTCTTCATGTTTGTGTAGCAAAAAAGCTTACTGACTGAGCACCCTTTCCACACCTTATTTCTAAACTTTCACAAAGTTAAAAACCAAGCTATTTATAGTGATATTTCATTACCTTTATATATCTTCAGGATTGTGTTTATATTCTCCATTTCATCTATGAGCATGAAAATGTGTGCCTTTTTATTTTTGTCTATCTAGATATGGGACTGGAAATCCCAATTCCTTTTTAAGAAAATAGCCTTTTAGTTTCCTTTATTATTACCCTATATAATGGTTTCATGATTTTTTTCACTTTAACATAATTATCTCCTTTTCTTTCCTTTGAATTTATGTGAACTTCATTTTCTAGGGTGTTTTAGGTTGGTACTTAGATTAGTGAACTAAAACTTTTCCATATTTGTTTGGAGCTATACCTCAGTTGATCATCATTGCTCAAACTTGAGGTGATATTGCATACCTACAAGCCCAGGACTCAGGAGACAGAGGAGAGATGATCAGAAACTCAATTATAGTTACTTATACAGGAAATTTCAGCTGACTAAGTATGTTAAACACTTCCTTAACTGTTTTTCTGCCATTTGAGATTGTTCTGTTGAGAATTCTCCATTTAGATCTGTACCCCATTTTTTAAATTGGATTATTTGGTTGTTTGATTTCAAGTTTCTTGAATTCTTTGTATATTTTGGAGATCAGCCCTCTGTCACATGTGGGGTTGGTGAAGATCTTTTCCCATTCTGTAGGAAGTCATTTTGTCTTTTTGACTGTGTTCTTTGCTTTACAGAAGCTTCTCAGTTTCAGGAAGCTGCATTTATTAATTGTTGCTCTCAGAGTCTGTACTATTGGAGTTCTATTCATTGTGTTGTGTCCTGCATAGACTGTCATTGGTGTTTTTCATTTTAACCATTCTGGTCTGTGTAAGATGGTATTTCAGAGTTGTTTTGAGTTGGTTTTCCTGCTGATTAAGGATGTTGAGCACTTTCTCAAGTTTCTTTCAGCGATTTTAGATTCCTCTATTGAGAATTCTCTATTTAGTTTTGTACCTCCACTTCTTATTTGGATCCTTTGATGTTTTGGTGACTATCTTCTTGAGTTCATTATATATTTTGGAAGTTAACCCTCTGTCAGATGTGGGTTTTGTGAAGATATTTTCCCATTCTATGGGCTGTCATTTTGTATGGTTGAGTGTGTCCTTTATCTTACAGAAGCTTCTCTGTTTCAGGAGGTCCCACTTATTGTCAATCTCAGTGTCTGTGATACTGATGCTATGTACAGGAAATGATCTCCTCTATCATTTATTTCAAGGATGCCTCCCACTTCTCTTCTAAGGGGTTCAGTGTGACTGAATTTATGTTGAAGTCTTTGATCCATTTGGACTCAAGTTTTGTGCATAGTGGTAGATATGGATCTATCTGTTGTCTTTTACATGCCAACATCCAGTTACTTCAGCACCATTTGTTGAAGATGTTTTCTTTTTTTCCATTGTATAGTTTTGGCTTCTTTGTCAAAGATCAGGCGTTCAAAGGTGTGTGGGTCGATATCAGGGTCTTCGATTCCATTCCTCTGGGCTACCTGTCAATTTTTGTGCTAATACCAACGTGTTTTCAGGACTACAGCTCAATAATAGAGCTTCAGGTCAGCAATGGAGATGCCTGTAGATGTTTCTTTATGACAGAGGGTTGTTTTAGATACTCTGCATTTTTTGTTTTTCCATATAAGGTTCAGTATTGTGTTTTCAAGATCTGTGAAGAATTGCCTTGCTATTTGGTGGAGATAGCATTGCAGTTGTAGATTGCTTTTGGTAAGATTGCCTTTACTAGATTGGTTCTACCTATCCAAGAGTATGGGAGACTGTTCCATTTTCTGATATCTTTTTTTAATTTCTTTCTTTAAAAAGTCAAAGTTCTTGCTTTACAGGTTTTTACTTGTTTGGTTTTACTTGTTTTGTATCTGGTTTTGGAGGAATCACTCTGATTTTCTCTCCATTAATTTGATGTTGGTTTGCTATATATTGCTATTATTATGCTTAGGTATGTTCCTGTTACTTCTGATCTCTCCAATACCTTTATCATAAAGTGGTGTTTCATTTTGTCAAATGTTTTTCTTCGTGTAGTGAGATGATCACGTGGTATTTCTTTTGCAGTTTGTTTGTATGGTGGATTACACTGATGGATTTTCATATGTTGAACCACCATTGCATCCCTGGGATGAGGCCTACTTGATCATGGCAGATGATTATTCTGTATGCTCTTGGATTCCATTTGCCCATATTTTTTGAGTATTTTTGCATCAATGTTCATGAGGGATATTGGTCTGTAGTTATCTATTTTAGTTGTGTCTTTGTGTAGGTTGTGGATCAAGGTAGTTGTAGCCTCTTTAAAAGAGTTTGGCCGTGTCTCTTCAGCTTTTATTGTGTGGAACAGTTTGAGGAGTACTGGCATTCTCTCTTCTTTAAATTTCTGCTAGAATACTGTACTGAAACCATTGGGCCCTGGGCTTTAGTTTTTTTTTTTTTCAGTTTGGATACATTTGATGGCTGCTTCTGTTTCATTAGTTGTTGTAGTCTATTTGAATTGCTTTCTGTTCTTGATTTAATTTTGGTAAGTGATATCTATCCAGAAAATTGTGCATTTCCTTTAAATTCTCCATTTTTTGAAGTATAGGTTCTCAATGTATGATCTGAAGATTCTCTGGATTTCCTCAGTGTCCACTGTTATGTCTCTGTTTTCATTTCTGATTTGGTTAATTAGCATGTTTTCTCTATGCCTCTTGGTTAGTTTGGATAAGGGTTTGTCTATCTGGTTGATTTTCTGAAGAGTCACCTCTTTGTTTCATTGATTCTTTGTATTATTTTCTTTGTTTCTACTTTATTGGTTTCAGCCCTCAAATTGATTTATTTCCTGACATCTATTCCTCTGCAATGAGTTCCTTCTTTTTGTTCTAGAGCTTTCAGTTGAGCTGTTAATTTTCTAGTGTGACTATTCTCCATTTCTTCACTTGGGCACTTAGTGTTATGAATTTTCCTCTTTAGCACTGCTTTCAAAGTGTCCCATACTTGGATATGTTGTGTCTTCATTCTCGTCGAATTCTAGGAAGTCTCTGATTTCTTTATTTCTTCCTTCACCCAGGAATGATAAAATTGTGCTTTGTTCAATTTCCATAATTTTGTAGGGTTTCTGCAGTTTGTGATGTTGTTGAATTATAACTTTAATCCATGATGATCCCATAGGATATGGTTATTCTAATTTTTTTGTGTGTTTGTTGAGGCTTGCTATGTTGCAGAATAGGAGGTTGATTTTCAAGAAGGTTAAATGTGGCACTCAGACGACTGTATATTCTTTTGTGTTTGGATGAAATGTTTTATAGATGTCTGTTAATCCAAACTGGGAAATAACTTCTGTTAGTTTCTTTGTTTCTTTTTTAAGTTTCTGTCTGATGGTCCTGTCTAATGGTAAGAGTAGGGTGTTGAAGTCTCCCACTATAACTGTGTGAGGTTGTATGTGTGATTTGACCTTATTAATATTTCTTTTTGAATGTGGGCGCCTTCACATTTGGGGCATAGATGTTCAGAATTGAGACTTCATTTTGATGGACTTTTCCTGTGATGAATATGTAATGACGTTCTTCATCTCTTTTGATTGATTTTAGTTTGAAGTCTAATTTTTTAGATATTAGGATAGCTACACCAGCATGTTTCTTGGGTCCATTTGTTTGGAAAATCTTTTCTCAACCCTTTACTCTGAGGTAACATCTGTCTTTGACATTGTAATGTGTTTCTTGTTTGCATCAAAATGATTCTCTCCTCGTATCCTTTCTGTTAGCCTGAGTCTTTTTATAGGCATCTTAAGACCATAAATATTTAGGGAATTAAGCTAATTCTTGTATGCTTTTTATTTGTTGGTGATGGTGGTATTGTGTGTGGATTTCCCCTGCATTTTTCTTTTGGCTTTTGGAAAAATGAGATTTTCTATTGCCCATGATTTTGTGAGTATAGTTAACTTCCTTAGGTTGGAGTTTCCATCCACTACTTTCTTTAGGGCTTGATTAGTGGATATGTGTTGACTAAATCTGGTTTTGATATGGAATATCTAGTTTTCTCCATCTATTGTGATGATAAGCTTTGCTGTATATAGTAGTTTGCACTGGCATTCATATTTCTTTAGGATTTCAGAGTTTCCTTTGAGAAATCAGGTGTAATTCAGATAGGTCTGCCTTTATATGTTACTTGACGTTTTCCTTTGCTGCTATTAATATTTTTACTTATTCTGTAAGTTTGGTGGGATTTCATTTTGTGGTCCAGTCTATTTTGTGTTCTTCTGTAAGTTTCTTCTACTTTCATAGGCATATTCTTCTCTAGGTTGGGGAAGTTTTCTTCTATGATTTTGCTAAATATATGTTTGTACTCTTAAGTTGTATTTCTTTACCTTCTTCTATACCTATTATTCTTAGGTTTGGCCTTTTCACAGTGTACCATAATTCCTGGATATTTTGTGTTATGGATTTGTTGTACTTGAGATTTTATTTAGTCAATGACATTATTTCCTCTAGTGAGTCTTCAAAACCTTTGATTCTCTCTTCCATATCTTGTATTCTATTGGTTACATTTATATCTGTAATTCATGATCATTTACCCAGGTTTTCTATTTCCAGCATCTCTTCAATGTGTGTCTTCTTTATTGTTTCTATTTCTGCTTTAAATACTTGCACAGTTTGAATTTTTTCCTTCACTGGTTTAGATGTTTTTTTCTTGGCTTTCTTTGCATTCTTTAAGAGAATGCTTATTTCTTGAATTTTTTTGGTTTGTCTTTTCTTTCATTTCCTGTATTTTATTGTTTGTTTTTCCTTCTGTTTCTTTGAAGGATTTTCTACTTTCCTCTTTACGGGTCTCTAACATCTTCATAAAGTAGTTTTTAAGGTCCTTTTCTTCTGTCATATGCATTGGAATTTTTAGGTATTGCTAGTGTGGAGTCCCTAGATTCTGGTGGTGTCATATTGGTCTTTCTGTTGTTGAGTGTGTTCTTATACTGTCATATTCCCATCCCTTCTTCAAGTAGGTGTCCTTGGGGTCTTTCCCTCTCCTGTAGTACCCTGGTGGCATAGGTGGGTCAAGACTTCAGTGTCGGTAACTCTGGATTTTCCTGCCTTTCCTAGTGTTCTCATCACTCCAGTAGAGGGTGTAGGGTTGCCAATACTCAAGTGTAGGATGAAGGATGAAGGGCAATTGGCAGAGGGGGACCAACACTATGGTGTGGCAGGACTCCTGGTGGTTCTGTCTGCATGGGTGGTTCCACTACATTAGCAGGATATCTATCAAGTTCCATGGAGGGGTTGGAAGAAGAGCCCACACTCACCTCAAGCAGAGGGTAGAGGTCATGGTGGGGGCAAGACTCTAGGCTTTTATTCTTTACCTGAGGAAAACTTAATAAGAACAACATTTTCATTGTGTGCAGATATTGTGATTTGTAGTGGTTTTCTTTTAATACATGTAAGCATTCTGTCATTCTTCCCTTCTAATTTTGATGGTTTCTGATGAGAAGATTTTATGTTTTTCTAAAGTCAGTAATAATTTGTCCTGTGATTCTTTCATTCTTCTCCTGTATTTTTGGGGGGACATAGTTAATTCTGGTATGATTTGCCACAGACCACATATTTTGGGCATTGTATGATCTTGTTATTTTTAATCTTTAGTTTCATGTCTTCTGCTGAATTTGTGAAATGTCCAGTCTTCGTTTATTTGACAATGAACAAATGTTTACCAGATAACTTTAGCCTCTTTTATATGAGACTCTGATTTTACAACTGTTGAGTCTTTGATTTATTACAGCTCCATGAATTTTTTCAATGTTTCTTTCAAAATGGTTGTTTTCTTTTCTTCAGAGTGTGTTCATTGATTTTTTATGGTTTAACTTTCCTGATTAGATATACTATCATATCCAAACTTCTACTAAGCCAGTCCCCTAATAATTTGTTATTTCTCTCAGTTTTTTAGTTCTATACATTTATTTTGTTTGGTTCCCTTTTTGATCTACATATCATCTGATAGTTTCCTGCTTGGACTTATTTTCTGAAAAATCTCAGGACCCCCTAAGTCTTCCATAAGAACTTTAGCTGAGTCATGTGTATAAATTGACACATATGACTTGACTTCCATTGTGAGGATTGTTCATGGGAAATTCAGGATGTACGTATTGTGTTCCTGTATAGCAGGGCAATGCATGACTGCCTGCTGTCTTGGTCTTCTCTCTGTTCTCAGTTAGCAACAGTTTCCATTCCACATACTGCATTTCAGAATTTTCTTATAATGCCATTTACACTGTATCAGGAATTTACAGTGAACTATGGGGAATTAGTCTACTCAATATTATCTATACAAGGAATTATTTATTTATTATATAAAACAAAATATGAAAAACTGATATAAGAATTTCTTACAGTGCCTAAAGAGGTAAGTGAAAGAAAAGTCAATATTTTCTTGCTGAAGGATCCTATGAGCTAGAGTTGTAGAGGAAATATATTTGTGCCATATCAAGTCACTTTGCATACTACTGTAGGCAATAGTTCAATCATATCACAGAATTCTCCCAAAGAAACAGAAAGATACAATCAGTAGCATCAATACTTAATGTATTTAGAACTTGCTGATTCTTCCTTTCAGAAATCAAATATTAATTAACATTGAAATATGAGACAGAGAATTTTGCCCCATTGGCACACAACCTAAGATGTGCCTTCTTATCATCTGTCAGTCAGTTGAAAGGTTTCCAGTAACGGAAACTTACCTAATAGAAGCTTTTGGAATCTCAGAAATGAAGGCTTCAGTATTGCTGCTTCAGTTGTCTGAGTCCCTTGGACTTCTCGCTGTCATGCCTTTCCGCAGATGTAAGCCTGCACAGGTCTTCTACAAGCTGTAACAACCAATTTGAATCCATATCATATGCTCTTCCTTATTCAGAAGACAGTTTTGTTTATGTTCCTAGCTACCTCTGCCCTTGTATTCTTTCTGTCCCTTCTTCCACATGATGATCCCCAAGCCTTGGGGCAAAAGAGTAGAGTGTAGAGTTTACATCTAAGAATCAACATTCTTCAGTGTCCTATACCTTCACCTTGAGCTTCTCTGGGTCTCTGTGTTAGTCAAAATTTACAGCAAATAAAGCTCCTCTGAAGAGGCTTGAGACATGCATACATCTATGGCTATAATAACAAGTTATTAGGAGTTAGTTTAATTCTAGGTTCATTTAGCAGAATAATAGTAGTAGATTGAACTTGAACCTCTGTGCCCCAGGCGATAGAGCTAATATAACTCTGGGTTTAGTGTTCCCTGCCAAACACACTAGAGTTTTAAGCCATGGTAGAATTAAATCTTTAAATATACAAAAATAAATCTGGTAAATTACAGTCAGTAAGATATAAACAATGACTAATAGAGGCAAGTAAAAGAAAAGAAATTCATTATAAGGTGCCATATTATTGATCATTTCATTTGGCTGGTGTTGGTTATTTGTTTTCAAATTTAGGGATATGAAGTGACAATGTTTGATGAAAACATATTAGATTCTTCATAGACTTCAGTGTATTTTACAGACAGAAACACAAGCCTGATATGGTGACATGTAAAAATAATCCCAGCACACAGATTATGAGAGAAGAGAATCAGTGTTAGTTAAGTACAATCTGAACTACATAGGAATATTTAGGTCAAACCATGCTAAAGAGTAACATCTTGTTTCAAAGGAAAAACTTAAGACAATTTTAAAATTAATTAAAATTTTCTAAATGCCAATGTATAAAGATTTTTTCAAGACAGAATTTATCCTTTTAGTAGGAATATAATATTTTGATAGGTATCATAAAGGGATACAATAAAAATGAAGTATAATAAACTACAGATCTTTATATTTCATAAAAATTGGCTTCTGACAATAACAGTGCATAATGTTGAAGTGTTCTTAAACTTGAAAACCTAGGATGGTAGACAATTCATTTCTTAAGTAGAATTATGTTAGTTCAACAGTTAAATTTATAAGCAAATATCTTAGGAGTATCTTGTGACCATTATTTATCATAGTGACAAGTTCTGACAAGGGCTTTTAGGCTAGGAAATATGATATGAGTTTGACAATATGCAATTTATTTAGAAACTACTTCCAGAGAAAATAATGAGAGTGTTTATAGAGGAGTTCTTCTATGACAACAATATATCTTAAAGCATTTATGATTCTCAACAATTTTCTACCAAATTTAAAAATGTCATTTTTATCCTAGTGCTGCGTTCTAAAACTTATTGACCTTTCCTGTGTGTACCATGCTCAAAGGCAGTAGTGTGAAACTGTACCTGGAACACCTCAGGTTATTTATTAAGCAAACAATGTTGTTATCATAAAACAATGCTGAAACAGAAATTCATAATATCATATTGAGATTGTTTTTCCTTGTTTTCCCATTAAAACTAAGTGAAAAATTCATAATTCTGGAGTATTATGAAATATTCTGAATATGAAGGGATGAATTAATCAACAAGCGATTAACTGAAATTTATATCATTTAAATGATCTGAAACATATTTGATGGAAAAAACTGTAATAGTTTAACAGCTAAAATAATATGATTTCTTTTAAATATGAGCAAAATGTTTTTACTTTTATGATCAAATAAGTTTAGAACCAGCTTGCATCTCTATAGTTTTAAGCAATTCAAACTTGCTTAGTCATTAGCTGGTTGTGTGATTTTGTTTTGTCCCTGTCTCTGCAATTAAGACAATACTTTGAAAATTATACACCATGAAGGAACTGTAGAGGACTTTTGCACAATTAATCACTTTTTAAAACATCTGAATAATACAATATTGTGTAACTGTACCACATTTTAGAAAAACATCTTGAACTCATTGTTCCAGGAAGAGACTGTTTACAACACTAATAGCCAAAGCACTAAGAACAAAAACACATAAATGGGATATCATGAAATTGAAAAGCTTCTTCCTGACAAAGAACACCATCATGATGACAAACCAGCAGCCTACACAATCTGAAAATATTTTTACAAATTACACATCTGTTTGGAGGCTAACACCTAAAAAACCAAAAGAACTCAAAAACTAAATACTAAGAAAATAAATAACCCAATTAAAAATTGGGTACAGCAGGAAAATCAGAAAAAGGTTACACACACAGAGAAAAACAACAACATGAAGAATAACAAACACAAACAAGAATCAGCAATTATTGGTCACTGAGATCTATTAATACCAATGACCTCAATGAACCAGGAAAAAGATATAGACTAACAGAATGACAGGGAAAACAGAGTCTATCCTTCTGTTACATACAGGAAATGTACCTCAACATCAAGGATAGATATTACATCAAGGTATATGGTTGGAAGATATAGTCTAAGAAAATGGACCTAAGGCACAATTTGGTGTAGCCATTTAATATGTAGCAGAAGAGACTTCAAACCAAAACTACTCAGAAGAGATAGGGAAGGACACTACATGCTCAACAAAGAAAAACTCCATGATGACATTTCAATTCTTTATATCCATGCCCCAAGTACAAGGGAACACAGGTTGTAAAAGTAAGGCTACTATCACCTATTGACCCTTACACACTGCAATATGTTTGGAATGTCTGCGATTACAATACCCTAGTATGTGAAATAGAATTAAAAATACAGTTCCAGCATTCAAACATATTGTACTTAATATTCTCAAAGAAATGGTTTTGAAAAAATTGAAGTCATGAAGTATGCAGGCAAATGAATGGAACTATAAGAAATAATCCCTAGTGAGGTAACCCAGACCCAGAATGATAAATATGGTATGTATTTACTTATATGTGGATATTAGTCATCTGTAAATATTAACTAAGCTATAATACATAGATCCAGAAAGTTAAAAATAGTAACGTAATATTGATAGTATATCTTTCTAGGCAAGAAAAAAAACATGCATTTGTTCCCAAGTTTGTAAGAAAAATAAGTAAAGAAATATTTAGGCAGACACTATTTATTCTACATTTTTTCTTATTAACTTACATTTTCAGAAAACAGTTCAGTGTTCATAAAAATTAAATTTATTTACTTATTAAGTTAGTATATGTCTGTGTGCCAGTGTAAATATGTGTACATGTGAGTGGGTATACCCATACACACACACACACACACACACACACACACACACACGCACACACACACACACACAGTTACAGTGAATATAGAGAGATTAGAAGACAATTTGGAGGAGTTGGCTCTCTTCTTGATTATGTTAGTCTCAAAGAGTGATCTTGGGTCATCAATCCTGTTAACAAATCCGTTTACCTGCTGAGCCTTCTTGATGGCTCTTTAATTATATATTACTTATTTAATTTTAATTATATTTTAGTTATGTGTGTGCATATTTGCAGGCAGATACATGTCATGGAAAAGATCAAGTTGTTTAGTGTGAGAGTTCATGTTCTAGGTGCTATTAAATAAAAGGCTTCTGTTTACTTTTTCTCCCTCCCATATCACCTCCCACTGATCTCTCCTTACACATGATGTGGGATTCTCAGCAGCATATTTCTGTTACTAGGATTTTTCTGATGTGAGGAAGTCTTTGAGGAAAGTAAAACCTTAATTTATACACCATAGTTAATTACTGCAGTACAAATAATATTTCTAAATATGTTTTCAAATATGCAATATTATGTTTTGTATATACTTTGGTTTCATGATCTCAGCAAACCCCATCCCCAAGACTTCTGAATGATGGGGCTGCAGGGGTGAGTTACCTCACCTAAAATTAAGTAAAGATAATATTTTTTAATTATTTTATTTTATAATTTTTTAAATTTTAAATAGCTTGTTTTACATGTCAATCCCAGTTCCCTCTCCCTCCCCTCCTCCCGCACTACCCTCCCCCCCACCCTCCCACCCTATTGCCAAATCCTTCCACATAGGGGATACCAGAGTCTGTCATTTTACTCTGGGTAGGGTCCAGGCACTCCCCCAAGAGTCCAGGCTGAGAGAGCATCCCTCTTTGTGCTATAGGCACACGAAGACTGTTTGTATATCAGGGATAGACACTGATCCGCAGCTCAGGGCCCCATAGGTTGCTCAGGCCTTCTCCCTGACACTCACATTTGGGGGGGTCCAGATCAGTCCCATGCTGGCCTCCCCACTGTCAGTCTGGGGTCCAAGAGCTCTCCCCTGTTCAGATCAGCTGTCTCTGCTGGTTTTGCCAGCCCATTCTTTGCCAATTTGCTCATCACTCCTCTCTCTCTGTCACTGGGTTTCTTGGGTTCAGTTCAGTGATTAATTGTGTGTTTGCCTCTGCTTCCATCAGTCACAGGATGAAAGCTCCCGGATGGTTATAGACATCAAGTTCGTTATCAGGAATGGGCATTCGAGGTGGTCTCTCCACTATTGCTTAGCTTGCCAATTGGTGTTATCCCTTTAGATCACTCGAGGTCACTCTGGTGCCTGATCTGTCTTCGATCCTATGATTCCCTCTTCCCCCTATTCTACCCCCACCCCCTCAACTTCCCTTTCCCCCCCTCCAGAAGGATACTTTGTATAAATCTTTCATAAGGCTACAGTAGACATTCAATTTGTAGAATTTGGGAGCATGGTAGGGCCTTTGGCCTGTAAAGTAGTTTCTACCGCTCATACCTTCAGAATGGTCAACTTACTTACTGAGATACCACTGTGCCTTTGTGAGGCTACACTACACTAAACTTTGTGGTGGGAAGATGTTAAGTTAGTGTTTGTTCTAAGAACAATTCACAAATCTAAAACTTAACTTCAAGAACAGCCCAATGTAAAAGCTATTTTGATCAGTGAATATTTTGATTGGGAGAATAGAAAATAGATTTTCAGATTTCTGTGCAGACTTTGAAATTAGAAAGTAAACATCACATAAAACTGTCAAACATTGCGATGTTTGGTATTGGCACAAAAATAGGCAGGTAGACCAATGGAACCGAATCGAAAGCCCAAATTTTAACCCACACACCTATGAACACCTGATTTTTGACAAAGAAGCTAAAACTGTACAGTGGAAAAAAGAAAGCATCTTCAACAAATGGTGCTGGCATAACTGGGTACTGGTCTGCAGAAGACTGCAGATAGATCCATGTTTATCGCCTTGTACAAAACTTAAGTCCAAATGGATCAAAGATCTCAACATACATCCAGCCACACTGAAACTTTTAGAAGAGAAAGTGGGAGATACTCTTCAACGAGTTGGTACAGGAGACCACTTCCTAAACATAACACCAGTGGCACAGGCACTGAGATCGACAATTAACAAATGGGACCTTCTGAAACTAAAAAGCTTCTGTAAGGCAAAGGACACAGTCAAAAAGAGAAAAAGGCAGGCCACAGAATGGGAAAAGATATTCACTAACCCTACATCTGACAGAGGGCTAATCTCCAAAATTTACAAAGAACTCAAGAAACAAGTCTCCAAAACACCAAAGGATCCACTTGAAAGGTGGGGTACAGAGCTAAATAGAGAATTCTCAGTAGAGGAGGCTAAAATGGCCAAGAGACACTTAAGAAAGTGCTCAACATCCTTAGCCATCAGGGAAATGCAAATCAAAACAACTCTGAGATACCATCTTACTCCTGTCAGAATGGCTAGAATCAAAAACACCGAAGACAATTTATGCTGGAGAGGATGTGGAGAGAGAGGAACACTCCTCCACTGCTGGTGGGAATGCGACTCATACAGCCTCTTTGGAAATCAGTATGGAGATTCCTCAGGAAAATGGGAATTAATCTACCACTAGACCCAGCAATTCCACTCTTAGGCATTTATCCAAATGAGGCAGGTTCATACAACAAGGGCATCTGCTCCACTATGTTCATAGCAGCATTATTTGTAATAGCCAGAACCTGGAAGCAACCTAGATGCCCCTCAACTGAAGAGTGGATAGAGAAAATGTGGTACATTTACACAATGGAGTATTACTCAGCAGAAAAAAACAATGGAATCTTGAAATTCACAGGGAAATGGATAGCACTGGAAGAAACCATCCTGAGTGAGGTAACCCAGTGCAAAAAGACAAACATGGTATGTACTCACTCATATATGGATTTTAGATATGGATCAGGATAGTGCCAGTCTGCACTTCCACAGATAGAGAGTCTGGGAAACAGGAAAGAACCTAAAAGATATGCATATATGCATAGTACCCAAGAGAAGAGGATGGAGACAAGATCCTCTGAATGGATGGGGTACAGGGCGAGGGGTCGGGGGGGGAGTGGGACCCGGGAAGAATAGAGAGGGTAAAGAGGAAGGGAGTTGGTCATGGGGGAACAGGAAGTTGAGGGGGTGGGGGTAGAATAGGGGGAAGAGGGAATCATAGGATCGAAGACAAATCAGGCACCAGAGTGACCTCGAGTGTTCCAAAGGTATAACATCAATTGGCAAGCTAAGCAATAGTGGAGGGACCACCTCGAATGCCCATTCCTGATAATGAACTTGATGCCTATAACCATCCAGGAGCCTTCATCCTGTGACTGATGGAAGCAGAAGCAAACACACAACTAATCACTGAACTGAACCCAAGGACCCAGTGACAGAGAAAGAGGAGTGATGAGCAAATTGGCAAAGAATGGGCTGGCAAAACCAGCAGAGACAGCTGATCTGAACAGGGGAGTGCTCTTGGACCCCAGACTGACAGTGGGGAGGCCAGCATGGGACTGATCTGGACCCCCCAAATGTGAGTGTCAGTGAGAAGGCCTGGGCAACCTATGGGGCCCTGAGCTGTGGATCAGTGTCTATCCCTGGTATACAAACTGTCTTCATGTGCCTATAGCACAAAGAGAGATGCTCTCTCAGCCTGGACTCATAGGGGAGTGCCTTGACCCTACCAAGAGTAAAATGACCTCTTGAAACTGAAGAGCTTTTGCAGGGGAAAGGACACAGTTAACAAAAAAACTGACAGCCCACAGAATGGGAAAAGATTTTCAGAAACCCCAACTCTGACAGAGCGCTGATCTCCAAAATTACAAAGAACTCAAGAAGCAAGTCTCCAGAACACCAAAGGATGCAATAAAAAGTGGAGTACAGAACTAAATAGATAATTCGCTATAGAGGAGTCTAAAATGGCCAAGAGACCCTTGAAACAGTGCTCAACATCCTTAGCCATTGAGGAAATGCAAATCAAAAATACTCTGAGATATCATATCACTCCTGTCAGAATGGAAAAAATCAAATACACTAATGACAGTTTATGCTGGAGAAGATGTGGAGAAAGGGGCACACTCCTCCACTGCTGGTGGGAAGGCAACTTGTGCAGACACTTTGTAGATCAGTATGTATATTCCTCAGGAAAATGGAAATCAGTTTACCACGAGATCCAGTAATTCCCCTCTTAGGCATATACCCAAAAGATGTACCCTCATATAATAAAGACATCTGCTCAACTATGTTCATAGTAGCATTATTTGTAATAACCAGAACCTGGAAAGAACCTAGATGTCCCTGAACTAAAGAATGGATAGAGAAAATGTGGCACATTTACACAGTGAAGTAATACTCAGCAGGAAAAAATGGAACATTTAAATTTACAGGCAAATGGATGACACTAGAAGAAACTATCCTAAGTGAGGTAATCCAGTCACAAAAAGAGAAGCATGGTATGTACTCACTCATATATGGATTTTAGACATGTAGCAGGGTATTGCCAGTCCACAATCCCACCTCCAGTGAGTCTGGGATACAGGGAGGACCCTAAGAGAGAAATGCATGGTAACCTGGAGAAGGGTTAAGGGATAAGATCTCCTGACTGGATTGGGGATGGGAGAAGGGGAGGGCAGAAAGAGATGGGAGAAAGAGAGGGAGAAAAGAGGAGGGGAGAGGAGGACATAGGAGAGCAGGAACGTTGAGCCAGGGTAAGATTATAGGAGAAAAGGATAGGAGATACCATAAAAGAGGGAGCCATTAAAAGTTGGAGGAGATATCTGGCACGAGTGAGATCTTCACACATCTACAAGAATGATACCAACTGGCAATAAGGCTACCTTAAATGCCCTCCCATGATAATGAGAATGATGAATACCTTATATGTCATCCTAGAACTCTCATCCAGTGGCTGATGGAGGCAGAGGCAGACACCCACAGCTGTGAACCAAATTGAACTCCTGGAACCCAGTAGCAAGGAGGAGTGATGACCAAAGGAATCAAGAGCAGGCTGGTGAAAACTACAGAGGCACCTGACCTAAACAAGGGGGAACACATAGACCCCAGACTGAGGAGCCACCATGGAACTCATCCAGACATCCTTCCCACCAAACCTGGGTAACAGAGAGGAGGCCTTGGCAATTTGGGGGACCTTGGAGAGTAGAGCAGTATTTATTCCTGGTATGCAGATGGACTCTGGGAACCCATACCAAGTGGAGGGATGCTCTCTCAGCCTGGACACATGGGGAAGAACCTAGGCCCTTCCCGGCCCAGGATGATGTGACACTCTAAAAATGCCTCATGGAAGCCCTAGCCCTCCCTGGGGAGCAGGGGGGATGGAGTGGGGTGGGGGATTAGGAGGATTGGTGGTTGGGGGAGGAGGGGAAGTGAAGGGAACCGAGAATAACATGTGTGAAAAGTTAAACAAAAAAATTCATCAAAAAGTAAATATCTAAATTGGAAGAATTGGAAGGCATTGGAAGGGAGCTGATATACAGTGTGGCTGTTGATCAGCAGGGATCCTTGCAGCTGTGAATCAAGCATTCCATCATGTCACTGCCTTCCGGAAACAGGCAACAGAATCAACAACCACTTTTACATGTAAGGCACTTTATCATTGCAACGCATTTCTCAAGTACTTTACAAAATCCTACAATGACTGCAAGAAAAAGCTAGCAAACCAAGCAAGCTTCTGAAAGCTAAGTAGGGGGAATAGCAACCTTTTGGATTTGATTAAAGAGAGCACAACATCATTGGGCATACTGATTTAGAGAAAAAGAATGTTAAATAGTCAAAGCATGTGGTTCCACCACAGGATACATTGTCAGTGATCACTCCTGGAGATCTGTGAGCAAAGGCACTGGACAGGATAGATAAACCACTTCCCAGACTTTCTTCAATTTTCCTTCTCCTTAAAGGTCACAGATAAGGGATGAAGTGAATCCATTATAAGTGTTTATGACTACTGTAAATTAATTATCTTATATGCTTACTACATAAGGACAGGGAGAAATAAACACAATGTTGACTTTGTCTTTGCATTACAGTGATTAAAAACCACTTCAAATAGTGTCTTCTTATAAGTTACTCGACTTGGTATTTTCCATTGGTGACAAAATAAAAATTTTGATTTATAGTTTGCTGGGATTAATAGTTCTCAGTCTGAACTATTGACGAGAACTAGCATGAGTAGTTTACGGGGAATAGAGACTTCTTTATTATGAGATGTTTAAATGATTTTTTTCGTCATTCCTTTTGATGTAGAGCCAGGATGTTTAGAAATATGTCCAAATGTCACAAATGAATTCATTGCTCTTGTTTCTGCTTTTCTACTGGAGGAAGCTATTATAATTTGTTGAAAACCACTATTTAAGTACCACAGAAGAATGTTCTAAGTATGAAAGTTCCTGTTAAATTCATCACATCCTCAATAAGAGTTTCTATCATTCCACTTAAATGGCACTCACTCCTATAAACTCCCTTGTCTTGCCTTGACTGGGCATAAAGAATATGATGAATATGTCATTCTGCCACCACAGGACCTAAAGATAGTACAAACTCAGCATACAGTACTTAGTCAATAAATATGTATGTAGAGAGTAAAGTACATAAAAATCCTTAAAGGATTTTATGAGTCTAATATAAAAAACAAAGAAACTAGAAAAATAGCTAATAGGAAACAGTTAATAGTTAAATAGGAAAATATTCAAAACAAATAGTAAATAGCTAAATAGAAAGTAGTTAAATGGGAAAAATAGTTCTATAGTCCCCAATTTGTTTCTTTTATATAAAATAGCTTAAAACAGGCAACAAGAATGAAAGTTAATGTATGGTCATGAGGAATCTCAATATAGGTGGAATTTATCATTTCTTGGTTCCTATGCATAAAAATATTATCCTGAAGAAACAGGACTCATGCCTCCAAAATTAAGTAATTTCAATAAAAATAGATCGGTCATATGCATGCTATTAGAGATTACAAAAGGGCACTGTTGTAGTCATATTAACCAGCTTAGTAGTGGAACTCACATCACCACTGTGGGGCCATTCAAATCATTTTATCATGATTATACAATATAGTCCAGAGGGAAGTATTATCAGTTTAATGTGAGATTTAAAGTAACAAAAAATATAGAACTGTATGTCTTCTGTGACATATTAATTTCTTTGGTACTTTCAGGAAACATGAACAAAAACGAATAAGTACACATTTTCTCTTATAAAAGTGTAAAACACAATGAAATAAAAGTATCTTAGTGTGAAATTGCACTTCCAGGATGAATTGTCACCAGATATTCCTTGCTTTTCTCCAGATCTGTTTTCCTGCTTCGGGGATGAATAAAATCTTCATGGTGTAGGAATGCGGTATGCCCTCTGATGAGTGCTTGAGAAGATGTTTCTTGCAGAATGGATACTCTGCTAGATTGCTGTTTTTATCCTAGCCTTTAGGTAGGTGAATTCAACTTCTTGAGCTTTTCTTTCTTTTTCCAATTCTTCATGTGATGTATGGATAACTGTAGCATTAAAATAATGCAGGAAGCCTTGTGATACTTGCAGTCAATCTCTTGTATTTTTATTTTCACTTTCATACCTTTGTAGCTTCCATGAATAAAAGAAACACTCTTAGGATAGATAAAATCACCAAACACATAATTAAACTTTACTTGCTATTAAGTGATTCACTAATTTTCATCCTTTTTTCACTTAGAATAAGTTTGAAAAATTACATTTATATCCATATGTTTTCTTTAAAAAATCATCATAGCTGCTTGTCTCCCATGGATTATTCAATCAGTATTTATGTTCATATCCTGAAGAGAAAGATCTGGGCCCTTGTTATTCTGATGTTATTTTATACAGAGATATATAAAATATTTTTCCTACTAAGTATCCATATCTAATATTTTGATTGAAGAACAAAAACAGAAATGTAACAACTTATATTTATTAAATGACCAAACGTGCCAGACACCCTGCTCTTTGTTTTGGATATGTATGAACAAATCTGGCAGATACTAAAGCCAACGCATCAGTAACTTATTCTTCATTACTAAGCTACATGTATTTATAACCATAATAAATCATTTATCTTTAGACAGCCTGAAAGTCTTAGCCAATTTTGCTCTATAGTGGATTTATGTAACTCAATAACATTGGCAAATAAATAACAGTGCTTCCCTTTCAGCTTACAATGCTGAATTATCTAGTACTCCCAACACTGTTTTGTCTCTGAACAGAATGAAGGAAGACTGGGAACTGTTAGCTATCTGGAAGATATAACAATTATTTGCTTAGTTTTCTAAGTTTATTGTGTTTGTTGAACTGATGTCATTCATTATTATTAAAGTGGATAGAATAGAAGAATCCATGCAGTGTGAAAACAACCATGAAGAAAAAGAATAAATAGAAGCTAAATATTTGAACTTTATGTAAGGAAATAGAAAGGCAGAAGTACGCTGGGCGGTGGTGGCGCACGCCTTTAATCCCAGCACTCGGGAGGCAGAGGCAGGTGGATCTCTGTGAGTTCGAGGCTGGGCTGGACCGATAGCCTCCAAAACAATACAGAGAAACCCTGTCTCATAAAAACCAAAAAAAAAAAAAAAAAAAAAAAAGAAAGGCAGAAGTACAAAGGAAGGAATAATCAACCTTGTGAAAAAGTCATAAAATAGTTCTCCAAGGTGATGATGCCATGATCTAGCATTAAAAAAACAACAAAACAAAACAACAGCAACAAAAAAACCAGGTGTGAATGCATTATGTTGAGAAGGGAAAGAAGCTAGAATGCTTGAAAGAGGATCTTGAGAGCAAGAGACATAAGCCTGCTACAAATAAAGCAACAAGTTGGACAGTAGCATTTATAACACAAAAAAGCTTACAATAGGTTGAAATATGAGTAGAAAAATTCCTTTTGCTGTTTCTATGTCGCAGTGTAGGGGATCAAACCCAAGACCCTGAAAATGCTAGGCTAGTGCTATTTGTCTCAGAAATGAAGTGTATATACCAAAGGAAGATAATTCACATGTTCATTCTTGCAGACATACTCATAGATTAGAATCCTGGGAAAACCTTGCAACTGTATTATCTACATTTCTTGGTTCTAATAACCCAATGAATACATGTAAGATAAGTTGTACTGCACTTAATATTTCCAATCAAATGTTTGACCTTTCAGTAGGATTTTCTAACTGAAGCTTTTTTTATTTACAAATATATATTCACAGTATAATATTGACAGAATTCTTACAGTACAGAGTAAACTTTGCAGGTACAAAACTTCACAGATTTGAAACCATATATACAAAAGTGTGATGGTAATATAACAAGGATGTGCTTTCCTTCTAAGATATTATCTATGAGGAACTTGTAAAACTTTATTTCAGCCATCAGAGACATGCAAATAAAAACTATTTTACTCCTGTCAAATGGCTAAGATCAAAACACTAATGAAAATTTATGCTGGAGAGGGTGTGGAGTAAGGAGAACACTCCTCCATTACTGTACAACCACTTTTGAAATCAATATGGCTGTTTCTCAGAAATTTGGAAATCAATCGACCTCAAGTCCCAGAAATATCACTCAAAGGATTCACACTCCTACCACAAGGACATTTGCTTAACTATATTCATAGCAGCATTATTTGTAATAGCCAGAACCAGTAAAAAAGCTAGATACCCCTCAACTGAAGAATGGATAAAGAAAATGTGGTACATTTATACAATAGAGGATTATTCAGAAGTTAAAAAAAGACATCATGAAATTTGCAGGCAAATGGATAGTACTACAAAAGATAACCCTGAGTGTGGTAACCCAAATGTATAAAGTCAAATACCATATGTACTCATTCCTAAGTAGATATTAGATATAAAACAAAGGATAAATAGCCTATAGACCACAACCCCAGAGAAGCCAGGAAACAAGAAGGACCCTAAGAGAGACATACATGAATCCCCCCTCCCCAAGAAGGGGAAATAGACAAGATTTCGTGAGTAAATTGGGAGCTTTGGGGGAGAAAAGAAGGGTAGGGAAAGGAGAACATGAGTGATCAGAAGGGCAAGTTGGGGCAAGAATTTGGGAGAGAGAGATGATGGAAATAAATTCCTTGATTGATGAAGCCATTACGGGATTAGCCAGAAACCTGGCACCAGGGAAATTCCCAGGAATCCACAAAAATGATCCTAGCTAAGAATCTAAACAATACTGGGGAGCATACCTCAACTGTGCTTCCCCTGTAATCAGATTTGTATGTAAGTCCAGAGTAGACCCAAGTTGGACTAGTACCTTCAAAATATGCTGAAACTTTTAAAAAATATATATTAATTTATTAGACTTGTGAATCTCTAATAATTTTTCCTTTTGTGTTTCATTCAAGGCCTAGTCAATTCAAACAAAGGATTGGTAACAAGAATGACAGAAACAGTTGTAGCATGCACAATAATGTCAAGGTTCCCTGAAGATATACCTTATCTGGCAGTGTTCACACTATAAGTTTCCAAATCTAAGAAACCACAGTAATGACTTTTAACTGGAAAACTGCCTCTGATATCATTATGTTTCACAAAATGGCTAAAGATTCTGTGAAGAAAACCTATGTCTAGTAATATGAACTGCAAAGAAAGACTTGAAGATTGAAAAATAATGCATGCTTTCTTACAGGAACATCCACTAAGAATGGTTCTATTCCAGACATCTGGCAGAATCTGGTGACATTCACTGAATGTATACTTTATGAATCAGCAGCTTACCCTGAATTGTTTTTGGGGGGCAATTCATAATGAAGTAATATAGAGTGTTCCTCTTAATAAAGCCAAACCATCTAGACTCTTAGGACAAAGCATAGATAGAAAATAGAATAAAAAGTTACCCACCCCTGAAACTGAACCTAAAGGAAATCTCGTGCCTATGACCTCTGAGATCATCTGTAATCATGTGAATACAGGCACACACACACATATTTAAAATAACAAATATTCTTTAAAACCTACATAAAGCTTGATATGTTATTCTATGAAGAGTACACTAGAGTTCATTTGTTCATATTTTATCTGTAAGCTCAAGGCTATGTGATGAGAGCCTCACTCAAAATAAATAAATTTTAGCCTCTGCAAGTTCCTTCAGAGGGAGATCCTATATGTGTTAACACAAATTTTATATGAAATGTTAAAGGATAATTGAAAAATGCTGGATTCACTGTTTTATTCTCCCTATCAGTATTACAGTGGCATTAATATTGTTATTTATAAATACAAAAAATATTTATGATATACACATTCTGCATTGAAGAAGATGGAAAAATGGGAATGCAATTACTGATTAAAAGCAAAAGCAGGATTAGATTATTTTGTGAGTGAAACAAAATGAGGCCTTGAAGAAAATCTTTCATATTCAACATAATTAACAACATAAATAATACCTTTAGTATATAACAGCTGTGTGTCCCCATGCTGAGAGTGAATGCATTATGCAGCTTTGGAGTGCAAATACATGTTGATCACAGATCAACCCACAACTGAGAGTGTTCCAAGAGCAGACAGCTGGAAATAGCCCTCGGAGAAATGGGACGTTTCCTTTGGGAGGAAACTGCTTGCAAATTGTTGGTGACAGAGGGTACACAGCATTAATATACTTGAAGTGCGTTGCCATCTGTGTATTTGACCACCTAGTGATAGGAATAAAAGAACAAATGAACTAAATATCATCTCATTTCACAATGTAAAAGAGAAAAGGGCCTATGAAGTAAGGTAAAATCAATAATTCCAACATTTATCTGAAGGAATTCTCCACAGTAAGGAGCATAATTTTAAATTCCTGCTGTGATACTCTGTTTCTGAGATTAATACATTGCAAGAAATAAAGATTCTGTCACAGAACCTTAAAATTTTCCCTTTAGAGCTATGGTTTTCAACGTGTGGGTCACAACCTCTTTGGTGTCTGATGACCTTTTCACAGGAGTCGCCAAAGACAGGGGAAAACAGATATATTTATGTTAATATTCATAACATTTCCAAAAATACAGTTATGAAGTAGCAATGAAAACTATTTATGTTGGAGTCATCAAAACATTAAAAATACATTAGCATTTGTTTGCAGGTAGTTTGCTCGACCTGGGCAGCAGACAATGTTCACACTCATTCAACCATACCTTCCTGTTTCAATATAAACTTTTGATAATGCCTCATGCCTGTATTGATATTCATGTTTTCTTTTTCCTTCTTTTTTTGATATGCATATCTTCAACATTACTCTATAAGGCATTTAAAATAATTGCAGCCATTAAGAGAAAGAGGACATTATAGTATGTCTTCACCTTTGAGGAGTCTATTGCAACCATTAAGTATTTTATGTCATGATTCATACTACTCTTAGACTGCTGTTGACAGTACCTGACAATAACTCTAAATTAACTACACATATATAAAGAAAAATGAATCTTATTTTCATGGGCTTGTCTATTTCTACATTTTGTAAAATCCCACTTTGATTTGTTCATCTTAAATTACAAGCACACTCAGGACTTTAGACATACTTAGGCATGGTAAAAGTGATTTCAAATGCATCACTAATAACTACTTATTATAGTCATAACTTACTAACTTTGTGAACCGTAGATGGTAAACTGACCATACAGAACAAAGATTCTGTATGATTATTTCTATTATCTTTGGAGACAGACTTTTCCATTCAGTATTTATTTCCCACTAGCCGTTTATCAGTCAGTCTCTTACCATTTCGAGAAGAGTCCACAATTATGAAAATCCTGTACTTCATTTTGCTGCTACTCACCTTGATGAGGTTATGTGCCTGCAGAATTTAATTACATTTATTATTGATCATGTGAAAAGACTGAGAAGGAATTTTCATTATATCTATAATAAATATTAGTTTTGCTCCTGACTTGCCTTTCATTATCCTGTTTCCTGCTTGTAAAATGTGTGTGGAGGGTTGTGTGTGGAGGGGGATATGCATATATATTCATTGCTTATGTACTTAGTGCTTACCACAATTTATTTTTTATTTTAGCTTTTAAAGACAGAGTTCCACTGTTTAACCCTGGCTGTCCCAGAAGTCACTCTATAAACCAGGCTGGCCCAAACTTGCCCCTGAGTTCTGGATTAAGACATTTGCCACCTCTGTCCAGCTCATGCCATGATTTTTATACTCTAGACTACCAAAGAGGGCTGTGACTATCTTACTTGTCAATAGTGAAAAAGAAAGGCATAAGAAGTCCACAATTTGAATTGATGAAATATAGAACAAGAATGCTCCAGTTATCTCTGCAGGAAGAAAATCTAATTTCACTGGTTTAAGCTTAAGGTTACTACTGATCCTGCTTTGTCTATATGTTGTCTACAGGTTAAAGTGTTAGGCAGAACACTATCTCTCTATCCTTACAACATAGTCTTTTTATGTCACCTTGGATGAGATAGATAAAAAAATTGTGTTAGGATCTAGCCTTGACATGAAATAATTGGAAGGAAATTTGAGGAAGGTGTATGTAACCTTTAGCTTTCTAATAATACAAGACTAATAAAATAATTGGAGTTTTCTGTGTTTTTATTTTGCTGCACTTAGAAGCATAAAACTCCTTAATACTAAAATACTATGTTGATCTCCTGTCAGCAAACTGTCTCTTCGTATCTCCCTCATGAAAATATTTTTGAAGAAAATCTTGTTGGGAAGACAATAGTTTTGAGTTTGTAATTCACACAATCAATATCACCTTAAAATATATAAAAGCTGTCATGGTTTCAGTAGGCCCAGATTTTAACAGTTTACCAAATAGAGCCCTGCAGGTCTTGAATTACTCGTTCTATGAAGTCATTAAAGTTTTAGTGATAAATATAATTGACAGGAATGACTGCAATTGAAATAGAGTAGAGTAAGTCATCATCAGATCAGAAGAATGCATGATACACTTTGAAGCTATCACAGAGTTTGTGAAAGGTAGTCTAAGGCAATTTTGCTTTCTTCTATATGTGGAGACAATCTTAATTCCATCAGGAAGAAACATGCAAATATTTTCCTACACGCAGTGAGGATGAACTCAGGCCTATGTGTTCAGTCCCTTTTTCAGCTTCTGGCCATTTGCAACTATTTAGGAGACATGTAAGTAGAATTGGATGTGTGGTTTGAAGCTAAGTAGCAGACTGTCTGTCTTCGTGTGTGTCATGGGACAGAACCCTTGATCTTAACCTCATTAACATGAAGCTCTAATTAGCTGAGCTAATGGGCCCAGATTGTTATAACAGAAGGTATCAAATTAAATTTAATTCCATTATTCTTTTTATCACAGAGCCTATTTTAATAGTTTAATATTCAGGAATATACATAAATATGTATATGTGTGTAATTTAAATGTATATGTGAAATATACATGCATATATATATAAAATACAATAAACTAAGTATTCACACTCCAATGGCAGGCACTTATAGTGAGTATAAGGTTATTTACGGACATTTCACCCCGTGGTGCATCTAATGGGCAGCTAAGGAACCAATAGGCAAAATAAAAAGACAAAGTACACAAATAGATGAAGGAAATAGAAATTCTGACTTTGGAAATACAATTAAAACGAGAAGTTAAAATATCATATATAGTTTAGTTTTGACTAAACTGTGAAAATGAGGTTCATAGCTTGTGTTTTTATACAGTATGGAAATATCACTATACCCACTTGTTTATATGTGAACGTTCAATTGTAAAATACTAACCATTTGTCCCGTTAACGTAAAATGTTATTTAATGTTAATTTAGTAATTTACTGGAATTCCATTGATTTAAAGGAATTAGTTTTATCAGGCTGGCTAATTTTGACACTGTGAAGAGAAATGAGTGAAAATACAGTTTGAGGAATTCAGTGTTGGTATTTTTACTCTGCGTCTTGAGGATTATTGATTTCATTCAGGTAGAATTATTTTATCAGTAGTATATTCTGAAGTCTCTAAAATAAGTTCTGTACTCTGATGCAATACACTGATTTTGAGATACTTAAAACAGCATAACATTGTTCTAGAATCTCTCTTTTCTTTCTTTCATTTTTCTGTTTTCCTCTCTAACACTCTATTACACAATATCTGCAGAAAGAGCTTGACAGCATCTTTATTACACAAACAACAGAGAAAGGAAATGTGTTCCAAACATATAACTGAAGTGAGTGTGAAAACCAGTGTGGCAATTTGCATGATCTGCACTGCATCTGGCACCATAATGAAGGGACAACCACCTTCGATGTCCTGGATATCTCAGCTCTCCTGTTTCTACTGACTCTTGCAATCACACGTGTTCCATGAGGTTGCCCAAGCATGCCCTAACAGACACCTGTAATATGAACTTTCATGACAGACACCCATTTCTTGTTCACCTCTTAAACATTTCCCAGCTTTCAAATGTGGAGACACAGATTTTCTGTTTCATTTGTTACATAGGTGTGACATTCAACACCTTTACTCATGTAGGAGTAGTAGGAATTTACGGTGCAAAGGCATGAATGTCATTCCTCTTCATCTTCACCTACACTAGTACCAGGCAGCTATGGGCATTTGACTCCAATACCTTTGGTAAGTCACTGACATAGATCTTTTCCTAGGTTAGTGAAATGATACATGAACAAATGTAAGGAATATCTAGGAATACAGATGCCAAGACACTGTTTAATTTGAATTATTATAACACAGCAGAATTCCCATAGAGAACTGACTATCCTCTTTTCCAGTTAAGGAGCAAGTTTACTACTCATGAGAACTAAGAAATTGAATAACTTTTGCTTTTTGTATGGCAACTCAACCATTGTAACTTATCTTGCAACAATGTCTTTATGTATTTTTTTAAATCAAAGAATAATTTAAAGCATATGAAAGCCCTTCTTCTTTCTATATTTTGTTCAAAAATATCAAGATTTGTCTTTTCCTGATAAAAGTCCAGTGTCATTTTTTTTGCCGTGAGAATTTCCTGAAGGAAAGTAAATTTATTAAATACTTAGGGCATCATCATCTATGGGAGATTTACTATGTAGTGCACACCAGTCACTGATATTGAGGGCCAACCACAATGATTCTTGTGATGATGATTAGGGCAATAAGAACATTCCTGAGAAAATGAAACAAAGCAACCAACAAACAAAAGCAAAAGTAATGCAAAATGACTAAAATCTAAGTGTGATTAATAAGCTGCTGAATAAACACCAGTGTTTGTCCTTGAACACCTGTAATAGAGATGATTACAATGAGAAGAACATCTGGTAGAGATAACTATATAATGGAATACGACTCAGGAAATCCTCACACTATTATGCTAGTATATATGGTTCACATTGACTTCAATTTAAAATAATACGTCTTTATTAAATGAGGAAAGTATTTTATTTGACGATATGCTAATAAAAACCAATTAATAATATTACCTGCTTTTCCCATGACAAAATTAAGCCTTAGAAAGTTCAGAAAGAATAATGAAACTGGAAATAAACTCTTCTAGGATATTCAGAAAAATCTGTTAATTGACTGTAGTTAGCACAGGTGTGCCAGGACCCACATTGCATCAAAGTTGCTAGGTGAACTAAGAAACCATAGAAAATAGTGAAGAGCCCAAAGGTGAATCCATGTGAACTTGTGTACAGGGAAAATGGCCAGAAGGCAGACAGAAATAAAATGGCAGATTGAAAGTTGGGAATGGGGACAAGTTAATTTCTGGAAAGATCTGATAACCATGAAAAACCCAAAGGTGCCAAAGAAAATCCAAGACTTAATAGAAAAAATATGATTGGCATGTGAAACAACCTTGTTTCTAATTTAAATTTAAATTTAAAAATGATAATTAAAAATCAAGAAGCAAAAACAAAATAAAACAATGATACCAATTAATAAAGCACTAATTACTGACCAAGAAAAAAGTGATTAGCAATTTCCAAACAAAGAAAAATGGCTTAAAAGTCTAATGCTCTACCCATTGAGCTATCTGGGCTCACAAGATCTTGCCTCATTCCTCTTCTCTGTGGAACCATGCATATCTCTTAGTTTATTTCCTGTTTCCCAGACTCTCTTTCAGTGGAAGTGCAGACTGGACTTGATGTCCATTACGATCCTGGAGCCTTCATCCAGTGACTGATGGAAGCAGAGGCAAACACCCCCAGTTAAACATTGGGCCTGGGAAACCTATGGGGCCCTGGGCAGTGGATCACTGTTTATCCCCGGCATACAAACAGACATCGTGTGTCCATAACACAAAGAGGGATGCTCTCTCAGCCTGGACTCTTAGGGGAGTGCCTGGACCCTGCCCTGAGTGAAATGACCAACTCTAGATATCCCCTATGTGGAAGGAAATGTCTGGGGGAATGGTGGGGGGGTGTGAGAGGAGGGGAGGGAGAGGGACCTGGGATTGACATGTAAAACCAGCTATTTAAAATTAAAATAATAAAAATAAAAAGCAAAAAAGAGAAGTGGCTTAAAGAAAAGAATGGCTAAATAGTTAATTATTAATATTGTATTATACTATTTAAATTTGCAAGTGGTTTTTAATCTACGCAGAGAGTACAAGGTATCAGTCCAACAAAGTTTGTAGAACTATGGAGTATCAGTAAGTTTCTTCTTTCTTTTATCTGTTTCAGAAAAAGAAAGTTTACTAAAACTTTAAATTTTCAACTATCTAATAGAATGTAAGGAAAATCTGAGACAACAGCCTAAAGACTGTATAATTATAATAGAGTCCCTTGATAGAGATATAAAAATAATTCTTTCAGTGTGCTATTATGAAAGTGATTAGATTAATACATTTTTATTCTATGGTAAGTACAATATTTTATAAATTACAGGTGCAGGTAGGCAAATATACAGAGACATAAAGTTGACAAGTGATTTCCTATTACTTTTTGCTGACTAGGTACATCAAATCTATTTAATCCTCAGACAGAATCCTCAAATAATCTACATATGTAGTTTTATATGTAGAAAAATTCAACATAGTAGTTTTTAATACTGTTGATCACTTCACATTCCCTACACAAAAGTGCATTTGGATCAGTAGAAGAAATATTCCAATATATTATTTTTCCAAAGCGCAAAATGTGTGTGTGTATGTGGACATGCTTGCATACACCCTTGTAAAATGTAGTTTTGGGCAAGGAAGAAACAGTTATAGAGTTATCTGGTCATATATCCACTTTCAGACAGTTTCAGACATAATTTCATGTGATAATATGAAAGATGGGATCTCAAGAGTCTGATGGATAATGATTTCTATTCCTCTACTAATTATTTTAACATATAAAATTTTGAAAAAGTTTGGTAATAGAGAATTGTTAAGCATATAACATATTTCATATTCAAAGCAAATACTTTCTTGCTTATTTTAATGGAAATTTAAGAGCAAGTTTTATTTCCTTTATAAATTAAAACTCTTTCACCACAATTTTTAGTACTCAGTTAATTCAGTGATTATTCACAGATACAAATTAACAAGCTTGCTTAATTTTTTCTTGTTTGCTCTTTTTTGAACAAGAAAACTCCTTGATTCCCTAATACTTTGAGACATATATATGGAAAGCTATTATGCTAATAATCGAAATTATAATTTTAAATTCATACATTTTATAGCAAACTAGTAAGTTATCATTTTTAAGAATATGGGTATAAGTAAATTTTCTTATGCTAGGAAATATTTGGAGGTCTTTTTCAAATAATGTCTGAATAATTTAATGTCTGACAATAAAGTTATTATAACAGCCATGAGATATAATATTCTATAATTTAAAAATTGGTTAATAACATTTTATATCAGCAAGATTATAAAGAAATTTAAATGCAGTCCAAAATTACATGCATATCCATGCTCATACATGAACAAAATCAGATGCAAGCATTTATATTAGTTACATGGTAGCAGTATACCTTGGCATCTTTTCTATCTAGGACAAGAAAGTAATTTATTGGACAATAGGGCAGGTAGTCCAGGCTGAATTGTCTCATGATCCTGAAGATTTATTTTGCATGCTCTATGATATAATATTCTACCTTAACATTCTGCCCTGGCTACTGGGAGGTAACTACCTTCTAGTTTGAATAATTTAGTGGGAATTGTTGACTATTTTTTAGCCTCTTTTAATCACTTGTTATTCAAAATTGTTTGCAATGTTGGTTCCCTGAGCTAATTGGGAACATGTATGGAGGGGAGAGGCAGTTAGGAGAAAGAGAAGGGGAGAAGAGGAGGGGAGAGGAAGCAGACACTGTAGCAAACTCAGGCCTGATGATAATAACAACAGAGGAAAAACCATGTAATTCTTTTCTAATTTTTCTTTAGACATAAAAATGAAAATATCATCTTAAAATTTGTATAACACAATTCAAACCAAATAGTTCTCTCATTCCTGTGCTAAAGAGGACAAGACACTGTCCCTAAGGTCTCCGCACAGTGTATGATATGTTCATTAGAAAATTTCTTTCATGAGGAAAATATCAAAACCTCAAGAATGAGTATAACCCAACCTAACAGAATACCAAAAACTGCTGGGAGAGTTTTTTCCTATTTAACACCATTGTTTAAATACATATATTTGTAGCCGGGTGGTGGTGGCACACGCCTTTAATCCCAGCACTCGTGAGGCAGAGGCAGGCAGATCTCTGTGAGTTCGAGGCCGGGCTGCACAAACAGCCTCCAAAACAGTACAGAGAAACCCTGTCTCGTAAAACCAAAAAAAAAAAAAAGTTTAAATGCATATATTTGTAATGGCTGCATATAATTGTCTCAAAGAGTGTGTAAATTTTGAAAAATGGTCCTTACTTCAGTACAAATCGACACTGATGCATTGTTCATTGTGTGTGTATGCATGCGTGTATGCATGTGTGTGTGTGTGTGTGTGAATATGTTTCTTTAAGTATAACCTGCTTGATCCAGATAATATTAGTTTTCCATATATTTTTAGGGCTGTGCGTATGGCACTGTACAAACAATTGGTGTACTCTTCCCAGGGGAGTGACACTTCCATTTAACCATAGTTCTTTATGTAGTGTTGAAGTCTTGAGTGATTTTCGTCATCCTTGTTCTGGCCATATTTGTACAGTCACATTTCTGAGGCCATATGGATTTAGTCATTTTAAATTTAGTTTTAAATTAAAAATAAATACTTTAGTGGAGTAAAGTATAGTAGATACTTTGCATTGTTGATGCTAAAGTTTGAATTTTTAAATATGTATATTTAAATATATCACACTGGGAATGATAGGTTGAACACCTTTATAGTCACAATTAGTACTATGAGAACAGGATGTTTAAATTCCTTTTTTTGAAGCCCATGTGTATGTTTTCTATCTTGATTTATGACATTGGTCATTGCTCTACATCTGTGGGAAATGATCCATGTCAGTCTAATGCCTCCTCCTGTCTGATTAATTGTCCTCATTACAGACACTAAGTGATGTGGTGTCAGCACATCTTCACCTGACAACCCTTAGTGGCTCTGACACCAACATTGATCTGTCCCTTACTGCTGTTGTATGAAATTTGTCCCAGTTTGCTTCGTAAGTTGTGCATCACAAAGACTCCTTCCCCACAGGTCCTTCCAGTTCCCTTCTCACACATTGCTTGTGGTGATCTTTATGTGCAGGACAAGCAGTCAGCTGTACTATTTTTGGAGATTATTTATTTATTTGTTTATTAATTTATTGTCCTGTTGCATTGATTGCTTACATCTTTCCCTTTGTACTTGATTTCTGGTAAATTGGTTTCAATGCTCTCAGTTTTTATAGGGCTTTCCAAGGTGAAAACCTTGATAAACTGTATTACTAGTATTTGATCAAGTTCTTTTTCGTCTGACCCCAGGCATGTTCATAGGCTGAGATAAAGCAATGTTCTTCTTTGTATGTATGTTTGTTACTTCCAGCCTGGAAAGTCCTTTCAATCATCTCAAAGTCATGATGGTTCATCTTGTCATTGCTGGCTCTTTTCAGAGTTGCACCTCCTTCTGTTATAACTAAGACGTGTGTCTGATAGATATTTAATGAATAAAGGGATCTAATACAAACTTATACAGGATGTTATACACCAATAATAATGTTCATAAAATATTAAACATAAACCATCATCTCAGTAATCCAGTGACTGAGTTCTTTTGTTAATTAATTATTTCTATATGTTTTTCAGATTTAATGCAATGTTCTTGGGTAATATTTGTCATTCTCAAATTTTTCACAATTCCCTCATATCCCTCTATGCTCAACTTCATGTCCAAAAAAACTTAACATCAATTTGTACTGCCCAAAATGCATATTCTTTGTTTTGTGCTTGCCATTGGAATGTGACCAACTCTTGTCTTAAAAAATAACTCAATTTATCTAGGAAGCATTTAAGCATATATGACAAAACCACTGTGTTATATTCACTCTGGTGCCTTTTGCCATAAGCCTAATGTCTGTCCATTTCTGTAGAAGTGAAAGGTCACAAGGAACAATGTGAATAGATAAGTCAGGATAACAGTCTTTATTCATGGGTATCATATCTTAATGTCATTGAAAGTTAGATGCAAATTGTAGATTATCAACCAAAGAAATTCACATCTCTTTGTTACTTTAGAATAAAATTGATTTCCATTGTTTTTCTCAAAAAATGTAATTTTATAGCTATTACTGATAAGAGAGCAAAATAAAGTTCATTTATGACTCTCACTTGAAAATATGTGATTTTTCTCAAAACTTCATCAGATATGTTAGAACATAAGAATTTAATAATCTTAAGTTGGAGCCAAGGATGTGGCATTATTATCTCTTAGACTGTGATCTTTCTTTTTATTTTGGAAAAATATCCCTTGAGCTGCAGGATAGTCAGTCATCAAAAACATCTTGATAGTCTGTCAGTCATCTTTCCTCTTAGACAATGATACTTTTGATTTTATTATAATTTAATGGAAGAGAGTTCTTGGTCATTTGTCTATTAAGACATTTTTGTTTTAGTGCTGTTACTTAATGGAATGTTTTCAAATGGGGTTTCACCATGTTTCCTTTGGTAGCCTGGAATTCACTATGAAGTCTAGACTGTCTGATTTGCCTGAAATTTCTATGGGTTGTATTTTGGTCAAGAACTTTGAACACAGGTACAACCACAATAGTAAGAAAACCTTCTTGATGCTTTATCTGAGAAAAAAATTGCAGTGACCTTGATCCTTTTGCTAGTAATATTACCTTTGTTCTTTTAAATAAAGCACTGTTGGAGTTAATCTGGAATGTTCAAATAATGAGAGACACAGCATCTCAGCTCCACACTGAGTAAAAAGGAGAAAGTGAGAAGGAGTGTAGTGTTCATTTCTCTTTGATTTCTGATTGTATATTTATCAATCAGACACTATTCATTCCTGTTGTCATGCTTTCGGCTCCATGATGGGCTGAACCTCAAGCAGTGATCCAACATAAACCCTTCATGTCTTGTGTAACTTTTGGAAAACTGACACACAATGAGAAAAGTAAACAATGCAGAGTGTCCACCAGGTTTCTTCTATATGGAACTGCCCTTTACCCTTTGAAATCAATTATTGATTTGAGAAGAAATAGAGTTAATCTATTCAGTTACTTCTATCCCATCAAAATTCAACTACATATATTAGTAGCTATTAATTATTACTAATTAAAATGTACTAATTCACTAATTTATCATGTATAATTATGCATTTTTGCCCAACATTAAAACAAAAGTACGGAGTTACTGAAAGTACTAAATATAATATAAAGTTGTAATTTATGAGAAAGATTGCCACAACATCTAGGTATAATTTCTTTTTTGAATTTTGTGATGGGGTCTCACCAAGTTTCCTTTGATGGCCTGGAATTCACTATGAAGTAATATTGGTCATCAAATTATAGAAATCTACTTGCTATTACTTTTCTAGTGCTGGGGTTAAAGAACATGACATCCTTTCCTGTCATTTGGCTCAAATTAGTGATTTACTCTTCTAAACAAATTAAATATGAGCTGAAAACTTAATGTTAGGTGTCAATAATATATAAATCTGAGCATGAGTTTCCCAAGCATAAATAAATGCAAGAGGGACAGATTTAAGAGAGAAATATTTTGACACTTTTTCAGACAGAAAGAATAATTTAGCTGAATCAGAAATTAATATAACTGTAAGGTATGAATAAAGAGGTAAGCAATTTAAGTCTACAAAAACCTTAGTAAATACCATAGATTTTATTCTAAGTTCCACTGAAGAGCATGGAAATATAAAAATTACATGACCAGTGTAATATGTGAATATATGTATATACATTTTTATAATATACTATTTTCTTTTCTTGTTTTGTTTTGTTTTTCAAGCAAGGTGTTCCAGTGTAGCCTTGGCTATAGTAGAACTCACTATATAGACCAGTAGACCAGGCTAGCCTCAGAATCACAGAGATTCACCTTCCTGTGCCTCTCCAGTGCTGAGATTAAAAGCTTGTACCACCACAACCCTGCCATTATTATAATCTTATATAAATAAGATCTTTTATGAAAATCACTCCATTATTTGCCAATTTTCATCACTTTTCCCCCAGAGAAGGGGAAAGGCACAAGATCTCCTGAGCAATTTGGTAACATGGGGGAAGTGGAGAGTGAGCTAGGAGAAAGAGAAGGGGAGAAGAGGAGAGAGGAGGACATGAGGGAACAGGAAGATTGACTCAGGGAAAGAATATAGGAGAGCAAGGTAAGATATACCATAATAGAGGGAGCCATTATATGTTTAAAGAGAAATCTGACACTAGGGAAATGCCCAGAGATCTACCAGGATGACACCAAATAACAATCTAAGCAACTGGTGGAGAGGCTACCTTAAATGTCCTTCCCTGATAATGAGATTGATGACTACCTTGTATGCCATCCTAGAGCTTTCATCCAGTAGTGATGGAAGCAGAAGCAGACGCCCACAGCTAAACACGGAACTGAACTCTGGGAATCCAGTTGCAGATGAGGAAAGGTGTCAAGACCAGGCTGGAAAAACCCACAAAAATCGCTTACCTGAACAAGGGGGAGCTCATGAACCCCAGACTGATTGCTGGAAAACCAGCATAGGACTGATCTAGATCCCCTGAATGTGGGTGTCAGTGAGGAGGCCTCAGCAATCTATGGGACCACTCCTAGTGGATCAGTATTTATCCCTAGTACACAATCGGACTTTGGGAGCCCATTCCACATAGTGGGATACTCTCAGCCTAGACACATGGGGGAGGGCATAGAACCTGCTCCAAATGATATGACAGACTTCTAAGATTCCCCCATGGAAGGCCTCACCCTCCCTGGGAAGCAGAAAGGGAATGGGATTGGAGGCTAGTGGGGTCCAGGGGAGGAGGATAGGGAGAGGGAACTGGGATTGACTCGAAAAATGTCTTGTTTCTAATTTAAATTTAAAAAATAGAAAAAAGAAAATTCTTCATAATATTTCTTCATTTTAAATTCACAATACACATAATAATCAAAGAGCAACAAAATTATGTATCAGATTTTAAGTTATAATATAGCAATCAATACAGTCTTGGCTAAGAATTGCGTGGACACCACCTAGTCAAATGTATAAACACAAGTAATAATAAATACATGAAAAGAAATATATGAATAAAAATGACAGTGACAAAATAGTCAGAATAATCATTTTCAAAGTCATTTTTTCTTTCTAAATTTGAGAGAGTGCTTGTTAATTTTACAGTTCTTTCTTTATGTTTCTCTGGAGGCTCATATATTACATGTTATTTAATACGAGATGAAGAATGACAAGTTCCCATATATTGTAATGGCTACCTCTCTGTCCTGGGTCAGCCAAGGTGAGTCTTTGCTCATCCATCATTGCCTTTACAAATCTAGGGCACAGTTTCTTGACAGCACTTTTAGTGTTCTCTCCTGTGGGGTGATCATATATTTCACAATTAATTGGGTGGATAGTATCAGCTTAAATAAAATTTTGGAGCTCCTGGCATGATGTGGCATCCCAAGAGCATAGAAAGAATGGTCAGGGAGAAGATAACTTTGTGTTTATTGAAATTTACCAGGGCACAATCATTACAGCTTGTAGCAATTATTGAGCATGAATGCAAAATACTGTGCTTTCCCCCCAGCATTTCTTCCAGAAGACTAGAAACTTAGTGCATAAATTAAGTGAAGTCTGATGTCATATTTCCATACAAAGTTATGGCATGGAATAACAACTTAAATATTTCCAAACTAAATTCTATCTTCAGAGTTTATACTCTACTATTTGTACAAGTAATTTGCTTAATATTAATAATCATAATAAACCATCAAAAGTCACAGCACTTTTGATTTAGATTTTTACTCCTGGCGAAAAAGAACTGAAATATTTTATAACAATCGAATCTGTTTTTTATCTCAATATTTAGGAAATATATGGAGATTTTACATATGAGAAAAGGGATATAAAGAGGAAGTGAAGAAGGAAATTAAGAAAGGACAGAAGGATTTAAAAATAAGCATAAATAGGATAAACGTAGACATGTCTGGAAAATATAACTGAAATATTTTACTCTCTGACATACAATCACAGGAATAGAGGGAAAACAAAACTGTAGTTAGAGTCAGGACTGTGGAGCAGTACAGTGATATCTTTTCAAACTTTAACAAATAAAAGTTGCCTGAATATCACAGAGAGTAGCTAGCCACTAGTTAACCATAGAGGTCTGGAAGTCTCTACAGACAGGAAGAGATACAGCTGGACATAGAGAGGAAGTGAGAAGGCCTGAGGAGACAGGTGCTCCCTCTCTTTTTGGCTGGGAAGTTAATGAGGTAACTTGATCATTCATCTGTGATCTTTCAGCATTTTCCCTTATACCTGAATCTTGGATTTTATTATAAAGGCCTATTAGAATTCATGTTACATAGCAATGTCATATCAGCAGCATCAAACAGATATGAGTCAGCACACCCATTTGTAAAAACAAGTGAGATTTTCTGCCCATCACCATGTCTGAAACATGAGAAGGTGTCTTAGTTTTATTGTAAAAAATTTGTATTCTATACTATGGAATGTGAGCTGCACTGTTACTATAGGGAAGGGGTGCAGCATGTTTATGACACTGCTTTTACATATGCCCTAAAATCATTAGGCACCTAAAAGGACAAAGACTCTACGTGTCCATTGAATCCTGAAAAGAGACAAACCGCACCTCTCAACTCCTCTACAGTGGAAACACTGATCTATAATAGTCCCAGTTCTGGACCTTGTTTCTTATTATTGGGGTTCATGTTTGCCTGACTGCTGCCTCATCATATACTGTGAGATTTTACAAAGTTAGATTGTTTTGAGGCAGATTTGATGCATTGGCATGTATAGTGATCTAACATGGGGGCATACGGCAAAATGAAATTAAATTCATCACATCAAGGTCTGACTGTAGATGACAATGTTTCTCAAAATCTCACTTTTATAAACCCTGAAGATCAAAACACAGGATAGTAGGTAAATGAACTAATACTTATATTGAAATATCACTCTAAAGATAAATCATTTCTCATACACTTATGATTACTTGTCTGTCTTGACTTAAATAAAAACAACAGCACTAGCATGTTCTATGAGTTCTCTTAAAATATGTCCAATCATATTTTCATTTCTGTAAAAACACAGATTTCATTTGTGTGTTTCTTATGATATTTGTTCTATTATAACAACATATCCACATTGGGTGAGTTTTAAAGAATGAATCCTTCTTATCATCCTGGAGTCTGAGAAATTCAAGGATGAGACACTGCGGGTGCTGAAGATCTGATAAGGACTGCGTATTCTAGGGCTGGAACCTAAAAGTCAGCAGTGTGGGAAATTGCTTGATATTATTCATGGCCTGATCACCCTTGAAAAGCTTTCCATCCTAATGTGATCACATTAGAATCACCTTAATTTTTGGAGAGACACCTTTAAGGCATACAATGTATGGAGCAAGGGGAAATGCAAATCTAGAGCTCTGTGTGTATAACAGATCATATATTAAATGCTGCTACAGGAGGGTAATCATAATGTTCTTAAGAATTTTTCTGAGGCCAGGTGTTACGTCACTGAAAAGTTTAGTTCAGATAATGTGTAAAGTGTTTAGAAAACAGCTTGCATGTTTAAGTGTTCATATTATTAACTATTACTAATGTTATTTTCTGTAGAACACAATAAAGATGAAGTTTATAAAATAGTTAATATGACTATCAGTATAACCTTCATTGAATTTTTGTTAGAATGGAACTTTGTAGCATATCTGTGGGGAAAGGGGGCAAAATAGCAGTATGTCATGGGAAAAACACCCTAAAAATACCTCTTTCCTAGAAACTAAGTCACTGCTAATAACAGATGATATAAAGGCAAGTCGTAGCCAACTCTTAAAACTTGATATCACAGAAGGAGTAACATATATTAGGCTATTATAAAAGTTATGAATTACTGAAGTAATTACAGATTGATACTCATTTTGTAGAAATTTATTAAACTCATGATGGCATGAGACAATCTAGCAATCAATCTTCTAACCAAGAGCTTCCATCCTGATATTAATTTCTCCTAATGAATAAAACATTTTAGATTTACTTGCAGCAGAAAACAAAAATGTAAGAAATCATAACGCTTGAAATGATGGAATGTATTTTTTTCTAATTTGGAAGTGGTCTTTCTAATGCTGATTAAATTAATATATGCTGTGGTTATGTAAAATCACTTTCATTATTTGTACTGGTTTTTACAACAATATTATAAAGGTGAAATCACTCAACATAAGTAGCAACTAAGGGGTCGTCATTGCCAAAATGTTAGCATTTAGACCATATTCAGAAATTCAAACACTCATTAGCTATACAGGTTTGGAATTCTTCAAACTCCCTCTTACTTGGCCACTAAACTACCCCCCTCCATGCACTACTTGAGATCTTTCCTGCTCTGCTCCTCCTGCTGCCACTGCTGCTGCTTCTGAGAGGCCCTAGTTAATTCCCAACAAAGACTCCTTATGCATCTGACTCAGTCTTTGGTGGTATTTTGGGGTTCTGAACTTTGGGAATAACAAGAAACAAATACAAAAATTGAAATTTAAAAGCCCACTCCACATGGCAGGATAACTTGCTCAGCCTTGGTACAGGTGAGAGCTTGGTCCTGCCTCAACTTAGTATTCCAGACTTTCTTGACTCCCCAAGGAAGGCCCTACACCATCTGAGGAGTGGATGGATTGGGAAGGATGAAGGGGGAGGCAGGAGACATGGAGTGTGGAAACTGGGGTTGGTATGTAAAGCAAAAAGTATTTTAAGAATAAAAAACAAAAAACAAAAATGTCACCTATACTCTCTTGCTTATTATTACACTACATACAATAGTAAAAATGGAAATAATATCAATGTCTATGAGGCAATTACTGGCTAACAAAGCACAATTGCATGCATGTTAGAATATTCTTCAAACCAAAGAATGCTGGGTGAGGCTGTAGATCATTATGTGAAATGAATTGGACACCAAAGACAAGTACCCAGGGACCCATGATTCTTTTCTCATGTATTATCAAATAAAGATGATACCTTATATTTTAGGGTACAATAATTGATGTCACAGACTTGTGACTAGTATAAATAATATAATTTACCTATACATACATATGTATGTATGTACATATTTATAATTGGGGTTTAGAATACTTCATTAAACTTCATGAAAGATAGAAATCTGGTTTGGGGATATATACTAGTGTGACTGTAGTATCAAGAATGTGAAGCATGTCTGAAAAGGATGAAAGAAGTTTGAAAATCTTTAATGTGAATAACGTATTTTATACACACATCAAAAAACCACATATCATCATGTGTGTGTTCCTGTTTTGTATATGCTTACAAGTTTTGCAGTTTTATGTGTTGTCAAACATTTTCTGAACCAGAAACTCTGCTGTATGGATGATTCCTTTCTTCCTGTTACGGGCATCTGTTATCTTTTTTTCCGAGGAACATAGTATGAATATAGTATCAAAGTTGAATGTTTTGTTTCCTATTCTCTCTTTCTATGCCAAACATACTTTGGCATTTTAAGCACTTTATATTTTCTTGAATAAGTTGTGGAGATTTTCCTGCAGAGGTTAAGAGAGTTAAAAAGCGTGGCAGCATAAGTTGAAGAGTTAAATTTGTTAACTATGCTTAAAATTAATTCTGTATATTCAACAAAAAGTATGTATGCCTCTTTTCTTTTTTTTTTCCACTTTTTTTTAAATTTTATTTTCCAGTTTAAATTTAGATAAGAATCAAGGTTGCTTCACAAGTCAGTTCCAGGTCCCTCTCCCATTCCCTCCCTTCCTCCCGTGCCCTCCCCTCCCCTCCCCCCCGTTATCCTCTCATTTCTCCAGGGAGGGTGAGGCCCTCCATGGGGGTGTCCATAGTGTGTCATTTCATATAAGGCAGGGCCTAGACCCTTTCCCAAGAGTTCTGGGTGAGAGTGCACCTCACATTGTTCTATTGGAGTCCAAAGTCCGTGTGTATACTTGGGATGGGTACTGATCTGCTGCCCAAGGCTCAATAGATTCCCTAGGCCTCTTCACTGACACCCAGATTCAGGGGGTCTTGATCAGTCCCATGCTGGCTTCCCAGGCTAATGCCTGGGATTCAAGAGTTAACCTTTGTCTGGTCAGCTGTTTCTGGGGGTTAAACCAGCCCAGTCTTAATCCCTTTGATCATCAGTCCTCCCTCTCTGTTACTGGCTTTCTTGAGTTCAGCTCAGTACTTAACCAAGGGAGTCTGCCTCTTCTTCGATCAGCCACTAAATAAAGTTTCTGTTTCCCAGACTCTCTGGCCATAGGATTGTAGGCTGGCACTCCCCAGATCTATGTCTAAAATCCATATATGAGAGAGTACATGCCATGTTTCTCTTTTTGTGACTGGGTTACCTCACTCAGGATGGTTTCTTCTAGTGTCATCCATTTGCCTGCGAATCTCATGATTCCATTATTTTTTTCTGCTGAATAGTACTCCATTGTGTAGATGTACCACATTTTCTCTATCCACTCTTCAGGTGAGGGACATCTAGGTTGCTTCCACGTTCTGGCAATTACAAATAAAGCTGCTATGAACATAGTGGAACAGACCTCTTTGTTGTATGAATGGGCATCTTTTGGATATATGCCTAAGAGTGGAGTTGCTGGGTCTTGTGGTAGGTTTATTCCCATTTTTCTGAGGAATCTCCACACTGATTTCCATAGTGGCTGAACCAGTTGGCACTCCCAGCAGCAATGGAGGAGTGTCCTCCTTTCACCACATCCTCTCCAGCATAAATTGTCATTGGTGTTTTTGATTTTAGCCATTCTGACAGGGGTGAGATGGTATCTGAGAGTTGTTTTGATTTGCATTTCCCGGATGGCTAAGGATGTTGAGCACTTTCTCAAGTGCCTTTCAGCCATTTTAGACTCCTCTATTGAAAACTCTCTATTTAGTTCTGCAGCCCACTTTTTAATAGGGTCCTTTGGTGTTTTGGAGACTTGCTTCTTGAGTTCTTTGTAAATTTTGGAGATCAACCCTCTGTCAGATGTGGGATTAGTGAATATTTTTTCCCATTCTGTGGGCTGCCTTTTGTCTTGCTGACTGTGTCCTTTGCCTTACAGAAGCTTCTCAGTTTCAGTAGGTCCCATTTATTAATTGTTGATCTTACTGCCTGTGCTACTGGTGTTATGTTCAGGAAGCTGTCTCCTGTACCAACTCGTTCAAGGGTACCACCTACTTTCTCTTCTAAGAGGTTCAGTGTGGCTGGATTTATGTTGAGGTCTTTGATCCATTTGGACTTAAGTTTTGTGCATGGCGATAGACATGGATCGATCTGCATTCTTCTGCATGCCAGTCTCCAATTATGCCAGCACCATTTGTTGAAGATGCTTTCTTTATTCCATTGTATATTTTTAGCTTCTTTGTCAAAGATCAGATGTTCGTACGTGTGTGGGTTAATACCCGGGTTTTCAATTCGATTCCATTGGTCTACCTGTCTATTTTTGTGCCAATACCAAGCTGTTTTCAGGACTATAGCTCTATAATAGAGCTTGAGGTCAGGGATGGTGATGCCTCCGGACGTTGCCTTGTTGAACAGGGTTGTTTTGGCTATCCTGGGTCTTTTGTTTTTCCATACAAAATTGATTATTGTTCTTTCAAGGTCTGTGAAGAACTGTGCTGGGATTTTAATGGGGATTGCATTGAATCTTTTCAAGCCAATTTCCTGTCAGAGGTAAAAAACACCTCTCATCCTTGAAGGAATAGGAATCCGTGCCTGTCTTTTTTTTTTTAAGCAGTCAAATAACATTAGCGTTTAAATGTAGTAATTTGCTCAAAAAGTTGTCTGGCTGCCAACCAAAATACTCTGAAATTATACTTTATTCTCTTTTATTAAATACTCTTTAATAGTACACTAAAACCATAGATGCCATCTTTCTTTTATTCTGGGTGATGTGGACTCAACATAGTACAGCCTCGTTAAATGATTGAGATGTGATTGTGAGCTTTGGAAATGCCCTGAGGCTGAGATGTGGGCAAGTGATCATTATCTGTGTCCCCTATGTACACAATCTCTGGCATCACTAGGTGCATTGTTAAGTTCACTCTTCTCCCTCCCCCCTCTCTCTTTCCCTCTCTCTCTCTCCCTGGCCCCTCTCGTGTGTGTGTGTGTGTGTGTGTGTGTGTGTGTGTGTGTGTGTGTGTGTGTGTGTGAGAGAGAGAGAGAGAGAGAGAGAGAGAGAGAGAGAGGAAGAGAGAGAGAAAGAGAGAGAGAGAGATTCCTTTCATGGTACTCTGTCTCTCAGTTATGCAAACTCCAATTACATATTCATTTGTCCACATGTTTAACTTCTAAGATTGCCTATGGCTATTGACTTTATGAGGCAATTGATACATCAAAGAACTGAGTCAGGAGGTCAGATAAAATTTCTCTTCCCAAGACTCACATTGACTTTACAGATAGGTGAGAGGATTCAAATATTAAGCCTTGCCAGATAGCTTGAACAAACTCTAGTATTCAAATGCATGCTATTGTATCAAACTTTTGCAAGCCTTTTCTTCTTATTGGAACATAATTTTTCTTCATGTAACCAAAGACAATTTTTTGCACTAATTATCTGAGAGGTAAAATAATCCTTGTCTAATGTTTACTACGAGAGATAATTAAATCTTAATTAGCTTCATCATGACACTGGTGAGTAATTCAAGAAATATAAAATATTCTTTTTGATTGCTCTTCATACAAAATTATAACATTTAATCTTCTCATCCATTTTTAACCTTTAAAAATTTGGTGATGAATTTAACAGGGTAAGATTAGGAAACACACACCTGATGAGATAGCAGGATCATCCACAGAAATATGTTTCAAATGCTCACTGAAGTAATTACTTTGAATTACAACCTACAATTATTGTCTCCTCCAACCTCAGCCATCTATCTGTCTGTCTTACAGAAATTTAAACTCAGCAAATCAAACAAGCTTATTACTAATTAATTTATTGTCCCTGTATTCTCCATTTTAAATTATAAAAATTCCATCTATTCCATCTCAAAAACTAGAAATTCTTTTGTCTTACATCTAATTTAACTTGTGACATTTGACAATAATTATGAATTTACTAAAATTTAGATAAACAAAGATCAGGGTATACTGTTGTAGAGCAATTTCCCAGCTTGTATGAGGGCTTGGCTAAATTTCTGAGAAGCACAAAACTCAAAAATCACTTAAATAAGGACTGGAAGTTTGGCTCAATTGATAATGTGCATGAATTCCAAGCACTGAGTTCTATTAGACACATTCTAAAATGCAGGACATGGTAGTTGATGCCTACAATGCAAGACCTGAGGAGGTTGAGACCAAAGAACCCCATGGTGCTTACTGACTAGCCAATATAGCCATTTTAATGGCTTCTGAGATTCATTGCCTCATAGGAGGTAGATGGTAATCCTGAGGATGACACCAAAGGATGCCCTATGGTATTTCTCTCCATCTACACACACACACTTAAAAATAGTAATTTAAATAGAGAAATTCCATTTTATTTTTTCTTAAATCACAGTCTTACCATACACAACTTAAGAGGTTCCCTTATTTTGAATTCTGCCCCCAGTTTTGTCCCCAAGAGACATGGATCTGAAATATAACTCAATCCAGTCATTCTTTGCCAGAGAATTATAAGGAGTCCACTCATTATTTACATATATATGTGAATTTTTATGATTGCTTGCGAACTCAATCATAGTGTTTCCTGTCTAGACTCAGATCTCACCATTTACCGTTTGCTTTACATATGTTCTGCATACATACTTTTATAGACGCTTTTGACCATAGACAAAATAAAAGACTATAGCAAACTTAAAGATTGGATCATGGATTGAGCCTGGGATAGCTGGGTTTTCTGGAAATAATCAGGCCTTCTTGTATTCAGTATCTTTAAGCTCCTTGAAGCCTTGGGGTCCTCTCTGAGTGGGCACAACAACTATCAAGGACAATGTGCAAAGTTTCATGAATTACCCTAGTCCAACATTACCAAGAAGAAAATATAAAACGCATACAGTACTAAAACAAAATTTTTGGAGATAAAGTAAAGATATATATCATAACCAACTAAAAAGAAAGAGGTACATAGAAGTACAACTGCAAAAATGTATGTGCATTTCTTTTACTTTCATTTTAATTTTCAAATTCTACCTAGTATTGTTTGAACATCTTTCCCTATGCAGCAACTCCTCCAAGGACCTCCTTATTACACTATTTACCCAAATTTGTGTTCTTTTTCTCTCTCTTTCAAAATAGAAAAAAATTTCACAAAAATCAGTATGTATCTTAAGATATGTATAAGCAAAGGGTCATGATATAGAAATTTTAAAGTACTTATAATCAAACTCAACAAACCCTTTAAACCTTGAATTTTAATGTCAAGGTATACAGTCTTCTGAAAATAAAGAGCAAAATCTCAGTGTTCATCATTTCTTCCAAATTTTCTTCTCCCAGTATTAGAAAGGAAGACTGAGTGAAGGTTAGATCCTGCATGGAAATATCTGATTTGTGGTAATTTCATATTGCTCATGACTCTCTCCAGCTCTGTATATTAACTCTTTCGACATTCTGGGACTGACAGATATCAAAACCTCATCTTACATTTTTTTACCAGACACATGACTAGCGCAAGTAATATAACGGCAGAAGAGATTAGAATTTTGCAAAATATTCACTTATCTTTCTTGATAAAACTACCTCAAATGATAGCTTAATTGAAAAAAAGGAAAATGAATAACATGGATAAGGTGGGTCAAATGAAAAGAAATAGTGAAAAAGAGACTTTTAAGACTAAAAACAAATGTAACAAAATAAAAATGAATGAATCAGGACAAGGTATTATAGATGTCCATGAAAAATAATAAATAATTAAAAGTATCAAGACAATATGCAAATTTATTGGATGGGAACAATTGCACAGGAATTAAAAGTGATTATGATTATGATTAGAAATACCAAAAAGTAAGTAATAAGGTGGTAAGATTTTTAATAAGAAGTTAAAAAGTGAAGATCATACAGATTATGTAAAGAAAGGAAAAATCATTAAAAAAAGAATAGCAGCATACAAAACACACATAATCGAAGTAAAGGAATGGTAGAAGTAAAAGATAGGAGGAAAACAAAAAAAAACCCTTAAATTAATAAGGACATAAAATATATTTAAACTAAGACTGAATGACTAATTTGTTAGTAATATCAAACTAAAGGATGCCATGAGTCTACAAAGGAAAAGTCAATATGAACTAAACATTTAAAGCTTCACTTTTAAACTTTATTACTACAGCTAGTGGAAATACGTTTGTCCTATTTCTGAGGCAAATAATGAGCTGAAAAGGATTTGTAGCAGAGAAGGAGGTGAAATCATGCTTAGTTTCTAAGAAGGAACCAGCTGACACAGCAAGCACAGAAGGTATTTGCAGATGACTAAATTTTGGGATCAGAAAGAAAGAAAAATTGATGACAGAGGTCAAAAAGCAGAAGTACAGAGTAGAGAGATGTATTATATTCATTTCTAAAGAAATGATAGCTGTAGGGGCCATTCACCAGCTAGTGTAGAACCCTTGGTCTACTGAACTGAACATGGCCCATTCATTTCTGGTGGTCCAGTCATAGAGTATAGACTCAAATCAGACTATATGCCAGGAAGAAGCATGTAAAGCTAAACAAGTATCAGGCTACACAATGACAGAAATTATGAAAGGTAAACTAACAACTTATGGCATAGAATAAGAATAAGAACATTAAGGGAAAAACAATATTATATGAATAAAAAATGAATGTACATTTTGTGCTTGATGAAAACTGAATTATTTTACATCCTGTTATCTTAGTTTTATAACAGACTTTTGGGAGGCTGTTAGTTTAGTAATTATCTCCATACTTTGAATAAAGCTGTTTTATATCTAGTCCAGTCTACACTACTGATGCTTCCAATAGAGTTCTTGGCGTTAGGAAAGAAGAGTCAAAACCTATTCTTCCTTTGATCCTTCAACTATCAGATTTTGTCCTGGCTAGTTTTTTTTCTTTTTGTTGTTGTTAATATTATTAGGCTGTATATGTCACTTATAATTTATTTAGTAAACAGGAGAGCAAACTAAATGGATTAGTAAATGAATAATAGTACCTTTATTCATATTATCTCTAAATTTTCCCATTCACTATGACTTTTACTGATCGGCATATTTGATTTGCAATGAGGAGTGTTTTAGACAAAGGTTAGTGCCATTTCTGGATAGGGGAAAAATTCCTCCACAATTGCACTGGAGTGCCCCGAGCACTGTGCTGCATCAAGCTCTATGTTCCAAGCAGAAGACACTACTTCTTGGCTCTAGAAAGACAAATCGGTTAGAGTTGAGAGGGGTCATTTCTGTTCCTTGTGCTCTCTGAGTCTTCTAACTTCTTCTGGAAGCTCACCAGCTAAGTTTTCTTTTTCACAACAGTCTCCATAATTCATCCCCATCCGTATGGCTAATTGTAGTGAATTCTTCTAGAATAGAGGGGCTGGTGAGCTGTATCAACAGTTAAGTCTCACTTGGGCAAAGGGCAGAAGCTTAGTTCTGAGCACCTGTGTCTGGAGGCACAACCCTGCATGTACCTCAGGTGCAGAAGCTTCAATACCGTCTTCTTGCAGTTACATGCATACACACAGATACCCAGATACACACAGAGACCACAAACACACACACACACTTAAAATAAAGTATATTTTTAAAAATTACACATGTAAAAAGTATCCACCACTCTACAATCTCCCAAGCAAAGTCCTGAATCAGCTGCTACAAGTTAAGTGGGAGGAAATAAGCAATAAGGCTCAGGATATGGAAGTCATTTGTCTTGATTGTCTTTAATCATCTTGTAAATATATTTCTCTGCTTTATTCCTAATATCCCTCACACAGTGTGACTCTCCTATTGTGTTATTAGGGCTCTGTCTGCAGAGCTGGGGCATTCTCTTGTGTGTCTTTTTTGGTATAACTTGGTTCATTGGGAACAGAGGATTCTTGCAGGAAAGTTTCATCCACTGATTTGTAGGTGCTTCCCTGTGATCTTTTCTTTTTGTGTGTGTGTGTTCCCCACAAGCTTTTTAAAAACATAATTAAACAAAACCAAATATAATGCATAGGTAGAAAATTCTGATGGGGGGTGAGCCCTTTCATAAAGAAGTGTAGATTAGTTTCCAAAGTAATTGATATTACACTTCCAAATGGGGCTATAAACAGAGTTTTTCTAATTCCATTTATAGGTATGCACCAAGCATGGCTCACATACAATTAAAATAAGAGTGTCATAGTAAAATCCTATGGGAACTTTAGTCTCTGAAATATCAAGTTTCATAAGGTGGTGGGCTTTGACAGAATTTAAGAAAGAGTGCATTGTTTACTAAAATTTAAATGTAATTGTCATAATATTAAAGTCATAATCATTTTAATGAATCTTGTATTTGTGAATTTTTTGAGTTTTGGGTTTTTATTTTAAGATAACCAGCTATTAATCAATTTAACTGTGGGAAAATTATAATGAATTATTCAAGATCAATGTTTAATTGCTCAGTCGGCATGGAGGCTCATGCTGTAATCTCAACACATGGGAAGTAAAGAATCAGGAATTCAAGGATAGCATGGGATACACATAACCATGCTTCATACAAACAAAAACTATAACCACTTAAAGTAAATTAAGCTTTTTAAAGATCTGAACACATTTTCTCTTTGAAAAGCTCATTTGCTTCTGAATCTTTTACAGGAACTGAGACACAGTAGTCCCACCTGCCAGGAAAGCTAGAGCTCAGGATTCAAGGCCAGCTTCAAAATCACCACCTAGAACAAAATACAAACCCCTATTTCCATTTGTTTATATGGCTTATATAACCATTGAATATGTTTTCTTAACCTGAAATGTCTGAACACTATCTTTAAGAAGATTATTAATGGCTTGACGACTATCTATACTTACAAATGCTGGGAAAATTAATTCATGCTCTCTCTTTCTCTAGCTCCACTACTGAAATGCTCCTTTGTTACTACTAAGCAGCTGGCAGTCACATTTTGAGCATCCCCATCCCTGTTGGAACTCACTATCCTAACAGTGGGTAGCCAAGCTTCCCTGGGGCTTCTGAGTAAAAGAAGCCTTAGTTCCTTAACACCTTCTCCCAGGCCTACTAATCAATCCTGTACACTTGCCCTTCATTCAGGAAAGACCATGAAAAGATGGACAGTTAAAAAATGTTTCAGCCAAGCGGTGATGGTGCACGCCTTTAGTGGTGGACTAGGGAGCAGAGGCAGTGGCATTCCTGTGATTTTGAGACCAGCCTGATCGACAGAGTGAGTTCGAGAGCAGCCAAGGCTACACAGGTTTCTGCATCAAAACAAACAAAAAATTGGAGGAAGGTGCCTTAAGTAATTTTTAAAAATTATCTCCTTAAAGACCGTCACCATTTGACCTTTTGAGAAGTACACACCAGGAATGGTTCAGTTCCGTTGTGCTGTTTCCTTTGCCTGGGATTTCACTTCAGATCTGACCACAATGATATGGGGGATTGACCCAAGGACTTGTGATCCTCAAAAGCCTTGTTTCAGCCTGTGTGGCTCTCAACACGTCTGCTTTACAGGAAGGGAATTCTGGTGCTGTAATACTTGAGGAGATTCTCATCTGTAGGCTTTAGAATTATCTTATCTGCCTTACTCATCACCCAACCAAGAACAAAACCAAAGAAAATCTGCCTTGGATCCTTCCCTGCACTAAGCATTCTGAGAAGTTCATCTTTTTTGATATCGAGAAGAATGTAGTCATACATACTTCATGGCGAGTTCAAGTCTTGCTTCAAGAAACTTGGCAGGGTCAGCCAGGTATCCATGGTTCTTTGTGTAATGCGGCACCAGTGCTTCATGGGGGAGTATTTGCTTGGGATTGGGCTGTCCCCAAAGAAAGAAAGGAACAAGCATACACAGGATTTAAAGACTTCTTGGGTAATACAAGTCTGTAGTAACAACACCGCCATTTCTTTCAATCGCAGCAATGGCTAATTTTGAAGCCAACTACACCTCAATATTCACTTTTACTTGAAAAGTATCAGCACCCTCTTCAATCAGCTGGACCCCATAATCCCTTTTAAGTGCTTAGATGGTCACATCACTCCCATTGACAATGTGAGTTAAGTCAATAGGTTGCATTGGATCAACTCGCCCTAAATCAATGAGATACTGCAGTCTCCTGAGACTCAAAGGCTGATGGCTGATGGCTGATGCCTGAAACTGTGTCCTTCATTGAATCTGTATTTTGAGATTCAGATGTAGAACGGAGTCTGCCCTCCCTCTAAGCCCAGTCAGAGCCTACTCCTCTCTGCATTTCTCCTTTATGTTCTGCATATTCCTACCTCTTCTCCGATCTGTTGAACGTTGTTACAAATCCTGCAATCAGCACTGGGGTTCAGGTTGGCCAGGTTCTCTCGCAGTAGGGAGTGGAGCATTTTCGTAGTATGTAATTTTACTGTGGAGGGAAATGTTGCATCTTTTCCACGGGCTTTTTGATATCATAAAACCATTTTAAGAGACTTTTGTTTTTAAAGAGAAAGTAATATATACATGAGTCTAAAGTCACAGTAAGGAAGTCTTCTACTTCTGTGTGTTGATAACTTGAGGAAACACTGGTTTTTTTCTTCTACTGGCAAAGAGACTAGGAAACTTCATTAAATACTGGTTTGGCTGAAGGAAAGTGTCATCAACTCAGCAAGATATTTTGCTGAATCATCGAAATGCACAGAGCTAAAAGCATTAATTTTCCCTGAAAAGTATTCTTGAAATCTGTGATGTTATGGAAACAGAAGCAAAGTCAGCTGAAAAAGCACAGTCAAATCTACCTTTAAGTGGAAAAAAATATTTATATACATATATATATAATCAATTTTGAGTAAAGTGTTGTTATTTATTATAGGACAGAACTTAATCCAACTTGGTTTTTATGAAAGCAATTTAATATAGTCCTTGATCCCATATACCTTTCATATTGAAATGTTAGCCCTACTTGTACAGTTCATTAGACCACTCCTTTTTCTCAGTGGTTCCAAGGAATATATTCCAGAAACCATGACTTGCTACATAATATAAAGACAAAACAAAATGAAAATGAGAGTGACATAGACAGAGAGGAGCAACTTTTAAGTGACAAAGAAGTCAAAGCTGACAAAGGTCTCATTACTGTTAGTCTCAAAGTTTCTGTTCTTGCTTGCAAAACAAAGTAAGTGAAATTTGGTTTGAACTACTAATAATGAACTTCTCTGGTGGGTAATTACAACACCACTTCCTATTATGACGAGCAGGATTGCTTATTTGTTTGTTTTTAGCAAATTTATCTTGTAATTCTGATTGCAATGCATTTTAATCTCATTGATTTCTGTCTGATATGATTTTCCTGAAGTCTGATATGAGAAATTATGTGAAGGAAAAGAAGAGGTGCATTGCATAGTTTACATAGACCAATAGACACATAGATTATATTCAGATCATGATGCAAAATGATTTATTGCTCTTAAGTCAGAATATGCTCATTCCTGAAAATTCAGTGTCTACTCTTAGTAGACAATACTTGTGTCAGGTTAGAGATAAAATTTTCCAGGTAAGATTTTGATTAAAAAAATTCCCTTGAAACCTGGAAAATAAATTTACATATAAGCCTTCATACAGGTGTTCAGCCTAGGCTCAGGTTTGGGTCCTGAGATGGGGAACAGGTGTCAGCGCAAGGAAAAGTTCTGACCACCAGATGGATTGCACTCATGTGGTCCCAAATAGCTCAGGCCATTTACATTTATGTTGAAACACAGTTTTTCTTACCAGAATTACATAAACAGTTTTTATTATTGTCTTCTATTGTTGACTTTAAGAAATACATCATATTTTAAGGAATACATCATAATCATTATGAAAACCTCCATTGTTCCCTTTACACTTCCCGAAATGCACTTTCCCACCACATACATAACCTTATTTTAGACATAGAGTCCAGTATTTTTTCAGGCTTACCTAAATATCAAGCCAGATACATACTGCTCTCACAGTACAATGTCAGTTGGCAGCTGCTTGTCGTTACAAAGTTAAAATGTAATATATGCAGGCACAATGCTTTAAGGAAACAATATTTAAACTCAAAGAATTCTTTCATGTCTGCAAGATATACTTTTATGGAGTTTACTTTTATACAAGAGGGCCCCACGTCTCAATCTTTCTTTAAAAGGCAGACTATGATAAGGCACCCTTTTCCCATCCCACTACACCATACTTTTTTTCTTCCTTCATTCTTTCCTTCCTTATTCCCTTCCTTCCTTCCTTCCTTCCTTATTTCCTTCATTCCTTCCTTTCTTCCTTTCTTTCTTGGTTTCTTTCTTTCTTTCTTTCTTTCTTTTTTCAGTGTCTGAGAGCAGAAAACAAGTCTGCCTCCTCCTGGCAGTCCTGATGAAGATTACCCTCACAGATTGATCATGGCCTCCAGCCCCGACTGAAGAATAATGTGATTCCCCAAAGCCCAATGGACAAAAGGCCCATCTACCATACTTCTTCTGCCAATATAAGCTCCTGTGTATGGTAATGATGGATCTCTTCATCCTATATTTTACATTGCACTTCTCTCATTGGGTCATACTAGATATTATCATTGCTTCCATATGCTTTGGGACCAGAGAACATTCTCTCAATACTTGGCACTATTTATATTCCTGAGGCTTTCCTCGTATTCTGTGTATGCATGCTTTACTCTCCTCTCCAGAAATGTGTGATATGGTCAATGTTTCAAGTGTTATTTTCTAATATGCACCTACCTCTCTCTATTGAGTCAGAAAAGTTGGGAATTACGAATTGTAATTAGTAATTCCAGATAAGAGATTTGAGAAGCATTAGCCTCCTACTGAATCTTAAGGGAAAATATTCAAGGAACAACAAAATTTCTTGGGAAAATTTCAGCTATTGCATGTGTGACTGACAAAGTAAAATTAAAAATGTGCCCAAAGAATCACCAATATAATGAGAGAGAAAAGACCCTGTAAGCTTCATGAAGTTTCCAAATTCCTATGCTGTCCTGTGGACTACTTAATCCTTGCCAAGTGAGAGTATGATTATTCCACTGGTTCATTGCCCTGTCTCCACCTCCTGAGTACTGAGATTAAGTTAGAATATTTATAAATATTGATGAATCTTCATTCACCTTTGAATATTTCCTCCAAGTGAGAAATTAACAACTCACCTCAACCAGAGTAGGAATCATTCTTTGTTCCATCACTGTACAGCCATATTGTTTGTTCTGTAGATGTGTTTTTAGACATGCTGTCCTGTTATTGTAGTATATAAAGTAGACTATGTTGTACATTTTCTTATCTATCTTATATTTTAAATAATATATTTATTTGATAAATTAATTTACACATATGGAAATCGATTTGATCATATTTGAACACCAGTCTCATTCTCCCAAGCTCCAGGTTACCCACTCCTTACCACTTTGTGTCCTTTCTGTGATGAAGGGAATCCCATTTCTGTTGGCTATATGCTCAAAGATGTGGACCCATCCACTGGACAATGGGTGATGTACCAGGAGTTGCAGCTTACTGAAAATGAACTCTCTGTTTCCCAGAAGTCTGCAACTATTGTACCTATACAGATTACTCAGGTAGGGAGGTGTGGTTTTCATCACATATATATTGATATTTATGTAAACAAATTCAATTGAATATTGTCTTAAAAATACATAACAATACAAACATACTGACAAATCAGCCATCAAAGTAGTGCTTATAAATACCTCTGTATGCCCAGAGCTGGCAGGGCAAGACAGATTTGCGACGTATCAGAGCTTGGTGTTTGGGGGTTTTGCTTCTGTTTTCTGGATGCTGAAATATCTATTGAAGCACACTCACTCTCCACCCTCGAGGTTCACTGTCATCCTCCTTCATCTGGGTCTGTGAGATTCTGATTGTACCACCTGTTGGAAGCAACTGACATGTTCTGAGTACTTTGATTTTCTGAAATCCCTACCTACTGTATGTTTTACGTTTTATAACACCTATTTGATCCCGAAAAAAAGAGTACATTGAGATAGAACGTAATTTTACTTAATATCCTTTAGCAGTTTTTGAACATATAAGCTGAATTGAATATTACCTTTGTGGCCAGAGAAATTTTACCCAAATTGCTTTGCTTGATATTATTTTAAACTTTAAAATGTACTTCATATATGAGTTGTAATTTATATTGCTTGTATGCCATATTTTATTAAAATAAAACACAAAAGTATGTCTGAGGAAGTTAAGAGCTTGCCCTAAGGAATATACAAGACACAGCTGTAGATGAAATTCTTACTTGTTTCTCGCTTACTATTTCATAAAAGCTGAATCGATGTTTGTATATTTTCATCTGAATTTTTAGTAAAAAGCATGGGAAGCTTTTGACTCTCATGTGTGTAAGTATTACAGCTCTGAGAGGGAAGTTTTCTCCGAATGTTGCAGTTCTCAAGGGAAATCTTCAATGTGCATATTTGAGGGGGAAAGGTTTCTCCTATATAACTTATGCTCTGAAAGTAAAAGTATCCTGGCAGTTGGAAGCCAGTGAACACCACAAAGTCATACCCCAAAACAAACCTCATGCAGGAGGGTGAAGGAAGTGGCTGTCTCTGGTCTAGCCAGCAAGAAACTCAGTAGGAGACAGACTTACATGGGATTTCTTAGGGAAGGAGATTTCCAGGGTGGAGGTTGGGAAAATTTTACGTCCTAAACCTGAGCAAGACCAGAAATTGGTGGATTTTTATGCTCAGATATTGGTGCGTTTTGGTAAGTCTTTTCACCTGCAAGTGGTTTTGGACATTTTACTCTACAAGACCCAAAAATATGTACACTTCACATATATAAGCAAAGAGCAGAAGCTCCCAGCTTCCATATGCTTGTATAGGCTTCCAGCAGAAAGTGTTGCCCATATTAAAGGACTTCGTCTTTCTGCCTCGAGTAAGTTTAAAGGTGTGTCTCTTCTAGCTTCAAGGTCTGGGTTAAAGTGGATCTTACTACTTCAAGTTAAGCAAAAATAAATAAATAAGTTTTAAGTAAGTAAACATCCCTCACAGGTGTGCCTCCTTTACTAGATTTAGTTAATTCCAGATGTAGCCATCTTGGCAACCAAGTATAGCTATCCCAGGGTGATTCTGGGAGTGATCCATTTTCTGCTGCCACTCAGATTCAGTAGCTGTTTCCCAAGGAATAGCTGATGCTGTCACTTACCGTCTTGAATCCCATTGTATAGATGTAATTGAATGAGCCTCCATTGATACATAAAGCTGACAGTTTCTTCAAAGAACTTTAAGAAGTCATGATGCCAAGAAATACTGCAAGCTGGGACCCCAAGAAAACAGGCAGGTACACTCAGTTTGCAATATGATGGCAAGGAGGTCCTTTTCCATTAGAGGCCTGGGAGCTCAGAAATCTATGGATATTTTGATGCGACCTATAAAATAGACAAGCAAGGAAGAATGTCTGCATTTCACTTCATGCTCACATTTCAGGATAGAATCAGATGGATCTAATGGTTGGATGATATATTGAATACTTTAAAGAAGTCATATATTCAAATTAACCATTGACAACTTACCAGTACTACAAATACTTGTATTCTAGTGTACAATGAACACTACTCATACAGGAGTTTGACAGTCTGAAAAAATAGAAATGTATTTATTCAGAGGATTGTGAGAAGTCTCACAATTGTGACACAGACAGACAGGTATCTGCAACCATTGGAATTAATTCAGATGACATTTACATCACCCTCAGACAGAGGACAGTAATTTGTGTCTACATGTAGGAACATTATTTCCCTCTGAACATAAGGGGAATCATGCTTTATCAGTATTTTTCTGGAGGGGTTCAATACACTTCTCCCTTTGAAACAAATAAGCATCTAGTAATTTCATGGTCAGACAATCAGGGAGGCGCTAGTGGGAATGGAAGGAAATGCTAGAAACACCAGATTTGTAATCATTGATTAGTGACAGCATGTACCTGGGGGGTGATTTTATAGAGCTATCCTTTACATTTCTTTATTAGATATTCACTAGATTACAAAAACTTTAACTTCTTCCTGCGCCATATTTTATTCATGTATTTAGGTACAATCACACACATGCACATGCAAAAATGCCAACAAAAAAGAGGCCATAAATTTAAGAGAGCAAGAGCATGTGGGATGATCTAAATGGAATGGAAAATTTTATCACTATATTATATTCTCAAAAATAAAATATTTTTAAAATTTACTAAGACTTTAAAAAAATAAAGACAACTATGAAGAGAAAAATATCTGCTTCCCTTTGCCAAGAGTATTTTTCAAAGTAGAAGGGAACAGATAAATATTATACTACTTTAACAGTATAATAAATTATGTTCTAAGTAAGAGTTATTGTTTGATTATTTAAGTATAAATATTACAAAGGTATTAAATACTGACCATCAGCAGACAACTATTCATTATTTGGTGATGTCTGATAGAGGTTGTCACTTGACTTTGGTTTTGTTTGGTTTTGGTTTTGGTTTTTAAAGACAGGGTCTCACTGTATTGTTTTGGAGGCTGTCCTGGAACTCACTCTGTAGAACAGGCTGGCCTCGAACTCACTGAGATCTGCCTGACTCTGCCTCCCGAGTGCTGGGATTAAAGGCATGTGCCACCAATGCCAGGCTGACTTTGTTTAACTTAGTAAATTCAGCTAAGAAAGTTGCATAGCCTCTTATTTATTGTTAGTGCTCTTTGTGGATATTGTGAAAATTTTATTTTGTATCAGGTGTTTCTACATTACCTTTCTTAATGAAAGGTAAAAATGCTTAATTACTCACTAATACCAGATACTATATTTTTAATTGGTGATATCTGAAAACTACTTTATATTTTTGAAAAGTAAGCAAATAACACCCATTTTAAATATGAATACTTACCTTTATTACTACAATATATGATTTATTCATAATAACTCTGTCTAGGTTTCCAAAATACCTGATATATGAAAATGATTTTCAAAGCATCATATTTCATATTCATGAACTTTTAAATACTACTTTGAAAGTGAGTGGCACTAAGCTGATGCAGATGGACTAATATTTATAACTGAATAAGACATCTATGTCTCAGTGTATATACTCTAAATGGTATTATGCCTGCATGTCAATTATTAGATAAACCGTGAACAGTGGTGATTTGTGACTTGAAATGAAGCTGTCAGTATCTATTTATTTTGGCTTGTAAACATATGGTCTTCTATATAGAATATACTACTACTTGTAGCTACTGATGAGATGTGGACAGTATCTCAGAGCATCATCAACCAATTAACAGTCAGAGTACTGGAGATGAGATGAGATGAGATGGGATAAAAGAAACATGAAGTTAAGATATTATAAGGATGACTTTGTACACCATTATTTTTCTACTAATTTTCTCTTTTAGGCAAATTATTGCTAATTTCCTCTATTATAGGTACGCCAGAATCCATGCTTTTAAAATAAAAATGGGAATATAAAAATCTTGCTCAGTATTTAAGAGCACTGACAGCTCTTCTAGATAACCTGGGTTTGATTCCTAGCATTTACATAATGTCTTACAATCCTCTACACCTCCAATCCCAGGGTAATCCAAACACCCACTTCTGGGTTCTGCAGAAACACAGTGTGCAGATATACAATACACCAATGCACATAAAATAAAAATAGCTTAAAAATAAAATGAAATCGATAAGGTTCTTTTTACCTGATGTCCATGTAGTATTTCTCAAATGGAAAACCATCCACATTGGGTATTAGCCTTTGGCTTCTGAACATAATTCAAATTCTTCAGTTTTTTTAAGCTTAACAAGCTAGTTTCACCATTCTATGCCAGGAGGACTGGCTCTGAGTTCTTTAAAGTTTAGAATATTTCAATAGATGGTAACACTGTTTTGTGGTATTTCAAAATGTGGTATTATGAAAGCATTTGCTGTCATTCTCACTTCTGATAAATTTTCAATATGTTTTTTTGCTTATGGGTCACATATTGGTAAAATTTTCTACTGAATAACATCATAACAAGCCGCCCCAGAACCTCAGTGTTAAACAGTTATTTAATACTGACATTAGCTCCAATTTTAGCCTCTGATCATCTCCAGGATGTGGATTTGTTTTCAGTTGCAATTGTGTGGAGGACTGATCCTTCTGACATATTGGGCAGCAGAAGCTCTTCATAAACAAGGTAAAACACAAGTTCAGGAGCTCCTGACTCTCAAACCTCTACTCCCACAGCTCAGGTTTTTTTTTTTACTTATGTATAGTGATCCAACATTTGCTTAATGAAAACCCTCCAAAGATCATTTCCTCAAAGTGACAAGGGGCCATGTATCTATCTCCTTCATGTGTCAATTTGTGGTGATACATTATTGATGATTTAATTACGCTTCCCTGGATTACAATGCAAAGCCAGTCACACCAGCCATAGAAGCCAGACAGGATTTGTACACATCTTTAATCCCAGGTCTTGGGAGAAAAAGGCAGATGGATCTCTGTGAATCCAAAACTATATCCTGGGCTAAAGGAGAGTAAATAAGTCTAAAAGAGTAACAGAGCCCAAGTCTTTAATTCCAGGACCAGAGAGGTATATAAGGAAGAAACAAAGGAACTCATGTGAGATTCAGTTTCCAGCCATAGGGAAGACAGAACTCCATTTCAGCCTTGGTAGAGGTAAGAGCTGCTCTTTGCTGCTTTGCTTTTGTGATCTTCAAATTGAATCTCAGGAGTTGTCTCTGGGTTTTTATTATTTGTGTTACAACAATGAACATAGAGACAGAGGGTTGTTCACAGGAAGTCAAAACACACACAGACTTCAAAAAACAAGAAGGCAGTCTTTTTCAGGACATATTCAATAAACTCCTCTCCCCTCCCCTTTCTTCCCCTCCCCTCCAGTTTCTTCTCCTCAGGCTACCAGAGGAGTAATAAGTGGCAGTTGAGCTTCAGGAGTTCAGCTCACCAGAAGGAAAGGCACTGGTGAGAGGTTCTCAGATAAGCAAGGACCCAAGGACTGCGACTCCAGAAGATCTCTTGCTGCTGCTGTGCCTTTCCGTGTTTGCCATTGCCACTTTTGATCTGGTATGTGGCATGGTGTTTATGGGTGTATGGGAATCACTGCTGCCTTAACGTAGTATAATTACCTCCTGGAAATATCCTGTCCTAAAGGACATTTTAACCTGTGGACAATTATGAAGCTGATTTCTTCTTAAACTGTACTGTTTAATTGAACTAAGGATATATATAATAAAAACTTCGTTTAAAATTTTGATGATTAAGGACTTTTTAACAAATGTCATAAGGGATTATAGTAGAGGTTAGTTTAGTGGGAAAATTAATATAGGTAAAGGTAGGATGAAGTGTTGCCCCCATCCTGATAAAAACAGGTGAAGAAGAGGATCAAAAATAAGGACATGACCATGTCTCAGAGCTAGGGCATATGAACTTCACTTTGCATAGCAAATGGTTTAGGTTAATGACTAAGGAGAATAATGCAGTCCTAGGAATTAGGCTAGCTCAAGATCTTTTTAATGTTGGGAAACATGTTCATGGATTTCAGTGTACATCTTAGTTAAAAAAAAAGTTTTAAACAATTGGTTTCATGTAAGTATAAAACAAAGGATTGGGTGGTTAGTTAAGATATATGAGCAGAACAATAAAATATGAAAAGTGAAACAAGTAACCTATTTTTTATTATTTTGGCAATTATCAAACTACTGTCTGTGTAAGAAAATTGTGGCTGAGAGGCCCCAGATATTTGAGAAGTCTAAAAGACTGTCTGTATAGTGTTTATGTAGTAACTGTGTAATGTTTTGTTATGGGGGGGGGAATTCCTCCTGTCAGTAAGGAACTTGGTGTGGGGGATGCCAAAAATCAGTCTGAAAAATAAAGAAGTATAAGAAGCTATTTTTCCCTCAGTAAAGAAGTCTGTGTGTTTTTCTTGCCAACTCTGCATCTCATTTCCTGTCTTTCTGACCTGCAGAAGGCTGGACCCTCAGGACCTTCTAGGAATAGTATGTAATTCTTTGCTGCTAAAAACACTCTCCTCTCCTCCTGTCTTTCTTTCTTCTCCCTCTTCTCTAGATACAGGTTACAGATTTTTTGAGGTTATTTTGGTATTAAACTATCTTTCACAATTTGTGTATTGTCATTTCACCAACTTTCCAATTAATTTTAATAATCAGAATTCTATTATGCAAAACAACGCTATTATATATGAATTTATTTTAGTATATGCATGCCTTGTACATTCCTTAGTATGCTGTGATTTCTAAGTTTATTATATATACATATATACACACACATATATATATATAAGTATATATGTATGTATTCAAAGATTCTTTAAGAAATTATCTTCCCCTGTTACTTTGAGATTGGTGCTTCATACAGTGACTTTTTCTGGATCTAAGACAGTCTTAAATTTGCAGTTGTTAGGGTCCATGAGATGTCCCAGAAAAGACCTCCAGCGATGTATGCAACCAGCAAAAATGTTTATTTACTATACCAGCATATGCAGGGTTGTTCACCTGTACAAAATGGTAACAACTCTGAGGGGAACATGTAGGCAACTTTTAAGCACAACTAGGGAAAGTTTCAGAAGTAGTTAGGTCATTCTATGATTGGCTTGGTAACAGAAGTTCTATCAATACATTTCTGATTGGCTAGGGCTAGTGGGGCTAGCTGGGCCAGCAATTCTTCTATCTTTGGGCATGTATGGTCAAGTTCCAAAGAGCGGGTAGAGGAATTGCCTCTATTTGGTCACTGACTTGTGATTCTGTAGGAGCTGGCCCATGCTTGGTTTGTGCTATCACCCTAGTCCCTGTTGTCATGGGAATAGAAGATTGATTGTCCATTGTTGGTGCTTCTTTCAGGAACTGCTTTCTCAGTTTTAGGAAAGTGAAAATGACGCCTGATCTCTGACAGAAGACTGAGCACTGGAGTCTGCTTGGCTCTCTCACAGTGATCCTCTTGCTTCAGCCAAATAATGCCAGCATTTAGGAATATATCATGTACTATAGTTAGCTAAACATGTAAAGTTCCTATAGACTTACTATATGTTTTTAAGTCGATGTAGGAAGCTATGTTCACTTGGGAATTATCTTTACTGCCTTGGAATATGTAAAAATATCTTTGAGATGAACTGTTAAAATGTAACTACAACAGAAAAACATTTGTTTTTATTAAACAGATTTTATTATTTTGAAGTATTTCTCTGATTTTGTCGAATGCAATGAACCAGACAGTGTTGATGTTTTTATTGCCTGCATATTTGGTATATAGTTGTTGAACTTATTGTATATAGTTTTTCTTATATTAGTTATAGCCTTTTTCACTTTAGAAATAAAAGGGGAAATGTAGTGATACATTGTAATCTAACAAATAGAGTATGCCCAAAGAACAGAGTACAGAGCTAAGTCAGTAGTTAGCCAGACAGGACAGTCAGTGGTAGCCACACCTTTAATTTCAACACTCAGGAGACAGAGGCAGATGGATCTCTGACAGTTCAAAGCCACTGTGGGGCTACATGAGAGTGAATCAATTTAAACAAGAAACAGATTTCACACCTCTGATACCAGCAATTGGGATGAAACACTTTAATCCCAGCACTATAGGGGAATATAAGGCAGGAGCTCAGTGCAATCTCAGGGCAGTCTGAGATTTGGTGGAGAGCATTGCAGTCTGCAGTCACTCTGAGGACAGGATTGTCCCGTTTTCGTCTTCGCTTTGGTAGAGGTGAGACCTCTCTAGTGGCTTGCATGCTTTGCTTTTCTGATATTCAGCTTGACCTACAATATTTTAACCGTGTTTCTATTATACATGCTACAATTTTTACATAATCTTTGAAAAATATTGTACATTTACCTAATGTATTTTAATAATTTCCATCTACCATTATCTCCTTCTTCTTGCTCTTATTGCCCCACAGTATATCTTCCTCTTATTTCATGTTCTCTTTTCCACTGTTTTTAATAAACATGATTCCAATTACTAGTGTTTGATCATGCGTGAGTGATTTGAGATATTCTATTCTTGGCACCAAGATTTATAATAAATAAATCATGTCTTCTGGGAGTAATATTTAATTCTTTACTGCTAAAGATTCTATTGCATATCTTTATAGGAATAAGGCCACATTTCCCTTATTCATTCTTCTACTCTTGGTCATCTATGTAGGCTTCATAATTTAGTGATTGTGAAGAGTGTTACAATGAACACTGATGTACAAACATCAAACTCTGATAAAAATAAATGATAGCAAACCAAAAATTGAAAATAATAATGATCTGAAAAGACCCACAAATGAGGAGGAAAATACATGTTAAGATGGAGGACATTTATTTAAACTATTTAGAAAATCTTGCCGTTCCAAATGAATATTTTAAAAAATGGTGAGCAGGTAGAATAGGTTAACTTGCTGAAGCCAGTGTCATATTCCACAAAGTTTATACTCATTGTCCCACAGCTTTATTCAGGATGAACCAAGCATTAAATCCCAGCACTTGGAAGCAGGAAACACTTGAGAAAGAGTTTAAAGTTAGCTAACCTCTGATACTTAGTGAATTTGAGGACAGCCTGTATTAAATAAAAAACCATCTTTTAAAAAAGCTATACAGTTGTTATGTATTATAAAAAAGTAGAAAAAACTAAGAGAAATAAATAAAAAACAATGAATTCTTGGAAGATTTGGCTTTTACCTAGTGCTTTGAATTATGTGCTGAATAAAAACAAGAAAAATCAATCCGAAATGTGAAGTAACAGTGAAAGAAAAACCAATTATCTTGTTTCCTTACTGCCCAGTACAATCTGAGAGCAAGCAATTTCCAACTGTATAACTTAAATTTAAACATGATTACAGTTTCATGACAGTAATACCTTTAAGCTAAAAACAAGACTTCACCTAGAAATACTTTTTAAAATTGAAGTGTATATTTAATATGAGCTTCAAAAATTCGCATTATTTATTCTACATAATATATAAATGCATGCTGATAGCATGTTTTCAGAGAACTATTCTTTCTCTTAAAATATAATAATGACCAACTGTTATTTAAAAAGAATTCTGAGTGTCATACAAATTCTTTAAATTCTCCTAAACAACTATGTATATGATTGTCTGTGTGTATGAATTACTCCTGAAAATTTATCAGATAAAATGTGTCTGGTTAATCTGAGACAGAAGGGAGACAATGCTTCTTGAACACTTGCATTAATTGCTGTGGGCTTGGCTAGAATACACTAAGCAAAAAACTTAGCAAGGGATTAATGCATGATTCATATGGCAGGAGGTAACTACTGCAGAGAGATACAGGTGGTAATTACAGATCAAAGGTAATGGATGCAGAACTCTCCCATAGTCCCAGATACTCAGAGACAATGTGATGCATTTACTGGAAAAGTGAGTTCTGGATTCTTACCCACTCCCTCCCTTCCTCTATGCCCACTCTCTTTTTCTCTCTCCTCCATCTGTCTCCATACAGGAATTTTAACACAATCTCTTATGTTGTATAACCCAGCATAAAAAAAATTGGTGTGACATCTATATGCATTTCTGCACTTGATTATTAAATTAGAGAAGACTTTTGTTCCCATTGCTCAAACCAGTGGCCACACTCACAGGGTTAACTGTCAGTGTCTTGCATTTAAACCAAAGTTTTGATATATAATTGATAAATAAATTACCGCCTTCTTAAAGAAACAAAACTATAAAAAATTAAACACCCAAATGTTTTCAATTTCTATTATAGTAGATTATATTTTGTATTTCAAAGTTACAAAATTGCCAAGGATTATGTTTGATTCTATACTAATTTCACTGTATTTTATACTCATCCATGTCCTTTATTATCACCTTCAATAATATTTCTATATCTCAAGAAGAAAATACAACAAAAATTGTTATTGGGATTTAAAAATAATAATTTTCACTTTAAACAATAGGTATTTCTAATTTCCAAATTTATGGATACAATTTAAGAGATTTTCCAATTAACATTAGAATTTTTAAACCTATGGTTAATTATTTCAATTTTACTTAAAATAGTGAAATGTATTTTAAGTGATTTAGTGTAACATCATGCATCAAATAAACTGTTTTGGCTTTCTTATTAAACATTTAAGCATGTATTTTTCAGTTTAAAGAAAAAATGTAATTTGTAAAAATCAATCCAAGACATCCATGAATTTAAATGAGTATGGTAATAACTGGTATAAGTTTATTCTTTAATACACAGGAGAGGAGCCTTCTTTTACACTCAGGCAAATTTGGGTTTAAATCTTGAGTCAAACGTGTTCTTGGGAGTATTAGTTAGCCTAAATTTTGATAGTTCTTTATATAGTGAAGACTTGCAGCTTCTCTATGCAAAGTTTTTTCAAGTGCATCTGTTATGTCCGCAGATAGATAGTGCCTGCAAAAGGCAGAGCCTTTTGTAGTAATCTTAGAGGATAAGGACTCCTTAATTTCCAATAAGATGGAGAAGTGAGACAGACACCTACAATCAAAGCAGCCAGATTGCTACTTCCCAAATATCCCTCCCAATTCTTTAGTACTGTACTTTAGTTTTTATTTTTAATTATTAAGAACTCCTTTCTGTTTTCCTCTCATCATACTACTTCTTATTACAACTCAAACGTGACTCACAAAATTAATCAGAACACTGTTTTAAACTTCATACATAGGTTAGAACCTGCATTTACATAAACGAGCGTTTACATTCATGTTTGACTGACTTTAAGCTGAAAAAAAATCTTCCATTTTAACTTCACATACACTCATGTATGTGAGTGAATCAATAAGTAAGTACTAGGTACAACAGACTGTTGTTGCTGTTCTTTCAACTAGGATACATCTATATCCAATTAAAAACTCTGTGTCTCTGAGTGACTAACAGCTCAAATTCAAGTCATAGCTTCTGTACTTTTGCTGTACTCTTAGAGTTCTAATAAAGCTTTATGGGTAGCATTGATCCTGGGAATCCAATAACATGCGATTGACTGTATTATAGTAACCTAAACAGAAAACAATGGGAGTCAAATTAATGTATGTTATTTACTTCTCTCTCTAGAAATGAAACTTAAAATCTGCCAGATATCTGAACACAATAGAAAGAGAAGGCTAGTCACTGTCCATGATGAATTTGAGCATTTTGATCAGCTGAAGATGTCCAAAAGATGACCAAGTTTATGATGACTGGCACTCAGTCACCTGGGAATTCATACCTTGGACTCTGGATCACATTTCCAGATTCACACATACCTCTACCACTTTTCATGCATATCATAAGGGACTTCTATAGTTACCTTTGTAACATATGTGCATTTCTGAAAAAAATGTTTTTTCTGGTCAAATTTCATCTGCAGATCAATTCCCTCCACCTCAGTCCCCATCCCCTATTTCTCTCCAGGTCTCATGTACTTCAAGTACCTGGCTTAGACTCCCATTTGCTTATCCTGCACCATTTCCCAAGGACTGCAGTCTCAATTGCCACTGCTGTTTTCTTAAGACTATATGATGAGAACATAATCTGGTTGTGGGTGGATAGTAAACACCTAACTTCCCTTTCTGTTCACACTTCTATATTTGCTGTCTTAAAGAAAGAAAAAGTAACACATCCTGAGATATTTGCTAATTAGTATACATCCTCCAGTGCTGATGCTCACAGGTGGAAACAGGTACTACATTATTACCAGAATAAGGAAATTTACATTATAAATTTCAAAGAGTAGTCATTACCTGTCTTTCTTTTGTTTTCTATGTCTTGAAAATAAAATAAAATAAGATAATTTAGCCTGGTTGTTCTAAAAACCATGCTCTATTCTTCTATGACAGCCTCTGAACACTTGTGGGGCCCCCAACTGCACCAAAGCACTCAACAATACAGGGATCCTATTTGGCATTTGGGAATTTCATTTTTGTAAGTTAGTAGACGTCCTTGTCTGAATCATAACTTTTATGTTATTGCAACCAAAGGCATTGTAGCAGGAAGACAATTACTAGACATTTGCCAGAGAATCCTCATTGCCTTGAAGGAAATAGAATTGTATTTCTTTTTCTCATTACAGAAGTCTGTGGTGAGGCAGTTCAGGGCAGATCTGTGGTGCCATTAATGATCGACTTTTATCTTCTGGATGCTTCCATACCCAACTGTATTGGTTTTACAAATAAAGTTTCAAATGATGTTAGTTAAACAAATGAGTAATAGTATCAACTAGAGCCACATTGAAATAAGGCTGTGTCAAGCATATGTTTGGCAGGAAAACAGCCATTGTTGCAGATTATGTTTTTCTAGTACATTAAATTATCAGTGGAAACAGACTAAACCATTACAAAACATGTTGGTATCAGAAAAATTTTAAAGAGTGCCTTGGGTTTCAGTCTTCCTAATCCAAAACCTAAACATGATTACCTTTTTTATAGGTATGTAACACTATTAATGTGATTTTACAAACAGCTGACCCAGTAACTGATTTAGGAAGCAAGTTCTATGGTTATATTACATTAAATAATGTTTGTTTACATTTTAAAGACTGGGAAGTGCTGTGGTTCTTGCATTGTTGGGCTCCCTTGGTTTTCTGAAGAAGCAAATTTCAAACTGCTACAAATTTTCACTATGGTGAAAATACAAGGTGCAGACATTGTGTGTTTAAATATAATGCCCAATACCCATATAACTGTTCAATTCCTTCCCCCCATGAAGGCTTTTAAGACTTTTGAAAATGATGCAATGGCTACAAATGGATTAATGAGTAGAGAGACATGACATTGTTGCTTTCTGTGGTGATGCAATGAGGGCATAAAACTTCTCCATTATCAGGATTTAAAAGACATGAAAGGGAGATAATATTAAAGTAGAATTTAATTTGTTCTAGGAAAGAATAGTCTGTTGCCCTAATAAACATGCTGTTTAGTATATAAGAACATAATTGTTTTATCAACATTACTCAACTAGTTTCTTTTTAACACTTACCACATCATAATGACATTAGAAGTAAGAATTCTTAGACAATTCAGAGAGGAAGTTTCAGTACCCAACATTACCTTCAAATGATTCAGTTCATAATTTTCTACTATATTTTCAGTCTCCACATGTATGTGAAATGTAATCATCAAGATGTCACCCATAATGTATCTTTATTAAAATTACAGAAATGTATCGCATTAGAAATGTTGAGGTTAATGTGGTTATACAAAGAGAATAAGACATTTTCTAGATAGTATTACCATTTTAAATTTTTTTACAGATGAAAAACAATATTTCAGATTCAAGTATGCAAAAACACTAAATAATATAATAGTGATTTTCAAATTATGTGCAAGAGATATTTTCCAGGTATCTTTGTATCTTTTCATGTTTATTCTTATCAATCAACATGCCAGGATTCATTTTTCATTAATTTTATTGTAAGAAACATAGAAATAGAAATTTGGAAAATGGTTTTGCAGAACCTCAAAATTCTTAAGGCACTGCTAGCATCATTACACATTCTAACTATAGGCTAGTTGAAATTTTATGCAAACCACCTTGCAGCAAATTTCTCTTTCATGGTATTAGTTACAGTATTCGGATCATTATTCATCTTCTTACACTACATGGAGAAGCCTGAAACAATATCATTTTATCTTAGGCTAGGCTTTGAAGCACAGGTAAGATCATGTTCCTACTTCATAACATCACTAAGATGTTATATGGAGAAAATTTGTGTACTACTCTCTTTGAGTGTTAGTTAATCCATCAACATCATTGCTCGGGTAAAAAACAGGAATTAAGACAATCTCAAATTTGAGCTTCCTAGAACTGAGCAGTACTTTAAAAACCAAGTCAACAATAAGGGCAGAAAAATTTACTCCATAAGATCATAAAAGGTATAACAACTAAACAGGTTTTACCCTCACTGCACTTTCTTTCCTACATCAAATTCCTTTTGAATATCTTTGGATAATTTTATTTATTTATTTATTTATTTATTTATTTATTTATTTATTGGTTTTTATGAGACAGGGTTTCTCTGTATTGTTTTGGAGGCTGTCGGTCCAGCCTGGCCTCGAACTCACAGAGATCCGCCTGCCTCTGCCTCCCGAGTGCTGGGATTAAAGGCGTGCGCTACCACTGCCCGGCCAATTTATTTTATTTTATATTTTCACTTTTAGTCTGACATAGTCATTTTTTTAAAAAATGACAAACTATAAATTGTCAAAATAATATCATGTATTTTGTCTGTTCATCATGATCTGTCAACATTAGACATACTTGTTTGCCAAGTGAAGTAATTCCTCAACAAAGTTTTGAAAAGCAGTTTTCTACAAAGAACATACATGTGTCATCAGTGGATTGGATTTGAAACATTAGGAATTTACGATTAAAATCAGAGTTTCATGCATAACTATATACCCTTGTTAAACATTCCCTGTCTGATAAGAATTTGAGGGAAATGACACCAATACAAATGCCATTCTCTAATATACCTTTGTCTTATCTACTGGGAAGTGAATACAGAGATGTACTTCCAGGTCTCTCTATCATCACATTTTTATGCAGAGAGTTGTTCAGTTGAATATACTAAATTCATCTTCAGGCAATCACCATGAAAATGACTAAGCACTGCGTAGAGCCCAAAGCAAATGTGATTCATCACACTCTTTAAAATGCCAAAAAATCAAGGTTTCCAATGCATTGAGAATTTCTCAGCTTTTTCTTTACATTGTCTTGGAAGAAGACAATGGGAATAAGAATGACATAAGGGCAGACTGTCATTTTTCCTTTTGCCCATATATCACATAATCTGTGTTAGCTATATAAAACATAGCAGCATTAACCAATCACCTATTGTGGGGAAAAAAGAGGTATTTTGGAACTAACTTTAAACATGTCTTTCACAAAATTTTAGAATATAAAAAATAATTGATGTGGAAAAGAGAAATGGTGTAATAGTGAAAATACCAGGTACAGATATTGAGTTCATCTAAATATAATGCCAAAATCCCATCCATGGTTACTACCATCCATGAAGGATTTTAAGCCATTTGAAAATGATGTAATAGCTCAAATGGAATAATGAGTATGGAGACATCACATTGTTGCTTTCTTTGGTTATCTACTAGCAGATAATGATATAATACTAATTTGTAATCATAACATCATGGATTAGAGAAAACCATAGTCTCCAACCAAAATATCAAAAAAAAACCCTGTTTATTGTACTCTTCCTCCAAGATGGGGTAATGCATACAGATGAGAGTGGTTGTGCTGGCATGTTTTGGGCTATTTGCAGCATTAGGCTCCCCATTAAATCCATTGCAGGCCAGAGGGGCTCACTGACAAGTGAAAGAATGGGAGTCAGTAGATAGAATGGTAAGAAGAAACACTGGAGTGTTATAAACATAAGTTCTTCAATTTTCAAAACCTATGTGTAAAAGTTTACTCAAATATGATGCTATTAAGAGGTGTGCATTTGTGGAGATTATGAGAGTAAAGCTCTTCAAGTAAATAATGTAAATTGAGACTATTTGCAAAAGCCGGGCGGTGGTGGCACATGCCTTTAATCCCAGCACTAGGGAGGCAGAGGCAGGTGGATCTCTATGAGTTCGAGGCTAGGCTGGACCAACAGCCTCCAAAACAATACAGAGAAATCCTGTCTCATAAAACCAAAAAAACAAAGAAAAGACTATTTGCAAAATATGTTCTCTCTGTGTTTTCAATTTTTTTCCTAGTATTAATAATCATCTTTTTGAAATCTGGTTAAAGTATATAAGAAAGTAAAAAATTCAAATATTTTGTAGAATAGTACATAGACCTACAATTTTCCTGTCTCTGACTCTCTCTCTCTGCTAAGAAGTATTTATACAATGTATTTTGTACATTCCTATTGCCTTGGTAAATATTTATAAAGTATGCTCAATTGTCCTGTATGTCACTTGATATTATCAATCGTTTCAATCATGTGGTATACTTATTGATTCTCCATCTTTCACTGCACTGTTTTTATGCATGTATACTGCTAACAGAAAATGAAGCCTTTATCTTGCTGAATGAGTAATAATGTTGACAATATTTTCATATAACATTGAAATCTTGAGACCCTATTTTTGCAAATCATCATATTTTTATTAAAATTTACACTTTATGTGTCTTTATTAAGCTGTCATTGTTAGTGGTACATGCTCTATGCTGGCCATGAATAAATATTTAAGCTTAACTATAAGTGGTTGTTGCTAATTTTTGCATGGCAAGCTTGAAGTGAAATGTGTACACACTATGATGCTCTCAGTATGTAGCTAATGGAAGGTTACAGTGTACAAAAATAACTTCTATGTTACAGACATTATATAACAATGTCATTGATTCAATCTCACCATCTCTACTTTCCAGGCACATGGTGTTTTCATTGACAGCATCAACTATTATTGCTTTCCTGTTGTTAATTTACAGATTAAAAATAATCTATTCTAATTATTGTCTTTTCCTTTGGTAGTTGTTTCCTTTGGCAAACCAAAAGTATTATGTTTGTGGTTCCATTGTGCTTTCATTACTCTTAGTGGAAGTATTTTGCTTTTATTTACTTACTCTTGGGGTCTTTGCAAATATATTTTATGAATTAATTTAGAATTACTCCCAAAAGATCCTCCTAGATCTAGCCTCTAACTCTCAACACCCTCCCAATATGATGGTATCTTGTTTTAAATTCATAATTTAAATTAATTAAAATTTAAAATAAAATTATAATATAATAACTTTATTATAAATATAGTGTGTCTACTATATTTTTTAATCCTAGCACTCTGGAGTCAGAGGGTATCTGTGAGTTCGAGGCCAGCGGATCTATAGAGTCAGCTTCAGGACAGGCTCCAAAGCAATAGAGAAACCCTGTCTCCATAACAAAAACACAAACAAAACAAAGAGAAGTTTGCTATTTAATGTGAACTCAGCAGTTCTTTTGAATACTAGTTGCCTTTCTGGCCTCTAGCTGTTCCACTATTATTCTGTTTCTTTTTAATGCCCTTACAATGTAATTCTGGTAACTGAGTCTTTGTAGTATCTTGTGATGCAGTTAGTATGGTAAATGGTTTTTGTTTGTTTCCTTGTATTTCAATTCCACCCAAAATTTAGGACTTCCCAAGCCCAAAGTTCTTTGAAGAGAATTGGCATTTCAATGAGGTACAGGGCACTAAATCTGTAGGGTAGTATGGTTATTTTAACAAAATTGCTGCTTTAATCCATGAGCATGTTATATCTGTTCTGTTTGTTTGCATTTCAAGTCTATTAGTGCATATAGTTTCACTTCAGAACTTTTTGGTTAAAATTCTTTTAAAATGTTTTATCATAATTTTCCACAAGTATAAATGAGGCTAGTTTTCAATTTCTGTTTCAGTAATTTACTATTGTGCTACATAATTATATTAATTTTTGTATGTTGAATTTAGTATCTCATAAAATTCATTAAATTAATCTACTGGATTTAGTAGGTTGGGCTGATTTTTGGAGTCTTTTTTTTACAAATATAATTGTATCATGTTCAAACAGAAAATTCATTTTTTTCCAACATGGGAAACTTCCTTTTGTTTATTTGATTGTTGTCTTTGTTTGGCTTTTTTTTTTGCTATTGATAGGACTTTTATGACTTTGCTGAAAATAATTACTGAAAGGTGACAGTCCCGTGCACTGGTGACTATTCCCATATCCACGTATGGACTAATGGGACCCAGGGCTTGTTAATAACAATAGTTAAAAAAAGGACATGAAGTTGAGATTGATGTGTGGGACATTGGAAGAATAGGAGGGGGTAATGGTCTATAAATGTAATTAAAGTAGATTATGTAAATGTACAAATTTTCAAGCAACAATTTTAAAAATTGGTATTAGTTACTTTTCCATTACTATGAGGCATCATGACAAAGGCAACTTATAGTAGAATGAATTTATTGGACTTACAATTTCTTAGGGGGAGTCCATGGCAATCATGAGAGGGGATTGTGGCAACAGGAAGGCACAGTGTTGGAGCAGTATTTGAGAGCTTATGTCCTGATCAACATGCTAACTGGGTGTATCATGGACTTTTGGAAGCTTAAAAACCCATGCCTACTGATACACATCCTCCAACAAGCTCACACCTTCCAATCATTTTCAAAGAATTCCACCAACTGAGGATCAAATATTCAAATGCTCAAAGCTATGGGGCCATTCTCATTCATGTCACCCCAACATTATTTTTAAAAGGGAGATAATGTAGAAAGCTTTGTCTGTTTTCAAACCTTATAAAGACAATAGTTTTGTTCATTAAGTAGAATGTTTTATCTTATTAAGCATGACATTTATTTTTGAGGTACACTTCTTTTATACTTTGGTCTTTAGTATGTTGATAATTAGAAGTTTCTAATCATTGCAAATGTCTATCTGCATTATTTAAATTTTCATGTTTTTGTATTTCCTTCTGTGAATATGTGATGTTTATTTATTGAGCTTTCTTTTTTGATTTTTTGTTTTGTTTTTTTGGTTTTACGAGACAGGGTTTCTCTGTATTGTTTTGGAGGCTGTCGGTCCAGCCCGGCCTCGAACTCACAGAGATCTGCCTGCCTCTGCCTCCCGAGTGCTGGGATTAAAGGCATGTGCCACCACCGCCCAGCTGAGCTTTCTTTTTTGAGTCAAATATTCATCCCTAGGTCGAATTCTGAGTGACTATCATGAATGATACTATAATGAAAGTGTAATATTCTTTTTGTATGACTTTGTTTCCATAATGAGACTTGATCTCAGGTTCTTATGCATGCAAGAAAAGCTTTCTGGATCTTAAATATGATTTACTAGAAATTTTTAGAGAGTTTTACATTCATACTTTTTAAGGACTTTGGTTATTTTGTCATTTTTCAACATTATAATTAGTTTTGAAAAATTATCTCCCTTTGAAATAAAGAATTAACCATAACTGGTATATATTTAAATTTTGAGTAGACTCTATTAAGAAGGGGCACATTTCTTAATAATTGTTCCCTTATTACTCCTTATGTTTATGATCAATGTCTATATTTCTTCATTCTTCAATGTGCCTAAGGGTTGAATTTGTGCACTCCATCCAGATAAGCATTTTAGAGCTGCTGGTCATGACCTCTTTTGGGAGTCAAATAATTCTTTCAAAGGGGTCACCTAAGACAACCAGAAAACACATTTTCTGATGGTCTTAGGTTTTGAGACTCTGGTTCAGTATTCATCTCCAGGTCTGCCCAAATGCAACTAAACCAACATATGAGTTTCTGATATAATGACACCATCATGCCAACTTCAACACATATACCTAGAACTCTTAGAACAGGTGTGCTTGATAGGGGTGGTGTCAAAATGAACTTAGTCGGATCAATCACACATTGTAAATAGCAGTATTAGAAGTAAAATGGTATGTCATGAATTATAATTACTGGGTAAAGGTAAAATCATATGCTGTAAAATCAACTACAGCAATATATAATCTATATCATCGGAAGTTAATCTAGATGCTGATTGCTGTTTGTATTCCGGTGTGATTTATATGAAAGCTACCCCCTTGTGATAGTAACATGAACATTAAAACACACACACAGAATGCTGGCTCATGCCTTTAATCCCAGCACTCGGGAGGTAGAGGCAGGCAGATCTCTGTGTGTTTGAGGCCAGCCTGGTCTACAGAGCAAGTTCCAAGACAGCCTCCAAAACAATACAGAGTAACCCTGTCTCGAAATAAAACAACAACAAAAGCTATTGTCATATGTCATTTTTATTAGAAAACCATACCATGACAATGGATTGTATAGAGAAGGACAGTAAGAAAAGAAAATACAGTGAGAACTTTTTATAGTTTGATTTTTATGTCAATGATTTAAAGAACTGGGAAAGTCCAATGTGTACTTTGTTGTGATGTTCTATCAGCCAAATCTATGAATGCCATTTTGAGAGCAAGCATCCAATTATTTTGGAATCAAAGTCAAGGGACTCAAGAAAAACAAACAACAATGGTGGAAAGAACCTCAAACAAATGTAGCAGCTGTTGAAGCTGCTCATTTGGTAGCATTAAGCTTCACCAGAACTATGTGATGTCACACCATTTCTGAAGATTTACTGTTGCCAGAAACTGAGTGCAATTTCCTTATCTAATGACACTGTAGAAGAATGGATGATATGCCTGCTAGTATTTTGATCAGGTGATCCAGGAAATTAAATCTGATGCACTTCTAATAGTATCCAGCTTGATGACTCTACAGACATTGCCAATATTCACTGTTATTGTTTTTTTTGTGAGGTATATTAATGACTGCAACTTTAAAGATGAGTTCCTGTTTTGCAAATCTCTTAAAACAAGCACCACTGCATGTTATTCATTTGATACAGTTGGTTCATTTCTGAAAAAGCAGAAGATCTCTTGGGAAAAGGTTTGTGGTATTTGCACAGATGGTGTTCCAGATCTGCTAAGATTTTGGTCTGTATTTCAACATTTGGCACTGAATGAGTTATCAAATGTCATCAGAACTCACTATGTGATTTATTGGCAAATATCAGCAATGAAGACAAAGCCACAAGGTTATATGAAGTAATGAAAATTATCGTACATTCTTTAAGTTTTATATAGATGAGCATCTTAAACAGTAGACTGTTTTTGCTTCTGTGCAATGAGCTGGATGCACTAAACAAAGCTCTGCTATTTCACATTGAAGTGACATTGTCATTGAGAGAAAACTGGTTTCCTTGTTTATTTTACCTTGTTTTATATATTACATCCTGACTGCAGTTTTCCCTCCCTTGTCTTCTCCCAGCCACTCCCCCCAGGCACTTCTCTATCCCATATCCACTCCTCCTCTTTTCCCTTCAGAAAATGGCACTGCTCCCAGATGTATCAACCAAGCAGGGCATATCAAGTTGCCATAAGGCTAGTAACAAACCTTCATATTATGGATAAGCAAGAAAATCCAGTAGGAGGAAAGAGGTCCACAAAATAGGCAAAGGAGTCAGATATAGCCCCTGTACCCATTGTTAGGAGTCCCATAAGAACACCTGTTATGGGCCATAGAATTATGCAGTGAGAATTCAGCACATACTTCAGGGCTCAACCCATCAGAGATGAATATTGCATGGAGAATAGACCTCATTTAGTGAGGCTTGTGGAATATTGTCAGAAAAGATGCATGTATGATGGAAATAACTTATTTAGCAGGGCAAAAAGAATACTGCCTGCAGAACGTGTTACGCTGTCCCCATTGCAGACTTCTTGAGTGAATAGCCCTTTCCCTCATGTTACAGCTTGGGAAGTTTCCCCCACAGCACTACAGTGTGGTAACTATCAACATACCTATGAATGTCGTGGGAGGTGACTTCTCATTTAGCTATATTATTTTGATATATATATAATATATACTGGGACATGCTTCATAACTGGATCTATTTGCCCCACAAGGACTGTGGGCTCTTAACAGCCAGCTTTATGTTCCTTCTCAGAAAACCGTACACAATTCAGTCACTTTTACCTCAGTGAAAGTTCAAACTAGACTAAAGGACTTTTGTAAATAAATCATAAGTTTGCAACCTTATAGCTATGTACGAAGTTAGAGTCACAAATGTTAAACTAATGATACTAAGAAAATCATGCTAATTCTTCACTTGCTAGTCTTCTAAAAATAGCTCTATATCTTCAAATTGCTGGGCACTGTGCCCTCCCTGTCTGGTCACGGTTTTGCTCCTATAGCTTTGGGACCTTATGTTGTCATGGCAATAGTTCTGCATTTATCTCTTAGCTTGGGAATGTGTTCTTGAACTATGAAAAACACTAACTCTGTAAGAGAGGAACCTAGAGAGGTATAAGCTGAGGAAAAAACTGATAGAAATTAGTTAAAATGTAAAAGTAAAAGTAAAAATAAAAAAGTGGGAAAATTCCTGGGTGTTGGTAGCACACGCCTCACGCACTCAGGAGGCAGAGACATGCAGATCTCCGTGAGTTCCAGGCCATCCTGGTCTACAGAGCAAGTTCCAGGACAGCCTCCGAAACAATACAGAGAAACCCTGTCTCAGAAAAAACACACACAAAAATAAATGACTAAGTGGGAAAATTAAGAAGAAGAAGAAAAAGAATAAAACAGTGAATAACAATTGGAATTAGAATTAAGACAAAGAATTAGAGTTAAGAAATTATAGACAATTAGGAACAACAAAAAGCACATGTATAGAAAGAATGGGTGTGATAAAATTCCTTTCTATAGCCCTCAAACTTAGATTCTATGCTTATTGTAATTATTCTTTTTAAACCCTGAGTGAAAGCTTTTGAGGCAGGCCCTTAAAAGTGTTCAATAAACAAAGTTAATTGTCATAACATGTATACAGATAAAATAGCTCAGACCTCTGTAGGCTCACTGATTGTCATTTCAGTCTTTGGAACTGCTATGAGCCAAGGTTAGTTGATTCCATGGGCTGTTTTCTTGTGGTATCCTTGAACTCTCTGACTCCTATGATTCTTCCTTGTCCTCTTCTGCAAGATGCTGCGAGCTCTGCCGAATATGTGGCTGTGGGTTTCTGCTTCTGCTTCCATCAGTTTCTGGTATTTGTGAACTTCATGATTAACTCAAAATATTTTTTTCAACAGAAAGAAAGACCACAGTTAGAAGCACTTTTTAGCGATAACAGTAAATTACAGTTAATAGCTTTCTCAATTGACATCTTTTGTCATCTTGAATGAATTAAATTTATCACTGCAAAGACCAAATGAAATATGCCCTCAATTTGTCTCAAAAGATTCTACCATTCCAAATGAAAGTTTAAGTTTGGCAACAAACAAAAGAAGGAAAATACCTTATCTGCTTTCTTTTAGCAACATGACAGGACACTGAACCAAAAAAAAAAAAAAAAGAATTATGATGATAATTTCTGTGAAAGAACACTTGTCCATGCTTACAGATGACATTTTATCATATTTATGGAATCTAACCGACACCCCATTTGCACTTGCCAAAAGCCATTCACAATGACAGTTGAAGATCTTCCTGAGACAGCACAAAGGGAACTCATTGAACTTATGAATAATGATGCAATAAGAAAAACTTCCTTTCAGTGTCAGTTACAAATTCTGGATCAAGTGTTTGCAGTCATATCCCATGTTGTCTGAGACTGTGTTGTATTGTCTTTTTTCAACAACATCCTGTGAAATGGGATTTTCTGGCTTTTTGATCATCAAATCTAAATAGAGTTAGACTTATTTTCAAAGATGAGCACCATTGTGTTCTTGTAAACACTGCTCCAAGAATTCTTCAGCTCATAAGAAAAAAAGAAATTTCAACCTTTGCACTGAGGTTGGCTTTTTAAGCATAATGTGGTGAAATATATCAAGGTAGTTTACTGTTGTTACATTATGACTATTACTCACACTACACCATGCTTCAAGATGATATTTCATTTTGTTTCATTATTTTCAGTTACTAATAAATATTTCACAATATATAATTATACATCATTTTTATGAAAAGTATCATAGTTTAATTATGTTTAGTTTGTAACTATTTCAATACATGATACATATCAAATATTTACATTATGATTCATAATGGCAGTAAAATTACAATTATGAAGTAGCAATGAAAATAATTTTATGATTGGGTCACAAAAACATGAAGAACTTTATTAAAGGGCAGCTTGAGGAAGACTGAGAGCCACTGATCTAGGTTATTAACTTCTTTGAATAGAAATTTAATCAAAATCTGTACAGACTATTTTGTGGTATATGATGTCTTGTCTCCCTGTGACCTTGGAAAGTATTCACTTGAGATTTTGATCTCTATTTTTCTTATTATATCTTTTCTAAGAATCAAATATTTTGTTGCTTTCAATCCTTTAGTTCAATGTGATCTTCAATATTTTTCTTCTAGCCCACTTAAGTTTGATTAACTTTAGTTTTGGCTTCCAGGAGATGAACTGTTTCTACTTCATTGAGTTCAGCCCTCAATTTGATTATTTCCTGGTCTCTGCTTCTCTGGGGTGAGTTTACTTATTTTTGTTCTAGAGCACTCAGTTGTGCTGTTAATTCTCTAGTGTGACTATTCTACGTTTTCTTCATGTGGGCACTTAGTGCTAAGAACTTTCCTATTAGCACTGCTTTCAAAGTGTCCCATACGTTTGGGTATGTTGTGTCTTCATTTTCGTTGAATTCTAGGAAGTCTTTAATTTTTTATTTCTTCTTTGACCCAGGAGTGGTGCAATTGCACATTGTTCAATTTCCATTACTTTGTAGGGTTTCTGCAATTTGTGTTGTTGAACTCTAACTTTAAAACACAGTGGTCTTATAAGATAGATGGAGTCGTTCTAATTTTATGTATCTGTTGAGGTTTGCTATGTTGCTAAATATGTGGTCGATTTTTGAGAAAGTTCTATGTGGCACTGCGAAGAAAGTATATTCTTTTTTCTTTGGATAGATTGTTCTACAGATGTCTGTCAAACTCAATTGGGTCAGAACTTCTATTAGTTCCTTTGTTTCTTTGTTAAGTTTCTGTCTGGTAGTCCTGTCTAATGGTGACACTGGAATGTTGAAGTCTCCAACTATAAGTGTGTGGGGTTTTATGTGTGGTTTGAGTTTTAGTAATGTTTCTATTATGAATGTGGATGCCTTTGTGTTTGGGGCATAGATGTTCAGAATTTAAACTTCATCTCGGTGAATTTCTCCTGTGATGAATATAAAATAACCTCCTTCATATGCTTTGATTGATTTCAGTTTAATGTCTAGTTTGTTAGATATTAGGATTGCTACCCCTGCTTGTTTGTTGGGTCTATTTGAATGGAAAATCTTTTCCCAACCCTTAACTCTGAGGTAACATCAGCTTTGAAGCTGAGGTGTGTTTCTTGCATGCAGCAGAAGAATGGATTCTGTCTTTGAATTCATTCTGTTAGCCTGTACCTTTTTATGAGTGAGTTAAGACCATTAATATTGAGGGACATTAATGACCTTTGAGTGTTCATTCTTGTTTGTTTTGGAATGGTTTTTGTTAGTGGAATTGCATGTGGATTTCCACCCCTTTTCTCTTTTGATTGTAGGTAAAGTGGGGTTTTCTGTTGCCTATGTTTTTCTGGTTGTAGTTAACTTCCTTGGATTGGAATTTTCCTTCCAGAACTTTCTGTAGGGCTGGGTTATTTGATATGTATTCTTTACATCTGGTTCTGTCATGGAATATCTTTTTTTCTCCATATATATTGATTGAAAGCTTTGCTGGGTATAGTAGTCTGGGCTTGCATCCATGGTCTAGTAGTGTTAATAGAATATCTATCCAGCACCTTCTGGCTTTCAGAGTTTCCATGGAGAAGTCAGGTGTGATTCTGATAGATTAACATTTATATGGTTATTTGACATTTTTCCTTAGCTGTTCTAAGTATTCTTTCTTATTCTGTATGCTTGGGGTCTTGATTATAACATGGCAAGGGGACTTTTTTGTGGTCCACTCTATTTTGTGTTCTGTAAGCTTCTTGTACCTTCATTGGCATGTCTTTCTTTGGGTTGGGAAAGTTTTCTGCTATGATTTTGTTGAATATGATTTCTGCCCCTTTGAGTTGGGTTTCTTCACCTTCTTCTGTATCTGTTATTCTTAGGTTTGGTCTTTTTATGGTGTCCCTTATTTCCTGGATATTTTGTGTTGGGGATTTCTTTTAAGATTTTCTTTGGTCAATGGATCTATTTCTCCTAGTGTGTCTTCAACACCTGAGATTCTCTCTTCCATCTCTTGTATTCTGTTGGATATGCTTGCATCTGTAGTACCTGAGAGTTTCCTCAGTTTTTCTATTTCCAGCATTCCCTCAGACTGTGTTTTTTTTAATTGTCTCCATGTCAGCTTTCAGCCCTTGCACTGTTTGAATTTTTTCTTGTAATTTTTGCTTCATATTTTCTTCCTTTTCTTGCATTTACTGGATTTTTTGATTTGTTTTTTCTTCCATTTCTTTAAGGGATTTTCTTATATCCTCTTTGAGGTCCTCTATCATGTTTATGATGGTGTTTTTTTAGGTGATTCCCTTCTGCTTCATGTGCATTGGCTTGTTCAGGTCTTGCTGGTGTAGAATCTCTAAACTATGGTGGTGTCATATTTGTTTTTCTGTTGGTGAGTGTGTTCTTACATTGCCTCTTTCCCATCACTTTTTCCAGCAAGTATAAAAAGAGCTTCTTCCTCTCCTGGTGGGTAGGCGACTAGGATTTCCTTTCAGTGGGGGCAAGCAAATCCAACACTCTCTGGCCTCTGCTTTCTGTCCTTTTCCCTCTGCCCTGAGTTGGAGCAGAAGTGGATCAGCTCTCTCTACAATCTCCTGGTCGCTTGGTCAACGGTCTGATGGTGAGTCGACCTGTTGAATTTTTTTAATGCTCTTTTAAATTACTCATTTGTGAGTTCAGTATGTTATCTTTTCTAGAACTTTATTTTGTTTATTAAATGAGTTTATAGATTTCCTCAAAGTTTTTTTTGATAGTACGTAACAGCACCTGAAATTTGAATGATTAGATATTATTTTCAGTCTTCCTAATTCAGCTTTCTTGCATCCATCTTTGCAGAAATTACAAGTAGGTGCTTTGCTACGATACTATAAATACTTAAGCCAGTTCAGTAGTAGATACCTCCATATATTCAGGGTTGCTGTGTTTATTATTGATATTACATCAATATCCTGTATTCGCAACAATATGCTGACTTTGTTCCAAATCTGTGGGTCTTGCTTTAACTAACTAACAGGAAGGTACCTATAACAAAAGTTTCCCACTGTTTTTTATTTTTATTTATTTATTTTTTTTAGTTATTTTCTGAGTTCTTTTTTTATATATATATTTTATTTTCCAGTTTAAATTTAGATAAGAAACAAGGTTGCTTCACAAGTCATTTCCAGGTCCCTCTCCCATTCCCTTCCCTCCTCCCGTGCCCTCCCCCCAACCCCCCCTGTTATCCCCTCATTCCCCCAGGGAGGGTGAGGCCCTCCATTGGGGTGTCCATAGTCTGTCATTTCATATAGGGCAGGGCCTAGACCCTTCCCCAAGAGTTCAGGGTGCGAGTGCACCTCACATTGTTCTATGGGAGTCCAAAGTCCGTTTGTATACTTGGGATGGGTACTGATCTGCTGCCCAAGGCTCAAAATAGATTCCCTAGGCCTCCTCACTGACACCCAGATTCAGGGTGTCTTGATCAGTCCCATGCTGGATTCCCAGGCTGATGCCTGGGATTCAAGAGTTAACCTTTGTCTGGTCAGCTGTTTCTGGGGGTTAAACCAGCCCAGTCTTAATCCCTTTGATCATCAGTCCTCCCTCTCTGTTACTGGCTTTCTTGAGTTCAGCTCAGTACTTAACCAAGGGAGTCTGCCTCTTCTTTGATCAGCCACTAAATGAAGTTTCTGTTTCCCAGACTCTCTGGCCATAGGATTGTAGGCTGGCACTCCCCAGATCTATGTCTAAAATCCATATATGAGAGAGTTTCCCACTATTTTGATTGTGCCTGAGGCAAGTTCTGGCAGCTGGTCAGATACGAAAATACTACTGTAGAAGAACACTGTTAACAGACACAGGTAACAGTAACTAGAAGCATAAGAGTGCAGAATATGCATCCATGCTTTGAGTAAATACTGATGTGGTGGGATCCTTTAAAATGGTACAGTATTACAGTTGAGAGCCAAATCAATGCTTTAACTGGCAGGGATTCAAGTGAAAAAACAAGTTTCTCCTATTTGGACAATAGTCCTTAGCCTGGTGTTGAAGCAAACTGAGAGCCTCCATTTTTATCTACATAAACATCTTGACTGTTTAAAACATAAGGAAAAGATGTCAGACATAATGCCTCACCCACCTGACAATCTGGTAGAGGAATGTCCAAGGATACCTCTATGGGTGATAAGCAACCAAATCTTTAAGACTATCTCTTTGTCTGGTTATTAACTGTATGTTAAAAATAAGGTTAGAAAGCTTCTCTGGGGACTCTGGCCTGGGTATAGGGTTTCCTCTATTTGTTTAGTGCTAACTATCACCAGAATGGTCCCAGTGTTGTATTGAAGACAAAATTCATGCAAACATACATAAGGTTTTCTAGGATGAACTCCCTGCCACTCTGCTCAGCAGGTAGCTTCACTTGAGTTTCAAGTTTAAAGCTTTGTACCACTTGGCTCTACTTTCATCAGCTCCACATTGTTTGGATTTCAAGGGAAATGAGGTTTACATTCATTTCTGTCCTGTCCTTCTTATTTCTTTTGTTTTTCTTGCCCTCCAACCTGATGCTCTGATATCTGAAGAACCATTCTATGGTCTTGTGGAGACAGTTTGTGGAAACATTCATATAAAATAAACTGTTATATAAACAAAATTTCAGGATTTTACTTAGCTGCCATTTTGTTAAGAATTTCAAAAGTCTATTCGTGTTAGAACTTTCAGTACTTCACTCTACATTTTTAAAGAAAACTGTAACATTTTTGTCTGAGATTCAATTCATAGACATTTTGTTTGTAATTTTGATTAGTATGGAAAACCTGCCATCAATAAATATTTGAATTTTAATTAATGCCTCCTTGTAGAATTTGGAGAGCATGAAATAATCTATAATTAATCTAATAATAAAATTCCATCTTTACCCACAATAACTACCTGGTTTACTGTTAATGGTAGCATATGAAAATTTCCTATTATAATTGATACTCATCATTTGTGTGTATTTTTCCATGCATGTGTGCATGTGTGTGTGTGTGCATATGCATGAAAGAGAACAAGATTGATTACTTATATCAAAATACTTCTGTGAAATTTGAGCATTTTGAGTCTCTTCTCATTACTTCTTGTTAGTTTCTATATTATTAAACTATGAATGAATTTTTCTATGTTATTATTTTCTTAATTTGGTTTTTAAAAACTACACTGCAAGCATTATGAATCTCTATCTGTGTCTCTGATTCCATGTCCATTTTTCTTTCTCACAACACACACGTGTATGCATACACACGGGTTAACAATCAAATTCTTATTGAGCTCTGTGCAATATGAAAATGGAAATGATTTAATTCAGATTAATTTTTATGGTAATAAAGCAGTTTAATCACTTTCTTACAGAAAATTTAAGTTCATAATTTTAAAGATGATATCACATTTTTTAAAACATACTATCTCAATTAAATTAAATTAAATAAATATTCTAACAAATAAATATTTAAATCAATCAAAACTATGATAAAGTAGACACTATGCCTTAGAAACTTATGTAACATGCCTGAATTAGTTCATATTGGATTCATTCATAGGAAGCTAGAAAACAGAAATTAGAACAAAATATACATAGAGTGGCAGTCGTGAATACACACACACACATAAATATTAACTGATGTAATCAAACAATTCTATTTCACAGCTCTAGGTTATCTTCTTTGTTAGTTTGTGACTGCACAAAAACATCTTCTGGAATCTATGGGAGAAATGAGACAAGTATCGACTTCCCTCCTAATGGAATTTATTACATATAAGCTGGAAAGATGACAACTGGTTACTTTTGGGTTTTTGTGATTATTATTTTTAGCAATCTTTGTGAATAAATGATTCTAACAAGTTAAATGATTTTAAGTATTTCACTATTAATCAGAAACACATATAACAAATCCAGTTTATTGATTCACAGCTGAAATCTGTGTATGTTGAGGCTGAAGCACATGGTGAGATCGTGCTTCAAAACCAAGCAAACACAAAAGGTTATGTGAATAATTTATATAATGAAGACAACAAATGATTATACTTAACATCTGGTAAATATCAAGCACATGAAGATGGTAAGATGTGTAGCAGATTAATAAAGATAAAATAGGACCATGTTTCTTGTTCTGAGACTTCTTATGTTTTATATGAGTGAGTGTTTCACTTGCATGTATATGTGGCACACCCCTGCTGGTTGCCACAGATATGAGAAAGAGTATCAAATTTCTCTAGAAATGGTGTTACATCTGGCTTCTGGCAACTACACAAACATCTTTCATAAGAGCTTCAAATGTCCTTGAACACTAAGGCATCTCTCCACCTTCCTTTCATATATTTATATGGATAAATAGTTATTTCAGTATTACTTGTTAAATTAATGCATTTAATGAATGCATCGTGATATTTACATTGTTTAATTAGCAAATGTGAATTTTTTAACTCATATCAGTTCTAAATTTTGTAAGTATAGGTTCCACTTGAAGATTGCAATCTTAAATGTAGCTTTAAAATTATTTGGAAATCGATATATAAAGTTCTATATTTTTTCAAGATGCTGAGGCTTTCTTTTTATATTTATTTTTAATTTTTAATTTAACTTTAAATTAGAAACAAGGTTGTTTCACATGTCAATTCCAGGTCCCTCTCCATTTCCTCCGCTCCTCCCACGCACTCACACCAACCCCTCCAATATCCTCTCATTTTCCCAGGGAGGTTGAGGCCCTCCATGGGGGTATCCATAGTCTGTCATTTTATCCATTGCAGGGCCTAGGCCCTCCCCCAAGACTTCAGGGTGAGAGTGCATCTCTCATTGTTGGATGGGTGCCAAAATTCCATTTTTATACCCTGGATGAATACTGATCTACTACCCAAGGCTCAATAGATTACCTAGGCCTCCTCACTGACACCCACATTCAGTGGGTCCTGATCAGTCCCATAATGGATTCCCAGCCACCAGTCTGGGATTCAAGAGCTAACACCTGTCAGATCAGCTGTTTCTGGGGGTTAAACCATCCCAGTCTTAACCCCTTTGGTCATCAGTCCTCCCTCTCTGTCACTGAATTTCTTGAGTTCAGCTCAGTGCTTAGCATTCCCCAGAACTATATCTAAAACCCATATATGAGAGAGTACATGACATGTTTGTCTTTTTGTGATGGGGTTACCTCACTCAGGATGGTTTCTTCTAGTGCCATCCATTTGCCTGAAAATTTCAGGATTGCATTGTTTTTTTTTTCGGCTGAATAGTACTCCATTGTGTAAATGTACCACATTTTCTCTATCCACTCTTCGGTTGAGGGGCATCTAGGTTGCTTCCAAGACCTGGCTATTACAAACGATACTGCTATGAACATAGAGGAACAGATGTCCTTGTTGTATGAATTTGAGTCTTTTAGATATATGCCTAAGAGTGGAGTTGCTGGGTCTTGTGATAGGTTTATTCCAATTTTTCTGCGGAATCTCCATACTGATTTCCAAAGTGGCTGTACAAGTTGGCACTCCCACCAGCAATGGAAGAGAGTTCCACTTTCACCACAGCTTCTCCAGCATAAATTATCATTGGTATTTTTTATTCTAGCCATTCTGACAGGAGTAAGATGATATCTCACAGTTGTTTTTATTTACATTTCCCGGATGGCTAAGGATGTAGAGCACTTTCTCAAGTGCCTCTCAGCCATTTTAGACTCATCTATTGAGAATTCTCTATTTGGTTCTGTAGCTCTCTTTTTAATTGGATCCGTTGGTGTTTTGGAGACTTGCTTCTTGAGTTCTTTGAAATTTTTGGAGATCAGCCCTCCGTCAGATGTGGCGTTAGTGAATATCTTTTCCCATTCTGTGAGTGGTCTTTTTGTTTTGCTGACTGTGTCCTTTGCCTTACAGAAGCTTCTCAGTTTCAGGAAGTCCCATGTATTAATTGCTGACCTCATTGACTGTGCTACTGATGACATGCTCAGGAAGCTATCTCATGTACCAATTCTTTCAAGGGTACCACCCACTTTCTATTCTAAGAGGTTCAGTGTGGCTGGATTTATGTTAAGGTCTTTGATCCATTTGGACTTAAGTTTTGTGCATGGTTATAGACATGGATCTGTCAGAATCCTACAATCCAGCATCCAGTTATGACAGCACCGTTTCTTAATGATGCTTTCTTTTTTCCATTGTCTATTTTTAGCTTCTTTGTTGAAGATAAGATGTTAATACATGTATGGGTTAATATCAGGGTGTTCAATTTGATTCCATTGGTCTACCTGTCTATTTTTGTGCCAATACCAAACAGCTTTCAGAAGTACAGCTCTGTAATAGAGCTCGAGGTCAGGGATGATGATGCCTCCAGATGTTGCTATGGTGAGAAAAGTTATTTTGGCTATCCTGGGTCTTTTGTTTTTCCAAACAAAATTGATTATTGTTCTTTCAAGGTCTGTGAAGAATTGTGCTGGTATTTTATTGGGGACTGCATTGAATCTGTAGATTACTTTAGGCAGGATTGCCATTTTTACTACATTAATCCTACCTATCCAAGACCATGGGAAATCTTTCCATTTTCTGATGTCTTCTTTAACCCATAGGGGTTATATATCTATTACACCTGACTTCTCAATGGAAACGATGAAAGCCAGAAGATCCTGGATAGATGTCCTACAAACACTAAGGGAACAAGGATGCCAGTCCAGACTACTATATCCAGCAAAGCTTTCAATTCCCATAGATGGATAAAACAAAATATTCCAAGACAAAGCCAAATTTAAATAATACGTATCCATGAATCTAGCTCTACAGAAAGTGCTAGAAGGAAAAACTAGATCCAAGGGAGATAACTACACTCACAAAGACACAGGCAATATATAATCCCACTTTACAAAACACCAAAAGAAAAAAGGAGGAGAAACTACACAAAAATCTCCACTAACAATAAATCAAGCACAAACAAGAATCATCAATCAATGGTCATTAATATCCCTCAATGTCAATGGCCTCAACTTGCTTATAAAAAGACACAGACTAGCAGAATGGATAGAAAGATAGAACCCTTCCTTCTGCTGCATACAAGAAACACATCTCAACATCAAAGACAGCTGTTATCTCAGAGTAAAGGGTTGGGAAAAGATCTTCCAATCAAACGGTCCCAAAAACCAAGTAGTTGTAGCAATCCTAATATCTAACAAACTAGACTTCTAATTAAAATCGATCCAAAGAGTTGAAGAAGGACACTTCATATTCATCAAAGGAAAACTACATCAAGATGAAGTCTCAATTTTAAACATCTACGCCCCAAATACAAAGGTACCTACATTCGTGAAAGAAACATTATTAAAGCTCAAAATGCACATAAAATCTCACACACTAATAGTAGGAGATTTCAACACTCCAGTCTCACTGCTAGACAGGACCTCCAGACAGAAACTTAACAAAGAAACAAAAGAACTAATAGAAGTTGTGACTCAACTGGGTTTAACAGACATCTATAGAACATTCCACCCAAAAACAAAGGGATATACCTTCTTTTCAGCACCACATGGAACCTTCTTTAAAATTGACCACATAATAGAAAACATAGCAAATCTCCACAGATACAAAAAAAATTGGAATAACCCCCTGTATCTTATCAGACCACCATTAATTAAAATTAGAATTCAACAATAACACAAATTGCATAAACTGTACAAACTCATGGAAATTGAACAATACACAATTGCAACATCCATCCCTGGGTAAAGGAAGAAATTAAAGACTTCCTGGAATTCAATGAGAATGATGACACAACATACACAAACTTATGGGACACTCTGAAAGCAGAGCTGTGAGGAAAGTTTATAGCAATAAGTGCCCACATGAAGAAACTGGAGAACAGTCATACTAGAGAATTAATAGCACAGCTGAATGTTCTAGAACAAAAAGAAGCAAACTCACCCAGGAGGAGCAGACACCAGGAAATAATTAAATTGCAGGCTGAAATCAATCAAGTATAAACCAGGAAAACACTGAGAAGAATCAATGAAACAAAGAGTTGGTTCTTTGAGAAAATCAACAAAATAGACACACCTCTGTCCAAACTAACCAAAAGACAGACAGAGAGCATGCTAATTAACAAAATCAGAAATGAAAAAGGGGACATAACAATGGACTCTGAGGAAATCCAGAGAATCATCAGGGCATACTTTGAAAATCTGTACTCCACAAAATTCAAAAATTCAAAGGAAATGGACAATTTCCTGGATAGATATCACTTGCCAAAACTAAATCAAGAGCAGATAAACAACCTAAACAGAACTATAACCCCTAGTGAAATAGAAGCAGTCATTAAAAGTCTCCCAAACAAAAAAAGCCCAGGCCCAGACGGCTTCAGTGCAGAATTTTTCCAGAAATTCAAAGAAGAGCTAATTCCAATACTCCTCAAAGTATTCCACACAATAGAAGCAGGAGACGCACTGCCAAACTCTTCTTACAAGGCTATAATTACCTTGATACCCAAGCCACACAAAGATACAACTAAGAAAGAGAACTATAGACCAATTTCCCTCATGAACATTGATGCAAAAATATTCAATAAAATACTCGCAAATCGGATTCAAGAACACATCAGAAAAATAATCCACCATAATCAAGTAGGCTTCATCCCAGGAATGCAGGGAGGGTTCAACATTAGAAAATCTATCAATGCAATCCACCATATAAACAAACTGCGAAAGAAAAACCACATGATCATCTCACTAGTTGCTGAAAAATCCTTTGACAAAATCCAGCACCCCTTCATGATAAAGGTCCTAGAGAGATCAGGGATAACAGGAACATACCTGAATATAATAAAAGCAATATACAGTAAACCAACAGCTAACATTAAACTAAATGGAGAGAAACTCAAAGCAATTCCTCTAAAATCAGGAACAAGACAAGGCTGTCCTCTCTCCATATCTCTTCAATATTGTACTTGAAGTTCTAGCTACAGAAATTAGACAGCAAAAGGAGATAAAGGGGTAACAAATCTGAAAAGAAGAAGTCAAACTTACACTATTTGCAGATGATATGATAGTTTACATAAGTGACCGGAAAAACTCCGCTAGGGAACTCCTAGAGCTGATAAACATCTTCAGCAATGTGGCAGGATACAAGGTAAACTCAAAAAAATCAGTGGCCCTATTGTATACAGATGATGAAGTGACTGAGAAAGAAATCAGAGAAACATCACCCTTTACAATAGCTTATCTATTCTTGATTTAATTTTGGCAAGTGATAGCTATCCAGAAAATTGTCCAATTCCTTTAAATTTTCGAATTTTGTGGAGTACAGATTTTCAAAGTATTACCTGATGATTCTCTGAATTTCTTCAGAGTCCATTGTTATGTCCCCCTTTTAATTTCTGATTTTGTTAATTTGAATATTCACACACTGCTATTTGGTAAGTTTGGACAAAGTTTTTTCTATCTTGTTGATTTTCTCAAAGAACCAACTCTTCATTGCATAGATTCTTTGTGTTGCTTTCCTAGTTTCTACTTTATTGATTTCATCCCTCAGATTGATTATATCCTTGCATCTACTCCTCCTGGGGGAGTTTGCTTCTAAAGTGTTCAGTGGTGCTGTGAATTCTCAGTATAAATATTCTCCAGTTTCATCATTTGGGCACTTAATGCTACGAACTTCCCTTGTAGCACTACTCTCAAAGTGTCCCATAGGTCTGAGTATGCTGTGTCTTCATTCTCATTGAATACTAGGAAGTTTTTAATTTATTTTTTTATCACTTCTTTGACCCAGGAATGAGGCAATTGTGCATTATTCAGTTTCCATGAGCTTGTAGGTTTTCCACAATTTGTGTTGTTGAATTCTAATTTTAATACATGGTGATCTGATAAGATGCATGGAGTTATTCCAATTTTTTGTACCTGCTGAGGTTTGATATATTTTTATGTATGTGATCAAGTTTTGAGAAGGTTCCATGTGGTGGTGAGAAGAAGGTATATTCTTTTTTATGTGGATGGAATGTTCTATAGATGTCTGTTAATCCCAATTGTGTCATAACTTCTATTAGACCCTTTGCTTCTTTGTTAATTTTATGTCTGGTAATCCTGTCTAGTGGTTAGTGTGAGGTGTTGAGTATTCCACTATAAGTGTGTGGGGCTTTGTATGAGATTTGTGTTTTAGTAATGTTTCTTTTACAATCGTGGATGCCTTTGTATTGGAGCAAAGAAGTTCAGAATTGAAACTTCATTTGGTCGATTTCTTCTGTGATGAGTATGTAATTACCTCCTTCATCTCTTTTGATTGATTTTATTTTAAAGTCTAATTTTTTATATAATAGGATTGCTAGCCCTGCCTTTTCTTGGGTCCATTTGATTGGAAAATATTTTCCTATCCTTTAAGTCTGAGGCAACGTCTGTCTTTAAAGGTGAGGTGTGTTTCTTGTATGCAGCAGATGGATGGGTTCTGTCTTTGAATCCATTCTGTTAGCCTGTGTCTCTTTATAGGTGAGTTAAGGCCATTAATATTGAGGGATATTGATGACCATTGATTGCTCATTCTTCTTTGTTTTGGAATGGTTGCTCTTGGTCGAATTCTACACCCTTTTTCTTTTGGGGGTTGGCAAATTGGGATTATCTAATGCCTATGTTGTTCTGGTTGTAGTTAACTTCCTTGGGTTGGAGTATTTTTCCAAAACTTTCTGTTGGGCTGGGTTAGTGGATATGTATTGCTTGAATCTAGTTTTGTCATGGAATTTCTTATTTTCACCATGTATAGTGATTGAGAGTGTTGCTGGGTAAAGTAGTCTGGGCTGACATCCATGTTCTCTTAGTGTTGATAGATATCTATTCAGGAGTTTCCATAGAGAAGTCAGGTGTAATTCTGATAGGATTGTCTTTATATGTTACTTGGCCTTTTTCTTTAGCTGCTCTTAATATTCTTTCTTTATTCTGTATATTTGGGTCTTGCTTATTATGTGGCAAGGGGACATTTTTGTGGTGCACTCTATTTGGTGTTCTGTAAGCGTCTTGTACCTTCATTGACATGCTTTCCCTTAGGTTGGGAAAGTTTTCTTCTATGATTTTGTTGAATATGTTTTTTTTCCCCTTTGAGGTTGTTTTGTTCACCTTCTATACCTATTATTCTTAGGTTTGGTCTTTTCATTGTGTCCCATATTTTCTGGATGTTTTGTGTTAGGGATTTGTTGGACTTAAGATTTTCTTTGGTTGATAAATCAATTTCTCCTAGTGAATCTTCCACACCTGAGATTCTCTCTTCCATCTCTTTTATTCTGTTTGATATACTTGTATCTGTAGTACCTGACCATTTATCCAGCTTTTCTATTTCCAGACTTCTTTCCGATGGTGTTTTTTATTGTCTCTATTTCAGTTTTCAACCCTTACACTGGTTGAATTCTGTGATGCAGTTTTTGGCTTATCTTTTCATCCATTTGTTGCATTTTATGAATATTTTTGGTTTGTTTTTCTTCCATTTCTTTCATTTTTTGTTTTTTTCCATTTCTTGCATTCTTTTGTTTGCTTTTTCTTCCACTTCTTGCATTTTTTGGTTTGTTTTTTCTTCCATTTCTTGCATTTTTGGTTTGGTTTTTCTTCCATTTTTTTTGAGAGATTTTCCTATATCCTATTTTAGGGCCTCTATCGTTTTCATGAAGTTGTTTTTAAGGTCATTCTCTTCTACTTCATTTGCATTGGAATGTTGTAGTCTTGCTGGTGTGGAGTCTAGAATCTTGCGGTGTCATGTTTCTTTATCTGTTACTGAGTGTGTATTTGTATTGTCTTTTTCCCATCTCATCTTCTAGTGGGAGCAGAAAGAGCCCCTTCTGGTCTGGTGGTTAGGGGACCAGAGTTCCCTTTCAGTGGGTGCAGGCAAGTCCATTACTTGGGTAGTTCTTCTCTTCCTGGTCCTAGTCCTGGACCCATGGGTGGAGTAGAAGCCCAGGAATCTGGGGTGCATAGTCTCCTACCTGGTTACCTGTTCTCCTGGTCTTGTTGGTGGAAGAGAAGAACTGGGATCTTGAGTGCTTGGCTCCCACCGGGATGGGAGGCTCTGTGGAAGTCCCCAGGCACTAGAAGGCAGGTCTGGATCCTGGGCCTTGTTTACCTTGACCTGCTGGTCCCCTGGTCTCATTGGTGGAAGAGAAGACCTGGGCTCTGGTGTGCTTGGTCCCTGCCAGGATGGAAGGCTCTGTGGGAATCCCCACTCACTAAAAGGCAGGCCTGGATGTGGGGCCTTGTTTACTTGGACCCTGCTAGTCCCCTAGTAAGAGAAGACCTAGGATCTGGGGTGCATATCTCCTGCTGGGATGGGAAGCTCTGTGGCAGTCCTAAGGCCATCCCAAGGCACTGGAACATAGGTCCGGATTCAGGGCCTGGTTTATCTGGTCCCTCTGGTTCCACCCGCCCCACTGGTTCCCACTGGTCCGCTGAAACTGCTGGTCCCCTGGTCTCATTGGTGGAAGAGAAGACCTGGGATCTGGGGTGCTTAGCTCCTGCCTGGATGGGAGATTCTAATCTTTTTAACCATCTACAGGAACTTTAAAAAGCTTGCTAATATCTGCATGACAATTAGTAGTGATATTGTGTTGGAATCATTGAAAATATATAAATTAATGAAGTCAGCTGATAAAACAATATCTACACTGTTGCATACGTGGCAACATTGTTTAATATAATCTGATAGCTCAAATATGGGAACAAAGTCAATGTATTGTTAATAAACATATATAAAATATATCTAGAAAGTTTAAATTATAGATATTGTTTGTATTACATAAATTGACATGTCAATATGCTATTTTATATATATTTAAATAGTCCTTATTGAATAATTAGTATATGTATTATATATAAAACATCTATTATTGAGCTTGGAAAGAATTAGCTCCCAGTCAAAATGTATATGAAGCTAGATAATATTAATCAAAGTGAAATTACATAGACAAATAAATGTAAAAACTCCTTGAATCCTTAGTTGCAAAGAAAACAATGGCATAACCAAGTATAGTAAAAACAACACTGGTTGGATCAGAAATGCTTATCAAAGGCTAGATGTTTTAGCTATTCAAGGTGAATTATTTTTACCAGTATCATTTGAAGTATGGTGACTATAGTTAACAATAACATTGTATAGTTACAATATATTAAGAAAATATGGTTGCCATGCTTTGACACCAGAGAGAGGGGGGGGAGAACCAGAGAGAGAGAGAGAGAGAGAGAGAGAGAGAGAGAGAGAGAGAGAGAGAGAGAGAGAGAGAAAGGAAATGGAGGAAGGGGAGAGACTGAGGGATAGAGGGAAAAAGACAGAGACAGAGAGTCCCACATCAAATAAATAAAGTGTTGTATACTGATCTATTTTATGTAATAAAAACCATTTTTATTACAGTTTTGATTGTTTTCATTTTGATGCATTAACCATTGTTGACCACAGTTTATCCGTTAATGTCTGGCTTCTTCCTTTGTTAGTAATTGTGTTCTGTTTTCCTTCATTACCCTGACTGGTCTGCAGCACCTCTATTCATTTTCCACACTGTATTACAAACAATTACCAAAGTAACCCCTTCAGGCATCAACCTGACCTATGGCTCTTAGAAGCTTCTTTATATGACCTCTTTGTTTCATCTTTTTCTCCTGGTGAGTACAGTTTCTCTCCTTATCACATCTTTGTCATACTATGCTTACATTTTCTCCTTCTAATCATTAGAGTCGATTTGAGCAATTCATTATTTCATTTCAGGTGTCTTCTACTCACTACTTATTTTTGATGCATACTATGGTTTTACCTAGCTGCTGTTCACTGTCAATCAATCTAACTACCTATGTATCATGTCTGTCATCATCTATCTGCTGTACACATGCAGATATGAGCTTGTATATATTGTAATATTTATATTATTATAAATGCTACAATTATAACATATTGATAATAAAATTCAAATTTACCAAATAAAATTCTGTATATAAATTGCTCTCTTATATAACTGCATCATTCCTATATATTCATGTAATCCTATTTTAAAACCTTGAATTTTCTTTCCTAACTTCTTGCAAGAGCCTTCAAATTCAATCACTTTAATTAACTATTTTGTAGTCAACTCAATTTTTCTACCTTTCACAAACCATTAATATTAATTCAATTCATTCAATTCCTCATACATAGAGGAGGATTACATCAGATTGATATTAGGACAAATACAGTTCTATAGGAGTTAATAGTTAACTCCTAAAATTGCACTCACTAACACGCACACACACACACACAACTACCCACATTTTAATATGTTACAAAGAACCATCATAAAAATAAGTCTTCAAATGAAACTGTGTAAGTTTGCAGACTAAAAATGAACTAAAGTATTCTAATCAAAATTGGAAAGAGATAATTTTTCAAGTGCATTTTATATTTATTATTACTATGATGCTTATTTCAATCATCTATATCAATGGCAAAAGAAGATAATTTTAAAGGAAAATAGTATTTATGAGAGAACACTTTAAAATCATAAACCATCAAAATATGCTAATTCAATTATTTATGCAAAAGAATTAAGTCTCTTTACAATAATTTTTGATTATAAGATTATTGTACAAAAAATGAGTCTATATTCTGAGTAGTACTTTTGATTAATAGAAACTAGAATCCAATGATCATACCATAGAAATTAATATCATTAATTATAAATTCTTTGTCTATATTATTTTAAACCTTTACCTATACATTTATATTAATTGATTAATAAATGAAATAAAACACAGAAACTATATTGCTAACAATATATCCAAATAATAAAGTAATATATTCTAATCTTCTAAGAATCCCAATGATAACTGAATTTTATGTCTTAGCTTTACTTAAAACTTACCCATTCTTTTCACTTTGTTACAGTTTGTTTTTGGACTGAGTCATAATACAGATGATAGATTTAAAACAATGCCCATTAAGTCAATAAGTCCTGATTAAAGTAGTTTTTCAGTAATTTTTAAGGGTGAATATGTAAATATGTCCTGAAAAATTTTCATATTCAGGTTGTATCTCATAAATCTCATTTATAATCACTGAACTTTAAAACTGACATTTAGTTTTGTTTGAGACAGCATTTCATTATGTAGTCCAGATGGGTGTAGAAAAGTTCTTCTGTAATTTGTGATCCCCCTGCTTGCTCTTCCTGATGCTGGAGATTACAGGCTTATACTAGGCTGCCAAAATTTTGCTTAGTTTTATTTTATAAAACATTCCACTATATGTAGCAATACGTTTTATATGGCTATAATCTTTTTGTGGGTGTTTCAAACCAGGCTTTCTTTGTGTTACCCTGGCCACCCTGGAACTTACTCTGTAGACTAGGCTGGCATCTAACTCAGATATCTACCTACTTCTGCTTCACACATACTAGGATTAAAGGTATGTCCCACCATAAATTTGGCTAGTTACAATTTTACTGATTTCAATTACTGAATACTGTGAAATAGAGAAAAATATCCAAAAGATCAGTGCTACATTTGAAAGCATGCTAATTTTTTCCATTATATTCAGAATTTATATGAATGCTGCTGATTTTTGTAGTTGAAATATATAGATAAACAATTGTGATATTTATTTTTAAAAGCATTTTAGCATCTACCTTTATTCAGATTTGATATCTTCTCAAAGTATATTTACATAATAACACTATTTAAAAACATAAGTATGTATTTATATCCACGAACACTACATACATATTTACACTCATATATATGAGTGTGTGTGTGTACAATTTAAAAAATTATATGAGCCTCATTGCATACAATTGACTGGGGCACATAACCTCATCTTCCCACTGAATCCTCAGAGACTTGGGACAGCTCCAAAACATGCTGGGCCACACCTGCTGCCATCAGAGACTTAGCCCCACCCCTACCAGGAGAGATGAATGCCAGGCCTTTCCTCTTTGGAGGCCCTTGACCTGGGCACATTGCCCCATTCTGTCCCAAAACCCAGAACTGGGGATATCCCCAAACTATCAAGAACTGCATCTGCTACCATTAGATCAATGATACCAATCCCATCGTCAGAAAAAAAACCAGAGACCTGAGGTCACCCTCCTCACACCACAAACCATCCAGCATCACATCTCCTACCATTGGAAAATTGTCCTTGCCCCCACTGGGGAAGGAAGATCAACTACCTAAGCCAACACCAATTGTAGGTAAAGAGATCCTCTGCATCACAGGCCCTACCTCTACCCACTGGAGGAAGAGATGGGCAGACAACAGTATAAGATCACCTTCAACAACATAAAGACTATCATGACACCACTGAATAACCTAAACGAGACAAAACAGAAGAAAGCAACCTTAAAAATAACTTATGAAGATGGTAGAGGCCCTTAAAGAGGAAGTGAGAAACTCCCTTAAAAAGGGGAAGAAAGGGCAAAAAAAGGAAGAAATGAACTAAAATACAAAACAAAAATGTCAGAAAAGAAAAAATATCTTAAAGAAAGCAAATAAAAACCAAGACAAAAAAGAAACACATTAAGGAAATAAACAGTTCAAGAATTGAAAACTGAATTACAGGCAATAAAGAAAACACAAACTGAGGGAATGCAGGAAATAGAAAATCTGGGTAAATGATACTCATCACAGGCAAAATCCATGAAGATGAAGTGTCTATCCTGAACATCTATGCCCCAAATACAAAGGCATCCGCATTCGTAAAAGAAACATTACTAAAACTTAAATCACATATAAAGCCCCACACACATATAGTGGCAGATTTCAACACACCACTCTCACCAGTAGACAGGAATACCATACAGAAACTCAACAAAGAAACAAAGGGTCTAATAGAAGTAATGACCCAACTGGGATTAACAGACGTCTATAGAACATTTCATTCACATAAAAAAGAATATTCCTTCTTCTCACCACTACATGGAACCTTCTCAAAAATCAACCACATACTTAGCAACATATCAAACATCAGCATCTTCAAAAAAAATTGAATAACTCCATGCATCTTATCAGACCACCATGCTTTAAAATTAGAATTTAACAGCAACACAAATTGCAGAAAACCTACAAACTCATGGAAACTGAATAATGCACAATTGCACCATTCCTGGGTCAAAGAAGAAATAAAAAAATAAATTAAAGACATCCTAGAATTCAATGAGAATGAAGACACAACATACCCAAACCTATGGGACACTTTGAAAGCAGTGCCACGGGGGAAGTTCATAGCACTAAGTGCCCACATGAAGGAACTGAATAATAGTTATACTAGAGAATTAACAACACAGCTGAAAGCTCTAGAACACAAAAAGCAAACTCCCCCGGGAGGAGCAAATGCCAGGAAATAATCAAATTGATGGCTGAAATCAATAAAGTAGAAACTAGGAAAACAATACAAAGAATCATTGCAACAAAGAGTTGTTCTTTGAGAAAATCAACAAGATAGGCAAACCTTTGTCCAAATTTCCCAAACAGCAGAGAGTGAACATGCAAATTAACAAAATCAGAAATTAAAAAGGGGACATAACAAGAGACTCTGAGGAAATTCAGAGAATCATCAGGTCATACCTTGAAAACCTGTACTCCACAAAATTCGAAAATTTAAAGGAAATGGACTATTTCCTGGATAGCTATCACTTGCCAAAGTTAAAGCAAGAACAGATACGCAATTTACATAGACGTAAAAAACATATGGAAATAGAAAATCTGAAAAACAAAAATCACATGATCATCGCACTAGGCGCTGAAAAAGCCTTTGACAAAATCCAACATCCCTTCATGATAAAGGTCTTGGAGAGATCTGGGATAACAGGAACATACTTAAACATAATAAAAGCTATATACAGTAAACCAACAGCCAACATCAAACTAAATGGACAGAAACTCAACGCAATTCCTCTAAAATCAGGAAAAAAACGAGGCTGTGCACTCTCTCCATACCTTTTCAACATTGTACTTGGAGTTCTAGCCATTGCCATATGACAACAAAAGGGGATCAAGGGGATTCAATTTGGAAAGGAAGAGGTCAACCTTTCACTGTTTGCAGATGATATGATAGTTTACATAAATGACCCAAAGAACTCCACCAGGGAACTCTTACACCTGATTAACACCTTCAGCAAAGGGGCAGGCTACAAGATCAACTCAAGAAAATCAGTAGCCCTACTTTATGCAGATGATAAAAGGGGTGAAAAAGAAATCAGAGAAACATCACCATTTACATTTGCCTCAAACAACATAAAATACCTTGAGGTAACGCTAACCAAATAAGTGAAAGACCTGTGTAGCAAGAACTTTGAATCTTTAAAGAAAGAAATTAAAGAAGCCCTCAGAAAATGGAAAGATCTCCCATGCTCTTGGATAGGTAGGATCAATGTAGTCAAAATGACAATCCTGCCAAAAGCAATCTACAGCTTCAATGCAATCCCCATTAAAATCCCAGCACAATTTTTCACAGACCTTGAAAGAACAATAATCAATTTTTTATGGAAAAACAAAAGACCCAGGATATCCAAAACAACCTGTTCAAAAAGGCAACGTCTGGAGTCATCAACATCCCTGACTTCAAGCTCTATTATAGAGCTATAGTCCTGAAAACAGCTTGATATTGGCATAAAAATAGACAGGTAGACCAATGGAATCAAATTAAAAACCCTGATATTAACCCACACACATATGAACATCTGATCATTGACAAAGAAGCTAAAAAAACACAAAGTAATAAAGAAAGCATCTTCAACAAATGGTGCTGGCATAACTGGAGGCTGGCATGTAGAAGAATGCGGATCGATCCATGTTTATCGCCATGCACAAAACTTAAGTCCAAATGGATCTTGGTCTCTTTTTCTGGCTTATGGCTTCCAGTTCGGCAGCAGAAAACTACTGGGCTCATCTGGGTTACTTGTTTGGTGTCTTGTGAGTAATTTCTACAATAAATACTTAGTTTTACTTTCAGTAAGTGTGCTGTTTATCGTTACAGCGTCATTTGGTGTTAGGAGTTTCGGAACCTGGATCCAGACACCCAGAAAAGCGGCTAATCCTTGGCCCAACCAGGTACAAGTGGACTCTCATTTCGCTAAGTTCCCCAGCACTTCGCTCGATCGGCAAGACACGATTCCTGCTGCCAGGAACCAGCACCTTCTACCTGCTGGTAAGGTTAGGTGGTATTCCGAGATTTCTCTCGCAGCCATGTGCTCTTTTACTGGTGGCCTGCTGACTTCATCCATGTGCTCTTTTGCTGGCGGCCTGCTGATTTCAGCCTGAATAAAACTCCACTGGTAATAAAATTAACTGCTTTATGCAATGTCAGCCAACATTACAATGCAGGATGTTAAGAATTTTCTGGTTTTTTGTATGGATGGGATTTTAGAAAGGGTTGAGGACCTACCTGAAAGGTACTTCCTACCCATGATGGTGATTATTAGTTTCATAATCAATATAATTTTGCTAAAGAAATGGTTCAAAAATATGGCAAAACTTAAACAGGTCATACTGTCATTGCAGGATAGTTATGAAATCCTAGTACAAAGAATTCAGGAAATGCAAAATTCCTTGCAGGATAGTAAGGAAGGTTTGGTAGAAAATATATAGGATATTAAAAATGATAATGTAGGTCTGACAAACAGGTATAAAGAGATGGAACACAAAATTGAATTACCATCAGGAAAAACGTGTTCAACAGACAGAATAGAAAAGTAGAACGTAATGTTAAAACATTTAACCAACAAAACTGTTTCATGTTTGATTATTTCACTAGCAAACTACAAAGACTGGAACATAAGATTGAAATGCTAACAGAAAAGATTTGTTCCATGTCTGAGAGAAATGAAAAACTAGCTGATAGAACGTCATCCTGGAAGGCAGTTTACATGCCATTGAGATACTTTCTAAGGATGAGAGTATTAAATATTTGGAATCATGTGTAAATAATGAATGTAAAAAAATGAAAGATTCTATGACGTCCTTAGAAAATTATTTGTCCCAAGAATTTCAAGAGCTCAGAGAAACAATGATTAATAGACTGCAGGTTTTAGAAGTTCAATGTGATACTTCAGAATCATACATACAGGCAACAGATCAGGACAGGAGTTTCCCAACACCTCTCAAATGCCAGAATGGTTTCCCTAAGTTTGCTATGCGTTCACCTATGGTTTTCCCAGTATCTGTAACAGAAAAACCAGCAATGAAAAAAACAATCAAATGGTCCCATTGCTTATCAATGGGAACCTATACAGATGAAGGATCTAAAGGGAATCAAGGAGGCCATTGTTTCATATGGTCTTCATTCTCCCTTTGTCAGAGAGCTCCTAACCTCATGGGCCACTGTAAATAAAGTAGCCCCAAAAGACTGGGCCCAATTAGCCTCAGCAGTGCTCGAAAATTCTTATCAAATTCAATGGAGAGCTTTATGGAGACAAGAAGCAAAAGCCTTAGAGATTCAGGAATTAAAGAACGGTCATGAAGTACCCCAAGACAAGATTCTTGAGGAGGGTCCTTATGCTGACACGCAGGTTCAGTCTGCATATGACGAGCATATGTTGTCTTTATGCCATACAGCTTCTTTAAATGCCTTGGATAAGGTTGGTGAAACAGGAAAGATAATGCAACCCTATACCAAGGAAGTACAGGGTCCAAGGGAAAGGTTCACTGAATTTTTAGAGAGATTATCCAGAGCAATGGACGTACAGGTATCAAATCCAGAATCCAGGCGACTCCTTATAGAATCTTTGGCATATGAGAACACAAATCCTCAATGCAGGCAGGTAATTTGGCCATTAAAAATAAGATCAGCACTATTGGAGGAATGGGATCTACATAGAACCAACCTGTGATGTAAAAGTCAGGATATGGGAGCTTGGGTAGGTGAAGCTATTTCTACAGGCTTGAGGAGGCACCAGGATGCCAAATACCCTACCTGTGACAATATAGAGGCCTGGGTAGGGAAGGCAATCTCCAAGTATTTTAACAGACATAAAGATGCCATTTGCTTTAACTGTGGTAAAATAGGACATCTGAGTAGGAACTGTAGACAACGCATTCCTAGAAATAATGATTTTACCAGGAATGCATCAAACAGAAGTCCTCAGCCTCCTGGTCTTTGCAGGAGGTGTGGAAAGGCAAACATTAGACTAACGAATGCTGATCCACGACAGATAGACAAGGTAGATCTTTACAGCCGGGAAATGGGAATTGGGTCCTCAAGCAGGCCCCGGAAAGAAAGATTATCGGGTCATTCCCAGTGACAGTGGAGGACAGGCTCCCCCAGGACAATTAGAAGATCCACTGCCCCTTGTAAATAATATGTCTCCAGTAAATTGGAACAATTTTTCAAATATTATAATATAAAACATGTAACTAGTATACCTTACAATCCCACAGGACAAGCAGTGATTGAAAGATCTAACCGAACCTTAAAAGAGATGCTTCATAAACAGCCAGGGAGAACAAAGACCCCTAAACACAGGTTACATAATGCTTTACTAACATTGAATTTTCTGAATGCTGATGAAAAAGGACAAACTGCAGCAGAAAGACACTGGGCTACAGAGAGGACTTCTGAATGGAACCAACCAGTGTTTTTTAAGGATGCTATGACCTCAGTCTGGAAGCCAGGATATGTGTTTCGTTAGGGAAGGGGTTATGCTTTTGTTTCCACAGGAGAAGAAAAGCTTTGGGTTCCATCAAAATTAATTAAGATTCAATTAGAACAGAAGACATCTCAGGAGGAGGAAGATAACAGCTCATCTACAAATTCATATTCCACCATGGGTAAAGTGACCTTCTAAAAGGAAAGAGAAGTGTTTTGTTTTTTGTCTTCACAGGTAAACTCAGCAAAGAATACTGGACATATAGATTCCTGAAGAAAAATGAATAGCTACCCTGAGGACCATCAAACAAACAGTAACTCACTGTGTGGTATCAATGTCTAAATCTCTCTATATTGTTTTTCATAGTACCCTTTTTTCTTTGTTTCCTCATATACTTCAGTCCCCATTCATTTAACTGAAGCTGGCTTTGCAGTTAGATTGGCTCTCCTACTCTAAATTCAAGCATATTATTTAAATAAAATTCAGAATTTCTGTATTATATCAAAGAGCCATTGATATAAGACAGAAGAAAATAAAATTAGGGACTGTTATTTGTGGATTTCTTTTCTAAAAAGTCTCATTTCCTTCATGTTTACCATCTTCTCTATTGTCACCTCTTTCAATATGCATACATATAAAAGTTAAAATATTTCTTTGTTAATATTGATGTTTGAGTTTTCCAGAGAACAAGGGATTTCCTGACAGCAATCTTCAACTGCTTCAGAAAGAGAATGAGGATCCATTTTCTTGACTTCACCTGATTTGACTGGAGGCATCTGAATTGCCCCACATCATTGACTCCACCTGATAATCACTAACCTGAAAGTGGATTGAAACTACATCACTCTATACAACTGAAACAGCACATCTTCTACAATCTGGCCAGAGCTTCAATCAACACTAGAACCCCAATTAGGAACTTTAATCAAGCATCTCCTGCCATACAGAGACTATCTGATCTACTGAGATTTTGTTACACTAACATTTTTCTTCTCACAGGTCCCCATGAGATTATCATCGTCCCATCTCAGCAGGAAGTAGTTTTGAGAATTCCATGCCCCCTCTCCCTACTATTGATATTATAGGATAGTCTACACCTGTTAGTGTTAGTTTTCAATTATTTTAGAGTTGGGATTGGAAGGAGGTATTCAGATTTGGGTGTTTCTTTCAGATAAGTTTAGGATTAGATGGGACAGATGTTTGATACATTTTGTTCATTGACACAAGTTAGTTGTTCTTTTTAGACTAAAAGGGGAATTGTAGGAGGAAGCCTGTATGCCGCCATTAACCATGTGACTTAGTAGAGATGCATACAGATGAGGTAATAAAAGAGTGGTTAACTGCACCGCTAACCATACCCACTTTAGGCATGACTAAAGATGGACATAAATACGTATACGTACGTAGGCGGTGAACTACGTCACTAGCCAGGCCCACTTTTGGGCATGGCAAGGGGGCGTTACTGGGGAAGGCATAAAAGACCGAAGAACAGAAGTCTTGGTCTCTTTTTCCGGCTTTCGGCTTCCAGTTCGGCAGCAGAAAACTACTGGGCTCATCTGGGTTACTTGTTTGGTATCTTGTGAGTAATTTCTACAATAAATACTTAGTTTTACTTTCAGTAAGTGTGCCGTTTATCATTGCAGCATCAAGAAAGAATATTAAAAGTTTCTAAGGAAAAGGGGTAAGTAACATATAAAGGCAGACCTATCAGAATTACACCTGACCTCTCCATGGAAATTCTGAAAGCAAAAAGGTCCTGGATAGATGTTCTACAGACACTAATAGACCATGGATGCCAGGCCAGACTACTATACCAAGCAAAGATTCCAGTCACTGTAGATGGAGAAAAGAAGATACTCCATGAAAAAAAAAACAGAATTAAACAAATACAGCCCTACATAAAGTACTGGAATGAAAACTTCAACCCAAGGAAGTTAGTTATACTCATGAAAACATAGGCAATAGATAATCCTACATTGCCAAAAAACCCAAAAAGCAAAAACACACACAATGACACCAATAACAACAAATCCAAAACAACAGGAATCAACAATCAATGGTCATTAATATCTCTTAATATCAAAGGTCTTAAATAGCCTGTAAAATAAACAGGCTAACAGAAAGGAAATGATATAAAGACACAATCCATCCCTCTGTTCCATACAAGACACATATTTCTACTTCAAAGACAGACATTACCTCAGAATAAAGGTTTAGGAAAAGATTTTCCAATCAAATGGACCTAGGAAACAAGGTTGTACAGCTATCATAATACTTAACAAATTAGACTTCAAGCTAAAACTAATCAAAAGAGATGAAGAAGGTTATTACATGTTTGTCACAGGAAAAATCCATTAAGATGAAGTCTCAATTCTGAACATCAATGTCCTGAATACAAAGGCACCCTCATTTGTAAAACAAACATTACTAAAACTTAAATCACACATTAAAAACCCACACACTTATAGTAGGAGACTTCAACACCCAGAGCCAACACTGAACATGACTACAGGACAGAAACTTAACAGAAAAAAAAGAACTAACAGAAGTTAAGAGACAATTAAATTTAATAGGTATCTACAGAACATTCCATCCAACACAAAAGAATATACCTTCTTCTCTGTACCCCATGGAACCTTACCGCAAATAGGCAATATACTCGCAACATACCAAACCTCAACAGATTTTAAAAATTGGAATGACACCCTGTATCTTATGGTTTAAGGTTAGAATTCAACAAAAAACACAAATTACGGAAAACCTACAAACTCACAGAAATTTAAAATTATTCAATTGCATCACTCTTGGGTCAAGGAAGAAATAAAGAAAGAAATTAAAGATTTCATAAAATTCAATGAAAATGAAGGCAGAACATAATCAAATATATGGGACACTTTGAAAACAGTGCTAAGAGAAAAGTTCATAGCATTAAATGACTACATAAAAAAACTGGAGAATAGTCACATTAGAGACGAAGCATCACATCTGAAATTTCTAGAACAAAAAGAGGTAAACACAGAGAAGCAGTAGATTCCAGCAAACAATAAACTTGAGGGCTGATATCAGTAGGTTGAAACAAAGAAAACAATACAATCAATGAAACAAAGATTTCGTTCTTCAAGAAAATCAACAAGATAGACAAACCTTTACCCAAACAAACCAAAAGGCAGAGAAATAATATCCAAATTTTAAAAAATCAGAAAAGAAAATGGGACATAAAAATTGACATCGAGGAAATCAAGTGAATCATCCCGTTATTCTTTGGAAACCTGTACACCACAAAATTAGAAAATTTAAATGAACGAGACAAATGTCTGCATAGGTATCACATACCAAAATTAAAACAAGAACAAAAAAGCACTTTAAATAGACCTATAAGCACTAATGAAATTGAAGCAGTCATCAAAAGTCTCCCAACCAAAAAAAGCACTGGGCCAGATGATTTCAAGGCAGAATTCTACCAGAAATTCAAAGAAGAGCTAATACCAATACTCCTCAAATTATTCTACACAATAGAAGCAGAAGGGATATTGCCAAAATCTCTTTACCAGACTAAAATTACCTTGGTACTAAAATCACACAAAGGCACAACTAAGAAAGAAAACTAAGAGCAATCTCCCTCATGAATATTCATGTAAAAATACCCAATAAAATATGGGCAAACCAAATCAAAGAACACATTAGAAAAATCATCCACAATGATCAAGTAGATTTAATCCCAGAGATGCAAGGATGAATCAACATATGAAAATCTGTCAATGCATATAAACAACTGAAAAATAAAAACCACATGATCATCTCACTAGATGCTGAAAAACCTTTGACACAATGCATCACCCCTGCATGATAAAGGTCTTGGAGAGATTAGGGATAAAAGGAACATACCTAAACATGATAAAAGCAATATACAGCAAGCCAATAGCTAATATCAAAGTAAGTGGAGAGAAGCTCCATGTGATTCCTCTAAAAGAAGGAACAAGACAAAGCTGTTCCATATCTCTTCAAAATTAAACTTGAAGTTCTAGCTAGAGCATCAAGAAACACAAGGAGATCAAGGGGATATAAATTGGAAAGGAAGACCTCAAACTTTCATTCTTTGTAGATGATATGATAGTTTACACAAGTAACCCAAAACTTTCTTCCAGGGAATACCTATAGCTGATAAACACCTTCAGTAACATGGCAGGATAAAATATAAACTCAAAAAATTAGTAACCTATATACAGATGGTAAACGAGTTAAGAAAGAAACCAGAGAAAAATCATCCTTTACAATAGCCTCAAACAACATATAATATCTTGGGATGACTCTAACCAAACAAGTGAAAGACCTGTGTGACAAGAATTTTCAATCTTTAAAGAAAAAATCTAAAGAAGATATAAGAAAATGGAAAAATCTCCCATGATCTATGATAGGTAGAATCAACATAGTAAAAATGGCAATCTGCCAAAAGCAATCTACAGATTCAATGCAATCTCCATCAAAATCCCAGCACAAATTTTTCACAGAATTATAAGGAACATTACTCAACTCTTTATGGAAAAAAACCAGAATAGCCAAAACAGCACTCTACAATAAAGGAATTTCTATAGGAATCACAATCCCTGACTTCAACTCTAACATAGAGCTATAATAATTAAAACTGATTGGTATTGGCACAAAAACAGACAGGTAAACTAATGAAATCAAATTGAAGAGACTGAAATTAATACACACACCTATGAACACATAATTTTTTACAAAGAAGCTAAAATTATACAATGGAAAAAGAAAGCATCTTCAACAAATGGAGCTGGCATAACTGAATGCTGGCATGTAGAAGACTGCAGGTAAATCCATGTCTATCGCCATGCACAAAACTTAACTCCAAATGGAACAAAGGCCTGAAACATAAATCCATCCACACTGAACCTCTTAGAAGAGAAAATGGGAAGTATCCTTAAAAACATTGCCCAGGAGACTACTTCCTGAACATAACTCCAGTAGCACAGAAACTGAGATCTACAAATAATAAATGACCTACTGAAACTGAGAAGCTACCACAAGGCAAATGACACAGTCAATAAGACAAAACAGCAACCTACAAAATGGGAAAAGATTTTTACCAATCCCATATCTGTCACAGGGCTAATTTCCAAAACATACAAAGACCACAAGAAGCTAGTCACCAACACACCAAATAATCCACTTAAAAAAAACGGTGTATAGACCTAAAGATAGATTCTAAAAGAAGAAACTAAAATGGCTGAAAAACACTAAGAAAGTGCTCAACATCCTTAGTAATCAGGGAAATGCAAATCAAAACAACTATGAGATACCATCTTGTACCTGTCAGAATTGTTAAAATCAAAAACACGAATGACATTTTCTGCTAGAGAGGATACAGAGAAAGAGTAACACTCCCCTATTGTTGTTGGGAGTGTAAACTTGTACAGCCACTTTGGAAATCAGTCTACCTCAAGATCCCACAAATCCACTCTTATGCATACAGAATCAGACATTCACAACTGGATAAAGAAATGGATAAAGAAAATGTGGTACATTTAAATAATGGAGTATTACTCAGTAGTAAAAAAACAAACAAGAAATAAAAGGCACCAAAAATGTAGTCTTTAATTTTATAGGCAAACGGATAGAAATAGAAGAAACCATCCTGAGTGAGGTAACCCAGACACAGAATAAAAATGGTATGTATTCAAGTATAAGTGGATAGTAGATGTAGAACAAAGAATGATCAGCCTATATCCCCAAACCCCAGAGAATCTAGGAAACAAGGACTCAAAAAGGATATAAATTTGTAGGGAGAGATTTTATGTACTTATACTGTTGAACACACCCTTTTGAGTGTGGTCACAGATATGTAGTAAGGTAAGGAGATAAGAGCTTGGGGAAAGGAGATGTGGTCCCTCTTGGGGGTTTGGTTGAGTCTTGGAGACCAACAGAGAGCTGACTTCAGGTTCTCAGCTTCTCATGTAACTGACCTCTCCCTAATAAAGTATCATACGAAATCCCTTCCCTGTATACTTTGCGTAGCTTAATATTCCTCTTTATACATGGACCCCCAAAGAAGAGGAAAGGGGCAAGATCTCCTGAGGCAACTGGGAGCGGTGGGGAGAGGGGAGATAGAGGTAAGAATAACACGAGTGAAGAAAGGGAGGGTGGAGGAGAACATGAAAGATCAGGAAGGTCCAGTTGGGGAAAGAAAAGAAAAAGAGAAGCCTGCCTCTTTCCAGGATTTCTGCTCTGTGAAGAGTTTTGATTTCCACATTGGTACTAATGAATGGTACTGAGCCTCTCTGAGTCCTTACTAAGATAATACTATCACCCTGATCTACACCTTTTTTTAAGTTCTTACATCCATTGTTTTATACAAACATGCTATGAGTTCTATCTCTACCGCTTGATCTATAGTCATGGAAATTATTGGGAAGGTGATACTAGATCCCCTGGGGCTGGAGTTATACTATAAAAATTGGTGCTCGGAACCAAAAATCAGGCTCTTTGCAAGAGCAATAATTGCTTTGAACTACTAAGCCCTCTTTCCACCCACCCAACCCAAATTTTGAAAAATAGATTTTACAAGAATCTATTAGAAGCGTATAGGCGACTTGTGGGTTACCAAACCACTAACAAAATCTCCATTTCCTAGCAAAGGTAAATCACATATCTTTGTCTCATGTGCTCCCTGTGTTTGCTCCCCATTCATGAGGGAGTAATAATAATCTCAATCATGCATATGCATTGGTAACCCAGGGGAGGGGAATGGGACAAAATCTCATATTTGGATTGGGAGCAGGGGGGAGGGGAGGGGAGAGGGAAGTGGGAGAAAGAGGAGGGGAGAGGAGGACGTGGTTGAGCAGGAATGTTGAGTCAGGGTAAGACAGAGGAGGGAGTGATGAGAGATACCATAATAGAGGCAGCCATTATAGGTTGGAGGAGAGATCTGGTACTAGTGAGATTTCCAGAGATCTACAAGAATGACACCAACTGGCAGTAAGGCTACCTTAAATGACCTTCCATGGTAATTAAATTGATGAGTACATTATATGCCATTCTAGAACCCTCATCCAGTGGCGGACAGAAGCAGAGGCAGACACCCACAGCTAAAAACCAAACTGGACTCCTGGAACCCAGTTTCAAAGAGATTTTCTTGTGGGTAATCATAAATGCTGAGATTTGAAGACAGCCACAGCCAAACATATAGACAACAGAGTTCTAGAAAAGTATTTAGTAATATGATTAGATACGACAATTTTCTTCTTATAATACCAGAGTGTCAAGATAGGAGTATGTAGAAATTAAGATCTAATAAAATAGCAAAGGCAATTTTAGCTCAAAAATTAACAAGAGCACTGAGATGAAATAAAATATATAATCAGTCAATAAGTTTGTTTAAATTTTATCAGATAGAATTAAGTACATCCTATGCCTAGTTTGATATAAGTATTAATGGCTCATTACATGTTTTCATCAGCATTAGGAAATTTGTTTTGGTTTTGATGTATCAAGGCTTCCCATATTAAGCCTGGTGGTTTCATTAGTTACTTACATCTGAATATGTAAGATGGATTATATTGTTGTTTTAGAAATACCTGCTCACTAATCAAAATGTCAGTATGTTCTCATACTATTCTGTGCTGTTACCCATTATGTCTAAATAACAAGTACATTTCAGTAAGATATACATTTTGATTAATTGGGACAGTAAAAGAAGATCCCCAAATTCTGACTGGGAGGTTTATAACCTATATTTTGATGTTTTGGGAGAGTATAAGAAGATCCCCTAATTCTCACTGGTAATATTTATCACCTTATCAATAAGCATATTTACTGGCTGGTTTAAAATTTGCAAAAAGTACTCAAATCAAGTTTTCCTTTTAGGAAGTGAATAACTCTTAGGTCATGCATTACATAATATTGTACACTCACAAATAACTTATGAAAGTATTTGGATTAATAGCTTCCTGATGTTTGCTGGTCATTTATCAATAAAAATGTGGGCATTATGAGGAGGCCTACGCAATCTATGAGGTCTTGGGTAATAGATCATTATTTATCCCTGGCATACAAATGGAGTTTGGGTGCCCATTACACAATGAGGTATGCTTTCTTAGCCTGGACACTTGGGGAAGGGCCTAGGCCCTGAATGATGGACTCTGGAGATCCCCCATGGAGGGCCTCACCCTCCCTGGGGAACAGAGTGGGGATTCAATGGATGGCTGGGGTCCAGGGGAGGAGGGGAGAGAGATGGGATCGATATGTGAAACAAGCTTGTTTCTAATTTAAATGAAAAGTATTCTTTTAAAAATGCAGATGTTCTATTTATATATATATAGTACAAACGTGACATGCTAATGTATTTAAAATTCTGTTTATATAAAAGCTTGACATGCTCTGACCTTTGTAACAAGTTGCTAAAAGTTTGAAAGAAAATTAAAAGGGAACACACACACACACACACACACACACATACACACACACACGGCACATACACACATGCAGATACATAGTACAATGTGGGCCTCAATGTATTGTTTGTTTTAACCTACTTAAAACTATGAGATACTTTCATAGTGCCAGCTATGTGGGAAGTGTCCTTTATATAATTTATAATTTTTAGATGTAACTACCTAAGAAAAAAATGTCTTTTGCAGAAATTTGAGATTCAGGTTGGTTATCAAGTCTTTAGGTTATGAATTTCCCTGTAATTGAATGGGGGTGTGAGATAATGTTAGGCTAGCGATGGCCTCTCTGCTTTCCACAGTAGCACTCCCATGAGAGTAACTGTAACTTCATTGCATTTTTCATGAAGCTTGGGAAACATGAGCATTAGAATACCAGCATATCTCCCAGGCAAAGATTTACATTTTCTGTATCAAACCTGAGAAAAGGAGGTCTTTAAAAAGGAGATTAGTAAAACTTTTATCCATTATATCAGTATATAGTTAAAATTATTAAAATTATTGTAGTTATTAAAATTGTCAATGATACAAATCACTATTTTAATTTACGGCTAATTTAAATTGATCTGTTTTGTTCTGGGTTCCATCTAAAGTCTTATGAAATCTTACCAACATCCTATTGTTCAGGACATATCATTTTTCCTGCTGCTGAATTTGAAGGCACATTTAAAATAATTCTTGTCCACTCATAAATGTGCTTTCTATTCTAGCCCTGTGATTATAAGTCTTGGCAGCTGAGCAATCTCATGAAACCTAGAGTTTTGGTGTCCTTTTAAACACTGGCACTGGAATGCATTTGATGTACTTTGGCTCCGGTGGACTTCTGTCATAGCTCTCATCTACAGTTTCATGAATGCCATCTTGCCATGTCATATCAAGCCTTCTTGGTGACAAGAACAAGCTGTTTATCAGAGCCTGTCCTTTGTCATAATCATATTCTACAACACAGATAAAACATATATTTATCAAATAATATTTCCAACTTCAGAATATGCATTCATACAAGTTTTCATGAACTTTAAAGAGACATAACAGCTTTCTGTTTGTAGAAGAAATTAATAAACCGATGGTTTCACATACAAAAGTTAAATCTGAATAAATACAATTACCAAAAATGCACAAAGATGACCTTGTATAATCATATCTGTCATAAAGAAACTACCTGGAATGACAATTCAGATATCATTGAATTAGTCAGATTTGTGTTTCTTAGAACCTCCAATAAAGACAAATGGTGATGCCATGATTTACAAAGTAAACATTTTATAGGGGATAGAAGATTATATCATACAATGTCATTGCATTATTCAAGACTTTGAAGTCTAAGTTCCACTTTAACTTGCTGGTGTTTAAGACATTTATGACGACCTACCTTTCAAAAACTTGAGTGTATAATCCAGGCATGAGTAAACATTTTTATGATGTTCTTTAATTTTGGTAGATGATATAATTCTCTTACTATCATTTCTGTCTTTATTAGTATTTTACTTACTTTATTTATGTTTGGCTAACAATTACAGATGGATTTGCGGTGGTCAGTAAGGCCCCTAAGTTCACATGGAAATAGTGACACATTCCTTTCTAAATGAGTCTTGTCTCACTGTATTGAGGCATAAAATTGCAGAAATCCTGAAAATAGATAGAACTTCAATGTTTTATCCACCCAAAGTTTAATCTTCACGTTTGTGGTAAAGGTTTAATCAAGTCTAGATTCCAAGAGTAAGGTTGCCTTCCCTCAGACTTCATTGCTTAATGTCAACGATATTTTTGGGCAGTCTATTTTTCTATTCTGTTTATTTTTGAGTCAAAGAGACCAGACTCTTAGAAAAGGAAATGACCCTTTTGCTTAGAGAAGTTCAGGATTTTGGGAGAAAGCTTTTCCTATACTCCCTGTGTTTAGTGAACAGCGATTGTTCATCATTCATCAGATGTTACATAATTTCAACATAAGGACCCATAAAACCTCAAATAGTCATAACTATATTGAGATAGTGGCTGCATTTTCATAGGCAAGTCCCAAAGGATAAAAGAAATAATAAGCCTCTGCCTAGGAGAGAAATATATTTGGGGAAGACACACATCAGGAGAATTTCCAATCACCATCTTCTGAAAATTTGGAAACTCATTTCAAATTATTCTTCTGCTTCATCAGATGGCTCTTAAGTGAAGTTCCTCTCTAATGCTGAATTTTATAGCTGAAGAAGGAGCAAAGCAGGGAATGTAATCCACTCCTTGCTTCCACTGATAACTCTGTCTTGAACCTTGTTGTGCACTGAACAGATGTTGAAAAGTTAATATACTTCTTTTCTTGCACTGAAAAAGCTTCAGAGTTCTAAGAGTAAATATGTGGAACCCTATCTTTTCATGTGCAGAAATGGACCCCAGTTATGCTGAACTCAGCCTCAGCCTCAGTATTTGAACAGAAAGAATGAAAATTTCCTTTTCATTATGGAAACAAACAGCATCATAGAAACCTAGAGTCTTTTGTTTTGGGGATGAGCAAATACTGGGGAAAGTATTTACTAATTTGTTATAGCCTACTTAAAATTCACCAATATCAAATAGGTTCCAATAGAGCCAAAGGAGGGCATCAAATTAATTTTGAGATAACTGCAGTAAAATGACTTTACTGCTTTTGTTTTTTTTATTTTTGAGATTGTAATATAATTATATCATTTCCTTCTTCCCTTTCCTCCATTCAAAACCTCTTATATATCCTCCTTTGTTTCAAACTCATAAAACTCTGTTTTGCTAGCTGCTATCAAATGAATATATAAATTGTTCATCTAATATAATGTTACTCATTCATATATTTTCAGAGATGACAGTTTGATATTGTATAACTGTTTGGAATGGCTCTTCTCTACTGTGTAGTTTGAAAGAAAATTGCCCCCAAAGGGAGTGGTATTGTTAGGAAGTGTGGCCTTGTTGGAGGAAGTGTGTCACTGTGGGGTTGGGCTTCAAGGTCTCTTTTGCTTAAGCTTCAATCAGTGTGATGGTCAGTTGACTTCCAGTTGCCAAGATGTAGCAGTATCATGTCTTTCTGCATGCCACCATGTTTCCCACAATGATGACAATGCACTGAACCTCTAAAACTGGAAGTGAGCCACCCCAAATAATGTTTTCCTTATAAGAATTGCATGGTGTCTCCTCACAACAACAAAAGCCCTAAAATATCTACTTTGTCCCCTGTCAGTATAACTTTGCTTTTTGCACTTCTTTGTACAGGGTTGAACAAGCCTCATGGGCTACTTCTGAACATGTATTGGTGTATTGGTGTCATGTTTGTTCATCTCATATTTTGGCAGTCATTTTGGTGAAATTTTATGTTTGTAGTAGCTTCTTGTTTTACTAGGATACACAATCTCACAGAAAATTTTCTGTTCCTTTGGGTCTTGGAGTCTTTCCATTCCATTTTCATAATGCTCTCTAACGCTAAGGCTAGGTATGGATGTGTTTTGTACATTTAGTCACTGTGTCTGGGCTACACAGATACCCAGTTTGATTTGTTATGGTTTTCTGTGATAGTTGCAAAAAGAAGTTTTCTGTGATAGTTGCAAAAAGAAGTTTCCTTGATTAGGGCTGAAAAACTATATCTGTGGGTATAAGTACAACTGTTTAGGATGTAGTTTCAGATTATGGAAGCTTAGCAAAGTGATCATTGTAGGTTCACCCCCAGTATCCACAGCTTCACTAGTACTAAGTTGCCTAGGTTTTCATTACAAAATATGGTTTCCTGCTTCTTTAATGGGTCTTACATACAATTAGAGAGTAGTTGTTTACTACTTGTAATGAATGAATGATTTATTAATAATTCATAGCATGTAGAAAATAATCAGGAACTCTGATTTTGGAGACTGTTTAGAAATAAAAAGTCAATGCTTGCTTTGATGAAAATTACCCAAAGATACAATCTATCCTGTAAGTTCAAAAGCAATCCATTAAGAAAAAGCATTTATCTGAATGGACATATTAGAAATATGTGTGGATTTATGCACAGAATATATTATGGTGATGTACAGAAGGACAATATTGTTTTACTACATTTACATCTAATTTTAAATCACACTTGAGAAAAAAATCAGTAGAACTGATGACTGGTATTAGGCCCTGTGCTCTTTGGGGAAATAACACTATTTCTTGTAAATGCTATAACCTTGGAAAAGTGCATCTGTGAACAATAGTGTGAGTGAGCTATTTTGGTGTACTCTGTGTACCACTCTAATTCCCCAAATTTGAAAGACAGGGGAATTTCTTCTTCATAGTCAAACCAAGTATCACATCCATGCAGAGCTTCTTCCTTATAGACAGCACACAGCAGGACCAATATCTCTTAAAAATTCTCCTTGAAATTTAATTTCCATTGTAATAAATTAAACTAGACAGTTTACCTGACAATCCTATTAGTAGGAAAGGTTTTTTGGGTGTGGTTAAGATCAATGCAGCTGTAGAGAATAAGAAAATTCCAAACTAAGACTCTATCTGACCATGTGAGGTTCTTCAGTATCTTGAATTTCTAGTGATCCCACCAGGGAGAAAAACCTCAGCAGTTGTGTCTGCTAAGAAACATTTCCATTCTTCTGAATTGTGAACCTAGTATACCTTTATTCTGAATAAATTATTCAGACTGCAACCTTCAGTTATTGCACCAGAGTACTAAGAGTCTGACTTGAAGTAGAAATGTGTAGTTTCATCCTGTTTTTCCTTTGCATCCTTCCTTGCTCCTTTCATTTTCACATGAAGAACATTGCTTAGTGTGTTGCCTCAATGAAGGGATGGTACTGCTTTTATGGTCATATGTGACATGCTGTGGTTGGTAGTGGTAACCTGCAGAAATTTTTCATTCATAACTGAAATATTTCATGTGTATTGGACATCAGCAGATTACACTGGCTATGCTGCCTTCCCTCTGACTTGAATGAGATGAAAAAAAGAGGAGATGTTAAAGAAGCAGATATGGCCAATAATGAGACAATGGGCTATACAGATGGAGAATTTGAATAGAGATTGGAAGACCCAGGAAATGTTTCTGAAATGGCTTTGAGAAAGTTCTGCCAGGTGAGTTTTATGTATTTTCTCTGTATCTTTCCTTTTTTGTAATTTTTTTGATTTATGGTCCTGTCTCTTAGAAATCAGAATTACTTGTGTTAGTTTAATTTCAAAACAATATTGGAAAGAATTATCCCAATATTTTTACAGTTTGTATATTTATTTGAATTTTCCTAGAGAACGTAGGAGGCAGCCTTGTTTTAGACACCAAAAATCATTTCAACTAAGAAAAAGTAGTACCTCTAAGAAGAAGTCAGAGCTGACTTCAATATATTATGAAGATCTCTTACAGTGTTCTGAATTTTGAGAGCCACACTAACATTTGTTTTTGCTATAATACTCACTTAAAGTAATAATATAAGTAAGAATCAAGACAAAATACTTAGTCCACATCATGCAGGCCAACAGATTGCCATTTAAAAATGACTCTGATAATGATAAATTAAATGTGTCTCCTGAAAACTAGGTAAGATGCTCATATACAATCAGATTTCCATCTCTTGGAAAAGCCTGCAAAACAACCAGCTGTTGAAAATGATTCCTTCATCTTCATTTTGTGAGACATCTTAGCAAAGGAAGAAAAATGCCACATATTTTCACAAAGGGAAGATTGAAATTTAGGCCTAAGTCACTAGAGGCTAGAGGGAAAGTTGCAAAAGAGAGAGAATACAGGTGGTTATGAGGTACCATAACAAAGATAGGTAGGAGCATGAATGAAATGCCACTGTGAGGCAGCTTCAGTTTACAATGGTCTAATAAATGTCTTACTAAAGAACTAGAAGTGAAGCGCTCAAAGTCTCTAACTATGTAGAAATATTAAGGAATGTGTGAGACTAAGTCTCCTGATCAGACAAGCTGTTTACGTGTATAAAAATATCACAGTTCCATCTATATTTACGTACTGTCATGGCATGTTTTTTCAAAAGAATTCAGCAGTCAGCCGTGATGTAAACTCCTACTTTTCCAATGACACTCTGTGATCTGGTGTTTGTATTTGTGAATTCTTGTTTCTGATCCAATATATTTTTCCTTTTCTTTTAAAATTATATGTAAGGCTGCATACATATGAACGGCAGGAATACTTTATAACACAAATTCACATGCACTCGCATGTGCATGTGTGCACAGCAGAATGTGAAATAGTTGTCAAGCTAAGTGACACGCTCATTACTGCGCACGGTTATCTGTTTTATGGTAAGAGCACTTAAAAATCTATTTTCTTTCCCTTTTGCAAGAATACATTGTATTGTTATGAGCATTTTCTGTAATGTACTTTAACTTTTAAAATATTTGCTCTGATTTTATTTTTGACAGTGGTAATTAATTATAATAGCCTAAGTGAAAAATGAAGTATATTATAATTATCAAAGAATTTTTGTACCTTAAAATGAATAGATAAAAAACAGAATAATAGGTTCAGTAGATCTAGATTTGGAACATGATTTATTAAGACTGCACTCACTGTGAGGATGAGCTTCCATCTCTGCAGATAAACTTTCAAAGTACACCTCAAAGAAGGAAAGACAATCTGCTTTCTCAGAAGTAGTGCAACTATATTAAGTACTAACCATTTGCATTCTTTGATGGGAAGAATTTTATAAAGCACAGATATAAGGATAGAAAATGTATCTAAACATTTATAGAAGTAAAAAGATATATCAGCACAAAACATAACCAGTAACAACATTTGTGGGGAAATAATGGAATTATGAAGGACTGTTTTATTGTAAGCAGGGACAGATTTTAAGGAAAAAGTTCAAGATAAGAAAAATTGAAAATGAATGTTATCTTCTCAAGTAACTCTGCTATGACTGAAGGTAGACAAAAATAAGTCATTTTGGGAATGTGGAGATGCCACAAACACATGAGGACCTTAGTTGGAATCCCACCGTACTTACAGTGAAATAAGAGATGGAGATAGGAGCTGACCTGGAATATACAACACCAAACAAGAGATCTTTCATCAGATAAATATGTAAGAGGCAGACTTGTCAGATCTGATAGCCAGTAACTGTAAATAACCTTAATCACCAGGGGAAACTCTTCATTTCATTATAGGGTTGATGACTTTTGTTTGTTTGTTTTTCAAGACAGTGTGTCGTTTCTCTGTGTTGTTTTGGAGCCTGTCCTCGAACTCACAGAGATCCACCTACCTCTGCCTCTTGAGTGCTGTGATTAAAGGCATGCACGACCAACGCCCGGCCTTGCCAGGGTTGATGAATTTAAACTAATAAGCTATCTCTGGCTGCAAAGTAAGAGGGAGAGAAACACTAGGGAAAGTACACAATGAAGAAAAAAATAAAGGTTTTCATACTCAGTAATGTTAATCTAAGTATTAAAAGAAAAACAGTATATAATTAAATTTAATAATTTATTTTACATCCCAACCACAGATCAGAGTGACCCCTTCCCCTCTCCTCCCATTCCCTCCTGTCTGCTCCTCACCTATGTACTCCTCTCTTTCTGTTTAGAAAAGGGCCATGCCTTGTTGATACCTCGCAGTGGTACACTGAAAGAATATGTGCTGTAACTAGAGGTCTGGGATCACAGAAATGTGATTTCTCTATTTTGCAATATTTTTATGATATTTTATGTTGTTTTACTCTATTTTTATATTTCCTTTGGTAATAACTATATTCATAAATATATAAAAATTACATATAGCTACATATACATAAGAATGTATGTATGATATATATCTCATTTTAATATAGACTTAATTTTGAAATATACCATGCTAACATAGGTGAGATGGTTCACGCCTATTTTCTCAGATATGGAAGGACCAAGAGGTCGAGAAATCTTATCCTATACAATGTGTCCAAAGCCAGCCTGAACTAAGATCTTACCAAAAAAAAAAGTAAAAGTAAAAAAACAAAGAACAAAAGAACAAAAATAATAAAAAGTTGAAAAAAATTTATCAATTCACACTAAAACACCTTCTAAACAACCATGTTCATAAAGAAGACAAAGGCCAGCCAAACCTTAATCATAGGAGTCTTTTCCTTTGTCTCCATTCGCAGAACAAGATTTTGACTTGCTTTTTATGCTCTATTATTAGTGCAAAAATGCATTGGGTTAAAACAATGTATGTGGTTATAGAGCCAATCCCCTGTGAAATAAGTTTAAGACCATATTCTTATTCAAGAAATCTACTACTAAAGATTTAAAAATCACAATGATATTAAAAATTACTTGTTAATAATGAATACTAAAATATTTGAGTAACCAATGGTAAAGATTACATACACATACTGTTCAGCTAGTGATCACTATGTAAATCAATGTCTAAAGACTACTTTTTCGTGTACTTTTCAATTATGTTTAATGTTAAGTGTATATATCTCATAAAAGTTTATTGTTAAATGGAACAAAGATACTTAAAGTACTATAACTATATGGTCAAGTAGGAAGGGATTTTTTACTCTTATGTATTGTTAAATATTACACTTTAGAAAGGGTGTCTAAAATTAATTTTGGTGCACTAAATTTTTAATAGGCATGCCCTAATTATAATCAGTAAATAGCATATGAAAGAAATGTTTACACAGCAAAGACTCATTAAAATAAACCTTAATTTTTTTGTACCCAGGAGAGTGTAAATAAACAGTACTCATGATATTAAAGTAAGTGAATAGACATGCCACTCTCAAATTAACATTACTAAATACAAATGCAACAGAAGTTTGGGAGGACATATAATAATAAAGATTGGACTGTAAGTGTATATTGCAAAGTGGAAATTTTTAACAATACTCCAAGGAAGGAAATCTGAAAAATACACACAGAGAGGGACTTAGTAAGTTGTCCCTGCTTTCACATCAGCAAGGTAGAATGTTAGTTACAGATTTATATCAGCAAATATCACAGCCTTGGTATTGCTAGTTATTTCCTTATTCTAACAAAGGTTCATTATATATGTATGCATGTGGGAGTGTGTGTGTATACACACATACATACATATATACATACATATATGTATATATATTTTTTATGCATATATTTTGGTGAAACATACTAAATGAAAATCTCGGTGAATTAAGAATTTCCCTTTAAGCACAGATTCTCACTTGAATCAGAGCGTTCATTGACTCAAGTAAAGCTAGATAAAGTGCAGAATCCAAGACAATACCAATGAGTCTTTGAACAGTATTGGAAAACAGGTTTCTTCATTTTTCCTCCAAAGTTCCAAATTTGTGATACCCTTCTCATAGGAAAATGAATTTAAAAGTGTCTAGACAGGCAAAAAGCAATAAATGGGCAGAGGAGCAGACACACTAAAAACTAGAATAAGTAAGGTAGAAATTAGTAAAAATGTTCATTTTTGATAAAGGAAAAAAGAATGACAGTCTTTTGATTAATTTTACATGGAGTCCCTCGATTAATTTTATTTGGAATCTAAAGCCCTATGGCACAAGTCTGTAATAATCTGACAGATATGCTTCAAATATATAACAGAAAGCATTAAAGGGGTTTCATTAAGAGTCTTTCATAATCCCCTTAACGTGATATGAGCATCATATGGAGAAAGATCATGAAATAAAATGGAATATTAATAAAATTCCTGATATTGACATTAAAACTATAATGATATGGAAAAAAGCTAGAAGAGGGAGAAATGAGCATCTGATACAGATCTTATAAAATGTCAGTGTTTAAAATATACAAATTATTAATAATAAGGGCAGCTAAAATCTTCTAGAAAATGATGAGAAACACAAAATAAATGAGTTCATTCAAAAAAGTACAATACTCTCTGAGTAAATCTTCCATCCAGACTTTCTGATTGGCCTGATTTCTCTTAGGTTTTCCTCCACAAGTTGCTAAATGATTTAAATACTACTACATAGGCTGACACTCAACAGAATAGAAATATTATATGGCCAATAAACAAGAGAATATATGCAATGAGGGAAACACAAACCCCAAACATAATGAAGCTATTCACAACAAAATGGATTAGAAGTATATTAAATGGAATGCACTAAATGATGACAAGAATATTGAATTAAATTAGACTTTTCTAAATGATTTTTGTAGTTCACATTCATAGAATACTTGGAAAACAGTTTAAAATATGAAATTTTCAATAGATTTTACAATGCATTGTTATATTCAGAAGCAGATATAAGAAAATGATGTCTGGTATAAGGAAGAATATAGTGTCAATGCTGCCACTTAAGAATCACAAATACTTATATTAGACTCATAACTCAAGTGTGTCATTACATAATCCAATTTTAGGACCCTTCTATTTGGAATGTACAGTAGGGGCTCTGAAGGGTTAAGAAGTTCTTAGAAAAATATCTTGATACCTAGTTCTTCAGCAGACTATTAAGTGATAATTATTAAAATAGTACCATCATCTTTATTGGAAATAACTAATCAGACACTAGCAAATTCAACTTGATTTCTCAAATACATGATAATTAATAAATAATATGCTCACTTGACTACAAGAATCTAACATAGTCTAAATAGGCCTTGCACTTTTCAATACGTTGTGAATCCATCCAGTTATAATGAATTTAAAAGGAAAAAGTAACTGTATTGCTAGATATTAATTGAGCCAAATTTAATTATAGCAAAATAACATGTAAATTGACTAGAAAAAATAAAGTTAGAAAATTGAAATGATCATCTGAATCCTTGCAAAGCATTGTTTCAAAATTTAATGTAATGATATATGAACAATTAGTATTTATAACAGTGTATTTTTTTCATCCTTGCGTTTGCTGAGACTTACTTGTTTATATCTAAATGCAATTGTCTGAATTGATGTATACTTCAATTCTACTTTGTTTGGCTACTACTATAAATGATAAGAGATTACATTTCCTTTCTTCATATTAACTATAAAATATAAATTTATTTTCATGGAATAACACAGTACCTTAACAAACTAAACCTACTTAATGCAGAATTTGACTCCAGGTAGCTTTTCACTGAGATAATGTGCTAGATTGCAGAGCCAAGTTTGATGGAGTTTATTCAGAGGGACACCATTCAGCCACAGCTCAGAGGCACAATTCAGACTTCACAGCATGATACAAATTCATTGCAACTCCACTCTGAGACACAGATAATAAAAATACATCAAGAATTATTCTGGTATTGTTACTGGAGTTGCATGAAAATGCAGACAACAGTAAAATATAAGAATGTTAGAAGATACAAAAGATTAAAATATTCTGTGCATTTGTTTCACTGCCATGTAGTTTACTTTTGTAAATGTCACATATAAATGTATAGCTAATGCTTTCATATAGATTCAGTTAAGAAAATGTCTGTATTATAAATATTTTCTCAAAATACAGCCGAATTGAATGGATAGAAATTCCTTCAATAATTTAAAAAGACTATGCCTAATTTTCTTAATTTAGTGCATCAATTAATTAATTCAGTGTATTGATCAAAATTCCCAAAGGTAATATTATATACAGGAAACCTGCCTCATGATCATGCTATGTATTTGAAATATCTTAAAATCAGTATAAGCATTTTATTTTAAGTTATATTTCTTTAATAAAAATCTATGAGTACAGTACACAAAATTGTCATTTCAATTTGTCTAGGTTTTCTTTTAGTTATCACCATAGAATCATATTACTGATAATTTCCTCTATTTACTATTTTAATACTATCTGCTCCCAATTTTGCAATTTGTATACGTGTGTTTTGTTTTCCAGACATACCTTATGGACAGAAAGCAAGAGAGAAAGTGATAAATAATAAAAGCAGAGGAAATAATTTATTTTATTCTTCCTTTAATTACTATGTGAAAAAGAAAATATTTCCAATTCAGAATTTGAAATGTTATGTCTATGTTTATATGGAAGGATTACATAGAAAAACATTCTTTCCCTTTATTACAATGGTAATGGGTTAAGGGACTAATAAGTTAACGAGCAGTGATCATGTTCATTGTGAGATATTACTTAAGCCAAATAAGAATTATAGGTAGTACAGGAATTATAGGATAGTTGAAAATATTTAATGCAGAAGATCAGAGAAAAATATGACAACAGGTGTCCAGATACTATGACTGTGAACCTCTGCAATGTCCAAAATTCAAGAGCATAGATTGTTTCTTACCTCTCCAGGAGAAGCTGAATGCACCATTTTCTGCTTTTGACATACACACTGCTCAAAAGAATAAATTTGTCCTGCCTTAAGCTAGTTGAAGTTAGTTATAATAGCAATATAGTGCTATATTAATTACACTTATTGTTGCTGCAATAAAATACTTAGCTGAAGTTACTTTAGAGAACATTTTATTTTGTCTCACAGATTTAGGAGGAATGAATACATTCCTTAGGAGGCAAGAAGGAATGGTGATGGGAAAGAGAAGCAGCTGACCACATTGCAGACACCATGAAGAGACAGAGTTACATACTGGCTTCTTATTTTTACCTTCATATTCTATCTAGATTCTAGTCCATGTGATGTCAGCTCCTTAACACAGCGAGGGAATATCTTCCTAAGTCAAAGCAGTCAAGTATATCTGCTTTGGGAGTCTGACTCCAGCCACAGTAATAGCTGAGATTAATAACAAAAGCTTTCTAAAACTCAAACAACAAACATTCAATCAGATACTAAACTGCAATTCATCATATTAGTTTTCATATTCCTCATTTTTATTTTTCTAGCATATACAAATTGGTTTTTGTAGGTTCCAATTATTAAAATTGTAGCATGTAATCCTATGATGATTATCCCAAGAATTTTAAGATGGATCAAGAACAAATAGAAGATTCTCTTCCCAGTTTTCTATAAATATAATGGATACAATATATGTCATTATTTTAACAGCAAGCAGTTTGTGTGGAATATTTAACTTGATAAACTTTAAAAAGTAGAATTCAGATCTATTTGCACTATAAAATTTCATTGACAGTGTTATGTTTAAGTATCTCAAAATATCTAATGAACTGCTTCACTCCAAGAAATGTGTTTAACCAATTTTAGTGTAATTGCAAATAATGATTTTGGGCAGACTCTTGGACAGAAAATAATGATTGTATTCATATGTTTCAGTGACATGAAGGATATGTCTTACATCCCCAAGGCTGGGCACATGGAGAATAGCAGTTTCTTTACTGTGCAAAGACAGGGTTTTTTTATTTTAAAATTTAGATTGGGTCTAGGATAGTTTCTTCAGAAAAACACAGTACAATGCTTCTCCTAGTTTATTCCCTGGCAGAATTGAAGCCATTATACCACTCAACATTTTTGAACTTTAAGCAATTTGATTGTGTCCAGATTTATCCATACAAAATTGCAGCATACAATGCTTTACCTGTTTGTGAATGTTTTGTGTGATAGACCTTTTCCTTGGGAGATTCAACACACATGTCTACTCACCCAATAAACTAAAGTATGCATACTACCAAAGTCCAACTTGATGAACTATGAGTTTAATTGGGATCACTTATAGGAATATGGGTGAAAGCTTTCTTCAATAGGAGAAACAACTCAAAAACGACTTGTTTGAAACTATTTTTCTGGGGAAAAGTTTCAGCTTTTATTACTTACTTTATCAAGGAAGATAAAGTGGATCTGGTTAGGTTCAGGAACTTTATTTTGAATTGTTTACCTTCCTGGTTAAGGAGCTTCTTGGAGGATGGAGTGTTTAAATATTAGAGAAAACTGTTACATAACAGAATGACAATAATGGTCACAAAATATTTACTTTAATATCTAAAATCAGGAAGTTAGGTTTTTAGTTTTATTGCAGTTGCAGCTCTTTAAAAAGTAAATATACATCTGTAGAGACTTACTTTTCCAATTGCTAATAAAAATAAATATACTTCTGAATGAAAATAGAATGATCTTTCTAAGTTAAGGGTAAAAAGTCACCAGTTTATTGATTAATGTATAACTGAGAGATAACTGACAAGCCACATTAAAAATGCTGAGTGAAATGTATGACGTGAGTGATGAGCTCAATGCCATCAAAATTACTAAATGAGAAATTTTGTCTGCCTCTTGTTAAATTTTTCATGGCATCCAATTAACTTAAATCAAAGATTCCCAACACTCTTATGTGTCTGATCAACATTAAATATCTTCATACTCTACTGATAATCTAAGCATTCTCTAACATGGCAGAGAATATGTTTAATCCCAAAGAAAGAATAAACAAAGAAAGAAAGGAAAGAAGGAAGGATGGAAGAAGGAGGATGGAGGGAGGGAGAAAAAAGAAAAGAGAAAATTCATGTATGGCATTTAACTTTAATTCATTTTTTTCTGAGACAGGATTTCTCTGTGTAGCTTTGGAGTGTATACTTGCACTTGCTATGTAGACCAGGCTGGCCTCAAACTCACAGCGATCTGCCTGCCTCTACCTCCAAAATGCTGGGAATAAAGGTAACTCTTAATTTGACAATTTAGGAATGGAGAGAAAAATGCGATTAATCTGCTTATGAATACAGACAAATAATTATAAATGTGTATGAAAAGGTCAAGATCAATAACAGCCAAAAACATACAGCTTCACCTTCTCGCTTTTGTTGTAATCTCTTTTGTGTTTAGTTTTGTTTTTCAATAAATATTTATTGCTTTTATTGAAGATATATTCTTTTCTCATATAATGTATACTAATTAGAGTTCCCCTCTCTCTCATCCTCCTAGTTTCTCACCACAAGTCCTCTCATCTGAATCTACTCCTTTCTGTCTCTCATTAGAAATGAACAGGCTAAGCTATACAACTATTATATATATGGAGAAGGACTCCTGACAATGGCAGCAGGGGCTACCCCTGGTGCTTTGAGTAGCTCTTGGGAACCCATTCCTCATGCCTTGCCCAGCTTGAATACGGGGAGAGGTGCTTGGTCTTACGGCAGTTTGATATACCATGCTTTGAAACCAAAGGGGAGGCATTCCACTTTTTGAGAGATTATGGGGGAAAGGTGGACAGATGGGGAAGGGAAGGGAACAGGGTGAAGGAGTGGCAGGAGAGGAAGGAGATGAGGTTGATATCAGGATAGAAAATAAATAAATTAATAAATAAATATAAATACAAGAAAAGAACAGGTTTCTAAAAGATAACAACAAAAAACATTAAAAAATGAGAAAATAAAACAAAAGCCATCACATCAAAGTTGAAAAAGGTAAACCAACAGAAGGTAAAGAGCACCAAGAGAAGGCCCAAGAATTAGAGACTGAATTGCTCACACACTGAGGAGTCCCAGAAAAATGCTGAACCAAAAGCTATACTACGTAGGCAGCGGATCTTGCACAGACCTGGGCAGGTCCTGTGCATGCTGCTTCACTCTCTGTGAGTTCAGAGTTTTCCTCCGCTGATTTACTGGGACTCCTGCTCTTGTTGTGTGCTACATCTGCTCTGGTCCTTACACTCTTTCGTCCTAATCGTCCTCAGGGTTCCCTTAGCTATGACCTCTGGAAATAAAATGTTTATAGCTAGACCCTTAATTTAAAATTTTCTGATGACATCCTCAGAGAACACAGGTGCACATTGAGAAAGGAAATGAAAGGTTGAAACATAATTTGTCAGTAAAAGCAACAGCACCAATTTTAGCAATAATGTCCTTGTGGGTAAGCAATGATTTGTCAGAAAGATAGTTTTCAGTGGTCTCTTTATGTAAAGTTAATGATAACAGACATAAGCAGGACATCAAAAAAAGCAGACGCACTATAGAGAGAACTGAAAGATTGTATCTTTAAACATGTACTTCAAAGCAAAATAAAACATATAAAAATGTTATTATTCCCAAATAAAAGGATGTTTACCTTTTTAGCAGGAGCCATATGATTACTTCAGGGGACAAGACCTGAGGATAGCATGAATGGCTGTCCTTGTGGCAAGACCCAGGAGACCCCAACCTACCTGACAATGACCTGTGGATACCTTGCTGCATGATTCCGGTCATGACCCTAGAAGCATATGTGCTTTCCTTATTTCACCATGCTAACCATAATGCTGGCCTGGATGAGTGACATTAGGTCATGAAGTTTAATATTACATATATCCATAAATGTTCCAGAAAAAATGATTTAGCCCATCCAGATACATTTACAGGATATTTTTGGTATCTATTGTTTGTTAAGGATATAGTAAGGATGCAAATAGGCAAAACTTCATGCCTTTATGAAAAAGTAATTTTAGAGTTTTTAATTCCATATTGATCAATGTAATAAAAAGAGAAAGGAATTATAGAAGTAGACTTGGAGACATTAATACAGATACTGGTTTTCATGGTCTTTATTTTCAGTGAACTAGGGTTCTTTGGGAATTTGGTTTGGATTTGTATTTTATTTCTATATTTTTTATTACTTATATGCACTTTATAAATTTTTATCCTTTTACTTGAATTCATGTAGTTTGTGTTTTATTTCAGCAGTATTCCTGTGACTAGATTTATCTAAAGAGAGCTAACTAAAAGAAGCCAATGTTGGCAATCATAATGTCGGAGGTGACATCGGATGGTATGGCCATAATCATGAAAATGGAGCACTAAATACGCTTACTTTAGCATGGAGTTTGAATATGACCCAAAACACATGTTAAATAATTTAAATGAGGTAATGGATATAATGGAGAAACAAAAGAGGATTTTGTAGTTATGGCTGTCATTAAGTTATCACAAATACAAAGATTTTAGAACTTTTGACTAAAGTTTAGAACTTTAGACTAAAAACAAAGTCTTAGAACTTACAAACAGATACACTGTGTAGCAGAGTTTGGACATGAAAAACAGCTCAGCAGCAGCCAGATGCTATGCAATAGGTACAATTTGTGTCTGTAGAGGACTATGGGGAAGAAAAGCCTAGACAGCAAGAGAAAAATATGCAAATATAATAGTTGAGAGATTTTAGAATGTGCACAATATAATCCTCAGCCAAGCAAACATCGGGCATGATAAATAAAAGCAGAATTCAAATCCACGTGATCAAAGTAAAACTGCCCGAGTTGAAACAGAACTTTGAGAATCATCCAGGAAAGAGAGAGAGATGGCCCACAGAGGAGAGATAGTCATTGACAGAATGCCAGACGAGAATTAAATAATAGCCTCCAAAAAGGAGAGAAAGGAGCTGTCTGAGGAAAGCTCTCTCTCAAGAAGGTGTTAAAGGCACACATATGACTCTAATCCACCATCAATCTCAGCCACAGTTGGAGCACAGCTACTAGATAAAATGGTCTCCATTAGGCAGAATGATAAACTGCTTAAGATCACCAATGACAGTCTGACTCAAAGTGATTAAGTCTTTATTATCTGTCAATAAAAAGAAAGGAAAGAAGGAATGATCAATGCAAGTAACATTCCAAGGGCAATTTGGAACAAAACTGTTTACATTTAAAGAATTCAAAGTTCAACACCGGATACATTGACTGCTTCTAGGTTTCTTCTAGTTTAGAAAAAAGAGAACTAAAATGTATATTTTAGGAATCTAAAAATTTAACACAAAATGATAAATAGTTGACATGATGACATGATGAAATATTTTTTGTTACTGTTGTTTGTTTGTTGCTGTTGTTATTTTCGAGTCAGGGTTTCTCTGTATTGCTTTGGAGCCTGTCCTGAAACTTGCTCTGTAGTTTAGACTGGCTTCAAACTCACAGAGATCCTCCTGCCTCTGGCTCCCGAGCACTGGGATTAAAGACATGTGCCACCAATGCCTGGCAGAAGAAGTGCTTTACCTCCAAAAACTACTAAAAGACGGTTTGGCTATATGAAAAGTATGCTTATTTGATAAAGTAAATGGAAGTTGTAATAAAAAATCCAGTTCTAGAGAGAAAAGTCAGAGCCTAATGTGTGCCAGCCGAATACTGAGCTGTGTTTTCAGGTTTTTGAAAGAGGGTCTTGAATTTCCAAGGTTGGCTTTAACTAAGTGCTGTGAAGGATGATCATGAGTCATCTTTACAGGAGATTAGGAAGCCTCCCCCAATTTACTTCCTGAAATGAAGACAAAATGAGAGAGGTTCGCTGAGGAAGATTTACAGGCACAATACAACCTCTGGCAATAGAAGCAGAGATAGCATTCTGCAGGACCGGACATGTCTTCTGATCTGCAATACGGCACTCTCTTTGCCTATTCTAAGTGCATCCTTGAGCAATCATAGAGACACAGTGAGTATATTCTGAATACATAACAAGGGATATAGTGTTATAAAGAACATCATCTATAGGCCACCATCTCAGAAAGTCTCCTCTGTTGGGCAATTAAGCCTTTTAAAATTTCACTGTATAAATTCTTTCACTATGGGGAGACCAAAAATGCATACCATTGTTGTTTATTTGGGGAAAGAAGCTGCTGAGTGATCTCCAACTTCCAGTTTTATAAATTTTAACAATACAATAGACTATTTAATATGGTCATAAACTTATAGCTTGCATATCTTCAATAAGCACTAGAGTTACTTACAAAACTTTGGAATGTGGGTTCTTTGAACAGTCTCCTTCACTTTCCACTCTGTGTCATTCCATTAGTGCCATTGATAGAAGAGGTGACTACTGACAAACTCAACTCTCTCTAATTTTACTGAGTTACCATCTCTTTATTATCATCTCAGCGTTATTTGCTTCAGTTCTGATGATAGACCCTCATGTTTATTTCGAAGCTCTGCCATCACTTCCTTTAATAGTTGTTTTATTTAAATTAGAAACAAGCATGTTTTATATCAATCCCAGTTCTCCACGCACCCCCTGTCCCATGTCTTTTCTGCCTAGGTCCTGCCCCTTATGTCTAGGCTGAGATAGTATCCCTCTATGTTGAATGGGCTCCTTAAGTCCCTTTGTGTACTAGGGATAAATACTGATCCACTGCCAGAGGACCTGTATTTATTGTTAAATCTGTTTTTTTGAATATCTTGCTTTCTCCAACTATAGTGATTAGAAGCTTTGCTAGGTATAGTAGTCTGGGCTGGCATTTGTGGTCTTGGTAGAAGATCTATCCAGGACATTGTGGCTTTCAGTGTTTCCATGGAGAAGTCAAGTGTCATTCTTCTAGATTTCCCTTTATATTTTACTTGGCCCTTTTCCTTTGTAGTTCTTAATATTCTTTCTTTATTCTGCATGTTTGGTGGTTTGATTATTATGTGGCAAAGGGACTTTTGTGGTCTAGTCTATTGGTGTTCTGTAAACTTCTTGTACTTTCATTGCCATGTCTTTTTTTAGGTTGGGAAAGTTTTCTTCTATGATTTTGTTGAATATGTTTCCTGGACCTTTGAGTTGAGCTTCTTCACCTTCTTCAACTTCCATTATTCTTAGGTTTGGTCTACACAGTGTCCAATATTTCATGGATATTTTTTGGTAGGGATTTGTTGGACTTGAGATTTTCTTTGGTTGATGAATCTATTTCTCCTATTGTATCTTCAATGCCCGAGATTCTCTCTTACATCTCTTGTATTCTGTTAGTTATGCTTGCATCTGTAGTTCCTTATCATTTGCTCAGCTTTTCTAAATCCAGCATTCCCTCAGACTCAGCTTTTCTTTTCTTTTTTTTTCTTTTGGTTTTTTGAGACAGGGATTTTCTGTATTGTTTTGAAGGCTGTCCCGGAACTAGGTCTGTAGACCAGACTGGCCTCAAACTCACAGGCATCGCCTGCCTCTGCTTCCCAATTCCTGGGATTAAAGGCGTGTGCCACCAACAACCCACCCAGACTCTGCTTTTCTTATTGTTTCTATTTCAGCTTTCAAACCTTGCACTGTTTGAATTGTTTCTTGTAAATTTTTAGCTGTCTTTTCCTCCTTTTCTTTAATTGCTTGTTTGTTTTTTTCTTCCATTTCTTTAAAGAATTTTCTCATTTCCTCTTTTAGGGTCTCTGTCATTGTTATAAAGTTGTTTGTAAGGTCATTGTCTTCTGCTTCATCTGTGTTGGGATGTTCAGGTCTTGCTGGTGTAGATTCCCTAAACTCTAGTGGAGTCATATTGGTTTGAATATGTTCTTATACTGTTGTCTTCCCATCCTTCTTCCAGTGGGTACAGGTAGAGTCTCTTCCTCTCCTGTGTGAGTACAAGTCCAAGGTTCTCTTACATTGGCTGAAAGTAGTTCCAATACTCTGGTGGGTCTCACTATGTGTGCCAATGGTTCTGAGATATTCCCTTTCTTAGTGGGTGGACCTGGGACTATAACTGTGATGTCAGCAGATTCTGGATGGTTTGATCTACCTGGACTGAGCACAACTGCTCACAGTTCCCAGGCCAGGAGATCCCAAAGAGGGCAAGTGGAAGTCAGGCCTGAGACAGGGGCCCATGCTCGTATCTCCCCTGAATGGGTGCTGGACTAGCACGGGGTTGTCAGCTGACTCTGGATTGCTTGATCTGCAGGGGAGCAAGTCGACCTGCTCAAAGAGTTACCTTACTTGTCTAAAAGAACATTATCAAAGTTGTGAATTGGAGTGTTGAAGCCTACTCTCTTCATACCCATGCAGACAATTACTGCAGAAAGAAATCACATGGCAATCTGACACCACTGAAATTCACTAACGATTTAATGTATAGTTGTAGAGAGAAGCCTTTTTCTTGCCAGTAGCTTGGTTTTTTACCCAACAGTCGCCTGGACTCTGCCATGTTGTAGTCCCCAAATAATACACAAGATGCTGTATTAATCATGAAGCTGTTGGCCTTGCTTGTTTCTTACTGGCTAGATCTGACTTAAGTATTTATCCCATAATTGCTAATCTAAGTATTTTCTCTTATCGGAGATGTTTCCGGTCTTCTTATCCCTGTGGTGGTTACATCTTGACTCCCAGTGTTTCTCCTTCCCAGAGTCCATGTGGACTCCTAGTCCCACCTATCTTGTTTCCCTATTGGACAACAGTGCTTTATTGACATACACACATGACTTCCCCCATCATATAGTGAGTAATATTTGTGATTATATCAGGACAAATTTTATAAATCAGAACTGTCTCTAGAAAACCAGAATATATTCACTTTAATGTAGAGAGAAAAGGGAAGATAACAATGAAATTTCAAATGCCACAAGTCTCTATGAAGAGAAAGAAATAACAGATAAATTCAAGATGAATACATTCAAGATAATTCTTCATCAAAATCAGTAATAAGACAGTGAAAATGAATATCCGAAATAAATCTATAACATTTCAAATAGATATATTTCTTCTGTCCAGAATATATTAGATGAAGACAGGGTTTCTCTGTCTTTGGAGGCTATTCTGGAACTAACTCTTGTAGAGCAGGTCTTGAACTCACAGAGATCTTCCTGCTTCTGCCTCCCAAATGCTGGGATTAAAGGCATGAACCACCACCATCTGACATATTTCAAGTTTTAAATGGCCTGTCAACCAGCAACTCTAAGATAATATTCCCAATTATATTTACACATCTGTAAAGCAAGAAATAAGAACTAAAGTTCTGTAGCAACCTCATTAGCAATGATAATTTGCTACAAAATGACCTTTATTACAGTAGAATGAGTATGTAAATCATACCTCAATTAAAATGCATAATATAAAGTGACATACAATAATATAATAAGGGTTGCAGGAATTCGAATATTATAGGAATGGCAGAACATAAAAAATAGGTTCTCATTTGGCTAATGGTTCAAATATATCATACTACTACATGACAAAAAGATAAAAGAAACTAAAACAAAGACTAGGAATGATTCTGGATTGCTGAAGGTTATATAAGAAATGGAGACTGCAGGAAGACTTTGAAAGGTTGGAGTTCTGAATGAGTCTATGTAATGATGTGAGAGGTGGTTTAATTAAGATCCTTCACAAATTTTATCATATCAAAATCTGAACTATAATGTTTCTTCCCCTAATGCTTTATATTAAAAATATAAAAACTGTTTTTTAAAATATTTTGGTCCTTTCTAGTGTGCATTTTTAAGATTAATCTCTTTAATTTTTAAAAGTTGAAAGTAGTTTAATCTCTTATATACTACATCCTGACCACAGTCATGCACTCCTCCCACGTCTCCTCATCTCCCACTCCTTCTAGCTTCAGAAAAGAGAAGGCCTCCAAGAGACAACAACAAATAATGACTAAACAAAATACAACAAGACAAGGCAAAAGTCCTCACATCAAGCCTAAACAAGGTAACTCAACAGGAGGATACAGTCCAAGGCAGAAGAGTAAGATACCCATTCCCACTATTAGAAGTCCCACAAAACACCAAGCTAACAACCACAACAGACACACAGAGCACCTGGTACAGACCCATGTGGGCCCCTTGCTTGTACCTTCAATTTCTATGCATCTGTATGCACCCTGATTAGTTGATTCAATGAATCGTGTTATCCTGGTGCCCATCATCCCCTAGGATTCCTACAATATTTCTGTTCCCTTTTCTATGGGATGCCCTGAGCTCTGAAGAGGGGATTATATGAAAACTTCCTAATTAGACACTGTCTGCATAATGAGTGGCAGTCTCTGCATCTGCTCCAATTAGCTGCCAGAGGTAGCTGGGCATGGTGACAATTACCAGACAAGGCACAGAGCTATGAGTGGAGCAGAAGACCACTAGGAAGCATTTCATTTATTTTTGATAGTCACATTTGTTTCTACTAGGCAATGTAGGAGATTGGGCCTCAAGTTAAACCAGACATTGTTTGGCTGTTCCCCCAAGTTCTGTACCAATATATTCTACCGCACTCATAGATTGGTTGGGAGAAGTTTAATGGCTGCTTCTATTTCACTACTGGAACTCTATTTAAATTGTTTATCTGATCTTGTTTTAACTTTACTAAGTGGGACCTATTGAGAAAATCATCCATTTCCTTTAAATTTTCAAATTTTGTGACCTACAGGATTCTAAAGTATGTCCTTATGATTCTCTAGAATTCCTTGCTGTCTATTGTGATAGCCCCCTTTTCATTTCTGATTCTTGTTAATTTGAATATTTTCTCTCTTCGTTTTAGTTAATTTGGGTAAAACTTTGTCTATCTTGTTGATTTTCTCAAAGAACCAACTCTTTATTTCACTGATTCTTGGTATTGGTTTCTTTGCTTCTGTTTTAATGATTGCATCCTTCAGTTTGGTTATTTCTTAATGTCTACTCTTGGGTGTGCTTACTTTTGTTTCTGTTGAAGAGCTTTCAGATGTACTGTTAAGTTGCCAGTATGTGGGATCCATAGGAGACATGGACGAGGTAGGGAAAGGAGACTGTAGCTGTTGTTCTGTTCTAGCACTAGGGATGACCCTGGGGGATTTGGTCTGAGAAAACAGAGTTGGATAAAGTACACAGGAAGCATACTTGTTCTTATTTCAGGCATTTCATGTGGCTGAGTAGCGGGTGTCCATAAAAGTTGGAGACTAGGACACAGCAACTAGTCAGGAAGGTCTGTGGAGTTCATAGGATGAACGAACTGGGGAAAGGGAGGCTGAAACTGGTGTTCTGTTCCAGTGCTAGGTAAAAGCCTGAGTATAGATTGGGTCTAAGGGAACAGAGGTAGAAGAGAAAGCCTGCTTGTAGTTTTTTTGTGGTTATACATTGCTTATGATATAATAAAGCTTGCCTGGAGATCCTCATGCAGAGCTAGTCACAGCCATAGAGGCAATGCTAGTACACACCTTTAATTTTAGCAACCATATTAGTTACTAGTTATCCATCGAAGCTGGGCAGTGGTGGAGCCCAGTACTAGAGAGGTATATAAAAGAGAAGCATGGTCTCAGAGCATGCAATTAGTCTCCAGTCACATTGAAGAGAGAGTATCTCCCCTCCCCCCCATCCCCCTGCTCATCTCCCCCCCAGAAGTAAGAGCTCTCTGGTGGCTTGGCTGCTTTCTTCTCTGATCTTCAACTTAAACAACAATATCTGTCTCTGTGTTTATATTATTAATGCTATAAGTTTTCTTTACAGAATCTAAATACAAGACTTTTTAATCTGCTAAAGAGAAATGCAAGTCATTAGGCCAATTATTTTTAATCTAAAAGAAAAATCAAAGCAAAGAACTAAAAAGTTATGATATGGACATCTCCTACAGCAGTGGCTCTCAAACTATAGTTTGTGCCCCTTGAGAGTCAAATGTGGTTACATATTATTTATGATTTACTAAAGCTTGCCTGAGCATTCAGGAAGCAAAGTCAGTCTCAAGTTATAGAGATTAGACAGTGGTGATGCAAACGTTTAATCCCAGCATCCAGAAGCAAGGAGGTAGTGCTTCATACCTTTAATCCTATGACTCAGAGATAATAGGTAGATGAATCTCTGTGAGTACAAGGTCACCCAAACCTACACAAGATTGATCTAATTCTAAAGAGAAACAGATCACAAAAAGATGATCTGAGCACCTGGAACCACACACTTTGAATCCCAGTACTAGAGGAGCAGGGTCTTCGGTACTGAGTATCAGGCATTCATTCTCCAGACATCCTGAGGACAGGAAGACATGGTAGTCTCAGTATTCTCAAGCCAAACTGATGAGAGGTTACAGTATGAGGTTTAGTAGAGACAGGATAGCATTATAGTCTGAGGTAGAGAAAGAGCTAGTGACCAGCTGCTTTGCTTTTCTGATCTTCAACTTGAAGCTTGAACCCCAATATCATTCTCTGTGTCTTTTATTTTTAAGCTATAGTCACATGTCATATATCTACATTATAATTTATAAGAACAGCAAAATCACAGTTATGAAGTAGCAACGAAACAATTTTATGGATGGTGAATACTACTACATGAGGAACTCTATTAAATGGTCTCACCATTAGGAAGGTTGAGAACTACTGTCTTAGAGATTCCTGAAAGAGTTGTGACTTTTGCTTCACTTCTACAGAACATATTTTCATTTATAAAACTATAGAAGGAAATAGATGAAAGGTTCAGGCATTACATTGGCCTGCCCTGTTACCTAACAGAAACAACTCCCGTCTGTCTTAGAGATTCCTGACAGAGACTGACTTTTGCTTTACTTCTACAGAACATATTTTCATTTATATAACTATGGAAGGAAATAGTTAAATAGGAAAAAATTAACAAATCTCATTCTAAGATGCTTTATACTTTCTCAATTACACTGTTTCAATTGAATAGATATTAATAATTATTTTTTTAAGTTTAAATTTAGATTAGAAACAAGATTGCTTCACAAGTGAGTTCCAGGTCCCTCTCTGTTTCCCTCCCCTCCTCCTGTGCCCTCCCCTTAACCCCCACCCCAACATCCCCTCATTTTCCCAGGGAGGTTGAAGCCCTCCATGGGGGTATCCACAGTCTGTCATTTCATCCAGGGCAGGGCCCAGACCATCTCCCAAGATTTCAGGGTGAGAGTGCATCTCATATTGTTGGATGGGAGTCCAAAGTCCATGTGTATACTCGGGATGAATATTGATCTACTGCCCAAGGCTCGATAGATTACCTAGGCTTCCTTACTGACAAACCCAGTCAGGGGGTCTTGATCAGTCCCATGCTGGATTCCCAGGCATCAGCCAGGGATTCAAGAGTTAACCCTTGTCAGGTCATCTGTTTCTGGGGGTTAAACCAACACAGTCTTAATCCCTTTGGTCATCAGTCCTCCCTCTCTGTTACTGGCTTTCTTGAGTTCAGCTCAGTGCTTAGCCATGGGAGTCTGCCTCTTCTTCCATCAGCCACTGAATGCAGCTTCTGTTTTCCAGACTCTCTGGCCATGGGATTGTAGGCTGGCATTCCCCAGATCTATGTCTAAAATCCATCTATGAGAGAGTACATGCCATGTTTCTCTTTTTGTGACTGCATTACCTCACTCAGGATGGTTTCTTCTAGTGTCATCCATTTGCCTGCAAATCTCAGGATTCCATTGGTTTTTTTCTGCTGAATCGTACTCCATTGTGTAAATGTACCACATTTTCTCTATCCACTCTTCAGTTGAGGGGCATCTAGGTTGCTACCTGTCTATTTTTTGTGCCAATACCAAGCTGTTTTCAGGACTTGTAGGAAGAAGCCTGTATGCTGCCATTAACCATGTGACTTACTAGAGGCACATACAGATGAGATAATAAAAGAGCCGTTTACTACACCACTATACACACCCACTTTAGGCATGACTAAAGACGTATACGGACAGACGTAAAGACATATGCGTACATAGGCAGTGAACTACGTCACTAGCCAGGCCCACTTTTGGGCATGGCTAGGGGTTGTTACGGTGGAAGGCATAAAAGACAGCACACAGGATGTCTTGGTCTTTTTTCCCGGAGTTCGGCTTCCAGATCAGCAGCAGAAAACTACTTGGCTCATCTGGGTTACTTGTTTGCTATCTTGTAAATAATTTCTACAATAAATACTTAGTTTTACTTTCAGTAAGTGTGACTCTTATCATTACAGTATCATTAGGAGCCTCATTTGGTGTCAGAAGTTTTGGAATCCAGATCCAGACACCCAGAAAAGAGGCTGCTCATCGTCCGACCAGGCACAAGTGGACTCTCTTTTCACTAAGTTCCTCACCACTTCACTTGGAAAGGCACGATTCCTGCCACCAGGAACCAGCACCTTCTACCTGCCGGTAAGGTTAGGTGGTATTCTGAGATTTCTCTCGCGGCCACGTGCTGTTTTACTGGCGGCCTGCTGTCTTCGGCCATGTGCTCTTTCACTGGCATCCTGTTGATTTCGACCTGAATTACTCCACGGGTAAAAAACTTAACTGCCTTATATAATGTCAGCTAACATTATGATGCAGGATGTTAAGAATTTTCTTGTTTTTTGTATGGATGGGATTTTAGAAAGGGTTGAGGACCTACCTGAAAGGTACTTCCTACCCACGATGGTGATTATTAGTTTCATAATCAATATAATTTTGCTAAAGAAATGGCTGAAAAATAGGACTAAACTTATACAGGTCATACGGTCATCTCAGGATAGTTTTGAAATCTTAATACAAAGAAGTCAGGAAATGCAAAATTCCTTGCAGGATAGTAAGAAAGAGATGGTAGAAAATATTCAGGATATTAAAAATGATAATGTAGGTCTGACAAACAAGTTTAAAGACATGGAACACAAAATTGATTTACTTTCAGGAAAAATGTGTTCAACAGATAGAATAGAGAAAGTGGAACATAATGTTGAAACATTTAACCAACAAAACTGGTCCATGTTTGATGATTTCACTAGCAAACTACAAAGACTAGAACATAAGATTGAAATGCTAACAGAAAAGAATTGTTCCATGTCTGAGATCACTGACAAACTAACTGATAGAATGTCATTTGTCAAGGCAGTTTACATGCCATTGAGGTACTTTATAAGGATGAGAATATTAAAAATTTGGAATCACGTGTAAATGATGAATGTAAAAGAATGAAAGATTCCATGACATCCTTAGAAAATTATTTGTCCCAATAACTACAAGAGCTGAGAGAAACAATGATGAATAGACTGCAGGATTTAGAAGACATTCAATCTGATACTTCAGAATCAGACATACAGGCAACAGGTCAGGACAGGAGTTTCCCAACATCTCTCAAATGTGGAAAGATCTCCCTAAGGTTGCTATGCGTTCACCTATGGTTTTCCCAGTATCTGTAACAAAAAAAACCAGCAATGAAAAAACAATCAAATGATCCCATTGCATATCCCTGGGAACCTATACAGATGAAGGATCTAAAGGGAATCAAGGAGGCCATTGTTTCATATGGTCTTCATTCTCCCTTTTTCAGAGAGCTCCTAACCTCATGGGTCACTGTAAATAAAGTAGCCCCAAAAGACTGGGCCGAATTAGCCTCTGCAGTGCTCGAAAATTCTTTTCAAATTCAATGGAGAGCTTTATGGAGGCAAGAAGCAAAAGCCTTAGAGATTCAGGAATTAAAGAACAGTCATGAAGTACCCCAAGAGAATATTCTTGGGGAGGGTTCTTACACTGACATGCAGGTTCAATCTGCATATGATGAGCACATGTTGTCTTTATGCCATACAGCTGCTTTAAATGCCGAGCAAATACCTATACCTATACCAAGGTATTACAGGGCCCAAGGGAAAGGTTCACTGAATTTTTAGAGAGATTATTCAGAGCAGTAGAAGTGCAGGTAGCAAATCCAGAATCCAGGCAACTCCTTAAAGAATATTTGGCATATGAGAATGCGAATACTCAATGCAGGCAGGTAATTTGGCCATTAAAAATAAGATCAGCACCATTGGAGGAATGGGTCCTACGTACAGTGAAATTGGAATGTAAAAGTCAGGATACAGGAGCTTGGGTAGGTGAAGCTATTTCTACAGGCTTGAGGAGGCACCTGAATGCCAAATACCCTACCTGTGATGAGGCCTGGGTAGGGAAGGCAATCTCCAAGAATTTTAACAGATATAAAGATGCCACATGCTTTAACTGTGGTAGAATAGGACATCTTAGTAGGAACTGTAGACAACGCATTCCTAGAAATAATACTTTTACCAGGAATGCATCAAACAGAAGGCCTCAGCCTCCTGGTCTCTGCAGGAGGTATGGAAAGGGTCGACATTGGACTGACGAATGCTGGTCCACAAGAGATAGACAAGGTAGATCTTTAATGCCGGGAAACAGGGATCAGGGGCTCAAGTGAGCCCCCAGAAAGAAAGATTATCTGGTCATTCCCAGTGACAGTGGAGGACAGCCTCTCCAAGGACAATTAGAAGATCCTCTACCCATTGTAAATAATAGGGCACTGGATAATACATTAGCTCCAGAGGATGAATCAATTATATCAGGAGGAGATACAAAACATATATTTTGGCAAACTTCTATACAATATCATAGACTCAAGTTATCAGTTAAGGTAAATAATATGGTGATTAATGGCATTTTAGACATCGGAGGAGACGTCACTATCATTAATCAGAAGTCCTGGCCCCCAATTCGGCTTTAAAAGAGGTTAATGTTCAATTCTTAGGGATTGGAACCCTATCTGATGTTAAACAGAGTGTTAGATGGATTGCCTTTATTGGGCCAGAAGGACAGAGAGGAAGGTTAAAGCCATATGTTGCAGATATTGCTATAAACCTCTGGGGTCATGATCTACTCCAGCAATGGAATACGCAGATTAACATTCCTCCTGTAGAGCTAGGAATTATAGACAAGCTCTTAGTGGTAGAAAGAATATAGTAAGGCAGTACAGAAAACAGATGCCAAATGTACAGGCTGTACAGAAGCAAAATGCTAGTGCCAAACCTACAGAGCAACCAAAAGCTCTACCCATAAGATGGCTGACAGATGAACCCGTCTGGATGGGTCAATGCCCTATGACATCTGAGAAGTTAGAGGCTTTGGAGAAGTTAGTTCAGGAACAGCTAGATGCTGGACGTATTGAGGAATCAACTAGTGCATGGAATTCACCTGTTTTTGTTGTCAAGAAGAAGTCTGGTAAGTGGAGAATGGTTACTGATCTTAGAGCCATCAACAAGGTAATTCAGCCTATGGGGTCTCTACAACCTGGGATGCCATTACCTTCTCTGATTCCTAAGGATTGGCCAATTATAGACTTAAAAGATTGTTTCTTCACCATACCATTACAAGAAAACGACAGAGAAAAGTTCGCCTTCACGTTACCTACCCATAATAATTCCCATCCAGTACAGAGATTTCAGTGGAAGGTACTACATCAAGGTATGTTAAACAGCCCAACTTTGTGTCAATATTTTGTGAATAAACCTCAAGAAATAATTCGTAAAAATATTCCACATTCGTTAATATATCGTTATATGGATAACATATTACTGTTTGATTCAAATAAGGATACTTTGGAAAAGATGTTTGAAGCAGTAAAGGAAATTTTGCCTCGCTGGAGAATACAAATTGCCCCAGAAAAAATACAAAGAGGATATTCTATTAACTATTTAGGTATTAAATAGATGCTCAGAAAATTAGACCGCAGAAAGTACAGATCAGAAGATATCATTACCGGACTCTTAATGATCTTCAAAAACTATTAGAAGAAATCTCTCAATTACAGACAATTATCGGTGTTGAAGTGCATGATTTAAAACACCTGAAAATGGCTTTAAAGGGAGATAAAGACCTAAACAGCCCATGAGTACTATCAGCTGAGGCTGAAAAAGAATTAGAATGGGTAGAAAAGAGAATATTAGAAGCATATGTGGACCGTGTGGATCCAAATCTGGACTGTATTCTGGTTATTTTACCATCTAGAGAATACCCCTCAGGAATATTAATGCAGAGGGAAGACATCATTCTAGAAAGGGTATTTCTGCCACATAAACAGAATAAAAAATTGAAACCATATATAGAAAATACCTCCGATTTGATATTAAAAGGTAAGTTAAGGCTTCGTCAACTGACTGGGAAAGACCCAGCTGAAATTATTGTACCTATAATGAATGAGGAAATTTCCTACTTATGGAAGGATAATCAATATTGTCAAATAGCTTGCAGTGACTTTTTGGGAAGTATTATTAATAACTATCCCAAAACAGAGAGAATCAAATTCATAAAGAAAACAATTTGGATACTTCCATGTATCATGAGGCAAACACCTATTTCTGGAGTTCTTCTACATGGATGCAAACAAATCAGGTAAGGCAGGGTATAAATCAGGAAATATAAGTAAAGTAGTTCAAAGCCCTTACAACTCCGTACAAAAGGCAGAGTTATATGCCATTCTCATGGTACTTAAAGACTTTACAGTGCCTCTCAATATAGTCACGGATTCTCAGTATGCAGAAAGAGTTGTCTTGCACATTGAGACTGCAGAATTTGTTCCTGATAATACTGAATTGACCTCATTGTTTTTACAATTGCAGGAAATCATCAGAAACAGGACTCATCATATATATATTACATACATCAGATACGATACAGGTCTGCCAGGTCCTCTGGCACAAGGCAATGATGAAATTGATCGTTTATTAGTAGGTAATGTGTTGGAAGATTCAGAATTTCATAAGAAACACCATGTTAAGAGCCAAGGTTTAAAGAAGGATTTTTCTATCACCTGGCAAAAAGCCAAAGAAGTAGTAAGAAATTGTCTCAGTTGCTCATTCTACAATCAAACTCCATTACCAGCAGGGTGTAATCCTAAAGGTATTCACAGACGTGAACTTTTGCAAATAGATGTATTTCACTTCCCAGAATTTGGCAGTTTGAAATATGTACACCATACCATAGACACGTTCTCAGCCTTCCAATGGGCTACTGCCCTCAGCTCTGAAAAGGTGATTCTGTTATTACACACCTCTTAGAGGTGATGGCTATTATGGGTATATCTAAAACAATAAAAGCTGATAATGCTCCAGCATATGTCTCCAGTAAATTGGAACATTTTTTCAAATATTATAATATAAAACATGTAACTGGTATACCTTACAATCCCACAGGACAAGCAGTAATTGAAAGATCTAACTGAACCTTAAAAGAAATGCTTCATAAACAGCCAGGGAAAACAAAGACACCTAAACATTACATAATGCTTTACTAACGTTGAATTTTCTTAATGCTGATGAAAAAGGACAAACTGCAGCAAAAAGACACTGAACTGCAGAGAAGACTTCTAAACTGAACCAACCGGTGTATTTTCAGGATGTTATGACCTCAGTCTGAAAACCAGGATATGTCTTCCATTGGGGAAGGGGTTATGCTTTTGTTTCCACAGGAGAAGAAAAGCTTTGGGTTCCATCAAAATTAATTAAAATTTGATCAGAACAGAAGACATCTCAGGAGGAGGAAGATAACAGCTCATCTACAAATTCATATTCCACCATGGGTAAAGTGACCTCCTAAAATAAAAGAGAAGTGTTTTGTTTTTTGACTTCACAGGTAAACTCAGCAAAGAATACTGGACATATGGATTCCTGAAGAAGAATGAATAACTGCCATGAGGACCATCAAACAAACAGTAACTCATTGTGTGGTATCAAAGTCTAAATCTCTCTATACTGTTTTTTCATAGTACCTTTTTATCTTTATTCCTTCACATGCCTCAGTCCCCATTCATTTAACTGAAGCTGGCTTTGGAGTTGGATTGGCTCTCCTACTCTAAATTCAAGCATATTATTTAAATAAAATTCAGAATTTCTGTATTATATCAAAGAGCCAATGATATAAGACAGAAGAAAATAAAATTTGGGACTGTTATCTGTGGATTTCTTTTTCTGAAAAGTCTAATTTCCTTCAGGTTTACCAACTTCCCTATTGTCACCTCTTCCAGTAGGCATACATATAAAAGTTAAAATATTTGTTTGTTAACATTAATGTTGAGTTTTCCAGAGAACAAGGGATTTCCTGACAGCAATCTTCAACTGCTTCAGAAAGAGAATGAGGATCCACTTCCTTGACTTCACCTGATTCCACTGGAGGCATCTGGACTGCCCCACATCATTGAGTCCACCTGAAAAGGACTCTCCTGAAACTGGCTTGAAACTACATCACTCTACACAACTCCCGACCAAGAAATTGAAACTGCACATCTTCTACAATCTGGCCAGAGCTTCAGATGAGAGCTTCAATCAACACTAGAACCCCAGTCAGGAACTTCATTCAAGCATCCTCTGCCACACAGAGACTGTCTGATCTACTGAGATTTTGTTATACTAACATTTTTCTTCTCACAGGTCCCCATGAGATTATCATCGTCCCATCTCATCAGGAAGTAGTTTTGAGAATTCCACGCCCCCTCTCCCTACTATTGATATGATAGGATAGTTTACCCCTGTGAGTGTTAGTTTTCAATTATTTTAGAGTTGGGATTGGAAGGAAGTGTTCAGATTTGGGTGTTTCTTTCAGATAAGTTTAGGTTTAGATATAATAGATGTTTGATACATTTTGTTCATTGACACAAGTTAGTTTTCCTTTTTAGACTAAAAGGGGAATTGTAGGAGGATGCCTGTATGCAGCCATTAACCATGTGATTTACTAGAGGTGCTTACAGATGAGGTAATAAAACAGCGGTTTACCACACCACTAACCACACCCACTTTAGGCATGACTAAAGACGTATATGGACAGACGTAAAGACGTATACGTAAGAAGGCAGTGAACTATGTCACTAGCCAGGCCCACTTTTGGGCATGGCTAGGGGGCGTTAAGGGGGAAGGCATAAAAGACAGCACACAGGAAGTCTTGTTCTTTTTTTCCGGAGTTCAGCTTCCGGTTCAGCTGAAACTACTTGGCTCATCTGGGTTACTTGTTTGGTATCTTGTGAATAATTTCTACAATAAATACTTAGTTTTACTTTCAGTAAGTGTGGCTCTTATCATTACAGCATCATTTGGAGCCTCAAGGACTATAGCTCTATAATAGAGCTTGAAGTCAGTGATGGTGATGACTTGTGACGTTGAATTGTTGAACAGGGTTGTTTTGGCTATCCTGGGTCTTTTGTTTTTCCAAACAAAATTGATTATTGTTCTTTCAATGTCTATGAAGAATTCTGCTGGGATTAATGGGGATTGCATTGAAGCTGTAGATTGCTTTTAGCAGGATTACCATTCTGACTACATTGATCCTACCTATCGAAGAGTGTTGGGGAAGTCTTATGTTAATAAAGCACTGTCTGGCCAATAGGAATCTAGATAGGTGGGCCTAGGTGTCCAGGAGGATTCTGGGAAGGAGAAACACAAGAGATTTCGAGATGTAACGCCATTGGGGTAGGAAGCCCGGAAACCTCTCCGGTAAGAGACATACTTAGATTAACAATTATGGGGTAATTACTTAAGTCAGAGCTAGCTAGTAAGAAACAAGCAAGGCCAACAGCTTCATAATTAATACAGCGTCTTGTGTGTTATTTGGGGACTACATTGCAGCAGAGCCCAGGCTGCTACCAAAATATGTGCTTCTCTCCGATCTTCTGTTTCTAAAATTCCATTAAAGCGTTTGTTATTTTGCGTGGAAATTCATGATCCCACTCCTGATCAACATTTTGTTAAGAGAAGCTTTTCCTTTGCTAGCTGAACGGCGCCCCCTTCCAGCAGGAAGCAGTTTGGAATGAGAGACATCCCAATTCCCATCTTGTTTATAAATCTTTGTTTTCATTTAAATGGGATTGTTTATAATTGGTTAATGATCACAACCAATCTCCTTTTAATGGTAAAAAGGGGAAATATGGTATGGGTATGGTTTTTCATTTATTGATACAAATTCAAGGTCAATTTTGTGATGTGTATATTTCTCCTCTTGATTAAGTATTGTGCTTATAATGATCTTTTAAAACATGATGCATAATTGAATACAGACTATAGATAGTTACTTAGAATTTATAGTTAGGTAAGTTAGGTTTTCTAGATATACAGAAATATATTTGAGATAGATAGACAATCTTCAAACCTTTCAAAGACCTTCAGAAAATGGCATTTAAAATGGTTTAGGGTTTTTCTTGACAATGAGAAATGTCTGCTCCTGGCAGCACCAATTATGTCTGAGAGGAAGATGGGCATTGAAGAAACTTGTTATGGAGTTTGCTTTCTACATGGCAAGACTAGCCATTTGGGCAAGAAACTACTTTTGCCTGGACTGCTTGACTGTTGCTGTATAATCTGGATATGCAGGACCCACAGGAAAGTGACTGCTGAACTCAAATAGTCCTTCAGGGTTCCTGCTTCATGAAAGAGTCTACAAGACTTTCTGCAGGACACAGAAAAATGACTGACATACTGCTGATGCAGATGGACAGTTTGAAATTTCCTGCTTTGCTGAGAAGTGTTCCAAACACATTGTGGCCTATGGGCTGAAGATGGATGCCCCAACGTTACAGAGAATCTTCGGGTGACTGTCCAGGCAGTAAGATATCTCTGTCAACACTAGTGATTGTATATTATCCTTCTGTGGTCTTTGATGGAGTTGAAGACAGATAGTTATAGTTATAGTTTTCCTTAGTTATGATAAGAGATAAAGTACATATAGGACTTTGGACTCACAAGAATGAGATAGACAATATTTTCTTTAAATCTTGCTGAATGTTGATAGACAAAATATTGTAACTGTATTCTTACTTGATAACTGTTCTGTTATATACAATTTGACTATGTTAAAGATAAGACCTTTCTTTTTGTTTAAACAGAAAAGAGGAGATATTGGGGAAGTCTTATGTTAATAAAGCACTGTCTGGCCAATAGGAATCTAGATAGGTGGGCCTAGGTGTCCAGGAGGATTCTGGGAAGGAGAAACACAAGAGATTTCGAGATGTAACGCCATTGGGGTAGGAAGCCCGGAAACCTCTCCGGTAAGAGACATAATTAGATTAACAATTATGGGGTAATTACTTAAGTCAGAGCTAGCTAGTAAGAAACAAGCAAGGCCAACAGCTTCATAATTAATACAGTGTCTTGTGTGTTATTTGGGGACTACATCGCAGCAGAGCCCAGGCTGCTGGCGGGGGATAAACCAAAGCGGCTAGCAAAGGAAAAGCTTCTCTTAACACAAGAGCATGGGAGATCTTTCCATTTTCTGAGGGTTTCTTTAATTTCTTTTTTACAGATTCAAAGTTCTTGTGATACAGGTCTTTCATTTGTTTGGTTAGCATTACCCCAAAGGTATTTTATTTTGTTTGTGGCAATTGTAAAGGGTGATGTTTCTCGGGATTCTTTCTCAACCATTTTATCATCTGTGTATATTAGGGCTACTGATTTTCTTGAGTTCATCTTGTAGCCTGCCACTTTGCTGAAGGTGTTAATCAGGTGTAAGAGTTCCCTGGTAAAGTTCTTTGGATCATTTATGTAAACTATCATATCATCTGCAAATAGTGAAAGCTTGACCTATGCCTTCCCAATTTGTATCCCCTTGATCTACTTTTGTTGTCGTATGGCAATGGCTAGAACTTCAAGTACCATGTTGAAAAGGTATGGAGAGAGTGGACAGCCGTGTCTTGTATCTGATTTTAGAGGAATTGCATTGAGTTTCTGTCCATTTAGTTTGAATTTGGTTTACTGTATATAGCTTTCTTTATGTTTAAGTATGTTCCTGTTATCCCAGATCTCTCCAAGACCTTTATCATGAAGGGTTGTTTCATTTCGTCAAAAGCTTTTTCAGCATCTGTGAGATGATCATGTGACTTTTGTTTTTTAGCTTGTTTATATGGTGGATTACATTGATGGATTTTCATATGTTGAACTATCCCTGCATCCCTGGGATGAAACCTACTTGATCGTGGTGAATGATTTTCTTGATGTGTTCTTGGATCCGATTTGCCAGTATTTTATTGAGTATTTTTGCATCAATGTTCATGAGGGATATTGGTCTGAAGTTCTCTTTCTTGGTTGTATCTTTGTGTGGTTTGGGGATCAGGGTTATTGAAGCCTCATAGAAAGAGTTTGGCAAAGAGCCTTCTGCTTCTATTGTGTGGAATACTTTGAGAAGAATTGGTATAAGCTGTTCTTTGAATTTCTAGTAGAATTCTGCACTGAGTCCATCTGGACCTGGACATTTTGGGTGGGAGACTTTTGATGACTGCTTCTATTTCCATGGTGGTTACAGGTCTATTTAAATTGCTTATCTGTTCTTGATTTAATTTGGCAAGTAATAGTTATCCAGGATGTCGTCCAGTTCCTTTAAATTTTCGAATTTGTAGAGTAGAAGTTTTCAACGTATGACCTGATGATTCTCTGAATTTCCTCAGAGTCCGTTGTTATGTCCCCTTTTTCATTTCTGATTTTGTTAATTTACATATTCACTCTCTGCTGTTTGGTAAGTTTGGACAAAGGTTTGTCTATCTTGTTGATTTTCTCAAAGAACCAACTCTTCGTTGCATTGATTCTTTGTATTGTTTTCCTAGTTTCTACTTTATTGATTTCAGCCCTCCATTTGATTATTTCCTGGTGTCTACTCCTCCTGGGGGAGTTTGCTTCTTTGTGTTCTAGAGCTTTCAGCTGTGCTGTTAATTCTCTAGTGTAACTATTCTCCAGTTTCTTCATGTGGGCTGTTAGTGCTATGAACTTCCCCAGTAGCACTGGATTCAAAGTGTCCCATAGGTTTGGGTATGTTATTTCTCATTCTCATTGAATTCTAGGAAGTCTTTAATTTCTTTTTATTTCTTCTTTGACGCAGGAATGGTGCAGTTGTGCATTATTCAATTTCCATAAGTTTGTAGGTTTACTGCAATTTGTGTTGTTGTTGTCTTCTAATTTTTAAGCCTGGTGGTTTGATAAGATGCAAGGAGTTATTCCAATTTTTTTTGAAGCTGCTGATTTGGATATGTTGCCAAGTATGTGGTCGATTTTTGAGAAGTTTCATGTGGTGGTGAGTAGAAGGTATAGTCTTTTTTATGAGGATGAAATGTTGTATAGATGTTTGTTAATCCCAGTTGGGTCATTACTTCTATTAGACCCTTTGCTTCTTTGTTGACTTTCAGTCTGGTATTCCTGTCTAGTGGTGACAGTGGTGTGTTGAAATTTCCCTCTACAAGTGTATGGGGCTTTATATGTGATTTAAGTTTTAGTAATGTTTCTTTTACAAATGTGGATGCCTTTGTATTTGGGTCATAGATGTTCAGGATAGACACTTCATCTTGGTGGATTTTTCTTGTGATGCATATGTAATTACCTCCTTCATCTCTTTTGATTGATGTTATTTTAAAGTCTAATTTGTTAGATATTAGGATTGCTACCCCTGATTGTTTCTTGGGTCCATTTGATTGGAAATTTTTTCCCAATCTTTAACTCTCAGGTAATGTCTGTCTTTGAGGGTGAGTTGTGTTTCTTGTATGCAGCAGAAGGATGGGTTCTGTCTTCAAATCAATTTTGCTAGCCTGTGTCTTTTTATGGGTGAATTAAGGCCATTAATGTTGAGGGATATTAATGTCCATTGATTGCTAATTCTTCTTTGATTTGGAATGGTTGTTGTTGGTGGAATTATGTGTGGAATTTCACCCCTTTGTTCTTTTGGCTGTTGGTAGAGAGGGATTCTCTAATGCCTATGTTTTTCTGGACATAGGTAACTTCCTTGGGTGGATTTTTCCTTCCAAAACTTTCTGTAGGGCTGGGTTAGTGGATACGTATTGCTTGAATCTAGTTTTGTCATGGAATATATTGTTTTCTCCATCTGTAGTGATTGAGAGCTTTGCCGGGTATAGTAGTCTGGGCTGGCATCCATGGTCTCTTATTGTTGGTGGAGTATCTATCCAGGACCTTCTGGCTTTCAGAGTTTCCAAGGAGAAATCACATGTAATTCTGATTGGTCTGCCTTTATATGTTACTTGGCCTTTTTATTTAGCTGCTCTTAATATTCTTTCTTTATTATATATATTTGGGGTCTTGATTATTATGTTGCGAGGGGACTTTTTTTAGTGATCCACTCTAGTTGGTGTTCTATAAACTTCTTGTACCTTCATTGTCATGTCTTTCTTAAGGATGCAAAAGTTTTCTTCTATGATTTTGTTGAATATGTTTTCTGCCCCTTTCAGGTGATTTTCTTCTCCTTCTTCTATACCTATTATTCTTAATTTTGGTATTTTCATGGTGTCCCATATTTCCTGGATGTTTTGTGTTAAGGATTTGTTGGACTAAAGATTTTCATTGGTTGATGAATCCCTTTTTCCTAGTGTATCTTCAACACTTGAGATTCTCTCTTCCATCTCTTATATTCTGTTGGTAATGCTTGTATAGGTAGTACCTGACCATTTGCCCAGATTTTCTATTTCCTGCCTTTCTTCAGTTTGTGTTTTTTTTATTGTCTCTATTTCAGTTTTGAAGCCTTGCACTGTTTGCATTGTTTCTTGCAATTTTTGGTTTATCTTTTCATCCATTTGTTGCCTTTTATGAATTTTTTGTTTTGTTCTTTCTTCCATTTCTTGCATTTTTTGGCTTCTTTTTCTTCTAGTTCTTGTATTTTTTGTTTGTTTTTTCTTCCATTTCCTGCCTTTTTTGGTTTGTTTCTTCTTCCATTTCTTTCAATTTTTGCTTTGTTTCTTCTTCCATTTCTTGCATTTTTTTTGGTTTGTTTTTTTCATCCATTTCTTTAAGGGATTTTGCTATATCCTCTTTTAGGGCCTGTATCATTTTCATGAAAGTGGTTTTAAGGTCATTCTCTTCTGCTTCATTTGCATTGGAATGTTGGAATCTTGCTGGTGTGGAGTCTCTAGAATCTGTTGGTGTCATATTTGTTTTTCTGTGGCTGAGTATGTTTTTCTATTGTCTCTTTCCCATCTCTTCTTCTAGTGTGTGCAGAAAGAGCCCCTTACTGGTCTGGTGGTTAGGGGACCAGAGTTCCCTTTTGGTGGCTGCTAACAAGTCCAATAATCTGGTAGTTCTTCTATTCCTTGTCCTTGTTCTGGTCCCATGGTTGGTGAAGAAGACCAGGAATCTGCTGTGCTTAGCCTCCCACCTGTACCCCTGTCCTTTTTGCTGGATCCTCTCGTTTCCTGGTCTCATTGGTGGGAGAGAAGACCTGGAGTCTGGGGTGTTTGGCTTTTGCCAGGATTGGAAGCTCTGTGCAGTTCCCAGGCAATCCCCATGCACTGGAACACAGGCCCCTATGCAGGGCCTGTTGTACTGGGTCCTGCCGGAACAGCTGGTTCCCTGGTCTCCCTGGATCCTCTGGTTTCCTGGTTTCATTGGTGGGAGAGAAGACCTGGAATCTGGGGTGTTTGGCTCCCACCAGGATTGGAAGCTCTGTGCAGTTCCTGGGTGATCCCCAGGCACTGGAACACAGGCCCCTCTGCAGGGCCTGTTGTACGTGGTCCCATTGGAACATCTGGTCCCGATAATTATTTTTTAATATTCAAATATTTCACAAACATCTCTTCTCACAGTTTCTTATTTTTCTTCAGATTGACATAGGTCTAGGAATATCTGGGAAGGAGAGCCATATCAGAGGAATTGTCTCCATCAGATTGGTGTGTAGATATGGCATTTTATTAAGTGTTAATACATTCAGGAGGACCCTGTTCAGTGAGACACTGAGATCCACAGGCAGATGAACTGGCTGCTAAAAGGATGTTGATGTTAGGCAGGAGAACAAGCTAGTAAGTAGCATTACTCTAAGACTCTTCTTCAGTTCCTACCACCAGGTGTCCACTTTAACATATTGCCTTTGAGACCCTAGATAGAGAACCACAGACTGTATGCTAAAACAAGCACTTTTCTCTACCAGTTGCTTTATTTCATGGTGTTTTTCACAGCAATGAAAAGCAAACTAGAATATCCATTATTCATAAATAAAATCTCTTTTTAAACTAATTTTTATTTAAATTGTTTTTAAGTCTTATTTTACATACCAATCCTATTTCCTTCTCTTTCCCAGCCTCCCATTCCCCCCTCATATTCTTCTCAGGGTGGGTGAGGACTCCCATGAGGGATTATCAAAGTCTGCCACAACATTTGGGACAGGACATAGGCTCTTCCCATTTATGTAGGCTGAGAGAGTATCCCTTCATAGGAATTGGGTTCCCAAAGCCCATTCATGCCCTAGGGATAAATACTGATTCCACTGCTAACAGCTGCATAGACTGCCCCCCCCAAGAATGCCCCATCCACAGTCAGGGGCCTGATTCAGTCTTATACTGGTTCCCCAGTTCTCAGATTAGGGGTCTGTGAGCTCCTACTTGCTCAGACTAGCTGGGTCTGTGGGTTTCCCCAGCATGTTCTTGACCCATTTGCTGATCACTCCTCTGTCTCTACAACTGGATTCCAGGAATTTGGCTCAGTGCTTAGTAGTGAATTTCTGTTTCTGCTTCCATCAGCTACTGGATGAAGGCTCTATGATGCCATTTAAAGTAATAAATATCTTTTGTATGGAATTTGATATATAGGGGAATAATCTGCTTGGAGGATTTGGTTGTTGGAAGGCCTATACTGGCAAATTATTTGGAATAGTGAGGATAGATATCTCTACTAACCCTCATTATAAGATATAAGCACTAATGAGAAAGCATATTGACAGCTAATCTAAAGCACTTAACATAGCTGCTCAAAGCTTATATTTGTGGTCTAACAATCTGTCTATAATAATGCTCTTTGATTGTTTGTTTACTTTGTGATCTTTGAAACATTCACTATTATTTTGGTGTTGTCTTGAAAAGAAATCTTTTTTAGAACATTTTGCACTGGAATAACTCAGAAGTTGGTGTGATGCTACAAAATGAAAATATCAATTTTAGAGAAAATAAAAAATGGTAGTGAATATTACATTGTTAAAATGTAATAGATGAAGTGTTAAATAAAAGTATAAGGCTATAGTAGTGCATGTGTGAGACAGCATTACATATATTATATTCAAAATGGATGTTATATTCTACTTGACAAAGATAGCTGTTAATTAAGCCCTGGAAGAAATTGGGTCTCATGAAAACTACAGATCATGTCTTTCATGTCTAGACCTTCAAGGCATACAGAACGTATAATTTCTTACCAGGGTTTTGACATACTGTTTGTTTATCCAGTTATTCAAGCAACATATAATACCAAAATGAGGAATTAGAATGTCCTTGCTCCAGATAAGTTATTGAATGTTTTTTGCTCTGTAATTGTCAAGCATTTGTGAAAGCCTGCTCTTTCTGGAAACATTCTCTAATTGAGAAACAAGAACTCTAGATGTCATGTCCACTCACTGTAACTGGACTGTCCACAAGGTGTAGCAATGCTGATAAAAATCAGTGCCAATCCTCCCCATGTGTTGGGGATGTGGTGAGCTGGAAGAAATACAAAATGGCAGGTCCCAAAAGATACCTCTTCTCAAGAGTTTCAGAGATTTCTACTTGTTTATGGTCTAGTAATATATTCAGTGAGTTTACTATCAAATGATGACGTTAAAATTGCAGTAAAAGTAATGTATGTGCAAGCAGGTAACATATCAAAATATAGGAAATAAACAATAAAGCCTAGCTGATACTGTCTTTACTACAGCTCATTATTTACTCCCTATGGCCATGAAGATACCCACAGGTCATAGAATATAAAAAATCTGTACCCATGCAATAAACATTTCACCTCTTTGTTTCTAAACATTTCTATCTTTCTACCCTGAATTTCTTACTTATTTAACTTTTGTGAGCAAAGTCTTTTACTCTCAACATGATTAATGAAATAACCATATATAATACAGAAATCTTCATTACTAAAAATGTTTCAAAATTCAAATTTTTCCTCCTCTACATGTGGATAATGAATAGATTTGGATACTAGAATATCTCATTTACCCCCTATTACAAAAATCACACTCTCAAGTCAAAACCAGATGTTTTAAATGCTTTTATGGGTAAGATGCATGACTCTACAGAATGATCTATGAGACTTGATACAAATAGAAAATATCAAGGCAAGTGGTCACTGTACTGTACAAGTTTTACATAAGAAAATAATTCTTTATCATCTGTGAAATTTAAATGTTTTTCTTTTTATGTCATTTTATTTAAAATTTTTTCTTTCCTCACATTTTACACACAGATTCTGGTTTCTCCTAACTCTATTCCTCCCCATTTCTTTCTCACCTCTCCTCCCATACAGATGTACTCCTTTTCTGTTTCTTTTTAGAAAAGAACATGCTTTAAAGATTCAACAAAATATAAGGTGATAAGATAAAACAAAAACACCACATTAAAGTTGGAGAAATCACACACAGAGAAGAAAAATAGCACAGCAAAGGTACATGGATCAGAAATCCACTCATACATAACCTTGACCACTTTTCTTGTAACATTCTCTCTGTTTCAAGTCCTACAGTCCAATCCTCTGTCTAGGATAGAAACCCAAGCAAGAACTTCAAGTACAATATTGAAGAGATATGGAGAAAGTAGACAGCTTTGTCTAGTTCCTGATTTTAGAGCAATCACATTGAGTTTCTGTCAATTTAGTTTGATGTTGGCTGTTGATTTGCTGTATATAGCTTTAATTATGTTTGGGTAAGTTGTTTTTATCTCAGATCTCTCCAAGACCTTCATGATGAAGGGGTATTGGATTTTGTCAAAGGCTTTGTCAGCATCTAGTGAAATGATCATGTGATTTTTGTTTTTCAGCTTGTTTATATGGTGGCTTACATTGATGGATTTTCATATGTTGAACCACCTCTGCATCCCTGGGATGAAACCTATTTCATCTTGGTGAATGATTGTTTTGATGTGTTCTTGGATCTGATTTGCCAGTATTTCTTTTCTTTTTTTTTTTTAGCCAAGAAAGTCACTAGTTTTTATTTATTTTTTTATTAATTTTTTTTTATTTTCCATTTTAAATTTAGATAAGAAACAAGGTTGCTTCACAAGTCAGTACGAGGTCCCTCTCCATTTCCCTCCCCTCCTCCCGTGCCCTCCCCCCCATCCCCCCCCCCCCGTTATCCCCTCATTCCCCCAGGGAGGGTGAGGCCCTCCATGGGGGTGTCCATAGTCTGTCAATTCATATAGGGCAGGGCCTAGACCCTTCCCCAAGAGTTCAGGGTGAGAGTGCACCTCACATTGTTCTATGGGAGTCCAGAGACCGTGTGTATACTTGGGATGGGTACTGATCTGCTGTCCAAGGCTCAATAGATTACCTAGGCCTCCTCACTGACACCCAGATTCAGGGGGTCTTGATCAGTCCCATGCTGGATTCCCAGGCTGATGCCTGGGATTCAAGAGTTAACCTTTGTCTGGTCAGCTGTTTCTGGGGGTTCAACCAGCCCAGTCTTAATCCCTTTGATCATCAGTCCTCCCTCTCTGATACTGGCTTTCTTGAGTGTGGGAACACCAGACCTTGAGCAGAGACCCACTTCCCCTTCTGCCTGGGAGTAGGCAGCTGTAAGACAATGTTTAGTAAAACCATGTTTACTAAAAATGATACAATAAGTTCCTGGGAAAGGCCTTCCCACAGAAACCGCCCTGACCTCGACCTTGTCCAAAGACTAACCGCACCTTCAAAAACCCACACACATCCACCTCTGGTGTCAGAGCAGAACCAGCGAGGGTAGAGGAGAGAGCAGAAGCTTCTCTGGTGGGAGCTTTTCTTAGGAAGTTTTTCTTGAACCTTTTTGGAGCCTGTTTAAAGTTCTCTTTATATCATTGAACGAGTCTCTGTGTTTTCAATACCCGACACCCTCCGCACGTTCTCGGACACAGGCCGCGCAGCAGACGTGACAATTGGAGGTCCCACTGAGATCGTGAAAGCGAGGTAAGTGGACGGGGTTAAGAAACTATGGGGAATAGTTCCGGGAAGCTAGAATCATTGCAGTATCAACTAAAAAAGTTACTTAAAGAACATGGGACTGCAGTCAAGTCTAAAACCCTAGAAGGCTTTCTAAAATCGATCGAACGAGCCAGTCCATGGTTCATTACTGGGGGAAGCTTAAATATTCCAGATTGGGAGGAGGTTCGCCGTGATCTTCATAGACTTTTACGAAAAGAGGGATCTGAGTCCTTGCCCCCTACGACATTCTCCTTATGGAGATTAGTGAGGGGAGCACTTTTGACAGATAAGGTTCGTCACCGCCAGGTAGTTCAGGACACAAAAGAGGCTTTTTAGAGCTACAAGAGACTGAGACTCAAGCCTCCTTGAGTTCAGGGGCAGAGAGTGATGATGAAGAGACCGTGACTGAAACTAGAGGCTCCATTGTTAGTGAGGATGAGGAGGAGTCTCTTAGTAACAACAAAAAACGGGTAGACATCTCCGGGCGCGACCCAAAAGAAAGACTCCGGTCAGAATCGGTTATATCCTTCTCTATCAGACCTAGAAAATGGAAGTAGCTCAGACTCAGACTCGTCACAGTCTGAAAAGGAACGGTTACTTGCTGAGATCGCGGCCCTTAAAAAAGAACTAAAAAGATTCTAATTAAGGAAAGACAGGACAGGGAGAGAAACCCTTCCCCATACTCTGAAAAAGGGACTCCTCCTATGAGATAACCCAGTCCTTCTTGGACCTGGAGGGAAGACCCAGAGGAGGGGTCCAATGCTGCCCGGTGGTGGCCCCGGTAATGGAAGTTCCAGACCCGAACAATTCTCGACAGGTCATTCGGCGCCATGACCCTTTAAGTTTCAAAGATATAAAACAACTGAAAGAGGCAACTTTAAATTATGGAGCACAGGCTCCCTTTACACTTTCCTTAATGGAATCTTTTGCGTCTCTTAATTTGACACCTGGCGATTGGCAGCAGCTTTGCAGAGCAGCTCTGTCGGGGGGAGATTATTTGATTTGGAGAGGTGAGTTTCAGGAAAGATGCAGCCAGACAGCCCAAAGAAATGCACAGGCCGGACTGCCCCAGAGAAATGTGGAGATGCTTACAGGAAGTGGTCAATATGCCACCATTCAGCAACAAATGCAATATGACATCGCAGTCTATGCCCAAGTGGCAGCAGCGGCCCAAGGGGCTTGAAAGCATTGCCTTCCAAGGAAGGAGGAGATCATCTGTCCAAAGTCCTTCAAGGACCTTCCGAACCTTTTCAAGACTTCGTAGACCGTCTCAGTCAGGTAGCAGAAAGAATATTTGGGGGCATTGGGCCTGCGATGCCAGTCATAAAGCAGATGGCATTTGAAAATGCAAATAAATATTGTAAGGAAGCCCTTCGCCCCTATCGCAATAAAAGTCTAAATGACTATATCCGGATCTGTAGGGACATTGATGGGAACTTCATCCAGGGCCAAGTGTTAGCTGCTGCTATTCGGCCCCAAGTGGGGAAAGAAAGACCTACTCTGGGAGGGAGAAAAACATGTTTTAGCTGCGGTAGGGAGGGACACTTCCGTAGAGAGTGCCCTCAAAATAGTACTGCAGGTCTCAAGAGACCTGGTTTATGCCCCGTTGTCGAAGGGGATATCATTGGGCCAATAACTGCTACTCTAAAACTGACCGGGAGGGAAATTTCCTTCCTGCTAATAATAATCAGGGAAACGGGAGGAGGGCCCCGCCCCAGGGCCCCAAAACCAATGTGTACGGGGCAATGACCCCTGCTCTGGGCAGTGGCAGGACTCATTTTCTCCCCAGAGCAACCCCTTCATATCTCAGACCTCCTTAGAGCCACCTCGGGAGTGCAGGATTGGACCTCGCTCCCTCTGCCCGGGCAATCCTAACACCGGAAATGGGGATCCAGGCCCTCCCTACTGGGGTGCATGGGCCATTGCCTCCAGGCACGGTCGGACTACTCTTGGGACGGTCCAGTACTATTCTTCGAGGCATCCAGGTACACCCGGTGTTATAGACCAGGATAGTGAGGGGAGATTAAAATAATGACATCAGTGGGCAGTGGGGTTGTTGCCATCCCTGCAGGAGAACGGATTGCTCAGATACTCCTCCTCCCTACAGCTCCTTGTGAGGCTAGAAAAATTAAAGAGAAAAGGGGCAACCAAGGTTTTGGAAGTACCGGCCCGGCAGCATTTTGGGTAGCCACTATGGAGAACCGCCCCAGCTTACATTAAAGATAGAAGGCAAGTCCTTTAGGGGCGTATTAGATTCTGGGGCAGATTTCTCTGTCCTCTCAGATAAATTCTGGCCCCCGCCTGGCCGAAAGAGGAAGGGACAGTGACCCTCCAGGGAATAGGACAGGCTGTGCCCCAAAAAGCCTCAGAATCTTAAAGTGGCAAGACTCTGAAGGCCACACAGGGCTTTTCCAGCCATATGTTTTGCCTGGCCTCCCTATTAACCTCTGGGGACGGGACCTCATGCAAGAAATGGGAGTGGTCCTCACCACTCAGGCACCCAAGTCCAAAAGCAGGGGCCCCCAGATGATGCAAGGGAGGGGCTGGAGCCCGGGGAGGGAACTAGGTAAACTAGAACAGGGAGAGGTTTGCCCTGTGGCATCCCTCCCTTTGGAGACCAGGGCCCCAGGGGATAGGAAGGGTTTTGGCCATTTTTGATGAGGGTCACTGTTGCGCCGCCAGCCCCCATACCCATCACATGGCTATCAGATGATCCGGTATGGGTGGAACAGTGGCCCTTACCAGCGGAGAAACTAAGGGCGGCTCACCAGCTAGTTCAAGAACAATTGGAGGCAGGTCATTTGGTTTCTTCCACGTCCCTTGGAATACCCCTATATTTGTAATAAAAAATCTTCAGGGAAATGGAGGTTACTACAAGACTTGAGGGCCGTGAATGCGACCATGCAGCCTATGGGGGCTCTGCAGCCTGGCTTGCCCGTGCCTGTGGCCATTCCTAAAGACTGGCATTTGATTGTCATTGATTTGAAGGATTGCTTCTTTTCTATTCCCTTGCATTCTCAAGATAGTCCTCGGTTTGCATTTAGCCTTCCTGCGATTAACTTTAGGGAGCCTGCCCTTCGCTTCCAATGGGTGGTGCTCCCCAAGGGATGGCTAATAGTCCAACTATATGCCAGATTTAAGTAGCTGCCTGTTTAGATCCCCTCAGACGTAAGTTCCCTGATCTTTACATTATCCACTACATGGATGATATTCTTTTGGCCGCGGCCAAAGAAAGACAATGTTACATAGCCTTTGCAGAGCTACAGGAGCTTCTGGAGGCCCGAGGATTTATTTTGGCTCCTGAAAAGATCCAAAAGAGACCCCTTATACTTATTTGGGTCATCAAATTCAACAAACTGGCCTCCGGCCACAAAGACTCCAAATCGATTGTTCAAATTTAAAAACACTTCATGATTGGCAGAGATTCTTGGGAGAGGTGCAATGGTTTCGCCCTTCTCTTTCTATTAAAACAGGGGCTCTTAAAGCGCTTTATGATATTCTTCCTGGAGATCCTGCCCCAACTTCCCCTAGACAGATTACCCCAGAGGCCAGGGAAGCCCTACAATTGTTGTTAAGAAGTATAGAGCAAGCCCACCTTCGGCGTATAGATTATGGGCAGCCCCTTGTTCTGGTTGTACTTTCATCTAGCTTTTCGCCCACTGCCGTGTTTTGGCAGACTGGTCCTATTTATTGGGTACATTTGTCAGCCTCCCTAAGAAGGTAGTGACCCCTTACTATGATCTCATTTTACAATTGTTGTGGAAGGCACACAAGTTTAGCATTCAAACCTTTGGAAAGAGTCCTGATAAAATTATCCTTCCTTATGGTAAGGAGGAGGTGGAACATCTACAGATCTTCCATGATGGGTGGACCCTGTTTATTACATCTACAGGCGCACAGTTTGATAACCAATATCCCAACAGCCCCTTGATGTCTTTTTTCAAACAACACCCTGTGATCTTTCCCAAGATTTTAAAGGAGAACCCTCTAGTTGGAGCTCGCTCAGTCTTTACAGACGGCTCCTCCAAGGGTTTTGCGGTGGTGGTTTCTTCTCAGGTACGGAAGAGGGTACCCATAGGGCAGATGTCAGCACAAGCCGCCGAGTTGTTTGCTTGCTTGATGGCTTTCCAAATGTTTGAGGGAGAGCCCTTTAATTTATATACTGATAGTGTTTATGTTGCCAACATTGTTAGACCTTTAGAAACTTCTCCATATGTTCTTCCAACCTCCCAGGTTCGTTCCTTATTAGTTCAGCTCCAACATCTTATTTGGCAGCGCATCCACCCTGCTTATGTGGGATTTATTCGTGCACATACTAACCTTCCAGGACCCCTTGCCCAGGGCAATCAAATTGCTGACTCCTTGACCCGCCCTAGGGTCTTATTTACTCAGGAGCAGCTGGCCCACCAGCTCCATGAGAGGTATCATCTAAATGCCCGCTCCATTAAATTTCACACTGGGTGCCCCTTATCCATAGCTACACAGATTACCTCTCAGTGCCCTGATTGTGCCCCTTATCATAATTCTCCCAATGAGGGGGTAAATCCCCGGGGCCTCAGGGCCAACCATCTCTGGCAAATGGATGTCACTCACCTGCCGCAGGCAGGGAAATTAAAATATATGCATGTCTCTGTGGATACGTATTCTAAACTGATTTTTGCCTCTCTCCACTCAGGAGAGAAGATTAAAGATGTTATTTCTCATTGCCTGCAGGCCTTTGCCTACATGGGCGTACCCGATGCCCTAAAAACGGACAATGGCCCTGCCTATGCCAGCAATCGCTTTGCTGCCTTTTGCAGGGAACATCACATTGTCCATTCTTTTGGTATTCCTCACAACCCCACGGGACAGGCTATTGTGGAGCGCACCCATGCCACTCTCAAACAGTATTTTAAGAAAATAAAAAAGGGGGAGTATGTTACCTCCCCCAATATTCAGTTATCCACCATACTTTACATTTTAAATTTTTTGACCATAGACCATAATAATTTGTCTGCTATGGAGAGACATTGGAACAAACCCTCCCAGTCCTTGGGATGGGTCAGATGGAAGGATTTGATTACAGGAAAATGGCAGCCACCCACTCCCCTACTAGCTAGGGTCCGAGGGGCTGTTTGTGTTTTCCCTCCAGGAAGTGAGAAGCCCATTTGGGTCCCCGAACGGTGCATCAGGCATGTCGACCCCAATACTACTCCGGATACTAGGAATGCTCACCATGATAAAGATCCAACCATTGCTGAACACTCAGGTAAGGGAAATATGGGCGTTGGTGAGGATTCCCCCCCCCATGTTAATGCCAGTTAGTCATTCCAGCTCCCTGTTCATCAATTTTTATAACACCAATAATACATTGGGAGCGGCTGCTGCCAATGAGATTAAAAAGTCAGAAACTAGACATTCTGAGTTTCCCCCCTCCTAAGCCTGATACCAGGGTCAGGAAGTAGGGGAATCCAAGAGATTCCCAGCGGCATACGCCTTTAATCCCAACACACCTTTATGCAAGTCCCAGGACAGCCTCCAAACAATACAGAGAAACCCTGACTCAAAAAAAAAAAATTGGTACTGGTATTAATTAAAGAAAAAGACAAAGACAAAGGTATATGGAATGAAAAATTTTGTTTACATTTAAGTTCTATTTTGTGAGTCATCTCTAAAAACTTTTGGCCAAAAACCTGGCCTCTCCACCTTGCATCTACAGAGTTACAAGGAGTAGGTACGGCTGTACCCCATGACTGTAGCTCAAATGGAGGAATGATAAAGAACATACAGGACTTTTTAACCCTTTTAGTTCAAGGATTGGCTGGAGTTGTTCTTTTACATAGATTTCAATTAAGGAAGCTTCATTGCAACAGACTAATCATGACCTAGGGAAAAAGGATGACTGAAAGATGCATGTATGTTCTGAATGTATGGTGTGGCCACACCGGTATGTATGAAATGTGATTGTAAATGCGTGAGTGTGAACTGCTTATATGATTAAAAGGATACTTAAATCCCTTCAAAAATAGTTCAGAAGCTACCTAGATTGCTTTAAATATAGACAAAAGGAACATCCAGCCAGTCTGTTAATGTTTTAACAGAGAAATTTAAGATGCAAAGAAGCCTTGTCAGCTAGTGAGAGCTCTACAGGTTAGATTGGGAAAGACTGCTCACAGACTTCAAATAATTTTCAAAAGTTATTTAGACACAGCATACTTTACAATCTTTGAGTGATTTTCAGAAGTTTTTGGGAAATATCCAAAGGATATGTCCTTTTTAATGGGCATCTACAAATAATCTAAATAGTAATCCCAATTTACCTAGATAGTCAACCAAGGAGGGTAGACAAATCCTTCTACTGTTATGGTCCAGCTTCAACAGTTCAAAAAAAAAACAACTTTTTTTTAGAAAATAAAAAAGGGGGAATAATGTCCCCAGCCCCCACATGACTCATCAAATAATACACTCCTCATTTGAAAATTTTATAATGTGAATGCCAGTGAGCTTCAGACAGATTCTGGCATGATGGAACTTGAGCAACCATTGCTCAGGTCAAATGGAGACATCCATGCACTAGACAGTGGAGAAGACCCTAATTTGGGGTCGAGGGCATGTTTGTGTTTTCTTGCAGGAAAAGAATAAAGCTTCGGCAGCTGTCAGACCAATTAGTGAGATGCATGGAGCAGAGAAAAACTGGACCTGAGACCATGGGAGCCTACCTAAGCCAGTTTGAGTGAGATCTCCTAAATCAGTGTTCCTGATTCTTGATGTCATCGAATCTAGAGCCCAAGAAAGAAAGAAAACAGTCGGTTTGAGATTTCCAGTTTCTCAACAGACCTGCTGCATTAACCTTCCGGACCCGTGAGTTTTCATCCCGAAGCCAACAGAGAACTGGAAAGACTAACTGTCTGCCCTTGACACACCTTGAAACAACAGAATTCATTTTGCCAGTTTTCCCTTTAGGGGAAAAAAGGACCCATTTAAAGTATTTGGACATTGGTATGGACTATGAGTGGCAAAAGCCTCTTTTCAGTATTTGAACAGGACATGGTCACTTGATGGTTCCTGTTTCTGGAATCACGACTAGGCCAGTGTATTTTTCTGGAGAAATGCAACTTGTCCTAATGTGACAACTATTGTTCATATTTTTTATAATGCTACATGTGTAACATCAATGATTGTACCTAATGTATCTGTGCAAGTGCACTTTCTAAATGCTTTCCTGAGCAGATCTTGAAACGATTGGAAACTTTATCAAATTGTAAATGTAAATCACATGCGGGTTACCCTTGTAAGAGACGAAGGCTGGTAGAATGTTATGGCCCAGATCTGGTGATGGGTATGGTAATGGAGAGGCGCTATGTCAATGGGGGTCCTGGAAATGGTGGCAGTGGCGGTAGGCATTCTGGCTTTATGCCGAGCTCAAACGTGCCTTGTTCCAGAGACAAGAGATCTGTAACCAAGTATTAGCTTAGCCCATGGCAATACCGATAGCCATGAAGGTTGGTTACAGATGATTTAAGGTTGGGGTATCTCCGATGACGGGCAACCTGTGGGGAAGACCCCTCCCACCTAAAACAGGGGTTCAAGGTCCCCCAAAGACGGGAAAGGGAGGGTGACCCTACTTGACCTAAGCCAGGAGTGCCTCATTTGAAAATAAAAAGGGGTGAATTGTGGGAACACCAGACCTTGAGCAGAGACCCACTTCCCCTTCTGCCTGGGAGTAGGCAGCTGTAAGACAATGTTTAGTAAAACCATGTTTACTAAAAATGATACAATAAGTTCCTGGGAAAGGCCTTCCCACAGAAACCGCCCTGACCTCGACCTTGTCCAAAGACTAACCGCACCTTCAAAAACCCACACACATCCACCTCTGGTGTCAGAGCAGAACCAGCGAGGGTAGAGGAGAGAGCAGAAGCTTCTCTGGTGGGAGCTTTTCTTAGGAAGTTTTTCTTGAACCTTTTTGGAGCCTGTTTAAAGTTCTCTTTATATCATTGAACGAGTCTCTGTGTTTTCAATACCCGACACCCTCCGCACGTTCTCGGACACAGGCCGCGCAGCAGACGTGACACTTGAGTTCAGCTCAGTACTTAACCAGCCAGTAAATGAAGTTTCTGTTTCCCAGACTCTCTGGCAATAGGATTGTAGGCTGGCACTCCCCAGATCTATGTCTAAAATCCATATATGAGAGAGTACATGCCATGTTTCTCTTTTTGTGACTGGGTTACCTCACTCAGGATGGTTTCTTCTAGTGTCATCCATGTGCCTGCGAATCTCATGATTCCATTATTTTTTTCTGCTGAATAGTACTCCATTGTGTAGATGTACCACATTTTCTCTATCCATTCTTCGGGTGAGGGACATCTAGGTTGCTTCCAAGTTCTGGCTATTACAAATAAAGCTGCTATGAACATAGTGGAACAGACATCTTTGTTATATGAATGGGCATCTTTTGGATATATGCCTAAGAGTGCAGTTGCTGGGTCTTGTGGTAGGTTTATTCCCATTTTTCTGAGGAATCTCCATACTGCTTTCCAAAGTGGCTGAACCAGTTGGCACTCCCACCAGCAATGGAGGAGTGTCCCACTTTCACCACATCCTCTCCAGCATAAATTGTCATTGGTGTTTTTGATTTTAGCCATTCTGACAGGAGTGAGATGGTATCTCAGAGTTGCTTTGATTTGCATTTCCCAGATGGCTAAGGATGTTGAGCACTTTCTCAAGTGCCTCTCAGCCATTTTAGACTCCTCTATTGAAAACTCTCTATTTAGTTCTGCAGCCCACTTCTTAATTGGGTCCTTTGCTGTTTTGGAGACTTGCTTCTTGAGTTCTTTGTAAATTTTGGAGATCAACCCTCTGTCAGATGTGGGATTAGTGAATATTTTTTCCCATTCTGTGGGCTGCCTTTTTGTCTTGCTGACTGTGTCCTTTGCCTTACAGAAGCTTCTCAGTTTCAGTAGGTCCCATTTATTAATTGTTGATCTTACTGCCTGTGCTACTGGTGTTATGTTCAGGAAGCTGTCTCCTGTACCAATTCGTTCAAGGGTACCACCCACTTTCTCTTCTAAGAGGTTCAGTGTGGCTGGATTTATGTTGAGGTCTATGATCCATTTGGACTTAAGTTTTGTGCATGGCGATAAACATGGATCGATCCGCATTTTTCTACATGCCAGTCTCCAATTATGCCAGCACCGTTTGTTGAAGATGCTTTCTTTATTCCATTGTATATTTTTAGCTTCTTTGTCAAAGATCAGATGTTCGTACGTGTGTGGGTTAATACCCGGATTTTCAATTCGATTCCATTGGTCTGCCTGTCTATTTTTGTGCCAATACCAAGCTGTTTTCAGGACTATAGCTCTATAATAGAGCTTGAGGTCAGGGATAGTGATGCCTCCGGACGTTGCCTTGTTGAACAGGGTTGTTTTGGCTATCCTGGGTCTTTTGTTTTTCCATACAAAATTGATTATTGTTCTTTCAAGGTCTGTGAAGAATTGTGCTGGGATTTTAATGGGGATAGCATTGAATCTGTAGATTGCTTTTGGCAGGATTGCCATTTTTACTACATTGATCCTACCTATCCAAGAGCATGGGAGATCTTTCCATTTTCTGAGGGCTTCTTTAATTTCTTTCTTTAAAGATTCAAAGTTCTTACGATACAGGTCTTTCACTCGTTTGGTTAGCGTTACCCCAAGGTATTTTATGTTGTTTGTGGCAATTGTAAAGGGTGATGTTTCTCTGATTTCTCTTTCAGCCCTTTTATCATCTGTATACAGTAGGGCTACTGACTTTCTTGAGTTGATCTTGTAACCTGCCACTTTGCTGAAGGTGTTAATCAGCTGTAAGAGTTCCCTGGTAGAGTTCTTTGGGTCATTGATGTAAACTATCATATCGTCTGCAAACAGTGAAAGTTTGACTTCTTCCTTCCCAATTTGTATCCCCTTGATCCCCCTTTGTTGTCGTATGGCTATAGCTAGAACTTCAAGTACCATGTTGAAAAGGTATGGAGAGAGTGGACAGCCTTGTTTTGTTCCTGATTTTAGAGGAATTGCGTTGAGTTTCTGTCCATTTAGTTTGATGTTGGCTGTTGGTTTACTGTATATGGCTTTTATTATGTTTAAGTATGTCCCTGTTATCCCAGATCTCTCCAAGTCCTTTATCATGAAGGGGTGTTGGATTTTGTCAAAGGCTTTTTCAGCATCTAGTGAGATGATCATGTGATTTTTGTTTTTCAGCTTGTTTATATGGTGGATTACGTTGATGGATTTTCGTATGTTGAACCATCCCTGCATCCCTGGGATGAAACCTACTTGATCGTGGTGAATGATTGTTTTGATGTGTTCTTGGATCCGATTTGCCAGTATTTTATTGAGTATTTTTGCATCAATGTTCATGAGGGATATTGGTCTGAAGTTCTCTTTCTTGGTTGTATCTTTGTGTGGTTTGGGGATCAGGGTTATTGAAGCCTCATAGAAAGAGTTTGGCAAAGAGCCTTCTGCTTCTATTGTGTGGAACACTTTGAGAAGAATTGGTATAAGCTGTTCTTTGAATTTGTGGTAGAATTCTGCACTGACGCCATCTGGACCTGGACTTTTTTGGTTGGGAGACTTTTGATGACAGCTTCTATTTCCATAGGGGTTATAGGTCTATTTAAATTGCTTATCTGTTCTTGATTTAGTTTTGGCAAATGATAGCTGTCCAGGAAGTCATCCATTTCCTTTAAATTTTTGAATTTTGTGGAGTACAGGTTTTCAAAGTATGACCTAATGATTCTCTGGATTTCCTCAGAGTCTGTTGTTATGTCCCCCTTTTCATTTCTGATTTTGTTAATTTGTGTGTTCACTCTCTGCTGTTTGGTAAGTTTGGACAAAGGTTTGTCTATCTTGTTGATTTTCTCAAAGAACCAACTCTTCGTTGCATTGATTCTTTGTATTGTTTTCCTGGTTTCTACTTTGTTGATTTCAGCCATCAATTTGATTATTTCCTGGCATCTACTCCTCCTGGGGGAGTTTGCTTCTTTGTGTTCTAGAGCTTTTAGCTGTGATGTTAATTCTCTGGTATAACTGTTTTCCTGTTTCTTCATGTGAGCACTTAGTGCTATGAACTTCCCCCATAGCACTGCTTTCAAAGTGTCCCATAGGTTTGGGTATGTTGTGTCTTCATTCTCATTGAATTCGAGGAAGTCTTTAATTTCTTTTTTTATTTCCTCTTTGACCCAGGGATGGTGCAGTTGAGCATTATTCAATTTCCATGAGTTTGTAGGTTTTCTGCAATTTGTGTTGTTGTTGAATTCTAATTTTAAGGCATGGTGGTCTGATAAGATGCATGGAGTTATTCCAATTTTTTTGTAGCTGCTGAGGTTTGATATGTTGCCAAGTATGTGGTCGATTTTTGAGAAGGTTCCATGTGGTGGTGAGAAGAAGGTATATTCTTTTTTATGTGGATGAAATGTTCTATAGATATCTGTTAATCCCAGTTGGGTCATTACTTCTATTAGACCCTTTGCTTCTTTGTTGAGTTTCTGTCTGGTATTCTTGTCTAGTGGTGAGAGTGGTGTGTTGAAATCTCCCACTATAACTGTGTGGGGCTTTAGATGAGATTTAAGTTCTAATAATGTTTCTTTAATGAATGTGGATGCCTTTGTATTGGGGGCATAGATGTTCAGGATAGACACTTCATCTTGGTGGGTTTCACCTGTGATGAGTATGTAATGACCTCCTTCATCTCTTTTGATTGATTTTATTTTAAAGTCTAGTTTGTTAGATATTAGGATTGCTACCCCTGCTTGTTTCTTGGGTCCATTTGATTGAAAAATTTTTTCCCAACCTTTAACTCTCAAGTAATGTCTGTCTTTGAGGGTGAGGTGTGTTTCTTGTATGCAGCAGAAGGAAGGGTTCTGTCTTCGAATCCATTCTGCTAGTCTGTGTCTTTTTATGGGTGAGTTAAGGCCGTTAATATTGAGGGATATTAATGACCATTGATTGCTCATCCTTCTTCGATTTGCGATGGTTGTTGGTGGTGGAATTATGGGTGGAATTTCACCCCTTTGTTCTTTTGGCTGTTGGTAGAGAGGGATTCTCTAATGCTTATGTTTTTCTGGTTGTAGTTAGCTTCCTTGGGTTGGAGTTTTACTTCCAAAATTTTCAACAAAATCATAGAAGAAAACTTTCCCAACCTTAAGAAAGACATGCCAATGAAGGTACAAGAAGCCTACAGAACACCAAATAGAGTGGACCACAAAAAAAATCCCCTCGCCACATAATAATCAAGACCCCAAACATACAGAATAAAGAAAGAATATTAAGAGCAGCCAGTATTTCTTTTTAGTTTTTTTGCATCAGTGTTAATGAGGGATATTGGTCTGAAGTTCTCTTTCTTATTTCTGTCTTTGTGTGAGATTAAAGGGATACAAATTGGAAAGGAAGAGTTCAAATTTTCACCATTTGCTAATGATATGAGAGTTTACCTAAGTGACCCAAGAGCAACTCAGGAAAATCAGTAGCCATACTATATACAGATGATAAAGGGCTGAGAATGAAATCAGAGAAACATTACCCTTTACAATTGCCACAAACAACATGAAATACCTTGTGGTAATGCTAACCAAACAAGTGAAAGACCTGTATCAGAAGAACTTTGAGTCTTTAAAGAAAGAAATGAAAGAAGATACCAGAAAATGGAAACATCTCTCATGGTCTAGGATAGGTAGGATCAACATAGTAAAAATAGCAATCTTGCCCAAAGCAATCTACAGATTCAATGCAATCTCCATTAAAATCCCAGCACAATTCTTCACAGACTTGAAAAAACAATAATAACAATAATAAACTTTATTTGATAAAACAAAAGACCCAGTGCCCCGAATTGCAGTACATTCATTGTGGGGCTGGATGGTACCTAGGGGAAAGATGAGGGCAGGAGATATGAAAGATTGGATGCCAAGACAGGGGTCTGATCAAGGCAACACTTTATTTTATCCCAAAGGGATTTATATAGGGGAAGGACGGAGGGAAGGGATGGGGGTGTGCTGTAGCTGCAATGAGCCTGGTGGAGCAAAAGTCAGTGGGAGATGTAACCCTCTGTGCTGCCTGGAAGCCTAATTCTCTTCACAGGGGGGTCTGGAGTAGAACCTTCTGTGTTGCTGGGTAACCTGACCATAGGTTCTTACTTTATCTGTCTCCACAGGGTGGTCCAGAGTCAGGTACTCTCTTTGAGGCTTGAGAAACATCTTCTCTTAGTATGTAAGGCAGTCATATCTGGTTGTTGGCTGGAGGACCCCGACAACCCAAGATAGCCAAAACAACTCTATTCAACAAAGCAACATCTGGAGTCATCACCATCCCTGTTTCAAGCTCTATTATAGAGCTATGGTTCTGAAAACAGCTTGGTATTGGCACAAAAATAGACAGGTAGACCAATGGAATCAAATTGAACACCCCTATATTAACCCATACATGTATGAACATCTAATCTTTGACAAAGAAGCTAAAAATATACAATGGAAAAAAGAAGGCATCTTAAACAAATGGTGTTGGCATAACTGGATGTTGGCATGTAGAAACATGTGGATAGATCCATGTGTATTGCCAAATACAAAACTCAAGTCCAAATGGATCAAAGACCTCAACATAAATCCAGCCACACTGAACCTCTTAGAAGAGAAAGTGGGAAGTACCCTTGAAAGAATTGGTACAGGAGACTGCTTCCTGAACATAATACCAGTAACACAGACACTGAGGTGAAAAAATAACACATGGGACCTCCTGAAACTGAGGAGCTTCTGTAAGCCAGAGGACACAGTCAAAAAGACAAAAAAAGGGAGCCCACAGAATGGGAAAAGATATTCACTAACCCCTCATCTGAAAGAAGGCTGGTCTCCAAAATTTACAAAGTATTCAAGAAGTCTCCAAAACACCAAAGGATACAATTAAACTTGGGCTACAGAACTAAATAGAAAATTATCAATAGAGTAGTCTAAAATGGCTGAGAGGCATTTAAGAAAGTGCTCAATATTCCTAGCCATCAGGGAAATACAGATCAAAACAACTCTGAGATACCATATTACTCCTGTCAGAATGGCTAAAACCAAAACACCAATGACAGTTCATGCTGGAGGGGATGTGGAGAAAGGGAAACACTCCTCTGTTTCTGGTGGGAGTGCCAGCTTGTACAGGCATTTTGGAAACTGGTATGGGGATTCCTCAGAAAAATGGGAATGAGCCTACCATAATACCCAGCAATTCCATTCTTAGGAATATACACAAACGATGCATATTCATACAACAAAAACGTCTGTTCCACTATATTTATACCAGCATTATTTGTAATAGCCAGAACCTGGAAGCTACCTAGATGCCCCTCAACTGAAGAGTGGATAAAGAAAATGTGGTACATTTACACAAAGGAATACTATTTGGCAGAAAGAAACAATGGAGTCTTGAAATTTGCAGGCAAATGGATGGCACTAGAAGAAAACATCCTGAGTGAGGTAACCCAGTCACTAAAAGACAAACATGGTATGTACTCACTCATATATAGGTTTTAGACATGGATCAGGAGAGTACTAGCCTACAATCCCACTTCAGGGTCAGGGAAACAGACCCTTCAACCAATGACTGATGTAAGCAGAGACAGACACCCACAGCTAAGCATTGAGCTGAATTAAAAAACCCAGTGCCAGAGAGGGAGGACTGATGAGCACAGGGGTCAAGAATGGACTTGTTTAACCCACAGAAACAGGTGACCTGAACAAAAAGGAGCTCTTGAGCCCTAGACTGATGGCTGGGAATCCAGTATGGGACTGATTCAGACCCCCCTGAATGTGGTTATCAGTGAGGAGGCACAGGCAATCCTTGGGGCCTTGGGTCTTTATCAGTACTTATCCCTGGCATGCAAATGGACTTTTGGTGCCAATTCCACAAAGAGAGATGTTCTCTCAGCCTGGACTCTCTCAGCCTAGGCCCTGCCCTGGATCTAATTACAAGACAATGGACACCCCCCATGGAGGGTCTTACCCTCTCTGGGGGAGGAAGTCAGGATTGGGGAAGGGGGGGATGGAGGGGTTGGTGGTAGGGTGTGGGAGGAGGGGAAGGAGAGGGAGCTGGGATTAACATGTGAAGCAACCTTGGTTCTAATTTGAATTTAAAAAAAATAAAAACATTAAAAAAATAAGAAACCCAATGCTCTGTATGCACCTTGGCTGGATGTGCTGCTAACACCTTAAGACTTTGTGAAATCCTTTAAGAATTGATACTAAAAGTAATAAAAACAGAGTATTATTTTTTGACCTTATACTGCTTACCCACAATATGATTTATATGTATCTACATCAGAGGAATTCCCAAACATAAATGTTCATTACTTGATAAGTTCTAGACTAAAATAAAGTAGATGACCTTTGTTTTCCTCACAATCTATTGACTTCCCTTTCATAATGAGCATTTCTTCTCTTAGTGATATTTTTGTTCTGTCTTGGTCATGTCGAAACTATAGATCACAATGCTTTCATCTCTCTTAAAATCTTCGTTCCTATTGAGCCTGGGCAGATAGATGGTTTAGTAGGTAAGAGCACTTGCTGCTTTGCGAAGGACCAGACTTACATTCTGGGAATTCACATGAGAGATAACTAAAAGACCACAGAATGGGATGTATGGTTTAGCAACCTTAATTGCAAAGGGGCTGTAAACCCACAAAATGCCAATTCCGGGCTGCTGACCACCCGTGACAAACTGATCAGGGTGTCAGAGATGGGCAAACAAAATTCGTGGGAAACAAGAACATGATAACCACCATTTACTTAGGGAGAGACGATTAACTCATACCAAGGTCTGAGGAATTTACAACAGGAAGACACCTACTTCCCCTGGTCAGTAGTCATGTACCCCCTTTCACAAGATAGGGACGCCTCCCAAAGGCTTGTGATTTTTGTCTTTAAAAGCTGATTGTAACTGAACCTCGGGGCCAATCGGGCCTAAAAGCTGACCGAGAGGCCCATCTGCAGATGCCTAATTAAAGCCTCTTGCATGTTGCATCAATTGGCGCATGGACTCTTGATTCTTGGGGTGACGAATCCAGCTTGGGGACCTCTACTCAATTCGGGGAACCCCAACAATAATAATCATCTACAACTGCAGGGATCTGATACATCCTTTTGACTGCCACAGATACTAAACTCACACAGTGCAAAGACATATATGCTGACAAAATATCCACACAGAAAAAAAAATGGAAAAATGTTTATTTTTTCCTTTCTGTCATATAGAAAAGAATTCTTTATCATATGTAACCTTTTAAATATTTTCCCTTTTACTGAAAATAGATTCTTTTCTCATATTATATATCCTCATATGGTTTTTCCTCACTGCAATCTTCTCAGTTCCTCCCCACCTCCCCCTTGCAATCACATCTCCATTTCTGTCTCTTTGTAGCAAACAACAGGCTTACTAAGAGATAATACAATATAACAAAATGTAGTAAGCTAAATAAAAAACTATCACTTCAGAGTTTGACAAAGCAAATCAACTGAAGGAAAAGGCACAAGTATCAGGGACTCACTCATTCCTGTACTTAGTAGCCCTATAAAAACACTAAAATGGAAGCTAAAAATACATGTAGAGTATTTGGTGAGGAGCTAGTACAGGCCCATAATATCTCTGTGCATGTGGTTTCAGTCTCTGTGAGTTCATGTGAGCTTTGCTCACATCTAGTTTTTCATCTTATTTTCATCCTGTCCTCCATCCCCTTTGACTCTTTTTCCTTCCATGGGGTTTCCTGAACTTGAGGGGAGGGACTAGATGGAAATAACCCATTCATGGCAAGTGTTCCAGGGTCTCTCATTCCCTGTGTAATTAGTGGCTGTGGATCTGTATTTGTGTCTATCTGCTACAGGGAGAAGTATATCTGAAAATGACTGAAGAAGGCATTGATCCAGGAATATAGCAGAACATTGCTAGAAGTAATTTCATGACTTCAGTTTTTCTTAGACCAGTAGACTCATGTCACTGGGTTATCTAGTATCTGGTTTTTCACCACCCAAGCAGAATCAAGTATGGGTCCCTTCTTTTTTAGTGGGCCTTGAATCAAAGCAGATATTAGATAGTTACTCATATAAGCTTTGTGCCAGCAAGTCTCTTACTCTGTATCTATCCACTGTGGTTCTCAGACAAAGTACCATTATTTGCAGATGATATAATAGTATATATTAGTGACCTGGAAAATGCCCCCAGCATACTTTTACAGCTGATAGGCAAGTTCAGCAAAGTACCTGAATAAAAAAATTAACTCCCAAAGTTAGTAGTCCTCATATGTACAATTGACAAATGTACTGAAAAAAAAAAAGGAAGCAACATTTCACAATAGCCTCAGATAGTATAAAATATCTTGAATTAACTTAAATTAAGTAAGTGAAAATCTTGTATGATTAAAATTCAAATCTTTGAAGGAAGGAATTAAGTGAGATAGCAGATGATGGAAAGAACTCCCATGATCATGGATCAGTAGGATTAGCATGGTAAAAATGGTAATCCTACCAAAAGCAGTCTACAGATTCAGTGCAATCCTCATAAAAATTCCAATACAATTTTTCAAAGCTCTTGTAAGGATAATACTCAGCTTCATATGGAAATACACACACACACACACACAAACCAAAACAGGATATATTAAACAATTGTGAATAATAAAAGAACTACTGGAGGTATAATCTTTCCTGATTTCAAGTTGTGCCACAAAATTATAGTAATAAGGAAAACATGGTATTGGTATAAACAACAGATACATTACTCAATGTAATTGATTTGGAGACCCAGACATACATCTACACACATATTACAACTGTTTTTTTCAATAAAGAAACCAAAAATACACACTGGAACACAGACAGCATCTTCAACAACTGGTTCTTCTCAAACTAGATGAATGAATGTAGAAAAATCAAAATGGATTCACACTTTTAACCCTCCACAAAACTCAACTCCTGGTGGCTCAAAAACCTCAACGTGTAACTTTGAGAGTCCATTCCCATGGAGGGTTGGACCTAGGCCCTGCCACAATGATGTAACAGACTTTGATGATCCTACATGGAAATGCCTCACTTCTGCTGGGGAGTAGTTGAGTATGGGATGGAGGGAATGGGAGGATGGAAGGGAGAGGTAACTGGTATTGATAAGTAAAATAAGATTGTGTCTATTTTAAATAAAATTTATAAAAAATACCATGCATTATAAAGTAATGTTCTGGTGAAAAACCACCGTCAATGGTCTCTATCTTCTGACTCTTTTACATTATGAGACAAACACTGCCTTAACAGTTGCAAATTCCTCTGTTACAGTATTGAAAGGAGCATATTGGCTGCATCTACCACTGCCCCTTACAGTTCTGCTTCTACTGATTTCTCACCAGAGTCTAAAAAAATTAAATTATATACAATTTCTGAAGAGCATTTCAAGTTGGAATTTTCAAATCTATGACCCAGCAATTTTATCAGGTCCAGTTAGTTTATAAACTAAGAATTTTATAGATAGTCACAGAACATCACTTTATTTATTTGCCTTTCAGGGATATTTTTTTTGTAAAAAATATTCCCGTATTTATTAAAACATCTTCATTCCTTCAGCCCATTTTGAGAGGTACATCTACATACAAAGGCAAACTTTTACTCCCCTCCACAACCGTCTTTCAAACTTCCTTATAATTTATTAGAATTATTAATCTCCAAATTATATAAATCTATATTCATGGCTTAGAACACCTTTATTTTCCCAAACATAGCATTCAAGACTGATTTATAATCCCAGGAATGAAGAAGGGAATTCAAGGTCACCTTTAGCTCCATAGCAAATTGAAATCTAGATTTCTAGGTTAAGCTCCATGTTACCCTTGTTTCATCATTTGGTTCTTGTCCATTTGTTGGTGTTCAGTTGGCTATAAATGCATATGTTTACTTTGAGCTTCAGCTCTGATCTGCTGCCCTGTGTTTGCTGTGGTTACTGTAGGTGCACATTTATTTTATGGAATCAAAATTTGAGCCCAAAAATTACTGGTCTCTCTCCTTTTCTTTTTTCTTTTTCTTTTGAGTTGGGTTGTTTTGATGAGGGCTGTCATGCTAATCGAGTTCCTTATAATTCTATTTGAATTTTGGTCTCTCTATCTCTCTCTCTGTCTCTGTCTCTCTCCATCTCTCCTCTTCCTATTCTTCCTCTTCCTCCTTCTCTTCCACCTCTTCCTCTTCCTCTTCCTCCTCCTCCTCCTCCTCCTCCTCCTCCTCCTCTTCTTCTTCTTCTTCTTCTTCTTCTTCTTCTTCTTCTCCTCCTCCTCCTCCTCCTCCTCCTCCCTGTCCCTGTTGCTCTCCCTTTCCCTCCTCTCTCTCTCCCTATCAGTCTCTTTATCTCTGTGTAATTCTGTGTTTGGTACTTGAAGATCACATTGGCTCTAAAACACTTAAGTTATACGGACATTTTAATAATGTTATTTCTTCCAATCTTTTAGCATGCACAATGTCTCCATTTTAGGGTCTTCAGGTTCTTTCAGCAATAAGGTATAATTGACAAGATACAAATATTTTACATCATTGAGTAAATTTAATCTAGGGTTAATTTCATTCTATATTTTCACTTGATATTTTATAGCTTTACTCAGTTCATTCATTTGTGATAGACATTTTGGTGGGATCATCAATTTTCTTGAAAGGTAGAATCATATAAGCTGTAAACACAGATAATTAATTCCCTCCTTTTCCATTTGTACTCTGTTCACTTTTTCTCTAAATTAATTACTGTAGCTATACTTTCAGTGTTAAGCCATGTAAGATTCACAAAAGTGTATGTCCTTGTTTTGTCACAATATTAGAAGAAATGTTTTTAGTTTTTCTCTATACAGGAGAACATCAGCTATGTCTGTGTCTTAGGTAACCATCATTATGTTCATTTACTTTTCCTTGATTTGCTAATATTTAGTTTATAATTTTTATTTTGTGTTCATCATAGATATTATCGTATAGCTTTCAGGTTTTCTGTTCTCTACTTTTGGTGTCAGAATATTGTGTAAGCATTTAACTCCCTTTCAAACCATTAGGGTAATTATTAATAATAATTAGCTGATATATTGTTGATAAGTGTTATAATGAGGATCATATCCAATGATGTACTTTGGGGATTTCATAGAATGTATTTTCCAGGTGTTTTCTGTGGACAGCTTAGTTGAAGTCAGATATCCTAGTTGGCACACTTCGGAAAGGGGATTGAGGAAGAAGTATTATGATGGGAGCTCTAGATTAAGTGATTTGGTAAGAGGAGAGTAGGGAAGTCCTAGAGAAGGTGACAAGGCTATCTGATCAATGGAACCAATGACACGAATTAAACACACAGACCAGTATGAGACATTCTCAATGGACGAGCTTGCAGTAACAGGGGCTCATATTCTTAAGATACTTTATGTTCATTTCAAACAAAGTTTCAATTAAAAGGGAAAGGGAACCATTATGAGTGTTTGTTTTGTTTTATTTAATTTCTGATTACGGTAAGATTAATCTCTGATTATGGTGTAAGTTAACTAATTTTTTCTGTAAATTCTGCAGATTAAGTTAAATTTTCCTAGGTAAAGGATTGAGGGGTTCAGATAATTAATTCAAGAAATTAAATCAGTAGTTATGTTTTTTGTTTTGTTTTTGTTTTTTTATTTTCTCTTCACTTTTATTTATTGAAGTTAGAAACAAACTTGTTTCAGATGTCAATCCAGCTCCCTCTTCTCCTCTCTTCCCTTGCAGTGGTTATCTTAAAGTAAATTTATTAACAAAATTACTGATATTTGTCCATGTAAGCAATATTAATAGTTAGCTATAGGAAAGTCATTATTAAGCTCACCTCTGTTGGAAACTCTATTTTCATCTTTTCAGCAATATCCTTTAAATCAGGAACAGTTTTAGTCCTAGTTCATTCATGTTTTTAAATCATCTATTGTGAAAACATATGCGTAGAATAAATGTGTCCCCAAATGCATTTAATCAAGTAAGATATGACAGAAGGACACCAGTTCTGTGGATGTTCACTCAAAGTAAAAACACAAAAATATCATGATATACACAGTGAGTATAAGCAGTATCATACAGTGAGTTATCTTGGAGAATATTCTTTAGAATTCAGCTTTATAACAGCTGAAGTAATACTTCTTACAACTTAACCCCATATCAGAAGTTCTCAACACAGTTACTCTACAATATATTCTCCATCCAAAGACAGAATGAGGTAACATGCATTTTAATTTCACAAGCTATTTATAGATGGTAGATGATAATTACATATAATTATGGAATTTGACATGATGCCTCAATTTATGCTTAAAATGTGGAATGATCAAATTAGGCTAACTAATAATTTCAGCTCAAGGGTGTGTGTGTGTGTGTGTGTGTGTGTGTGTGTGTGTGTGTTTATGTTAAAAATATGCCGAATCTTCTTCTTTTGGTAGAGAAGAATGTGTGGAAAGAAAAGTTACAGTGTTATAGTGGTTTGGTGGGATTAAAGGTGTATGCCACCAATGCCTGGCCAACTCGCATAATTTTCTACCCAAATGATGTATTCTCTGCATCCAGTATCTGGACTATCAATCAGCTAATAAGGTTTTTTTCTCGTAGATCAGATTTAGGCCAGACATGACATCAAATTGACTGTAATTCATTGCATTTCTCTGAAAGGACACACAAAAAACAAAAGTACATAAGCAGGTTTGCTATGAAGAATAAATACACTCTAACAGTGAATGGGAGGGGGGCATCGCTTGAACCAGAGTGTTGCCTAGGAGATACGGCCAATATGTGTGTAGCATATCCAAGAACCCTATAAAAGGAGTTTGCAATAAATAAATTGGCTAATCACACACGAGATATATTAGTAGGATTCAACTTAACAATATTATTGGTTATGAAATTTTTCTACCCATCTTCCTCCTCCATTTCTGCACTTGGAATATGTTAAGGTGGCAGAATAGTAGATGAGGTAAACTACTTTTATTCCTTCATCACAAACTTCACCATAGTGAGTCGAATGAAGGAAATTATAGGAGCTTCTGCTTTGAATTGTGTACAAACTAAAATTCTGGCATTATACTTAAGGAAATGCAACATAAATTCCAAAATTTAAGAAAGTAAGGCATATGAAAAATACTATATTTTATCCAAGAGCAATGGGAAAAAATGAGCTCCACTCTGTCTATGAAATGGAATAGTTAGAATGCAAAATACAATTGCTTTTGTGAACAAATCCCAAAAGTCATACATTTTGATATGAAAGTATAATAGGAAATATGCAAAATTATATAGACCCCAAATAGACAACAATTTGATTAATGCAACTAGTACCCTAAAACCTGCAAGCTAAAATAACTTTTTCTAAATGTAACTAAATTGAGGTAACATATTTTATCAGACTAAATGACTGTATGTGTTTTTGCCTTATTTTGTAAGATGATGTGCAACCCAAAGAATGACTGTTTTGCTTTCTTTCATGAATATAATTGGTGGAGTCTGATATCTAGGCATAAAAAAATCTTTGTAAATATTTTCCAGGCATATTACACTTTGCTGTATTTCTTTACAGTTTTCAGTTACATTCCAAGGGGGATAAATAGATGTCCTACCTCATTTGCATAATGGAAGCACAGAGTCAGCATAGTTGTTGCTCTAGCTATCCTGTCACTGCGAGTTTAGAGCCTCAACAGAGGTTTAAGAAGAGAACCCATATGCATTCAAATCAGTTCACTGTAATACTATAAAATTTTTCAAATAACAGCCTAATGTTTGAAGTAAATTGATTTCTAGCCCAAGCTAACTTTTTAAAATTGATTGAACCGAAGAAACACGTGGTATGCATGATAGTTATTTCAGTCTTTTGCTCAGTTTGAAAGTTTGTTTTACAATAAAAAATTTTATTAATATAGAAAAAACCAAGGTCTCTGTGTAAATTAGACCCAGAGTCAGTAAAGAACTATGTTTTCATAATTTTAAGAAAAGGGAAATAATTTCTAACATTGTACATATGTAGATTACTAAAATCCATTTGCTTAAGAGACCTTCTGGAAGAAACATTGAACATGAACTTCCAAAATGAAGAAAAATATGACTCTAAATTCCCATTAGAAACAAACTTTTATATGAACAGAAAGAAAATAAAATCTAAGTAGTAGTCTGGTTTTCCTCTCTCTCTGTCTCTCTCTGTCTCTCTGTCTGTCTCTCTTTCTCTCTCTCTCTCTCTCTCTCTCTCTCTCTCTCTGTCTCTCTCTTTCTTTCTTTCGTTCTTTTGAAACAGGATATCTTCTTGCTTAGACTGCCCCATGTTTGAGTATGTAGTCTAGTTGGATGACCTGGAACACCTGACCCTGCTGCTCAGACTCCTCATGCTGGGATTACAGGCATGATTTAGGCTTCCTGAATGCTCACCAAGCAGTGCTCCAATTAGGCTTCTTACACACCTATGAGGTTCTTGTATTTCTGGTTTTTGTTTGCTTGGTTTGTTGGTTTGGTTACATACACACAAACACACACACACACACACACACACACACACACACACACACACACCTCCATGATTGGATGGTAATTATTAAACAAAAATACAATTTTCTTCAGCTGATAATTATGTTTGATATACAGGTAAGAATAAAGAATTATTTTTAAATGTTTTTTACCATGAAAAAAATTTCACCTTTAAAAGAAAATTAAAAAAATTAAAGTGCCAGATCAAAACCCCTGCAAATATTCTGAATAAATTCCTATTATTGTTTTTGTATGTAAAACTGATGTATTTAACTTAAAAAGTAAACATTTACCTTTAGCTTCTGTTAACCCCAACATGGTCTCTGTTAAGAATTACATATTCTAAAAATAGAAGAATCACATATTTCCCTTTTAAAATTTGTTTATTTAATTTGAAACTATGGATGTCAGCAATGACAGTGCCAGTAATTCAAATAGAGAAAAGACCTATACAGTACTGTAACTTTGAGACCAAAATAATGAACTGTTATGAAATATAATTGATTTTATGTAAGTTTTAAAACTCAATTATGCAGAAAAGTTTAAATTAGTTAAAACACATATAACTGTATATTCTATAAACATAAAACGAAAGGGAAAAGACACTGAACTTGGAGTGTGTAAGGTGATGCATGTGTATTTTTACATATAACTGTGTTAATCAATAACCTGAGTTAGATATAATAAAACGTAATGGATTTCAATGCAAATTAAAATAAAGCAGTTTCGTATTGAAATCCATATGCTTTCCTACAGCATAGAAATATGTACCTCTAAGGTTGTTGTTATAGCAAGCATACTTCAGACGCTGACAGCTCACACAATACAAATGTGCATACAAAAATTCAACTATTATAAGCAAATAAATTTTGACAATTTAGTTTTCCCTTATAGTTACCTTTTCTATCCCAGCTATCATATTCTTCTCTTCCTGACTGCATAAAAATATAACACTGAGTAGCTCTGTGCTCACCGTTTCTTCTGCTTGGTAGTAGCTTAAGCCACAGACAGATTTAGGTCTGATCCTGCCGCTGGTGGAGCACCATCATATCCAAAGTCACTCGTTTTATCAGAGAATCTTGTAGGAAAGTGCTGTCCTCCCTTGGTGATCCTCACAGTGTGTCTTTCCTCTGCTGCTGTGTGTAGACAGTTTCATATATATTTTACTACCCGGTCCAACATTCTGCTTTTGTACACACTGACCATGAGCTTGATTTGTGTGTGCTTCATTATTTTCTCTCTTATTTTTCATGCAATTTAAAAACCTTTCAGTTTGTTCCCCTACCACTAATTGTAGTACACAATATTCAGTGAGGTCTTACCTCCCATTTTTCTTTGGCCAATTCACACTTCTCTATTCTTCTGGAATAGCCATTCATCCATTGGTATACTGTGCATGTCTGAAAGTCTCAGCAGTCACTTTAAAATGCTAGGTTTTAGTCCTAGACTAACAAGCATCCCTAAGCTGTATAGGGATTTCTACAGCTAAACAATGCTTTAGTTCCTCAGATTCATACAAAAAAAAAAAAACAAACAGGATACAGTACGCCCCAAACAGCTACATATGACTGCTCTTTCTAAGTATTTTCCAAGGTTTTCAATCCTTGATTAAAAAATACTTTATGCCTTTTTCTTGACCTGGTATTTGGATCACAGATTGTTACATTTAATTTTGTTAACAAAAACTCAAAGCTTACTGGAAGTAATTGTTTTGAAAAATTCTCGTAAGTGTATGTCCTTGAAGTCAAATTTGAAATTGCATTTCAAGACATTTTCTGCCCTAGTACTCGGCAATTTCACATAGTTCCTAATTAGACTCTTTGTGAATTCTTTGTTCCCAAGAGAGATGAGACTTTCCCCCTTCTGGTCAGTTATTAGTGCAAGAAAGATTACAAGAAGCAATTTAATTACAAAGCTGGAAAATAATATGCATACAGGTGTCAATTAGAACACGCAATTTCACTAAATAAAGTGGGTGTATTTTATTAAACAAAACAGAATACTAAAAGCACACATTTTTGTGATGCAGATGTCATAATGTTAACATTTTTCCTATCAACAAAAACAGTGACAAGTTAAAGTGGATTAAGGAAACAGTATTCTCGATAACTATTGCAACAAGTCAAAGCATAAGTGATGGGAGATGTTATTCTGTGTATGTTTCTCTTATTGGTTAATGAATAAAGCACTGTTTGGCCAATGAGGCACAATGATAGGTGGGACTAGAGACAAGGAAGATTCTGGGATGTGTAGGCAGAGAGTCTCAGTCGCCATGTGATCTTGGGTTGAGAGGATGAGAGTGAGGCATTCTCCGGTAAGAGAAGACCATGTAAAAATACACAGATCAGTAGTTATGGGTTAATAATTAAGACAGAGCTAGCCAATAAGAATCCCTAGTCATTGGTCAACAGATTTATATCTAATATAGCATCTGATGCTCATTTCGGGCAAGGCAGCTCTGGCACCAGGCTTGCAGGAAATAAAGCTCTTGACACATAACAGTGTGGGGACATGGCAGGGACAACTATGGCTTGCCCAAATGAGAAGTAGCAACGTAGAGACCTGTGTCCTCTTTGCTGTCATCAGGCGGATGGTCTAAAGCATATAGGATCTGAGCTAAAATATGTTCAGTACTATTTGTAAAGCAACTCAGCAGGAACAATCTAGTCATAAATAACCCTGAATGAGCCATTTCTTTTTGGATTTTTATCATTGAATCTATGTTTTCAGAGACTTTAGTGCTTACAAACCACAAGCACACTATTTACTACATACGAATACAAATTCAGACTATCTCAATACTCACCAAAATGAACACTGAATACTGTTGTTATTAAAGCACCACTTCTATTCTCTTTTCCCACAAAAACTAAGTTTCTTATGTTCGATCCAATTGTCTAATATCTTCCTGATTTGTCTAATCCCAAGCATGTCTCTGTATTAAAGCATGTATTAAAGCATGTTGAGTGTATGATTCATTCAAATGAATGCTAGCTTTTTTTCACCAATAGCATCTGAAACTAAGGCTGAAACATTAAACCTTACTTTTCAACATTGTAAACTATTTCTACAAATATGATCACTAAAGTTAATTTCACAGTATTTTAACCCAATATTATTATGTAATCTTGCAAAACCAATTGTAAAACAAGCATTGTAAAGGCAATTATTTTTTTTCTCTATAATCTCTAATTAGGTGGAAGGTTCCTTTATATATTCAGAACCCATTCAAATCAGTACATCCTAGCTTACTACTTATGGTCATGTGGCCTTTCAAACCTATGTAGACATGCTGAAAACTGGAGGTTTGTGTGTGATGAATTGTAATTCATGTCTCCTATTGAGATGGACTGCACCCTTAACCCATTCAAAATCAAACAGTACTTGACCTATTTAAGATCTTAAGAAGATCCTATAGATGATATTTTTGAAATGGTATTACAGCTACCTGAGCATATAGACCTCTGTCAGCTGAACTATCTGACCTTAGAAAACTGATAACCCTCTAACAAGAAAATAGCAAAAAAATATTTTTATCTATTTTGTACTTGCAATTCTATATCGATAAAATAAGATGAAATCTCTTACAGCACTTTAGAAATAAGCAGTCTTTATACTAATTAGGTATTATTAGATAAAAGAATCACAAGACAATGTTCTTATACAGTAACATCATCCACATTGTCCACCAGCCAGGAAGCTTTCAGAATCTCCAGGATCTAACAAATTCAAGAGAAAATCTTTTTTCTAGCATTTAATACCATCAACATAGATTTTAAAACTATATTCTGGACACGTACTATTATCACCTAGGCAGATGTAGTATAGCATTTGTTATACAAAATTCAGCTGCATGTCATCTCAGAAGCTCATTGTCATTCCTTTCTTCTAGAATGTGTCTTCCACCTTCAACCAAAAGTAGTTATCCCCTAGCTCTAGTACTTAGTGAAATTGGGAACATGGGATAATTTCAGCAGACTAGAATAAACTTAAGCTCTTAATATCAGTCATTTAATATTGCATCTACCTTTTGATTTATTGAGGTGCCAAGAGACTGTAGAGTGTTCAGCTCTAAGTCAAACATTTAAATACCAGACACTCCTAGCAAGGCTAGAGGCAGTTAAATTCTGCAGTGAAGCAGTATTTGTCTGATATATCAGGGCAATGTTCACATATGAAGTTATAATGGCTTTGACTGCATGCATAAGATGTGGACAAGATAGGAAAACTTACAGCATGGGTAGAACAGGATCATTGTCATAAACTCCAGTCAATAACTGAGGGAGGAAAGGCACTTGATATCTAAGGATGGGGCTGCTGAGAGGCTACACATTCTCAACAACATTTTCTTCTATTCATTCACCAATATATATCACTAAGTGGGTTCAGAAGATTTGAAATTAGAAAACACAGGATATTATAGGGAAAAAGTGGGGAAACAGCATGTGAAAGAACTGGAAGGGAGGAAACAGGGATGTTGATTTGATCAAAGCAAATTGTATTCATGTATGGAGATTTCAAACAGTACAGGTATTTATATTTTATAATACAAAAAATACCAAACCAAACAAAATGAAATCAAAAGTCCTCCAAAAAGCCACAAAACCATGAAGTTTATTTTTTGTTTGGTTACCTAGAAAGGTGTAGGGCCTACTCTGGAGTATAGTTTGTTTTGATATTTTGTGTGGGTATGTTTGTTTGTGTTTGTATTTGTGTGTGTGTCTCTGTGTGTGATATGTGTAGGTTTTGAAGAGTAAAAGAACCTAAAGTCAGCTGGTTAGGGAAATGATCTAAGAAGAGTTTTGGGAGGAAAATATGAAATATACTTTATGGTAGGGAAAATATTAAAATAAAAAGGAAATGAAAACAAATTATAGTATTTCACCTATGTTTTACTCACCATTCTTCAATTATTCTTCATTATGTATGAAATCTGAGACAATGAACATTCTTCAACATATATCATTCCTTAATGCATTTATCTTGGCTAATTATGTTTTTATCATCTTTAATTAATTAATTTAGTCATCAATTTATGTATTTATTTGGAGATCTGTGTGCATGCCACAGCATATGTGTGGGATTTGAAGGACAGTATGTCAGAGTCATTATTTTCCTGTTGCCTTGTGTATCCCAGGAATCTTGGTTTATTATATTGTGAGTAATCCCTTTTTTTTGAATAATTTGTTATCTGTACATGATTTTATGTGCTTCAATAAATAAATGATTGAAGCCCAATTATGCAAGGAATCAAGAGTTTTTTCCTAATCCTCTGCCCACATATGCAAGGAATCAAGAGTTTTTTCCTAATCCTCTGAAAACATTCTACTATCTTTAGTTCAACACCATTGTTGCTAAATGTCTCCAGTTATGTATTTGAAATTTTCTCACACATGATTCCATCCTTCTTCCTCATCACATCTAAGCAAATATTTTAGAGAAGTTTCCACATAATTTTCTTAGTATGGAATTAGTTTGTGTTTGACCTGAAATCTGTCTTCTTAGTGAATCTACAAATGCATTGTTTTTTAAGGTATACTTATCACACCATCATGTCATTATTTTTATAAACTATAATTAAAATGATGTTAATTCATCTCACTGAGTTCTGAATATTTTCTAGTTAACACTCATCATTACCTGTCTCTGTCTCCTTCAGAGATTCTGCATGACTTCTGGAATTTACTTCCTTAATCCACCTCAATTTAATGTGCTTCATATTTTTAAGTTTGACCTTTGAATTACTTTCCTAAAATTATAATTTAGATGTTACACAAGGCAAACTAGACAGTGATGGTATATGTCCTTAATCCCAATGCTCAGGAGGCAGAGGCAGGGATACCTCTGTGAGTTAGAGGCCAGCTTTGCTACAGAATGAGTTCCGGCACAGCCAGTGCTGTTACACAGATTAATGCTTTCTCAAGTTAAAACAAACTAAAAACAAAAAAGAGAGGAAAGAAATGAAATTATGAAGAGTAAAGATCTGTCTTTACTGACAGATTGGGGGGAAATCATTGCTAGCTTTACATTGTCTAGAAGGTTAATATCTGGAACATATAAAAAATAAATAAATACTGACCAAGAAAAATTTAAAATGGGGCCTTGAACTAAATAGAGTAACCTCAAAAGTGAATACACTTTTTAAAAAACAATAATTGGACAAGGAGAGAGTGAATGAATGTAGTGAAATTCAACATAAAAATAAGTAGATACCTTCTAAGATTGTATATATAAAGGTCAACACAGGCTTTAAAGAATCATTTGTGGCCGGGTGTTGGTGGTGCATGCCTTTAATCCCAGCACTCCGGAGGCAGAGGCAGGCAGATCTCTGTGAGTTCGAGACCAGCCTGGACTACCAAGCGAGTTCCAGGACAGCCTCCAAAATTATAGAGAAACCCTGTCTTGAAAAACCAAAAAAAAAAAAAAAAGAATCATTTGTGGTATTGTAAAAGCTAAATAAAATGAACACTGATCCATGTGACTAGATCATTTAATTTAAACTAGATCACCATTTTCCATGTTTTATGCTAAAAGGAACACAATAGAGTTCAATGTATGTATTTACTGTATTGACACATAAAATTTCAAATGTGAATATATTTTGCATGTGCATTTGAATTTCAAGATTAACTCTATACCGATTCCCAGAGCAAATTGTTTCAAAAAAAGACTGAGATTTTCTTTGGTTTTCAAGGTGTCATTGTTGATGTTATAAAGTATAACCAATGATATTATCTTTTTAGACTAACTAATGCTGCTGAGAATTCTTTCTCTATTGCCATTTGTATATGAAAATATTCATAATCAAACATTAACATTAATAGATTGAATGGCACATTGGCAAGGAAATAAAGAAAGCTTGGTAGCATCACCTTTTTCTTTTAGAACTCCATTTCTATGATTCATAATGCTTTGCATATTCTTAGAATTTCAAACTTAAACATATTCTTTATCATCTAGAAAATCAGTAACATAAGTAGAAATGATAAATATGGAAATATATACAATAAATTGTCAAAATTTATATTTAATTTAAAATACTTTTGAATATGCACCAGTCTAATATAGTTGCATATTCAGTCAATGGAACTAGAAAGAAGTTCATATGTCAAATTTGCATTAATTGGTGTTATAGGATATGCTTTTTTGTTTCCTTATATCATAGTTTTGAACTAAATTTTCTGCTTAAACTGAAGACCATAAATATTTTAGCATATCTAGGTTCCATTTAACATACTAATTGAAATCAATGAATGTGGACTGTGCATCAGTCTTATTGGTAGAATACTTGCCTTGTACCTTAAGGTTCTGAGTTTGATTCAGATCAACACACACACACACACACACACACACACACACACACACACACACACAGAAAAAGAGAGAGAGAGAGACAGAGACAGAGAGACAGAAACAGAGATAGGGACAGAGAGACAGAGAATCACACAGAATAGTTATATATCCATAATTTATTACTAAGAAATAATATCCAAGGAATCACTGAATGTGAGTAGATTTGTTTAGAATGTACAAATCATTAACTTAAATAAAAATTGGAATGTACTAACTAAAAATATTACCATAAAATGAACTTCAAAAACTTGCATGAAGCTTGTTTTGTCTGGTGTTTTCATCATTCCATAATCTATCCTAATTGTTATTCCCTGACTAAAAAAAAAACAAGATTATTATGGCTTAATAAAATGAATAAAATATTCAGCTATATTTTTCTCTTTCATTTATAAAATATGAAATATTAAAAGTAATTGCTTCATTTACATATACATGCACTTGAATTCATATATCAGGTAATTTAATCATATACTGTTAGTCAACATTATGTATCCATAATTTATGTGTTATAGTCTGTGACTTTGTTAAAGGGTGTCACAGACAACTTCGTAAATGTCCAGGATGCTTCAATGCTTGTTTTAATCCTTCTGGAGAATCATGAGTAATAAAATAGGATTCCAAGGCAGAGCCCCCTAATGTCTACATTCAATTTCAACCTACCACAAATCTATTTTAGTAAAGCATAACTATTAGCTAAAATCCACCATGCTTATCCTCTCTTAGAAACATGTCACAACTGAATAATTTACTTATCTTACTCCATCTTCATTCCATTATTAGCTGATACTATTTTGTCACATTTAGCCAAAATGTTCTCACATCAATTCACTATTGTCAGTCAATATTTCCTATTAATGGGTATTTTAATTTTACTTAAGTATATAAACAAATATGAATAGTCTCTATTTTTTTCTTTGTGAACTGTAGAACTGCACTCATTCACTACTAAGTATAGCCACACAAAGAATGCTCTGTCTGAGGAACAAGTATAGAGTATCCTTTGCCTTCTGGTAGACTGCAGAGGGCTGAGGAGGAAAGAGCTTGCTGCACACACATATATACTGCTGAGAGCTACCACACATCACAGGCAAGTCCTACATATCTTATAGCAGATCCTGAAATAATAGATAACATTCCATTCTTCAAAACAGATAAACGGGACTCATTTCATCATGGCGGTGTTTCAAAATGTAAGCTTTTGACCAACTATAAACAACTTTTTATAGCCCCATTGCATTTTCAATAATGTAGGGTAATATTTGTCCCTAATGTGGAAAAAATGCATTCGACTTAATTTCCAAGAACATAGTATTGTCTAGGGTAACCACAAGTAATTTATTCTTCCAGGTTCAGAGAGTTCTGAAGTTATGTATCTTTGTTTAAGACAGAATTTTTCATAAAGAATACCACAAACTTTGGAATATCAGGTTTTCTCCTTATGTTTGAAGGCATGCAAAAAAAAACAAGTCTCATATTGTATATAGATACAATTGAATGAGAAAAAAAGTGAAAATGCATTCTGCATACTAAATCCATTATTGTTTTATTACAGTTAGAAACTCATGTTTATTCAGTGGTAATTTGCTTTAGAGCTTATAGAACAGAGAACTAAACTAATTCCCTTTGGGTTGTTTGTTTTCCAGTAATTAAATATTTGTATTTTAGCTCTGCAATGGTTACATATTATCAATCCACTTCTAAAATGAAATTGCTTTACCATGTAATTTTTCAAGGAATGAAAAACATTACTAAGTGATTAAAATCTTATATAAAAATTACTCTATCAGAATTAGCTTTATTGACATTGACCTGTGTTTCCACAGGAATATCAACGTCATGGCGTTGCAAGCTTAGTTCTCTTAGCCTACTTATTTGATTCCTAATCCATTCCATTAAAGATATCTACTAAAATGTATTTCTCTCTCTCTGTAGTCTGCTTCAGAGTAAAAGCTTTTTCACATTTATTTGTGTTTCTAACATTATGCTCAAAAGTTTTCTAGTCTTATCCTGGGCATTTGAAAACTGACTAGTATAAAAGTGATCAAAGGAGTTGACCATCTGACTTAAAATTTTAAATTGGCATACTTTATTAACCTTGTTTGTTACTCAGAGTGTAACCATCTCTGCAGACCAGTGATATAAGATACTGATAACTTTCATTTCTTAGCTCTGTCTGTGGTACTCTCAAAATTTTCCAAAGATACTGTATGTCTATAGCAATGTCAAGGAAAAAGAATATCAAAGTCATCACAATACTTGATTTAAAAATATACATCAGATTATGTTTATATTAACAGTGAAATGTTGAAATTAAAAAAAATACAAAGTGGGCAATTGTAATACATAGAATGAGAGAATAGATAATCTAACAATAAATTCACTAAGCTACACTTTACTAATTCTCTACAAGTTGGCAATCATTTTTATTAGAGAAACATCATGTCTTTAACAAACAGACAAGCTATGCTGTGAAAACTAGATAAGCATATATAAAGAATGGTATATATCACCCTGTATACAATCAAATAAAATGTTTATGTGTATATGTATATACACACATACATAAATAAATGCATAAATATATTTATATATACTAAAACTTGGAAATCACTAAAAATGTAAAGCAAGCATATCAAGGTGTTAACAATTATTGATTTTCTGAACATGGCTAAAGAAATGATAACAAGGATATACAAGCAGAATGTGTATATGTTTACAAATATTCTTCACAACAAATAATCAATAAATGTGCATCATAAACTACATGTTTCAGAAAATGTTTATCTGACAGAGTATTAGTCTCTAGAATATATAAGCATCATGAAAACGTTAACAACAAAAACAAAACAAGGAATACAGTCAATTAATGGACAAAAGGCCTAAATATACATTACTCAGAAGAACAAAAATGTCTAGTTAACACAGGAGATGATTCTCAATATGTTTATCTCTTAAGAAAACGCAAATCAAAGCTACATTTGAAATTCCAGCTCATTGTGTTTGTAGTGGCTATCATCAAATCAAAAAAATAATAAAGAAATCTTAGGCTTGTGAGGATATGGAGGAAAGGATCTCTTCTTTAACATTGATATTAGAATTACAATGAGTCCCTTTTAAAAAGCAGACAGGTGTATGTTGAAAAATTAGTAATATATATGCCATATACCATATAGCAGTACCTCTTCTGTATTCATACCTGCACGAAATGAAGTGAGTTAACAAATGAGATACTGTTATAGCAATGTCTAGGGGAACACTTCTGAGTAACCAAATAATAAACTCAACATTGGTATGCATTAAATAGTGATTTGATTTGAAAATTCATACTATTGTGCTGGACATAAAATATGACAATTTATCCTATACCAGAAAATGAATGAAAGTACAGATTATCATACTTGGTCAAATAATTTAGAAATAGAAAAACCAATGCCCTTTTTGTTGTGATAAGCACTATGATCAACGGCACCTTGGAGTGAAGGGGATTTTTTTAGCTTCCAAATCCTGATCATACCAGCATTGACTAAAACTAAGTAAGGGACTAAAAGAGTAAAGGACCATGGAGACAACAACTGAAATGTAGACCATGGCTTCTTTTTGGCTTTCTCTTTGCCCTGCCTGCCACCACCACCACCACCACAAAAAATAAAAAAATAAAAAAACCTTCATTTTGAAGTAAGACTTTTAAGGAAGACAGAGGAGGTCAAGGCATGGCAGGGAGAAAGAGTAGAGGATAAGGAGCAATGGATAGTAGAGAAGTTTGATATAATCTGAGCATCAGATGTGCATTTGTATAAATGCTATAATGAAACCCATTAATATGTACTATTAAAATAACTTGGTCATTAAGAAAGTTAACTTGGAATCTGGTGGTAGTGATGCACACCTTTAATACAAGCACTAAGCACTAAGAAGGCAGAGGCAGGTGAGTCTCTGTGAGTTCCAGACTAACCTGGTCTACAGATCAAGTTCCAGGAAAGGCTCCAAAACTACACAGAGAAAGCCTGTCTCAAAAAAACAAAACAGAAAGTTAGCTTGGTCATTAAGTACTAGATCATAGGCCTGCTGTAATTCTTATTTTAGTGTTTAGGTAAAATTTTATATTAATAAGAATAAACTTCCTTTTGTGATATATTTTTATTGATTATGGCAAAATCCATCAGAATCTATACTTTAAGATGTGGGAATTGTGAGAAAATGATTACTTTGTGCCTTATTTATTAAATGATATTTTATAATGGTTAATGCTATAAATTTGTACAATTAATTTAATTTGCATGGATAATTATAAGTATTTATATGTATTTGTAAAAGGGATGACTAAACATTCATAATACCAAAAACCATAACTACTGTTAATGACACAATCATTATTAATAGTATTAGGATTATCTCCTTTAATTCACTGGTAAGATAAATATTTGCAATGACATAACAAGAGATGTATCCAAGAATTGAGACATTGTGTTTTAGATATGCTTTTCACACATATCCCCAGTAAGATTGCCTGGTATGTTAAGGTTCTGGGTTTGATTCAGGGTAACACACACACACACACACACACACACACACACACACACACACACACAGAGGAAGCTTTTGTTGTATTTCATGGCTCATGAAATAAGAAACACCAGAAGCTACTTTTAGAAATTATTATTTAGTGTCAAGTTGTATATATTCAGTCACAACTAGACTAGAGAAGCACACCGATAGATCTGTCCATGAAGCCATTTCATGAAACTACTGACCGAGGGCAAAAACTGAGACTTAATGCATGAGAAACCATTCATATTCCTGCAGGACAGAAAGGATAACATAATAAAAGAAACATATACTTGAACCTAGGTGGTGTCCCCATCTGCTCCTGTTCTTCTTATTAGTCATGAGATTAAGAAACTCCTTTACTGTGTGAACCCTTAACACAATGCTCTTTCTCCAAAATGCAATACTTGAACCTAGGTGGTGTCCCCATCTGCTCCTGTTCTTCTTATTAGTCATGAGATTAAGAAACTCCTTTACTGTGTGAACCCTTAACACAATGCTCTTTCTCCAAAATGCAAAGGCCCAAATGCCCACAGGCTGATCTTTCTAAAAGTGTTATCTAGAATAAATATTACCCCTTTTCACTAATTTCAAGATTTATCAGAGCCAGGTAAAAACTAGTACAAAAATATGGACTAAAGAATGATGTTATTGCCTTGATTAGCTTTAACTATAATCGTATGCCTTTGGAACTAGTTTGAGAGAATATTTCAGAAGTTGGGAATGAGGCTAGATACAACTTAGAATGCTACAAAAGAATAGTTGATGATTATGGTAGGAAAATATCAGCAGTAATGGAGATCATGAAGGCCATGAAGTATTAGAAGGAAGCAAGGGCTAACTTGGGAATATGACTACATATTACCAATATTACAACATAAAATTTTTATGTCACAAGACTTTGATTAAGTCTGAATTTTAAAGTACTGAACCAATTAATTTACCAAGCAAATGGAAGACCAGGTTTGCTATGTCCTACTCTTTGATTTGATCCAGGTTTATAATAAGAATTGGCATACCCACCAAAGAAAATTTCATATTAAATGTGAATATTATAATACATGTGTCACCAAAACTGGCAAGACAATAATTCTGTTTGAAGAATTTGTGTTGTGTTGTAAAGTGTATTTCACTTCACAATATGTTTTGGTTTTCTTGGTGAAGAGATGAATAAGATAAATACAATAATAAAAAGAATATAGTATATGCTAATGATACTGATTAGCATCTGCTGGATTAAATGTTTTCACTTTTTTGTTAAAGCTAAATATTATGAATTAGTGTTTTATAGAGCAAATAGACTTTCTTTTCTGTTCTTCTTAGTACAGATGCAAGATAAACTGCTATGAGAAGAGATACCTGGTTTTACCTGAATATTTTTTAAAAGACAAATATATGAACATAGTGTCTGATTTACTTGAGATTTGGATTTTTTTTTACTTTTTAAAAAATTTTATTTATTTTATTATTTTAATTTTAAATGGCTTTCTTCACATGTCAACAAGTTCCCTCTCCCTCTCCTCCTCCCGCTCCCTCCCCACCCCCAGCCTTCCACCCTATGGCTACTCCTTCCTTCCACATACGTGATATCTAGAATCTGTCATTTCACTCAGGGCAGGGATCAGGCACTCCCCTAAGAGTCCAGACTGAGAGAGCATCCCTCTTTGTGTTGTGGACACATGAAGTCCGTTTGTATGCCAGGGATAAACACTGATCTACTTCCCAGAGCCTGATAGGTTGCCCAGGCCTTCTCACTGACTCTCACACTCAGGGGGTCTGGATCAGTCCCATGCTGCCCTCCCAGCTGTCGGTCTGGGGTCCAAGAGCTCTCCCCTGTTCAGATCAGCTGTCCCTGCTGGTTTTGCCAGCCCATTCTTTGCCAATTTGCTCAACATGATCTGACAGATGATACAGGAAATGTGATGCCAAAATTTTAAGAAAAAAATATCAATTTATACAGATGGATTTCCTCTAATATTTTATTATAATAAAATATACAATATAATGATGTCAGTATCAGTACCTCAATTACTCCATACTGTCTATATACCATCTCAACAATCCATAACTATTTATATTGTATTTCATTTATATAACAAACAGGTCTTGCAAATTCTGAACTTAGTATATTGGACTCTAATCAAAAGATAATAAACACTATGATCTAAAAATAAACATAAACCTAAGACATTTGTGGTAGTTTGAAATGGAATGCCACCACAGGCTCATTTATTTGAATGATTGGTGTCCAGGGAATGGTACTACTTGAGAGAAATTAGGAGGCATAGCCTCATTGGAGTCAGTTTGTCTTGTTGGAGGAAGTATGTCACTGGGGGTAAACTTTTGGCCTTCAAAATCTAAACCAGACACGTGGCTTCCTTCCTACTGGCAGATTGAGGTATAGAATTTTCAACAACTCAAGAACTATGACTCCCTGTGTGCTACCACGCTCAAGGATACTGTGCTCTCCACTGAAACTGTATGCAATCTCCAGTTATATGCATTCTTTTCATAAGAATTTCCATGGTCATCACGATTCTTCACAGCAATAGAACAATGGCTAAAACAGCCTCTATGTGAAAATTTTTATAACTTGGTTTAAAAATTGTACTACATTGCAATTTTTTATGATCACTCTGTAGCACTCAGGTCAATTTATCTTGAATCCTCAATTCTCATTTATTCCCCTATTCAGTTAATACACTTTAATCATGTACGCATTCTCTAAGTTCTAGGGAATATTCTGGGGGAAATAATTACTTTTTTAGTTACTTTCATCTTCTGTGGAAGTTGTTCCTTTATCATTATTGCTTGTTTTCTTTCCAAGTTTGGGTAACTCTAGCCATACTTTTAAAATCTGTTCTGTAAGGTAATTTTATGAGACCACAATCATACAAAACCTCACATCACCATCATATACCCGTTTTGTGAAGCTGCTATTTTCTGAAACAGTATGTATTTCCTCAATTTTACCTCTATCCATTACCTCACTACTATTATCTTTTTGAGGAGTAGAACACACATGGTTTATGTTTTTTTTTTAAGAACTGCTTGTAGCTGTTCAACAACTGTCTGTGAAATGACTACATATGTACAGAAATAGCTTTCATAATATTGATAATTTTGTTTTTATTAGTGCAGTGCTTTAAATTTTCTCTACAGATTCTTATTTTGGAACATTAATCTCCATTACCACAATGGCAAGTTGTAAAAATTTGTTCAGATAAGAGGTTCAAAAGCTTGCTTCCATGCCTGAGGGTCTGAGTTTGATAGATGGGACCCACATGGTAGAAGTGAAAACAGACTCCTAACTGTCTTCTGACCTCCACACATATTCCTTGGCAACTGAGTAACAGTTCTTGAACATATTCATATGCACACACATACATCAAATACAAAGAAATTGTTTAAAATAAATATGGAGGTAAACGCAATAAAACTTGTTTATGTCATGAGGACCTGCCCTGGTAACTGGGTTAATTCCATCATTTTGGGAATACTTTCAGCACAGAAATACATTCCTTTAAAAAGTATTTTGGGAACCAATCTTGGTACTCCGACTATCACATGTGTGTTTCTGCATTAATGAGGTAACAAATAAGATTGTGAGTTGGGGCTGACACAATCTGCAACTGTGAGGAAACAATTTCTGTTGTTTATAAATTATCTGGCCTGATATATTTTATTATAGCCGCCAAAAGTAAAATGAAATATCTATTATTTTTTATATCATTTTTATTTTAATTTTAAAAAGCTTGTTTTACATGTCAATCCCAGTTCCCTCTCCCTCCCCCTCCTCCCGCACTCCCCTTCCCCCCCCCAGCCTCCCACCCTATTGCCAATTCCTTCCACATAGGGGATATCTAGAGTCTGTCATTTCACTCTGGGTAGGGTCCAGGCATTCCCCTAAGAGTCCAGGCTGAGAGAGCATCCCACTTTGTGCTATGGGCACACGATGACTGTTTGTATTCCAGGGATAGACACTGATCCACTGCTCAAGGCCCCATAGGTTGCCCAGGCCTTCTCACTGACATTCACATTTGGGGGGGGGGTCCAGATCAGTCCCATGTTAGCCTCCCCGCTGTCAGTCTGGGGTCCAAGAGCTCTCCCCTGTTCAGATCAGATGTCTCTGCTGGTTTTGCCAGCCCATTCTTTGCCAATTTGCTCATCTCCTCTCTCTCTGCCACTGGGTTCCTTGGGTTCAGTTCAGTGTTTAATTGTGTGTTTGCCTCTGCTTCCATCAGTCACTGGTTGAAGGCTCCCAGATGGTTATAGACAACAAGTTCATTATCAGGAATGGGCATTCGAGGTGGTCTCTCCACTATTACTTAGCTTGCCAATTGGTGTTATCCCTTTAGATCACAGAGGTAACTCTGGCGCCTGATCTGTCTTCTAACCTATGATTCCCTCTTCCCCCTGTTCTACCCCCACCCACTCAACTTCCTGTTCCCCCATGACCTACTCTCTCTTTCTCTTCTCCCCCTCTCTTCTTCCCAGCTCCCACTCCCCCTCACCCCTCACCATGTTCCCCATCCATTTAGAGGATCTTGTCTCAATCCTCTTCTCTTGGGTACTATGCATATATGCATATCTTTTAGGTTCTTTCCTGTTTCCCAGACTTTCTATCAGTGGAAGTGCAGACTGGCACTATTCTGATCCATGACTAGAAACCATGTATGGGTGAGTACATACCATGTTTGTCTTTTTGCGACTGGGTTACCTCACTCAGGATGGCTTCCTCCAGTGCCATCCATTTACCTGAGAATTTCAAGATTCCATTGTTTTTTTCCGCTGAGTAATATTCCATTGTGTAAATGTACCACATTTTCTCCACCCACTCTTCAGTTGAGGGGCATCTAGGTTGCTTCCAGGTTCTGGCTATTACAAATAATGCTGCTATGAACATAGTGGAGCAGATGCCCTTGTTGTATGAATTTGCCTCATTTGGATATATGCCCAAGAGTGCAATTCCTGGGTCTTGCGGTAGATTAATTCCCATTTTCCTGAGGAATCTCCACACTGATTTCCAAAGAGGCTGTACAAGTTGGCACTCCCACCAGCAGTGGAGTAGAGTTCCCCTTTCTCCACATCCTCTCCAGCATAAATTGTCTTCGGTGTTTTTGATTTTAGCCATTCTGACAGGAGTAAGATGGTATCTCAGAGTTGTTTTGATTTGCATTTCCCTGATGGCTAAGGATGTTGAGCACTTTCTTAAGTGTCTCTTGGCCATTTTAGCCTCCTCTGTTGAGAATTCTCTATTTAGATCTGTACTTTGGTGTTTTGGAGACTTGTTTCTTGAGTTCTTTGTAAATTTTGGAGATTAGCCCTCTGTCAGATGTGGGGTTAGTGAATATCTTTTCCCATTCTGTGGACTGCATTTTTGTTTTGTTCACTGTGTCCTTTGTCTTACAGAAGCTTTTTAGTTTCAGGAGGTCCCATTTGTTAATTGTCGATCTCAGTGTTTGAGCCACTGGTGTTTTGTTTAGGAAGTGGTCTCCTGTACCAACTCATTGAAGAGTATCTCCCACTTTCTCTTCTAAAAGTTTCAGTGTGGCTAGATTTATGTTGAGATCTTTGATCCATTTGGACTTAAGTTTTGAACAAGGCAATAAACATGGATCTATCTGCAGTCTTCTGCATAAGAGTACCCAGTTATGCCAGCACCATTTGTTAAAGATGCTTTCTTTTTTCCAATGTACAGTTTTAGCTTCTTTGTCAAAAATCAAGTGTTCATAGGTGTGTGGGTTAAAATTAGGGTTTTCAATTCGGTTCCATTGGTCTACCTGCCAATTTTTGTGCCAATACCAAGCTGTTTTCAGGACTATAGCTCTATAATAGAGCTTGAAGTCAGGTATGGTGATGCCTCCTGAAGTTCCTTTATTGTATAGGGTTGTTTTGGCTATCCTGGGCCTTTTGTTTTTCCATATAAAGTTGATTAATGTTCTTTCCAGGTCCTTGAAGAATTGTGATGGAATTTTGATAGGGATTGCATTGAATCTGTAGACTGCTTTTGGCAAGATTGCCATTTTTATTATGTTGATCCTACCAATCCAAGAGCATGGGAGATCTTTCCATTTTCTGGTATCCTTTTTGATTTCTTTCTTTAAAGACACAACGTTCTTGATATACAGGTCTTTCACTTCCTTGGTTAACATTATCCCCAGATATTTGATGCTGTTTTTGGCTATTGTAAAGGGTGATGTTTCTCTGATTTCTTTCTCAGTCACTTCATCATCTGTATATAATAGGGCCACTGATTTTTTTGAGTTTACCTTGTATCCTGCCACATTGCTGAAGGTGTTTATCAGCTCTAGGAGTAACCTTGCGGAGTTTTTTGGGTCACTTATGTAAACAATCATATCATCTGCAAATAGTGAAAGTTTGACTTCTTCTTTTCCTATTTGTATCCCCTTTATCTCCTTTTGTTGTCTTATTGCTGTAGCTAGAACTTCAAGTACAATATTGAAGAGATATGGAGAGAGTGGACAGCCTTGTCTTGTTCCTGATTTTAGAGGAATTGCTTTGAGTTTCTCTCCATTTAGTTTGATGTTAGCTGTTGGTTTACTGTATATTGCTTTTATTATATTCAGGTACATTCCTGTTATCCCTGATCTCTCAAGGACCTTTATCATGAAGGGGTGCTGGATTTTGTCAAAGGCTTTTTCAGCATCTAGTGAGATGATCATGTGGTTTTTCTTTTGCAGTTTGTTTATATGGTGGATTACATTGATAGATTTTCTAATGTTGAACCATCCCTGCATTCCTGGGATGAAGCCTACTTGATCATGGTGGATGATTTTTCTGATGTATTCTTGAATCCGGTTTGCGAGTATTTTATTGAGTATTTTCGCATCAATGTTCATGAGGGAAATTGGTCTATAGTTCTCTTTCTTAGTTGTGTCTTTGTGTGGCTTGGGTATCAAGGTAATTGTAGCCTCGTAAAAAGAGTTTGGCAGTGAGCCTCCTGCTTCTATTGTGTGGAATACTTTGAGGAGTATTGGAATTAGCTCTTCTTTGAATTTCTGGTAGAATTCTGCACTGAAGCCATCTGGGCCTGGGCTTTTTTTGTTTGGGAGACTTTTGATGACTGCTTCTATTTCATTAGGGGTTATAGGTCTGTGTAGATTGTTTATCTGCTCTTGATTTAGTTTTGGCAAGTGATATCTATCCAGGAAATTGTCCATTTCCTTTATATTTTCAAATTTTGTGGAGTACAGATTTTCAAAGTATGCCCTGATGATTCTCTGGATTTCCTCAGAGTCCGTTGTTATGTCCCCTTTTTCATTCCTGATTTTGTTTATCAGCATGCTCTCTCTCTCTGTCTTTTGGTTAGTTTGGACAGAGGTTTGTCTATTTTGTTGATTTTCTCAAAGAACCAACTCTTTGTTTCATTGATTCTTCTCAGTGTTTTCCTGGTTTCTACTTGATTGATTTCCTCCCTCAATTTGATTATTTCCTGGCATCTGCTCCTCCTGGGTGAGTTTGCTTCTTTTTGTTCTAGAACATTCAGCTGTGCTATTAATTCTCTAGTATGACTGTTCTCCAGTTTTTTCATGTGGGCACTTAGTGCTATAAACTTTCCTCTCAGCACTGCTTTCAAAGTGTCCCATAAGTTTGTGTATGTTGTGTCTTCATTCTCATTGAAATCGAGGAAGTCTTTAATTTCTTTTTTTATTTCTTCCTTTACCCAGGGATGGTGCAATTGTGCATTGTTCAATCTCCATGAGTTTGTAGGGTTTCTGTGATTTGTGTTATTGTTGAATTCTAATGTTAATGCATGGTGGTCTGATAAGATACAGGGGGTTATTCCAATTTTTTTGTATCTGTGATAATTAGCAATGTTTCCTATTATGTGGTCAATTTTAGAGAAGGTTCCATGTGGTGCCGAGAAGAAGGTATATCCCTTTGTATTTGGGTGGAGTGTTCTATAGATGTCTGTTAAACCCAGTTGGGTCATAACTTCTATTAGTTCTTTTGTTTCTTTGTTAAGTTTCTGTCTGGAGGTCATGTCTAGCGGTGAGAGCGGAGTGTTGAAGTCTCCTACTATTAGTGTGGGAGATTTTATGTGCATTTTGAGCTTTAGTAGTGTTTCTTTCACGAATGTAGTTGCCTTTGTATTTGGGGCATAGATGCTTAAAATTGAGACTTCATCTTGATGTACTTTTCCTTTGATGAATATGAAGTATCCTTCTTCATCTCTTTTGATTGATTTTAATTTGAAGTCTAATTTGTTAGATATTAGGATTGCTACACCGGCTTGTTTCTTGGGACCATTTGATTGGAAGATCTTTTCCCAACACTTTGCTCTGAGGTAACGTCTGTCTTTCATGTTGAGATGTGTTTCTTGTATGCAGCAGAAGGAAGGGTTCTGTCTTCTTATCCATTCTGCTAGTCTGTGTCTTTTTATAGGCAAGTTGAGGCCGTTGACATTGAGGGATATTAATGACAATTGATTGGTGATCCTTGTTTGCGCTTGATTTATTGTTAGTGAAGTTATTTTGTGTAGTTTCTCCTCCCTTTTTCTTTTGGTGTTTTGTAGAGTGGGATTATATCTTGCCTGTGTCTTTGTGAATGTAGTTATCTTCCTTGGATCTAGGTTTTCCTTCTAGCACTTTCTGTAGTGCTGGATTCATGGATACGTATTGTTTAAATCTGGCTTTGTCATGGAATATTTTGTTTTCTCCATCTATGGTAATTGAGAGCTTTGCTGGATATAGTAGTCTGGGCTGGCATCCTTCTTCCCTTAGCGTTTGTAGGACATCTGCCCATGATCTTCTGGCTTTCATTGTTTCGATTGAGAAGTCAGGTGTAATTCGGATAGGTCTGCCTTTGTATGTTACTTGGCCTTTTTCTTTAGCTGCTCTTAATATTTTTTCTTTAGTCTGTAGGTTTGATGTTTTGATTATTATATGGCGAGGTGACTTCTTTTTCTGGTCCAGCCTATTTGGTGTTCTGTAAGATTCTTGTATTTTCATAGGCATATCTTTCTTTAGGTTAGGGAAGTTTTCTTCCATGATTTTGTTGAATATGTTTCCTGTACCTTTGAGTTGTATTTCTTCGCCTTCTTCTATACCTATTATTCTCAGGTTTGGCTTCTTCACGGTGTCCCATATTTCCTGGATATTTTGTGTTAAGGATTTGTTGGTTTTCTTTGGTTGACGACTCTATATCCTCTAATGAGTCTTCAACACCTGAGATTATCTCTTCTATCTCTTGTATTCTATTGGTGATAATTGCATCTGTAGTTCCTGATCATTTACCCTGCTTTTCTATTTCCACCATCCCTTCATTCTGTATTGTCTTTTTTTTTTTTTTGGTTTTTCGAGACAGGGTTTCTCTATGGCTTTGGAGGCTGTCCTGGAACTAGCTCTTGTAGACCAGGCTGGCCTCGAACTCACAGAAATCCGCCTGCCTCTGCCTCCCGAGTGCTGGGATTAAAGGCGTGAGCCACCAACGCCTGGCTCTGTGTTGTCTTTATCGTTTCTATTTCAGCTTTCAATCCTTCAACTGAGTTGTTTCCTTCATTTTTTTGGTTGTTTTTTTCTTGGTGCTCTTTAGATTCTTTGAGAGATTTGTTTATTTCTTGAATTTTTCCCCCATTTCATGGATTTTTTTTTGTTTTTTCTTCAATTTCTTTAACGGATTTCCTCGTTTCTTCTTTGAGGGTCTCCATCATCTTCATGAAATAAATTTTAAGGTCTGTCTCCTCTCCTTCATCTATGTAGTCCTTTTTGGGTCTTGCTGGTGTTGGATCCCTAGATTCTGGTGGGGCCATGTTGGTCTTTCTATTGCTGAGTGAGCTCTTATTCTGTCTTCTTCCCATCTCTTCTTCCATTGGATGCTGGTGGGGTCTTTCCATCTCCACTGTCTCCTTCCTTCCTGAAGCTGAAGCTGAACTAGCTAGGGTTTGGGGCTTGGAAAGGTGATGTCTTTCCTGAAGCTGGACTTGCTGGGGTTTGGGGCTGGGAAGAGCTGATGTCTTTCCTGAAGCTGGGCTAGCTGGAGTTTGGGGGTTGGAAGGACTGATGTTTTCCTGTGTGGGCGGGTCTTCTGGATGCCAGGAGTGGCCCGAAGATCTAGGGGATGGGTGTCAGGCGGGGAATCCCAGCTGGAGACCCAATCTCACCTGAAGCTGGACTCACTGGGGTCTGGGGCTGGGAAGAGCTGATGTCTTTCCTGTGTGGGTGGGTCTTCTGGATGCCAGGAGCGGCCCGGAAGATCAAGGGATGGGAGTGGGGGGGGTGTCCCAGCCAGAGACCCAATTTCACCTGAAGCTGGACTCGCTAGGGCTTGGGGTTTGGAAGGACTGATGTCTTTCCTGTGTGGGCGGGTCTTCTGGATGCCAGGAGCGGCCCCTAAGATCAAGGGATGGGAGTGGGGGGGGATCCCAGTCGGAGACCCAATCTTACCTGAAGCTGGGCTCGCTGGGGTTTGGGGCTTGGAAGGGCGAAATATCTATTATATGTAACTAAAAAGTAGCTTGATAAAATATATTCATGTGAAGATATAATATTTTGTAACAAATTAAGAATAGCTGTATGCCCAACTCCATGGGGGAACAGGAAGTTGAGGGGGTGGGGGTAGAATAGGGGGAAGAGGGAATCATAGGATCAAAGACAGATCAGGCACCAGAGTGACCTCAAGTGATCTAAAGGTATAACATCAATTGGCAAGCTAAGCAATAGTGGAGGGACCACCTCGAATGCCCATTCCTGATAATGAACTTGATGTCTATAACCATCCTGGAGCCTTCATCCTGTGACTGATGGAAGTAGAGGCAAACACACAACTAAGGACTGAACTGAACCCAAGGAACCCAGTGACAGAGAGAGAGGAGTGATGAGCAAATTGGCAAAGAATGGGCTGGCAAAACTAGCAGAGACAGCTGATCTAAACAGGGGAGAGCTCTTGGACCCCAGACCAACAGTGGGGAGGCCAGCATGGGACTGATCTGGACCCCCCAAATGTGAGTGTCAGTGAGAAGGCCTGGGCAACCTATGGGGCCCTGAGCTGTGGATCAGTGTCTATCCCTGGTATACAAACTGTCTTCATGTGCCTATAGCACAAAGAGAGATGCTCTCTCAGCCTGGACTCTTAGGGGAGTGCCTTGACCCTACCAAGAGTAAAATGACAGACTCTAGATATCCCCTATGTGGAAGGATTTGGCAATAGGTTGGGAGGGAGGGGGGAAGGGGAGTGCGGGAGGAGGGGAGGGGGAGGGAACTGGGATTGACATGTAAAACAAGCTATTTAAAATTAAAATAAAAATGATAAAAAAAGAATAGCTGTATGCAAAACCACTAAAAATTTAGGAATCACACTGAGAATGTCGTTATCTAATACAATATTGCCCTTAACTTGACAACTGCCTTGGTACACATGGATATTTTTGTTATGTCTTTATTGGATTACATTATTCTAGTTTGAGTCTCCCACCCTTCAAAACAATGAGGAATTCAGCTACTGGATATTAATAACCACTAGCCTACTTACTTTCGTGTGACATTTTTATCTTCATAAACAAACCCGTATTTTTAGTACATTCAGGAAGACTACTGATAAAAATAGGGCATATCTTAGAAGGTGAAGGATGAGATTATTAATATTTCATGGAGAGATATTCATTTCCTGAATGGAAGATTAAGGGAACAGTAGCTTAAAGTCTGTGCTGATGCACAGTTCTGGGCAACAATAAAGAAAGTCATTAAACTGGATGAAATGCGTAAGTTGATACCCTCAAAGACTTATCTTTGTAATAAGCAATAATAAAAGCTCCAAGCAGATACTCCTAGAAACCCAATATCATCATTTGCATCTCTAGTGTCTACTCATATGGATGAACATTAATATCTGACCTTGAACTACTGAGTTTGCTATATTAATTTCCTCTTTTACAAAGTCCACTAAATGTTAGACTTTAGAAATGAGAATAAATGCTATAAGTTAGACATAGTAAAATCCTCTGTCTGTAAAGGAACAAAAGAAATGAGAAGAGACTATGAGAAAGGTAAGCAAGGAAATAAGGCACAAAGAAAGGAAAGACATGCATACACAAAAGAAAAGGAGTAATACTGATTCTGAAGTTACTTAGACGATGAAATATAACTATATTTTCCTCATTTATTTTAAAATATATTGAAGGAAACTGGCTTCAGGTGTTTCAATATTCTAGTTCTCTTAAGATATTCTTCTACCTATCAATCTGGGACAATCTGTTGTGCAACCTGTTCATTGTTTCAGATACTACAGATGAAATTTATGCTCTATTGAAAGGATAAGTAAAAAGAAACATACAACAGAAAAATTAATTTCTGATACACAGAAATGTTATGAAAATAAGAGAGCTGCCAGTAGACTTCCTAGTAGAGTAATGGATAAGTAAATTTTACATTGGCTGCTCAGGAAACGTTTGTATGAATGTGACTTCCAACAAATGCTTGAATTTTCAGAGATTATTAGGGAAGGAAATGTCATAGAAGTAATGAGTTAACAGAGATTACCACGTAAATGCCTGATGTACCATATAGTTGATTTAATCAACTATATACCTGTATTTCTATTTCATGGTTTTTCATATGCTGACAGGGGCAAAACCCCTGCTTATAATTATAAAATGTAAAAAAAAGAAAGCACTCTCAGAGAAATGATCACAGTGTGGATCATTTGGCAAACACGTGGATATGTGCATTATTTTCTATCATTGATTTTTAAAATAACCCAAAATTTTTGAAATATCATTAATTGAGTTAGATTTATATGATTTTGTTTCTTCATTTTCTCCCTCCAGTCCCTTCCAGATAGCCTCTCTCAAATGCTTCCCACACCTGCCAGTTTTAAATTCATAGACTCTTTTTCTTTCTCTATTGTTGTTGCATATATATGTGGATGTACAAATACACACACATAATGTAATGTCACACACAACCATCTGAATATCTTTTGCGGTTTTTGTCTTTATGATTTCAGAGCTGAGCAGTCTGCATTTGTCAACCAGCAAGGAAGTACACCCCTGGGAGAAGCTAATTTTTCCTTCTTATGGAAGTCATTAATTTCCTGTTGTTCTTTGTTTAAGGGTAGGACTCCCACAAATCTTTCCCCTTCCACATTAATACATTTCGGTAATTAATATTGCATTTTCTCTGGTGCTGTTTATTCAATGGTTTTTAGGAAAGATGTTCCAAGGCAGACTTCCTGGTATTTTGGCTCTTAAAGTTTTTCTATCCTTTCTCTGGTCATGTTTCTTCAGCCATAGATACCGTGTTTCTGAAGTAGATGTGTATGTTGGGGCTGGACTTTTCATAATCTGCTGTCATCTGCACTGTACTCAGCTGCGGTTTTACGTTTGCTATAAAGAGAGACTGCTTCAATGAAAGGTGGTAGCTATACTTATCTCTCAGTATAAGAATAAGGTTTATGTGTATTAAGGAATTTATGCTTGTCTAGAAAAGGTAGCAGGAGTAGATTATTTTTTAATGCCCATGACTTCACAAGAATTGGGAAGCTGGTTAGGTTTCCAGTACCTGCATTACTTCCATCCTGTTGAGTCAGCTTGGAGTCTAATTAGACACATGTTATTTGTCATTGTCCTATGAGTGGAGTTCTTACACCTTTGCATATCTTTCTAGATACCCTGGTGAATATCCTGAGTCAAAAATATACTTTGCTGATTCAGCCAAGGTAATCATTGAATTTGTCAAATGTTTTGTAGCAGTCTCCTTTGGATTCCTGATATTCTCTATTTCCTGCTGGTTTCCTAACCTTCCCAGTCACAGACCTTTAATGGAAAATTACTTAGGAGATGAAGTAGAATTGTTCACATTTTTCAAGCTTTATAGATATTATGAGATAAATCACTGGTATCTTATCATTCAATAACACTGTTACTTCAAGATGATTCCTTAAAAAAACTAGAAATCTCTGGACATTCATTGATCATATTCTTGTCTACATGGGACTATGATAGTTTTCTGAAATTTTATTTAGAGAATATATATTATGTAGGTGAGTGTTGGGTAATGAAAATCTCAGTCATCTCAAGACAACTAAGGTACTTTCATCAGTTGTAAAGAGACTGTGTTTTGGGTATTGTGAGACTAGTGAGAGTCATTAAAGATAATTACTTCCATCAAATTTTGCATTAAAAAATCCTTGCAGTGAAACTGCTTTCAAACTTTAAAAAAATCACCTAGTGTAAACACATGCTGAAAACTAAAAGAAAGTACAAAAGAAATATTTAGAAGATGAAATATTTATCTGAGTCTAGGCAGAGTGGTGGGGCCCTATGACTTTAGGACTCCATAAGCAGCAGTAGTTGGATATCTCTACACTTAACAATGCTTGGTATATAGAGATAGTTCTAGGACAGGCTGAGCTACATAGTGACACCCTGTCTTTAAAATGTGAGAATTAGAGCATAGTATTTCATGAACTACTGAATTATCATTATAAATGATTTGATAAACTAGCAATGGAATTCACTCCTTCAGGAAGAAACATGGAACATTAAATGAATAATATGGTTGGTGTAAAACATAAAAGTGGAAAGTATCATTTTTAAATCCAAGAGGCTCTCATACATGGGACAATTACAGCGTAATGCATTATGAAAAAAATGATGTTAATATATAAACTACATTGAACGAATCCTAGAAATAAAACTTATGTTGATGTTGATTTGAGGTAAAGAGGTTAAAAAAATCATTTGCCTATTTACAAATGGGTATACATACAAATAAACATGATCACATGATAAAAATGTGTGATGAGAACATTAGTTATTTACATGGAATTAAAATTATATTTGTTTCTGTAAAAGAAGGCATCAAACAGAGAATAAATCTATAATCATGACCCAATCACTATAGTATAAATTACTTAATAAACAATGGTTACAATTCATTATTTAGCTATTCTTAAACTCATTTAATGTTCAAGAATATAGGGTACATGTTGTACCAACTTTCATTCAGGAGAAAAATTAGAATAGAAACTTAGAAGAAACTGTCTTAGTAAATAAATGCAAGACATATTTCCAGAATCTTTTAATGTGAATTTATATAAAAAATTAATTAAGGGCATAGCTATAAATATCATCTCCATTTATGGAAACAGAACCTTTAATTTAGAACTTACAAATAAATGATTGAGTCTCCCATGGTAGGGGAGCTGAAATCTGACACTCATTTCATTTGTAGTACATATCTTTGATATGTTACTGTAATGGTTATGACATTAATGCACCTTCTTGACTTGAGACCAGTTTTGCTTCTGAATTTTCTGTCTTAATTGCCTCTCTATGTTAATTCATAACTTTTTTTCCCTGAGCCGTGGCTTCTTCCTAAGACTGTATTCGTTGCCCAAGCATTTCCTTCTGAAATGAAAAAAAGCACATTAAATTATGGGCTCAATATTTTAAAGAATGCAAATAAAATCACCTGAGTATCTATTTATATCTGTGTGATAGTGGAAAATAAGTTGCTTATATCAGCAAGAAAAGTTGTTAGATGATGTGTTAATTCCCATAATACATAAATGTATCAAAAACATGTAGCAAATCAGGGGCATTTCCATAGCATTTCTCAGGAAATCTTTGGATTTTTTCAATATTTTTATTAATTGTTTGAGATTTTCATTTTGACACTGTTCCCTCCTCAGTTTTCCCAGTTAACAAACATTCTTCCATCTTCTTATTCCATATCAAACAACTCTATGTAGTCCAATTTCCCTAGCTAGTTGTAGTAATATGTACTTTTCTGGTTTATGTTCAGCCTGTCATTACAGGAAACCAAATCTTCTTCCAGTAGCTATCAAATGACAATAGCTCAACTTTCAGTTTTGTTTCTATTGTGATGTTAAAATATTATAGCCAAAAGCATTTTGAAGAGGAAAAACTTGTATTTATTTGTCCCAATTTTAGTTCATTGTGAATGTAAGACTCAGCAGTAACACAGAGGAGGAACCAAGAGGAAGGAATTGAGCAGAGTATGTGGAGGAACACACTTACTGGCTTGCTAACCCTAGCTTGTCCCATTGCTTATACAACTCAAGACCACCTGCCCATGGATGGCACCACCACAATGGGCTGTGGTCTTCCACATCAATCATTAGTCAAGAAAATAACCAACAAAATTGTCTATAGACAATCTGATGAAAGGTACCTCTTATAGAATAGCTAGCTTGAGTTAAGTTGACACAAATTTAAAAATTGAATCAACTAAGATTGCTCCTTGACAATTAGTAGGATTGCATGTTCCCTTTATGCTAAGGTTTTTGGCTGACTGGAGCTTGCAGAGGTATTTGCACAGCTACAATTGTTGTGTATGCATGTATGCCTCTACCCTGTTGTGCCTGGAAAACCCTGTTTCCTTGACATTATCCTAAAATAATGAGTGGCCTGAAAAAATATCGCTTTAGTACAATGTATAAGAGTAGTTAACTACTTTCTGATCAGATCAGACCTCCACTCATGAAACAGAGCCTAGACCTGAAATTATTACAAGTAGCAAAATCTTGTGGCTACACAGAAAGGGCAAAGCTCTGGGGGAAAACCTGATACTAATTTACTGCCAAATGGATACAGCAATATAATAATGACTCCTTTTTACTTATTGCTGTTCCCACAGACCAAAGCATCTCTCCACACTTATCAGAAAAGTTTCCTCTTGCAATAATTTACAATGAACACACCCACCAAAGCAAGCCCCAGAACTGAGCAACATTCAGAAACCAAAACACTATATTGTTTAGCACCAAATTAGCCACTCATATCAAATCCCTCCCTACCAGGGTCAGGAATCTTTGTGAGAGATTGGGCAGAAAGATTGTAAGAACTAAAGCGTGATTTTATGCATCAGATAAAAATAGTATTTTTATACAGGCTCTGACATATCAAAAATTGGCCTTGAAGTCTCCTGGTAGATAATGATGATAAAAAATGTATGATCTTGCCTTCATATTCCAAGTGAAGCAATTAAAGATATGTGTTACCATGCTTTATTCATGTAGTGATAGTCATCAAACCCAGGAGTTTGCATGTGGTAAGCAGTCATTCTCCTGATTGATCTTGACCAAATTTTGTCAAATTTCCTAGTGCTATGTCCCTTTAATACAGTGCTTTTTGGTACTTCATAACTTTAGTTTTGTTATAAAGTAATATAAACAACTCTTATGAAACATAATGGAAATATCTGATACACAGGATATGTGATGTATGAACCTCTAAAAGGGTCATGACCAACAGGTTAAGAAACTTTGATATACACCCTCATCTCAAATTGAGAAAATCAAACACCAATAAGTAAATTATAAATGAAAATATAAATAACTTATTAGAAATCCAGTTGAAAAATTTCAAATTATTTTGAAAAACATATTTAAACTTATTAATCATAGTTTTCCCTCATAAAATCAGAATAAGTCAGCATATGTTAAAGAATAACATATGGGCTAAATAAGTCTTAGTTGAAAACTAGAATAATTAGTTTCAAGCTTTGGATCGAGTGAGATAAAACTCATATGAAGACAATGGGACTGGGTTGTGGGTTAAAGCCGAATGAATGGAAGAGCCAATGAAGGAGTGAAGGTTTGAAGCTGTAGGCTAAACCCAGGCCTTTGGCATAGAACAGAGGATTGGATGGGTTATTGGATTTTGTAAAAGGTTGAGAAACACAAGATGTAGTGGGGGTGCTATGACATGCATTCTACTTACCCTGCACAAAGATGAAGAAAGGATCTAGAGTTACTGAGCAGGTACTTACCACTGTGGTAAATAAAGAAAAGAGATTGAGAAGGGAAAACATTTGCAAGGGTCAGCATGGAACTACAGAGATGGCTCTTTTTAGTAAAGTACTGAACCTGAGTTGAGATCTTTAGAATTCATGTTGGAAGCCATCCTGATTATGTGTACCTGTCACTCCTGCTTTGGGGAACTGGGAGAACAGTCAGATGTCTTGAGCTCATTGGCCACCAGCACTAACTGGAACTGTAATTTTCAGGTTCAGTATCTCAAGATATAAAGGTGGAAAATACCTTGGGTCTCCAACCAACAAACATGTGCACATCCCCCATCTGCCTTCACACACACACACACACACACACACATACACACACACACACACACACACACACACACAAACACTTTAAAATTACTTTTAAAAATGAAAAATAGAACAGATTGATTTTGTGATGTGCAGAGAGAGAGTCAATTATGGTTTGATTCAGGATTTATTTCAGTGTAGCTTATTTGGTGGAACCAAGGGCTGTCTTCAGAAACTGTCTCTCTACTCTGTCCTAATCCACCTGATAACCATTGCTGCCTGTCTACTCTCTCTTACATACATATCTCCTGTTCTTCACCTTCCAACCCCCAGAACTTCAGCAGAAAGGATGAAGGGATTTTCTATTTTCCTAAGAGTGTTTTTCCTTCTTTTGTTTTCCTCCCAGTTAATTACCTTGGATAAAATTTTAAAAAAAACAGAAATTTTAGGAGTGGAAGAAAATTGAACTACAAGAGGCTGTCCTCAAATACATTACAAAAAGTGCATGAAGCAAACACTGTCTCTGGTATCAAAATTCTCAACTGTATTTTCCTTCTACTTACATGTATGTGGAGGGAAGCTTGCCAGATACAATAAATTTGGAAAGATGGGAGTTTCTAAATTTGCTACTGAGGTGAGGTAAGTACAGTCACTAATTCATCAGTGGTCTCCTGTGTTCTCGTGATACCCAGTTCACTTTCCCTCTGAGCAGCCTTAATCTTAGATCTTTTGGAGAGCTGCCTCATCCTAGGGCACATAATCAGAAGAACAGCAGGTGAAAAGTCTATGCTGCAGGCAGTCACAGCATTCCTGTTCCTCTGAATACACTCCTCATTCAAAACACAGCCTGAATGAAGACATGGCTTTGGGATACAGAGGTGAAAGGAAAAGAAACACACAAGAAATCACAGGAGGAAAGCAAAGAGTTTCCACCTGAGGAAACATGTTTATGTGCCAGTGTGTTTAAAATGACTTGAGCAGAAGGAATAGTCAAGGCAGTCAAAGTAAAAATGTTCCAATACCAAATTTCCAAGTTTTTCTTCAACAGAATTGTGAAAAATAGAGTCTAAACATGTCTATTGCTTTTGTGGTAACTAGGAGTTAAATACATCACAATGCTCAGGGCAGGGTGGAGGCTTCAATCACTGGCAGCATGCTCACTCTGAGAAGCAAAGGGAAATTTTTAAAAATTCCTACACCAGATCTATTGAATCCATAGAAAAATAAATACTCACAAAACGTCATATACATATGGATGCGGTTTTGTGTGTATTTGGTGAGGTGTGTGTGTGTGTGTGTGTGTGTGTGTATGTATGTATGTATGTATCTAACATGCATGTGTATTTAACAATAAAGAAAAGAAGAAAAAAGGGTCATTAAGACACAGACTGCTACTTCTTAGAGAGGACTAAAAGCTCCCTGAGACACAGACTACTACTACACAGACAAGATTAAGAAGTGAGTAACTATCTCCTATAGCTGGAGAGCCTTTGGGCCTGAGGTCTGAGGACAAAACCCCAGGACTCTCCACCACTCATCTCAGGTATACTAACTGATCAGCATGCAAAACTCTTGCAGGCAGGCTGCACCAACACCAACCCATGTGACCCAGCAATGTACAAAGTCGACTCTGTCCCTAAAGCCACCCATCCCCAGAGACTACAGATGCTAAACAGTGACTGCACAGAGTAAACCAAAAGCAGCCCCCTTAGACATAGAAAACAGTTTCAATGATTGGTCCCAGAGAGGATTGCATCATCACAACTGCAAGAATAGGAACATAGCCAAAACAAATTGTAGGAAGGCAAGGATAATTATCAATGCAAGTATACATTCACCAGGATAAAGAGAAATATGGCAACAACAGAACCTAGCAGTCCTACAACAGGAATATGCGAACATCCTAACCCAGAAGAAGTAGAAGCAAATAATCTTAAATAAAACTTCATAAAGTGGATAAAGACCCTTAAAAGAGGAAATCAGAAATTCCCTTAAAGAAATAGAGGACAGACAAACAAAAAATTGGAAGAAATCAATGCATCTCTTAAAGAAAGCCAAGAACCCAAGGAAAAAGACATCAAACAGGTGACACAAAAAGTACAAGACTTGAAAACTTAAATAGAGGGAATAAAGAAAACACAAACTAAGGAAATTCTGGAAATGTAAAATCTGGGTAAATAAACAGGGACTGCAGAGGCAAGCATAATCAACAGAATACAAGAGATGGAAGAGAGAATCTCTGGACTTGAAGATACAATAAAGGAACTAGATTTCATCGTTCAAAGAAAATATTAAATCCAACAAATTCTTAAAACAAAACATCCAGGAAATATGGAACACCACTAAAAGACCAAACTTAAGAAAAATAGGGAGAGAAGAAAGAAAAGAACTCCAGCTCAAAGGACCAGAAAAAAATATTCAGGAAAAATAATGGAAGAAAACTTTCCAAGCCTAAAGAAGGATATGCCTATGAAGACACAAGAAGCCTAAAAAACACAAAATATACTGGACCAGAGAAACCATTCCCCTTGTCATATAATTGTCAAAACATTAGACATACAGAAGTAAGAAAGAATACTAAGAGCTGAAAATGTAAAAAGGTCAAGTAATAGCTAAACACTGACTTATCAGGATTGCATCCAGCTTCTCAATGGAAACCCTGAAAGGCAAAATGTCCTAGACAGATGTCCTACAGACACTAAGACACCACGGCTGTCAGCCTAGAGTACTATACCCAGCAAAGATTTCAGTCACTATAGATGGATAAAACACATCATTCCATGTCAAAACCAGATTGAAACAATACATTTCCACAAATACATCCTTACAGAAATTACTAGAAGGAAATCCAAACCAAATAAATAATATTCACCCACAAAAACAAAGGCAACAGATAGACTCACACTAGCAAGCTCCAAACAAAGGAAATATAAACACCACTGCTGAAAGATAACAAGAATTAACAATCACTGTCACTCATATCCCTTAAGACCAATTGACTCAATTTACCTATAAAAAGATGCAGGCTAACAGAATGGATATGAAAATAGGATCTTTCCTTTTGCTCCATACAAGAAATACACTTCAACATCAAACACAGACTTACCGAAGAGTAAAGAGTTGGGAAAAGATTATCTAATCCACGAGACTAAAGTAATTAGAGGATGTAGCTATCCGAATATATAAAAAATAGACTTCAAACTAAAATCACTCAAAAGATATGAAGATGGTCACTTCATACTCATCACAGGAAAAATCCATCTAGATGAAGTCTCAATACTGAACATCTATGCCCTGTGTTCAACAGCACCTATATATGTAAAAGAAGCACTACTAAAGTGAAAATCACACATCAAACCTCACACACTAATAGTAGGAGACTTCAACCACTGATACTCACCAATGGACAGATATATTAGACAAAAAATAAGAGAGAAATAAGAAAACTAACTGATGTCATGACTCAAATGCAATTAACAGACAACTAAAGAACATTCTAACCACAAGCAAAAGTACCTCAGTACCTCATGGAACTTTCTCTAAAACTGACCACATAGTTGGTAGCAAAGTAATCCTCAACAGATACAAAAATAAATTGAAATAACCCCATGTATATTATCAAATTACCATGTCTTAAAGTTAGAATTCAGCAGCACTAATTTCAGAAAGCCTAAAAACTCATGTAAATTGAGTACTGCTCAATTTTATCACACTGGGTCCTGAAAGAAACTGAAGACTTCATAGAATTAAATGAAAATGAAAGAACAACATACCCAAACTTTTGGGACACTATGAAAGCAATGATAAGAGTAAAGTTCATAGCACTAAGTACCTACATGAAGATAGTAGAAGAATCTCACACTTACAACCTAACAGCAAAGATGCAGAGTCATGCAGGAGGAGTAGAGCCAGGAAATGATCAAATTGGGGACTAAAAATCAATAAAGTAGAAACAAAGACAACAATACAAAGATAAATGAAACAAAAAGCTAGTTCTTCAAAAAAATCTACAAGACAGACAAAACTTTATCCAAACTAACCATAAATGTAGAGAGGGAATATCAAATTAACAAAATCAGAAATGAAAAGAAGGGCATAACAACAGACATTGAAGAAATTATGTGGATCATTAAGCCATATTTGAAAAACTGTACCCCAAACTTGAAAAATCTAATTCTGGTCTGTCTTCCTGTTCCCTGATCAGAACCAGCCTGACCCTGTGGAGAGCCCACAGGGGAACCCGTCCCTATCAACTAGGCAATCCAGAGTCTGTAGATATTATGGTACTAGTCCTGCCTCACCCACAGACAGAATAAAGCCATTGAATTATCAGATCTGCTTGGAACCACCTGAAGAGAACTTGGACCCATACCCACCAGGAGAGAGAGATACCCTACTGGCACCCACTGGAAGAAGGGATGGGAATTTGAAAGTATAAGAATACATTCAACAACAGAAAGATCAATATGATAACATCAGAGTCTATGGACTCTACACCAGCAAGACCTGAACATTCCAACACAGATGAAGCAGAAGAGAATTACAATAAAAACAAAATTACGAATATGATAGAGACCATCAAAGAAGAAATGAGAAAATCCCTTGAAGAAATGGAAGAAAATGCAAACGAAAAATTAAAAAAAAAATGGAAGAAAAGACAAACCAAATATTGCAAGAAATAAATGAATCTCTTAAAGAAAACCCAAGAAAAAAGCAACCAAACAAGTAAAGGAAACAATTCAAACAGTGTAAGGCTTGAAAGCTGAAAAATAGACAATTAAAAAAAAAAAGTCTGGCCGGGCGGTGGTGGTGCACGCCTTTAATCCCAGCACTCAGGAGGCAGAGGCAGGCGGATCTCTGTGAGTTCGAGGCCAGGCTGGACTGACAGCCTCCAAAACAATACAGAGAAACCCTGTCTCATAAAATCCAAAAAAAAGTATGAGGGAATGTTGGAAATAGAAAAGGTAGGTAAATGATCAGGAAATATTGATGCAAGTATAACCAACAGAATACAAGAGATGGAAGATAGAATCTCAGGTGTTGAAGACACACTAGGAGAAATATATTCAGTGACCAAAGAAAAATTTAAGTCCAACAAATCCCTAGCAAAAAATTTCCAGGAAATATGGGATACTTTGAAAAGGTCACAGCTAAGAATAATGGTTATAAAAGAAGGAGAAGAAACCCACCTCGAAGGTGCAGAAAACAGATTAAAAAATCATAGAAGAAACTTTCCCAAACTAAATATAGATATGCCAGTAAAAGTACAAGAAGCTTACAGAACACCAAATAGAGTGTACCACAAAAATGTTCCATCACCATATAAAAATCAAAACATCAAACACACAGAATAAAGAAAAATTAAGAGCAGCAAAGGAAAAGGGCCAAGTAACATAATGGCAAACCTATAAAAATTACACCTGAATTCTCCGTGGGAAATCTGAAAGTCAGAAGTTCCTGGATAGATATTCTACAAACACTAAGAAACCATTGATGCCAACCCAGGCTACTATACTCAGCAAAGCTATAAATTACTATAAGTGGAAAAAACAAGATATTACATTACAAAACCAGATTTGAACAACACATATGCACTAATACCATCCCTACAGACAATACTGGAAAGAGAACTCCAACCCAAGGAAGTTAACTACACTCACAACAACAGACAACAGATAATCCCACTTTATCAACAGTCAAAAGAAAAAAAGTGGGGGAGCCATAAACACTAACACCACCACAAAAACAATCCAAAACAAGGTTAACAATCAGTGGTCTTTAATATCCCTCAATGTCAATGGTCTTAAATTGCCTGTAAAAAGACACAGGCTAATAGAAGAATGAATATTAAGACAGAATCCATTCTTCTACTGCATAGCAGAAACACACCTCAACATCAAAGACAGATGTTACCTCAGAGTTAAGGGGTGAGAAAAGATTTCAAATCAAATGGAATTAAGAAACAAGCTGGTGCAGCATTCTGAATATCTAACAAATAAAATGTCAAACTAAAAACAATCAAAAGGGCTGAAGAAAGTGATTACACATTCATCATAGGAAAAATCCATCAAGATGAAGTTTTCATTCTGAACATCTATGCCCCAAATACAAAGGCATCCACATTAGTAAAAGAAACATTGCAAAAACTCAAATAACACATAAAAGCTCACACACTTATGGTGGTAGACTTCCATACCACTCTTACCACTAGACAGGACCACCAGACAGAAACTTAAAAAAGAAACAAAGGAAATAACAGAAGTTATGACCCAATTGGGTTTAACAGACATTATTAAACCATTCAATTCAGCACCACATGGAACCTTGTCTAAAATCAACCACATACTGGGCAACAGAGCAAATTTCAACAGATACAAAAAAGTAATAATCCCCTGTATCTTATCAGACCACCATGCTTTAAAGTTGGAATTAAACAACAACAAATTTTAGACACCATACAAACTCATAGAATTTGAACACTATGCAATTGCACCATTCCTGGATCAAGGAAGAAATAAAAAATAAGAAATTAAAGACTTCTAGAATTCAGTAAGAATGAAGACCCAACATACCTTAACTTAGAGACACTTTGAAAGCAGTGCTAAGTGGAAAGTTCATAGCACTAAGTGTCCACCTGTGAAACTGCAGAATAGTCACACTAGAGAATGAACACCACAATGAGGGATGACATCAAGTAGAAACAAAGAAAACAATACAAAGAATTAATGTAACAAAGACTTGGTTCTTCGAGAAAATCAGCAAGATAGACAAATCTTTATCAAACCTAACAAAAAGGCAGAAAGAGAACATGCAAATTAACAAAATCAGAAATGAAAATGGGGACATAACAACAGACACTGAGAACATCCAGAGAATCTTCAGGTCATACTTTCAAAACATGTACTCCACAAAATTAGCAAATTTAAAGGGAATGAACAATTTTCTGGCTAGATATCACTTGCCAAAATTAAATCAAGAACAGATAAGCAATTTAAATAGACCTATAAGCCCAATGAAATAGAAGCAGTCATCAAACTGTCCCAAGGAATAAAAAAAGCCCAGGGCCAGATGGTTTCACTGCAGAATTCTACCAGAAATTCAAAGAACAACTAATGCCAGTACTCCTCAAAATGTTCCACACAATAGGAGCAGAATGTTTGATGCTAAACTCTGTTTACAAGGCTGCAATTGCCTTAGTACCCAAGACACACAAAGACACAACTAAGGAAGAGAATTTCAGACCAATATACCTCATGAACATTGATGCAAAAATATTCAACAAAATACTGGTAAAACGAATCTAAGAACCTATCTGAAAAATCATCCACAATGATCAAGTAGGCTTCATTCCAGGGATGCCATAATGGTTCAACATATGAAAATACATCAATGTAATCCACCAAGTAAACAAACTGAAAAAGAAAAACCACATGATCCTCTCACTGGATGCTGAAAATGCCTTGGGCAAAATCCAGTACTCCTTCATGATAAAGGTCTTGGAGAGATCAGGAATAACAGGAACATACCTAAACATAATAAAAGCAATATCCAGCAAACCAACATCCAGCATCAAACTAAATGGAAAGAAATTCAATGTGATTCCTCTAAAATCAGGAACAAGACAAAGTTGTCCACTCTCTCCATATCTTTTCAACATTGTACTTGAAGTTCTAGTTAGAGCAATGAGACAATAAAAGGAGATCAAGACGATACCAATCGGAAAGAAAGAAGTCAAACTTTCACTATTTACAGAAGAAATGATAGTTTACATAAATGACATGGAAAACTCTACCAGGGACTCCTATAGCTGATAAACACCTTCAGCAAAGTTGCAGGATACAAGACAAACTAAAAAAAATTCAGAAACCCTAGTATATGTAGACAAGAAATGGGCTGAGAAAGATATAAGAGAAAAATCAGCTTTCACAATAGCTACAAACAGCATAAAATATTTTGGGGGTAAAGCTAACCAAACATGTGAAAGACCTGTATATCAAGAACTTGGAAACTTTAAAGAAAGAAATTAAAGAAGATACCAGAAAATGGAAAGATCTCCCATACTATGCAGTAGGTTGGATGAACAGTAAAAATGTCAATCTTGCCAAAAGCAATCTACAGGTTGAATGCAGTCGCCATCAAAATCCCAACACAATTCTTCATAGACCTTGAAACAACAATACTCAACTTCATAGGGAAAAACAATTAACCCAGGATAGCCAAAACAAACCAGTAGGATAAAGGAACTTCCAGAGGCATCACGATCCCTGACTTCTTCAAGCTCTATTATAGAGCTATAGACCTGAAAACAGCTTGGTACTTGCACAATAATGGACAGGTAGATCAATGGAATGGAATTAAAAACCCTGATATTAATCCACACACATATAAACACTTGATTTTTGACAAAGTAGCTAAAGCTATACAATGGAAAGAAGAAAGCATCTTCAACAAATGATGCTGGCACAATTGGATGCTGACATGTAGAAGACTGCTGCTAGATCCATATCTATCACCATGCATAAAACTTAAGTCCAAATGGATCGAAAACTTCAACATAAATCCAGTCATACTAAACCTCTTAGAAGAGAAAGTTGGAGGAACCCTTGAAGGAATTGGTACAGGACACTGCTTCCTGAACATAACACTAGTAGCAGAGTAGCAGAGTAGCAGAGATACTGAGATCAACAATTAATAAGTGGGACCTCCTGAAACTGAGAAGTTTCTTAAAGCAAAGGACACAGTCACCAAGACAAAATGGCAGCCAACAGAATGGGAAAAGATCTTCACCAACCTCATATCTGACAGAGGGCTTGTTTCCAAAAGTTACAATTAACTCAAGACTTCAAAACACCAAACAATTCAATTAAAAAGTGGGATCCAGAAGTAAATAAAGAATTCTCAATAGAGGAATGTAAAATGGCTGAAAGACACTTAAGAAAGTGCTCAACATCATTAGCCATCAGGGAAATACAAGTAAAAAAACCTCTGACATACCATCTTACACAGAACAGAATGCAAACATCAAAAACACTACTGACAGTCTATGCTGGAGAGGCTGCAGAGAAAGAGGAATACTCCTCCATTGCTGGTGGGAGTGCTAACTTGTACAACCACTTTGGAAATCAATATGGCAATTTCTCAGGAAAATGGGAATCCAAATATCTCAAGATCCAGCAATTCCACTCTTGGGTATATACCCAAAAATGCATATTCATATAACATGGACATATGTTCAGCTATATTCATAGTAGTGTTGTTTGTAATAGCCAGAACCTGGAAGCAACCTAGATGCCACTCAAATGAAGAATGGATAGAGAAAATGTGGTACCTTTATACAGTAGTATATTACTCATCAGAAAAAAGTAAAATCTTGAAATTTGGAGGCAAATAGATGGAACTGGAAGAAAACACCCTGAGTAAGGAAACCCAGTCACAGAAATAGAAGCATGGTGTGTACATTTAGATATTAGACACAGAAAAGAACTACTAGCATACAATTCACACCACCAGAGAAACTAGGAAGCAAGGAGGACCACAAGAAGAGGAAAGGGAAAAGAACTCCTGAGCAAACTGATAGCTCAGCAGGAGAGAGGACAGAGGTAGGAAAAAGAGAAGGGGAGAAGAGGAGGCAGGAGGAGAATGAGAGGATTCAGGAAGACTGAGACAGGGGAGGAATAGAAGACAGCAAGAAATGAGATATCTTGATATAGGAAGCCAGTGTAGGTTTAGAGTGAGGTGTGGCACTAAGGAAGTGTTCAAGGATCCACAGGGATGATACAAACTGAGAATCTGTGCAGTAGTGCAGAGGCGACCTTTGATGCCCTTCCCCTATAAAGAGATTGATGACTACCTTGGTTGTCATCCTAGAGCTTTCATCCTCTGATTGAAGCAGAAGCTGGCATCCACAGCTAAATACTAAGCCATACTCCTGTAATCCACTTGTAGAGAGGGAGGAATGATGAGCAACGGAGACAATACCATGTTGCAAAAACCTACAGAAACAGTTGACCTGACCTAGTGAGGGCACAGAGACCCTACTTGTAAAACTGGGGAAGCAGAATTGGACCAAACAAAGCCCTCTGCATGTGGGTGCCAGCTAGGAGGTCTGCGCATTCTATGGGATCTCTAATAGTGGGTCCAGTGTTTATCCCCAGTGCACAAGTGGACTTAGGGGGGTCTGTTCCCTATGGAGGGATACTCTTGCAGTCCAGATACATGTAAGAGGGCCTAGGCCCTCCCACAATGAATGTGACTGACTTGAATGATTTCCCGTGGAAGGCCTCACTGTCCTTGGGGAGTTGGTGGAGAGCATTGGAGGATGGGAGGGAGAGGGCACTGGGATTTATGTGTAAAATAGGATTGTTTTTATAACCACAACCAAATAAAACCAATAAAGATGGATGGGTTCTAGCCATTCAAACCTTTGGACTTTTTCTTTCTTTATAGATTACTGTTTATCACTGAAGGCTTTAGGACAAAACACCAACTCATTTCATCATTTCCCCCAGTTTTACTTTGATATTTGGTGTGGGGACAAGGTTAGCTAGGTGATGCTCATTCTGCCTGACTTGATGATGAACCTTTCTGATCTTGTTCTGTTTAGCAGTTCCCCTCAGCTTAAAACATTCCATTCTGAAAGCCGGGCATTGGTGGCGCACGCCTTTAATCCCAGCACTCGGGAGGCAGAGGCAGGTGGATCTCTGTGAGTTCGAGGCCAGCCTGGTCTACAGAGTGAGTTCCAGGACAGCTTCCAAAGCAACACAGAGAAACCCTGTCTCGAAAAAGCAAAAAAAAAAAAAACAAAAAAACAAAAAAACAAAAAAAAAAACATTCCATTCTGAGGGAAGATTACGAAGAAAGTTAACAACTCATAATAGCATCAGGAAGTTTCTGAAACTGACAAGATTCAGTAGGCTCCTCCATCCCCAAACATTATGAGCAGTAAAGACTCCTTAGAATCAGTTTCAGACAATCCTAGGCCTTGGAAGAAATTCAGGCAAGAAAAGATACAAAGTAGTCTTGCAGTCACTCAACAGTCTGTTGGAAGCAGAGACCTGAATGGAGAGGCTCAGATAAACTGAACCACCTAAAATGGATATTCTCTAAACTGTTGAGTTACCACAAGCTGTGAAGTGTGCTCCAGGTTCCAAGCTTTCATAAGCTGTCACCTCTCCTGGAATAGACTTTGGTGATACAGATGGCTTTCAGTCATTTCTGTTCAAGTAAGTAACCCAGTAATATTCCTGAAAGTAACCCCAATAAAACTCATTTGTTTAGCATGTTGGAAGTTGATGTATGTGTACTTTGTTCTATTGTGAGCATCTGGCCTGGGGACAATAGATATGTGTTTTGTATCCAAATGCAAAATCTGTCCCACCTTATCTTCTCTAATTTTATGATAAATCATTGCCAAATATTGTAGTCTTAGTTATATTTCAATCACATTGGAACTTGGAAGGAAAGATGTTTTACTTCTTTACAGGAAATACCTCTTCTAATTAAATAAATAATGGAGAAGTAATGATAGGACTCTAAATGTTCAAAAGAGTAAATCCTAGACAAAGATGAATTACAAGGTAGTAAATACACCATATGTACTATATGTTACATATGTCTATGCCTTATAAAATATGGTAAATATAACACTTCAGTATACATATTCTTAAAAGGTTTTATTTCATATACAACAACAGATGAGAAAAATAAAATTTTACACGTGTTAAACCAGGTTAGATGTTACTATTTTGTTTTTAAAATAACCTAGGTTTCCCTTCTCTCTTCTCTCAGCTGCAGGCACTCCCTGAGAATTCACTTTCCATACATGTCAGGGAATCAGGTAGCTTATCTTGCCTTTCCCCTTCTCCACTAATTCCTGATTTCCAGTCTTACGCAAAGCTTTGCAGACTATCAGTTATGGTATTTCCTTTCTCTCTTTGTGCATTCCGAGAGGTTTACAAATATGCTAATGGTACACCTTTCTTTTATTATTCCTGTATATTCCCTCAGCTGGTTCCTTCTGTTACATCTCCACCCGTAAGTATTAGCTACCAATACCTACAAATGCATTCTACCTTTAACCTAGACTGTGAAAAACTGTGAGACTCTCAGAAGCATTTCCCACCAGGAAAAACTCAGCAACGACAATCCTAGGCTATTGCAAAGTTGTAAAGGGAGGCTTTTTCCTTGAAAGGAGCCTTCCCACCAGCCAAATAAACACACAGGAGGCTATATTAATTATGAAGCTGTTGGCCTTGCTTGTTTCTTACTGGCTGGCTCTGACATAAGTAATTACCCCATAATTGTTAATCTAAGTATGTCTCTTACCGGAGAAGTTTCCAGGCTTCCTACCCCATGGCTGTCTGTGTTTCTTCTTCCCAGAGTCCTCCAGGACTCCTAGTCCCTCCTATCTTGGTTCCCTATTGGCTCAACAGTGCTTTATTGACATAATCACAGGACCTCCCACATCACAAAGTGTCTTAGTTGCACTCCACAAATTGACAGACTTTATTGCTGAAGACATTACCTACAGAACTCATTGAAAAAAAGAAGTCAAGCTCATGCCTACCAACAATCTTCACCCATATAGATTACTCTTCATGATACTGGAAGGTACTCTTTATGCTGCCAAAGGAGAAAGATAAATATCAAGTCACTTGCAAAACATTTGATATGCTTGGAAAATACACTAGCTAGTTCATTAGTATCAAAAAGTTTATGCGCTAGTGTAATAATGCCACAAAATTAACATCTGTATTTAAATCTCATTCCAGGAGAAAAAAATCTGTCCTTGATAATTCTCAGTGGCCAAGATCCTGGGACTAGATAGACCATGGTCCTCTGGGAAACCAAATACTACTGTTCTGCTAAACGAATGTAGCCATCAACGACTCCCAAGTACATTCTCTGAATACTTAGATCAGTGTCTTCCTCAGCCATCATCAGCATTATTTGTAATATCCAGATCCTAGAAGCAATCTAAATGCCCCACAAATGAAGAGTGGACAGAGAAAATGTGGTACATTTTCACAATGGAGTATTACTCTGCAGAAAAAAAAGAAAAAATAATGGAATCTTGAAATTTGTAGGCAAATGGATGGCATTAGACGTAAACATCCAGAGTGAGGTAACCTGCCAATGGAGTCAATGTAATATGGAATATAATATATTTATTTACCAGAGAAAGAACTTACACACAAGCTGGGAGATCAGAAGCATGGCAGGCTTCCAAAAAAAGAGAGAGTACTTTTTCATTCACTTCCTTTTATCCTCATCTGTGTCCGTACCTTTGTCCATGCCTTTAAAGGGGGCATGAATTATATTTTGAGCTCAGTCCAACATTAACCCAGTCACAAAAAGATAAACATGGTATATACTCACTCATATATGGATTTTAGACATGATTCAGGGGGAGTGTCAGTCTACAATCCCACTGCCAGTGAGTCAGAGAAAGAGGGAGCTTCCCAAGAGAGATATGCATGATACCCCAGAAATGTGGAATGAGGCAAGATCTCCTGAGCATATTGGGAATATGGGGAGAGGGGAGAGGGAAAATAGAACAAGGAAAAAGAGAGGGGAAGAAGAGGAGGGGAGAGTACGACATGAGGGAGCAGGTAGTTTGAGTCAGGGGAAGAATAGAGAGCAGGATGAGGGATACCATAATAAAGGGAGTCATTGTAGGTTTGAGGACAGAGTTGACACTAGTGAGATATCCAGAGATATACAAGCATGACGCCAACTGTCAAACTAAGCAGTCGTGGAGAGACTACCTTAATAACTCCTCCCCGATTATGAGATTGAAGACTAACTTTTATGCCATCCTAGAACCTTCATCCAGTGACTTATAGAATTAGAGGCAGATACCCACAGCTAAACACTGAACTGAACTGAACTCCTGGAACCCAGTGACAGAGAGGGAGAAGTGATAAGCAAAAGGGTCAAAACTGCTGGTGAAACCCACAAAGACAGCTGACCTGACAAGGGGGAGCTCTTGTAACCCAGACTGATGGCTGAGAGGCCAGTATGGGACTGATCCAGACCCCCTGAATGTAGTGTCAGTGAGGAGTCTCTGTGGCCTTGGGTAGTAGATCAGTGTTTACCATGGTGTATGAATGAACTTTGGGACCCATTCCATATGGAGGGATGCTCTCTCAGCCTGGACATGAAGGCAAGGGCCTAGGTTCTTCCCTGGATGAAATGACACGCTAGATATCACCCATGCATGGCCTTATCCTCTCTGGGGAATGGTGTGGGAATTGGGTGGGTGGCTGGGGGAATTGGCATAGGGGTAAGGGAGGAGGTGTTAGACAGGGAGCTTGGATTGTCCTGTGAAGCAAATATGCTTCTAATTTAAATGAAAATATATTGGAAAAATACAAATCTATTATCTCATGTTTTATAGGTGGGAAATGACACTCTATGGTGAGAGAAGATCAAGTTATTGACATCATCTGTTCTTCCTTTCCTTCTTTTTTTGTGTTCCCAATGGTGTATTTGTTTCTTCACTTAACTAAGATCATTGAGAAAACATTACTTTTAGTTGTGAAACTGAGTTCTCATGTATTGATTGTTGCCAGATAATAGTACTTCCTAGGAATCGAAAATTACTCAGATCTTTGGCTCTTCATCCGTTTATTCTGTCTTCAAAGCCACAAACAGTGATTCAACTCCTCAAAAATATTTCTTTCTTGTCTCTTCAATTGTGCAATTTCTTTGCTAACAGCTTAGAAAAAGCTTGTCTTTCTATGTTTTTAATATATTATTGTGTGGTTTCCACGTGGGTACCATGGCATGTATGTGGAAACAGGAGATAATTTTATGGAGCCTGTTATCTTTTCATCTTTATGTGGGATTTAGTGATCAACTCCAGTGGTCACATGTGGCCTTCAATCTCTATACTCAACTTTCTGAATCACCTTTCAGGTCTGTCTATGTTCTTAAGTAATCATATAATTGTGGACAACTTTGGTAACCTAAAGCAATCTCTGTCACAGATATATAATAGCAATCAAATTTGTAAAGAATGTCTTTGCATCAGTTAAAATACTACAATTGCAATTTCCAGAATTAAGAAACAATCTTGAATGGTAAAAGCTTCAATACACATATTTCCTCCAAGGACACAAGGTACAAAATTTGTCAAAACTACAGCATGTTTCTCTCTTTTCTTCCTCTCTAAACACAGCTTGCCACTCCTTTCTTCTTCTCTGAACTAAATCATATTCCCAAATTCCCCTCAATTTGCATGTATATTTATTCTATATTTTCCTTTGGCAGACAAACTTCTCCAGTAAATTAACAGCCTATTTTCTGGTCATGAACCTCTTAGTTATCTAGAAATGTCCTTCAGTGAAATATAACTTGAGTTCCTGAGCTTTCCACAAGACCTTTTCCTATCCATGTCTTTCCCTGTAATATTAATCCCACATTTTAGAAGGGTAAGGATGAGTATTTATTGTAGGAGGCACTTATAAGAGAAACAGGCAACCCAAATTGGCTTAAGCAGTTTCTGAGACTCGACTCGAATCCTTAGCCAGAGAACCCAAACTTCTCTAATCCTAGTACTTTCAGTCATTTATTCCCTGCCCCCTTATGTACTTGTAACCAAGCCCAAATGGGAATGCTCACTGCTAAGAGTACATGAGATATCTCCATACATCTCTCCCAGTGAATGAAAAATCTTTCCTAAAAGAAGAAATTTGGAGATTCTATATATTGCTCATTTTTCATGACTTGCAATTTTGTTCGGTTAGCAGAACTGTGCTATAATGTTACTTAAGATGGGCCTCCTCCTTGTAGCAAAGATTTAATCATTGTAAGTGAGCTTTCAGGCTTGTAAAAAATACAATTCTGGAATTTTACTTAGAGGGAAAATGTGTGGAGGATTAACCTCTACCATAAAATTGAATGTATAGAAGGGAGTAAGAGAAAGAGGCTTATTATTCCATAAAAGATTAGACGGTAACTTTTATCTTTATATAAATCTTTTGCCTAATGGTAGATATTTAAGGATCTTAGAATATGAAGAGAATAATCATTATATAAGAATTTTATAACATAAACTCAAATATGATAATAATCATGTTTGAGAAATATTTGATAAATAAATGTGTTCATAATAGAATAAAAGCTTAAAAGATGGACAGTAAAATAGATACTTAAATGCATAAAAGACTATGAACAATGGTATTTGACAAAACTTTAAAATCCTATATTTTTTAACCTTACTTTTTTGGTATAGGGTAGCTACTTGCTCAATTAATCTATATAACTAAATAACAGTATGACCATAAGTAGTGAATAAATTTAGATATCAGGTATTATAAACATACATTGAACGTAATCATAAACATTTCTACTTAGATTTATATTATCTTTTCACAATCAACAAAACCCAAAAATGGAAAGGAAAACATGGAATATGCTATGTACATGAGGTCAGTTGCATATACCACATTTAGCTACTGATCAAATACTAGACTTTTCCCACCTAAGTTTGATTCTTACATTGAAAATTTTGTGAGGTATATCTATAATCACATTACTTCTCATATTGATTGAAGTTTTTTAGACATGTTATTAGTTGATAAATAATTTCATTATGAAAATTAAGAGCAAATGCTCACTTCCTTCAATACCTCAATGTTTAGTAATAACTATGGATTTGCATTTAAAATATAAAATTAGAATCTAACCCAGGTTTAACTCTTGTGAGCTAAACCAATGACTGACCTGTAAAGCTTTGATTACTCTCACAATAATGAGATGAATAATGTGAGAGTAACCATATTTCTAATTGAATTTAAAGCTTACTTTTACTAAATAAAAGTTTAAACACATTCATGCCACTGATATTAGATCAGAAAACTATGCTTAGACTGGTCATAGGCACTCAGCACCTACTGCCATTATTCTGCTAAATTAGCATAGGTTCAATTTCATACACAAAGATTAGAAAATCTCTTAAACCTCCTTTGAGAAACTTCTTTTTGTGGTGCATGACAATTAGAATAAGGACTGGAATACTCATCTCTGAGTGGGACATATATATCATACCTATTCTGCCAAGATTCATTGATCAGCATGGAAGAGAAACAAAATTGCAAAAGTCAAAAGTAATTGTTGTCAGCAATGAAACATTCTTTGTTGTACATGACAGGGCTATTGAATTCATGAATTTACAGTGGATGTGTTTGGATACCTAAGACATGGACAAAATCAAGCCAGCCTTAATCATGGCTTGGACAATGGAGAGGCTTAGGAAGTTCTTCCCTAAACTCAGGAAAGGCAGAGAAGAGAATAGGCTAAACAGGCTCCAGTAAGTAGGTGGGTGAAATGAGATAGACAGAAAGAGAGAGAGAGACAGAGGAAGATAGAGAGAGAGAACATGAAGTTCAAAATGAAAGATGGTGGGGGTATATAAAAGGAATTAAAGGGAAAGGAATAGGGAGGAAATTTAATCAAAACACATTCTACACATGTAAAAAATTCTCAATTAGAAACAACAACAAAATTTACATAATATTTTATATGAGTAAAATATCACAATGATTTCCATAACAAGTTTACAAAATGCAATGAGATGCAATTTTGTGAAAAGCAAACATATAGTTTTATAAATATAACAATTATTTAATATTTGTGACCTACTTGCTAAAATCAGTCTCTAATTTCTCATTGTGAACCACTTTATAATCTAGGGCAATAAATGTATCCCTCATTATTATACATATGTATTCAGTGCACATTCAGATTTGGGACATAAAAACCTATTTCTTCAATCTGCTTGTATGTTAGTCTGCTGAAAATCTGCACTTGGAAATTCTCATTTATGTATACTTAATAGTTAATTATTTTCAGATGGGAATTTTTCTCTATTATAATATACAAATTTATGCTGTACATCTTGTCACATAAGGTATAATTAGTGATCAGTGACCTCATAATTACTGATATATCACTTGATGTTAATGTAGGTTTAAACATTCTTTCTTGATTTAAAATGATTTAATAGAACAGTGTGGCAATGATATCAGAGCTTAGCAGCTTTTAAGTCTTTTGCTATTCTCTTAATTGCAAAGAGATTGAAGATGACAACATACCTTTCCACTAGAGCCATGAGTGATCACACAAAATGACTCTTACCCAGTTTCTTGTCACTATAATTAATGAGGTTATTCGCATATCAATACATGTAGTTTAAGAGCACTGATGTCAAATTAGACTAATATAATGAATTCTAGAAAGTCACAGATTAAAATATAACTATCTCATTGTATTTCAGTTTAGATTGTTCTCTAAATGGGCAATTAAGAAGCTACTTGTATTTAAAGATACTGTAAAATAAACATTGTATGCTATATATGAGTCTATGTGTGGTAGTTTGAATAAGAATTGGTCCCCTAAGTTTGGATAGGTTGTGTCTTCATACTCATTGAATTCTAGTAAGACTTTAATTTCTATTATTTTTAGATCAATGTCTATCACCATGCACAAAACTTAAATCAAAATGGGTCAAAGGCCTCCACATAAATCCAGCCACAATGAATCTCTCAGAAGACAAAGTGAGAAGTACCCTTGAATGAATTGGTACAGGAGACCATTTCATGAACATAACACCAGAAGCACAGACACTGATAATGACAATTAATAAATGGGACCTCCTGAAAGTGAGAAGCTTCTGTAAGGCAAAGGACACAGTCAACAGGAACAAAAGGCATCCCACAGAATGGGAAAAGATATTCAATAACCCCACATCTTATAGAGTGCTGATCTCCAAAATTTATAAAGAACTTAAGACGCAAGTCTCCAGAACACCAAAGGGTCCAATTAACAAGTGGGGTATAGAACTAAATAGAGAATTCTTACTAGAGGTGTCTAAAATGGTTGAGAGACACTTAAGAAAGTGTTCAACATCCCTATCCATCAGGGGCAATGCTCCACACAAGAACCATAGCCTTAGAAACCCAGTATCAGACATGAGAAGACTCCTTTAGAATTATTTAGACTTATTGATCAGGGTAATCCAAGTAATACACTAAACAATATAATTATGGTTGCTGCCCTTGGTTGCCTCTCAGAGGTTGAATGTAAGTCTCATTTACTTAAAAAACTGCTGTACACTTAGGATACAGGACTTAGAGTATTTGAGCTGTAATTATCCAAAAAAAGGAAAAGAAAAAGAAACAAAAAAGGAAGAAAGAAAGAAAGGAAGGAAGGAAGGAAGGAAGGAAGGAAGAAAGGAAGGAAGGAAGAAAGAAAGAAAGTCTTTCTTATGATCTAGCACTCATGGTAACAGTAAAACTTATTCAAGCTGGCAATGGAAGGAAATAATTAATAGTTCTACCCAGCAATGACACCATGAATTATGAAAGTGACAGGCAGTGCAAGACATCTATAAAGGTGCAAATGTGTCATTCACAAGTTGGCATTAACAATTCACTAATCAGAATTAAGGTCCACCCAACAAGAAGTAAGCCATGCTAATGCAAGGAACCTAGCCAATTTCTCATGTCTATTGAAGTTATAGACTTAGAAGAGAATTGACTACTGCCACTATTGGCTAGATCAGCCTAATTCCTAATTTTTCCTTAGTCTTATCCTTATACCCAAGGATAAGTGTAACTATAATTCTCATCAAAAAATACTTATTAACAGCAAAAGGAAAACTTCATAAAAGACCAAACCTAGACATAGTGCAGAGATCAACGTATCATGTGGCTTCCAGCCCCACTGGATACAACTATATCAAAGCTCTCAATCCTATGGCTCAAAGAATATCATGGAAGAAGTGTCTAAAAGATTGCGAGAATTAGAATATCAGGATGTATGCTGTGGAACAGACTCTTCTAGAAATTACTATATAAATAAACCTCAATAAATAAATAAAACTACTAGCTAAATAAAACTAGAATCTGAAGCCACAAATAAGGGAAACCAATTTACATGCATTTTTTTCTGTTTCTCTGAAAAACACTAATAAAATGATATTCTCATATTATACTATAAGTTTCAATCAGTATCAACATGTATCTATGCTAAATGCTTGTTTCAAAGCAGATCACCACTAAACTTCATAAAGTTGGCCTAAATGTTCAGACACAATTGACTCTCTCAATGTCTACAATTTATTACTTCTTGCATAGTATATATTTTTTCATAATTATCTGTAGATGGTTATTATTGTATACAATTTAGAAGTTCATTAAAAATGGAAACTACTATTTGTTAGATGTCTTATATAGAACCACCATGATATATTTTCAGCTATTAGAGTCTATCACAGAGTTGTAGTTCAATGATTAAATTTTCAGAAATGTAAGTCAACTGTATTATTCTTATACATTGGCTTATAAGCATATAAGTTACAAGAAAGTAGCCTGAGATGCTCTAAATTTTTATTTCTCACAAAGAAGGAAAGGAAAATATTTCTCTGGGCTATAACAATTTGAGTGTTGAAATATATAATATATGCACAAAAATTATAATCAGATCAGTCTTTGATATGTTGAGTTTGCCTTTTTACCTCTATGAATTCATGATGTTTATTAGTTTTAAGTATGGAACTGTGATAAAAAGAATTACATTTTCTAATGTCATCTTTAACTTTCTCAAATATCATTCATTTCTAGTTCAGGAAAGTCATTTCCATTGCTTCAAACTCAAAGGATATTTAGTGAACAAGTAGAAAAGCTGTGAACAGTACAAAATCCTTGGTTCTACCCAGATCTCTGATGTAGGAATCTGCAGAACATGTAGAGCATCATGAAGAAAGAAAAAGTGCAATGAGGGATTCATGTTACTGTTACGCCTAATTGACCTTAATAACGTGTAGTCTTCCCGCCAGTCAGTTGGTTCCCACTGCTGTCTCAGCCCCCAAATAATACACGAGATACTATATTAATTATGAAGCTGTTGGTCATTTGCTATTGTTTCTTAATGACTACTTCTGACTCAATTATTAACCCATAATTACTAATATATATTTCTATAAGGACTTATCTTTCTGAGGACGGCATCCTGATCCGTCCTCTCTTCCCTAGGATCACATAGTGACCACTCTTCCCTACATTTCCCAGAACCCTCCTAGATTCCTAGTCCCACCTATCTTTCTCCTCTATTGGCCAACAGTGCTTTATTAATCACCATATACACAGAAGGACTTCCCCCATCAGACCTTTACAATACATCTCCGAAAAGACAGCTTTTCCTTGCATAATAAATCTGAGATCATGCTCCACCATGTCTAGTTCTTAATCACACTTTGTCTTTCAGATCCTGAATAGTGACTAGAGTAAAAATAACATAACATGAAGATAAAATAATATGTTTAATATTTAAAAATATTCAGATAAATACTTCTGAAATGTATTTTATATGTAGTAATTTCCATATTAACTTAAATTATTTATTATGATAAAAAATATAAATGTTATTTGCATTGTTACATTACCTTCAATATTCCAAGAGTAATACAAAAAGAAACATGCCATATAGCAAACAGGTATCTATTTCCTTTCATGCCCCTCCTTAGAGACATCCTTGGTAACCAATTTATTTTAATAGGGTTTTAATTGTGATGATTTTGACAAGCTGCACTGCCAAGCATCTTGTTTAATGTTAACACAGTTATTAGCAAGAATCAGCTTTTCTAAAAACTGATTTATCGATTACCTCTTCATCAAAGAAAATAAAGCTGAAAGAAATGTAATTAAAATCTGATAGCTACTGCCAGCATCTGAAGTTTCATCCATGTTTTATTACAAAATGCTGTAGTCTCATAGCTAATACTCATTGTGGTTCTGCTTTTTCCTTTGCAGAAAAGATGATTAATTTTTATTGATTAACCAAATTGCTAAATATTTGCTTGTTTTAATTCTTTACTCAAGTAACAATGTTCCATTTGTGTTAATTAATGACTAAAGCAACACAGAACACATACCTAGCAATCAACCTTAATTTAAAGTTATAAAATATGAATTAGACATTCTAAACAGAAGCAAAACATTATTCCCTCAAAAATATACTTTAAAATAAATGCATTGCCTTAGATTTGACTTGCTTCAGAGTTCTGTCTAGCTTCAGGGATCTGATTGGTTTGACTAATATTTTTTGGGTAACATTGAGGTTTTTGTATATTTATCTTAAAATTTTTTTGAAAGATAAAACATTTTAAATGATACAATAAAGATACTCTGAATGGGTAATATTTTTAAATGTATTTGAGATTTTACTTTTACTTTTTGTATATAAATGTTTTTTCTGAATGTAAGTTTGTGTAATGTGTACACAGTACCTGTAAAGTTCAAGAAACAAGAGAGAACTGTAGCTCTGAGACTGGAGTTACAGATAGTTTTGAATAGTCATGTTAGTGCTGATAATTGACCCTGGGTCATCTGAAAAAGTAGATCACACTCTCACCCACTTCCAAGTACATATTTTTATTGTTGTGAATTGCATTAATTTGTTTTCTTAGTTTAGAGACTTCTTGCTGGATAGCATATACTTATAGTGTATGGTCACTGATGTCTCTACTTAGTTATATGTCAAAATTTTCTTAAGTGCCTAAACATAATACTTCATACTTTTGCCAAGAGGGGTGGTATTCATGTAGATGTCTGCATGTTGCCATCTCAGTAAGGAAAAATGAATGGGAATGTCTGCATATTGAGGAATGTCTAAATCACATCTGGTACTTTATACTGACGCTTAATCTTCATTCCTTGATTCTGTAGTGCTACAATTCTTGGAAAAAGTGAGGTCCTAGTAATATCTAAAATTGTCCTTAGTCATTAGTAAGCCAGGAATATGTGTATGTTGGCCTGCCTTATATAAACTTGACACAAACTAGAGTTATCTGAAAGGAAGGAACCTCAACTGAGAAAATGCCTCCACAGATCATACTGTATGGCATTTTCTTTTTTTTATGAGACAGGGTTTCTCTGTATTGTTTTGGAGGCTTTCGGTCCAGCCTGGCCTCGAACTCACAGAGATCCGCCTGCCTCTACCTCCCGAGTGCTGGGTGTATGGCATTTTCTTAATTCCTGACTAATGGGTTAGGGTCCAGATTGTTGTGAGTTATGTCATCCCTGGACTGGTAATTCTGGGTTTTTTAATATGCATGGTGAATCTGTATTTGTAATAGCCAGAACTTTGAAAAAAATCTAGAAATCTTTCTAGATAGAGAAAATGTGGTTCAATTACACAATGAAGTATTACTAAGCTGTAAAAACAAGGACATCATGAAATTTGCAGGCAAATGAATGGAACTAGAAAAAAAATCACTCTGAGTTAGATAACCGAGACACAGAAAGACATACATGGTATATATGCACTTTTCAGTGGATATTAGCTACAAAGTAAAGGATAACAATGCCATAACCCACAGACCCAGAGAAGTTAGGTTTAAAAAAAGAAGGCTCAAGTGGGGATGCTTGGATCTCCTTGTGAAGGGAAAATAGTACATTGGGAGCAGGTGAGGATAGAAACATGAGGTATCAGGTAGGGGCGTAGAGGTGGAGAATACTAAAAGAGACAATTGGAAGAGGATGGCATTTTGGGGTGATGTAGGAACCTAGAACAAGCTAAATTCCTAGGAATCTACAAGGATGACCACAGCTAAGCAATAGGGGATATACAGTCTGAACTGGCCATCTCTTGTGATAGGCAGGAATTCTAATGAAGGGATTGAAACACCAACAAAGCCACATAACCTTCTGACTACAGTCTGTCCTGCCTATGGTATGTGCTAGGGAACAGGTAGTACAGAGACTGTGGGAGTAGTGAATCAAGTGGTAAACTAGGTTGAGACCCATGCCACTAAAGTGAGAACTCCTTCACACTGCATGAAGCACCAGGACTCAGAAGTTAGATGGTCCAGAGACCTAGAATAGAATTAAACAGGTCTTACAAAAAATAAATAAAGGTCATCTAATGATGAGTGATGGAAACAGATACAGAGACCTACAGACAAACATTAGGTGGAGTTCAGCAAATCCTGCTGAAGAGTGGGGAGAAAGAATTGTAGAAGCCATAAAGACCAAGGACACCACAAAACACACACACACAGGATCAACTAATACTGCCTCATAGTTGCTTACAGAGACTGAACCTAAAACAAGGGAACTTTATGGGACTGAAGTAGACCCTCTATGTATGTTATAGTTGTGTAGCTTGGTTTTCTTGTGGGATTCTTAACAGTAGGAACAGGGCTGTCTCTGACTCTATTGCAGATTTTAGGGACCCTTTCATGTGGTGATATTTTGTTCGTGCTGTAACAAATAAAGCCAGCCACTACAAGCAAAAGTTGGGATCTCATGCCTGTAATCCCAGCCATAGAGAGGAGTAACCAGCAAGCCATATGGCTAGGCACAGAAAAGTATATGAGATAGGGAGGAGGAGGATGGAGAAGCTCACTCCTTTTCAGGCTGAGCAGTTGACTAGATAAGAAGTGCGTACTACTTGCTCCTTTGTTTGTCTGATCTTTCAGCATTTACTCCAATATCTGACTCTGGGTTTTTATTATTAAGACCAATTAGAATTTGTACTACACTTTCCTCCTACTGGGTTGCCTTGTCCAGTCTTAATAGAAGAGAAGGTGACAAATCTTATTGCAATTTGATAGTCAATGGCTGGTTGGCTGGTCGATATCTAGCTGTCCTTTTCTGAAGAGAAAAAAGGAGGAGTTTATTTGGCATAGGAAGGGGGGCGTATGGAGGTGGAGGAAGGGAAGTAGGAGGAGAAGAGGGAAGGGGAAAACTATTGTCAGAATGTAAAATTAATTAATTAAGAAGAAGAATGCCATGTCATTAAGCAGCAATCCTCCATGACTTCTCTGTCAGCAGCTGCCTCCAGGTTCCTGCCCTATTTCAGTTTCTGTACTGCTTCCTTTGATAACAAACAGCAATGTATTGAAGAATAAGCTATATAAAGCCTTTCCTTTCCAACTTGCTTTTTGGTTTTGGTGTTTTGTTTCAGCAAAAGAAACTCTAACTAAGACAGGATTTATAGCCCATGGAATCTTCTAAATACTTGTAGGTTTTTAAGTCCCATATATATATTTTACTCTGAAGATATTTTTTTAGCATTGGTTTTGTTTGCTGTTTGTTTGTTTTGACAATGGTCTTGTTTGTTCCAAATATTTAACTGCTGAAAAAGAAGAGAGAAATAAAAATACAATATTATTAAATGCCTTGGAGGAAAGGCCTTTATTCACTGAGCTAAATGTCAGGTAAAACAAAGAGAGACCTGTGATTACAGTTTTTTACTACACAACAGTTCCAATTGTGACAATCTCCAGGAATGGATTGCTTTACATTGTTTTAAATCACCCTTTTCATTCAAAAACTACCCTGCTGCTGGATTTCTTTGTTATTTCAAGACTACTGAGTTTCAGACATTACAGGTCCACAGCAAATTAAACAGCACCATAGTTACTGTTCTTCCTGGGATGCAGACATACCTTAAATAAATTTTGACAAATAGTTAAATAATCATTGAATGTTTTATAGATTTCTGAAAAATAGTTTAGAAATGATGTGGTCTTCCTTTAATTTTATGATGAAAGAATTTTTTTAAATATAGCACTCATAATGGAAGTTTATTTCTTACTATAATGATTGTGTGTGTGTGTGTGTGTGTGTGTGTGTGTGTGTGTGTGTGTGTGTGTGTGTGTGCTGGAGCAATGGTCCAAAGCTTGCATACTACTCTTCCTGATAACTATGGTTCAATAACTTCAATAACTAACTCCAACGTTTGGTGCTTACATGTCACGTATTTCTAGTTCCAAGGAATCTTGATTCCATCTTCTGACAAAGATACATACAGTTTAAAATATAAAAATACCCTTTTTGTTTTAAGAAGAAAAATCATGAATGAAATATAGGCAGTCAATTCATTGAACATGGAACATATTTTCATACAACTTCCATCTTTTTCTCTAGGATTTTATTAATTCAAGTATAGTTTTTTTAACATATACTAGGTATTTGACTAAAAAGTACCAATTCAACATAATTGATGAGAAATAGAAATACATGAGAGTATAGGGCAAATACTTCATTGAAAGGCATTTCTAATTCTTGCAATTAGCAATAATTAATTCATGAGAGTTTTAAGATGAAGAAAATACTCTGTAATTTGCTCTGACTTTACTTTTTGTAATGTGTTCCTTGGCCAAAATATACAATAATCAGCTTTCACATTTTAAGAAATCTAACATCTTGCATGTAACTTCTGTTTCTTTCTATTGTTCACTAAGCTGCTTTTACTGACCTCTCAGCTTCCTGAAGCTTAAGAACCCTGAGCACACAGCATCTACTCACTAGTATAGCAAAAGAAAATCTCCGTTTACTGTAGCGCCCGTGCCACAAACAACTCCGAGGTATCAGAAAAAGAAAGACCAGATGTCCAGCTGTTTGTAGTAAAAAGTGTCTTTATTTTGCAAGTGCTAAGAGGTCTCTCTCTTATAGGAGGGAGCAGTCTTATATATAGTCTTACAACACAGTAGAAAAACCCCAGGTGGAAGAGAGCGTATTTTCCTCGTGCTAGATTTTGATGTCAGTGGAGCAATGCTGGGGCAGTAAGAACTAGGAAACAGGATGTACCTGTGGCTATCAGCTGGCAAACAACTCAGAGACCCTGTGGGTTAGGCCCAAACAATTTACTCCATGTTACCTACAATTATTTTCATGTGATCTCCCACATGTTTTGGATGACAGGAAAATAAACTTGATCAATATATTAAAATATCAAAGTTGAAGATTTAGGACTCTCCCCTCTTCCTTAGAAAGAAACAAAAAAAAAAAGAAAAAGAAAAAGAAACCCAATATAGTGAGCCAATGCTTCTGCATACTTGACACAGGTACTCCATTTGTACTTCAGTTACCAACTCCTACACCTAGCAAAATTGTGATACACATTCACTGCTACCCTTAGGTCATAGACAATGTACTGAAATGCAAGGGTTTTCTGAGCTAATGAGTCATAGAGATAGGCACAAGTACAATTTTGTGTGAATTTTGTCTATGCTGTAATGAGTTATTTTCCTCCCAACTCTTCACTTTTGCGTGTGAGAAAAGAAATAGCTTGATGTTTTAGTAAGGGATTTATTCAATAAGGCAATACAGTTACTGTAAAATAATTCAGTTGTCCAGAATCAATTTTTTTAGTAAACAAAATATTGAATCCATGGTGCCAATTCAGGAAAGTGGAATTTCACACTTCTTATTTTCTGCTAAACAAATTACATTTTTTGGTTGTTTGTAATATAGTGTTTTAGGAAGCGAAACAGTATTATTAGGTAACACTATATGTCTTTGAATGTATTTTGCTTAAATTTTTGCAGAATAACATACAATGAGGACCTGTTATTTATCATTAAAGTTACCTTCACATCATAAATCCACTATAAGATATAAGACAGAATATTCTATACCTTAATGGGTACCTCATCAAATAGTTATACCATGACAAATAAATGTAAGAGAAGAATCTTCAGCACTTGACAAAATACTGCCAAAAGCAATATAACCAAGGATGGATTTGTTTTGGTTCATAGTTGTAGGGTATAGTCTACCTAGTAAGGAAGTCATAACAAAGAAGGCATAACACAGATACTCACAACATTGCATTAACCATGAGGAAGGAGAAGGAAATTGAACTTGGTGCAGCTTGCTTTTAATTTCTTTGAATTTGCTCCAGTATACTAGTCCATTGCTAGGTGCAACTACTCACATAAAGATGGATCTACTGACTTAAATTACGTCAATCTATACTATTTCTTATCCCTGTGGCCAGAAATTTGTTCACTAGGTGATTTGAAATCCTCTCAAATTGAAAGAAATATTAACCAGGAGAGATCACTTGCATCATATGTCACCATGTAAATGAAAATTAAAATAAAAAGGCCATGAACCACAACTGTCAGCACCAAATGGCAGACAGTTTGTGTAGCAGCAGAAATACTTATTCATGCCTGGCAGAACTGCAAAATAGTAGGGTGACTTTGGAAGATACATTGCACTTATTGTATAACTAAGCATACATTTTCCATATGTTTCTTGATCTCTAGCAAAGATGCTAAAAACATACCTCCACAAAAGCCTGAACACAAACTTAAATTGAGCTCATTCACAGTGACCAAAATTTGAAAGCAACAAAGACACCCTTTGATATATTAGGATGTAAATATGCTCTCATTTATCCTGACAAAGGAATGCTGTTCAAAGTTAACAGAGAAAGGAACTCTCAAATGCTGAAAAGACATGGAAGAAATTTCAATGCATAATAGTTAAGTCAGACTCTTATTTAAAGTTTGCATGCGATATTTCTAGAAAAGGCCCCATGCTGTGTGTGTTAGGAAACATTCCTATTGATGTGATGAAAAGCCATGACCAAAGCAAGTTGTGGAGGAAAGGTGTATGCAACTTGTGCTTCCACATCATAGTTCATCATCAAAGAAAGTCAGGGCAGGAACTCAAATAGAGCAGGAACTTGGAGGCAGAGAAAGGTGCAGAAGCCATAGAGAAGTGCTGCTTATCAGCTTCTTCCTCATGGCTTATTCATCCTGCTTTCTCATAGAACCCAGTGCCATCAACCTATGGATGACTCCACCCACAATGGTATAGGTCCTCCTCATCAATCACTAATTTAATAAATGTGCTACAGGTCTGCCTAGCACCTGATTTTAATCAGGCATTTTGTCAACAGAGGCTACCTCCTCTCTAATGACTCTACCATGTAACAAATTGACATAAAATTAGCCAGTACTCTGTGGAATTATAGAGAAAATAAATCAGTGAAAAGAGTAGAAGAATTGCTGATTGTCAGGTATTGGTAAGAAGTCCATAGAATTTGAGGGTAGAGAACATATTAGGGATACCTTGAAGTTGGGGTGTGTTTATTCAAATGTCCAGAATGTGTATCACCAACAACTAAGCCTGCATAAGCTGTAACACTGAGATGACAGTGATGTCAATTACACATACACGGCTATCAATGCTGTGCTATTAAATATTATGGGTTATACATATATGGGAGTATGGGTTATATAAAAAATGCCATCTATCTCTTAATTTTGGTGCAAATTTGAAGGCATTTTAAAAATTAGCCTTAAGAAAAATTTTCAGATGTGTTTTCAAGGTTGGACATTTTATATTCTCATCATCAATTTCTGAGTTCTCAGTATAGTGTCTTTACAAAGGGCTCGTGGTATTAAAATTGTATGATATCCTCAGACCAGTTAAGAAACGGAGATGCATTAATTTGGGGCTTACTTACTATGTTTCTCAGCTTAGTATTTTTATTGATTCATGTGGGATATATTTAGATATACCAGTTTTTAACTACACTCATCCTTATTGTACATATGCTTTGTTATTTTCTAGGTATAGTATATGTATCCTATATAGATTTAAAGAATACTGCTAGCCTGAATGACCATATATTACCAGGGCAGGGCAGTGTTTTGAGAAATAGAAGTTATTAATTTTCCTTAATATTTAAGGAATAGATATTGTATTAAGAATTATGTAAATTATTTGTCTGTACCATGATCTTAAACATGGATATGATTCTTATAATTTGATAAGGATGCCAGGCATTTAGAATTTTGACATTTATATTTGTAATCCATTAAAGGAAATGATTATAAATATTTTATGTAAATACTGATATCCTTATTTCTCTATCCTGAGTCCCATTTATATATAAAAAATTAACTTTCTTTGTTGAATTACATTAGAGCAAGGGCTGAAAACAAACTGAGCATATTTTAGGGCTTATAATCTGTCAATTGTCCTATCACAATTTTATATTATTTAAAATAATGTAAAAAAACTAGTTGGATAGGTCTTTAAAGCTTTTTACTTTTATCACTTTAAAGCAGAATTACTTTGTAAGTATTTGGAATGGTTTTACTGTTTTCTTTGTGAAATGAAATCCAAAAGATCTTTCAGATACATTGTTTTGTATTAGCTACACAATGTTTTTGAGAAATGAACAAGACAAATATTCCAATCTATTAACATAGTAAACCATTAAGAATTTTGATCTTTAAATTTTCTTCATGGACATAGTCTATTTTAATCATTTGAATTTGCTATTTCTTTCAAGTATACTATGCAATATAGACATTTTAAAACATAAATCATTCAACTAACTCTTGGCTTGATTAGTTTAGCTAAATTAATTCACATTTGAAGTCATGTAAACGTTTCTTAAGTTTAAATTATGAAAATAAAGCTTTATATTTTCTCTGTACCTAGCTAAACATCGTTCTCTGCTTTCTAATTTTTTAAAACATTGAATAATTTTAACTCTGTGGATTTACTCATAAACTAGTGAAGATATGTAAATTTACAGTAGTCCTTATTAACTTCAGTAATCATTCAATGTTGACCCACCTGTTTTGGATATTCCATCTCATGAGAAATGTCAATGAGTTGAATCAAAAAGCAAATATTTATTTCTGTTATTTTGTCTTCCTGGATTATTAGGGCCTGGGCATATGATTTATGCTAAGTCAATTGCTTTCAACCATTCAGCATTTTAATTTGAAACATTTTTTCAAGAAGTACAAGAGGGTATTAGAGATGGATAATTAATTTTTCCCACAGGGACAGTGGCAGACAAATTAAGTTTGCAGAATGAAATGTCTACAAAAGCCAGCAATCATCCAGTAATACCTGCTGACAGAGGGTCAGTCAAGGCTCTAGGTCATGCTGAACTCTCCATATATGCTCTGTGAGGGTATGTTGTTCCTCTGCCATTTTTGCTTAGGTTTTCTTAAAACTTATTCTCTTGAGGGAGCCCACGTTCAGGTGAGATTGGGTCTCCAGCTGGGACCGCCCGCCCATCACCCATCCCCCTCCATGTTCGGGGCCACTCCCGGCTTCCAGAAGACCTGCCCACACAGGAAAGACATCAGCCCCTCCAAGACCCCAACCCCAGGGAGTCCAGCTTCAGGAAAGAGATCAGCCCCTCCAAGACCCCAACCCCAGGGAGTCCAGCTTCAGCATCCCCAGCTTCAGCTGCAGTAAGGAAGGAGACCAGTGGAGACGGAAAGACCCCACCAGCACCCACTGGAAGAAGAGATGGGAAGAAGACAGAATAAGAGATCACCCAGCAATAGAAACACCAACATGACCCTACCAGAATCCAGGGATCCAACACCAGCAAGACCTGAAAAGCACTACATAGATGAAGAAGAGGAGACAGACCTTAAAAATTATTTCATGAAGATGATGGAGACCCTCAAAGAAGAAACGAGGAAATCCCTTAAAGAAATAGAAGAAAAAACAAACGAAAAATACATGAAATGGGGGGAAAAATTCAAGAAATAAACAAATCTCTAAAAGAATCTAAAGAGCACCAAGAAAAAACAACCAAGAAAATTAAGGAAACAGCTCAAACAGTTGAAGGATTGAAAGCTGAAATAGAAACGATAAAGAAAACACAGAATGAAGGGATGCTGGAAATAGAAAAGCTCAGTAAACGGTCTGGAACTACAGATGCAAGTATCACCAATAGAATACAAGAGATAGAAGAGAGAATCTCAGGTGTTGAAGACTCATTAGAGGATATAGAGTTGTCAACCAAAGAAAATCTCAAAACCAACAAATCCTTAACACAAAATATCCAGGAAATATGGGATACCATGAAGAAGCCAAACCTGAGAATAATAGGTATAGAAGAAGGTGAAGAACTTCAACTTAAAGGTACAGAAAACATATTCAACAAAATCATAGAAGAAAACTTCCCTAACCTAAAGAAAGATATGCCTATGAAAGTACAAGAATCTTACAGAACACCAAATAGGCTTGACCAGAAAAAGAAGTCACCTCGCCATATAATAATCAAAATATCAAACCTACAGACTAAAGAAAAAATATTAAGAGCAGCTAAAGAAAAAGGCCAAGTAACATACAAAGGCAGACCTATCCGAATTACACCTGACTTCTCAATGGAAACGATGAAAGCCAGAAGATCCTGGTCAGATGTCCTACAAACGCTAAGGGAACAAGGATGCCAGCCCAGACTACTATATCCAGCAAAGCTCTCAATTACCATAGATGGAGAAAACAAAATATTCCATGACAAAGCCAGATTTAAACAATACGTATCCATGAATGCAGCTCTACAGAAAATGCTAGAAGGAAAACCTAGAGCCAAGGAAGATAACTACATTCACAAACACACAGGCAATATATAATCATACTTTACAAAACACCAAAAGAAAAAGGGAGGAGAAACTACACAAAATAACTTCACTGACAATAAATCAAGCGCAAACAAGGATCACCAATCAATGGTCATTAATATCCCTCAATGTCAACAGCCTCAACATGCCTATAAAAACACACAGACTAGCAGAATGGATACGAAGACAGAACCCTTCCTTCTGCTGCATACAAGAAACACATCTCAACACTAAAGACAGACGTTATCTCAGAGTAAAGGGCTGGGAAAAGATCTTCCAATCAAACGGCCCCAAGAAACAAGCGGGCATAGCAATCCTAATATCTAACAAATTAGACTTCAAATTAAAATCAATCAAAAGAGATGAAGAAGGGCACTTCATATTCATCAAAGGAAAAATACATCAAGACGAAGTCTCGATTTTAAACATCTACGCCGCAAATACAAAGGCACCTACATTCGTGAAAGAAACATTACTAAAGCTCAAAATGCACATAAAATCTCACACACGAATAGTAGGAGACTTCAACACTCTGCTCTCACCGCTAGACAGGACCTCCAGACAGAAACTTAACAAAGAAACAAAAGAACTAATAGAAGTTATGACCCAACTGGGTTTAACAGACATCTATAGAACACTCCACCCAAATACAAAGGGATATACCTTCTTCTCGGCACCACAAGGAACCTTCTCTAAAATTGACCACATAATAGGAAACATTGCTAATCTTCACAGATACAAAAAAATTGGAATAACCCCCTGTATCTTATCAGACCACCATGCATTAACATTAGAATTCAACAATAACACAAATCACAGAAACCCTACAAACTCATGGAGATTGAACAATGCACAATTGCACCATCCCTGGGTAAAGGAACAAATAAAAAAAGAAATTAAAGACTTCCTCGATTTCAATGAGAATGAAGACACAACATACACAAACTTATGGGACACTTTGAAAGCAGTGCTGAGAGGAAAGTTTAGAGCACTAAGTGCCCACATGAAAAAACTGGAGAACAGTCATTCTAGAGAATTAATAGCACAGCTGAATGTTCTAGAACAAAAAGAAGCAAACTCCCCCAGGAGAAGCAGACACCAGGAAATAATCAAATTGAGGGCTGAAATCAACCAAGTAGAAACCAGGAAAGCACTGAGAAGAATCAATGAAACAAAGAGGTGGTTCTTTGAGAAAATCAACAAAATAGACAAACCTCTGTCCAAACTAACCAAAAGACAAAGAGAGAACCTGCTAATTAACAAAATCAGGGATGAAAAAGGGGACATAACAACGGACTCTGAGGAAATCAAGAGAATCATCAGGGCATACTTTGAAAATCTGTACTCCACAAAATTTGAAAATTTAAAGGAAATGGACAATTTCCTGGATAGATATCACTTGCCAAAACTAAATCAAGAACAGATAAACAATCTACACAGACCTATAACCCCTAATGAAATAGAAGCAGTCATCAAAAGTCTCCCAAACAATAAAAGGCCAGGCCCAGATGGCTTCAGTGCAGAATTCTACCAGAAATTCAAAGAAGAGCTCATTCCAATACTCGTCAAAGTATTTCCCACAATAGAAGCAGGAGGCTCACTGCCAAACTCTTTCTACAAGGCTACAATTACCTTGATACCCAAGCCACACAAAGACACAACTAAGAAAGAGAACTATAGACCAATTTCCCTCATGAACATTGATGCAAAAATACTCAATAAAATACTTGCAAACCAGATTCAAGAACACATCAGAAAAATCATCCACCATGATCAAGTAGGCTTCATTCCAGGAATGCAGGGATGGTTCAACATTAGAAAATCTATCAATGTAATCCACCATATTAACAATATGCAAAAGAAAAACCACATGATCATCTCACTAGATGCTGAAAAAGCCTTTGACAAAATCCAGCACCCCTTCATGATAAAGGTCCTAGAGAGATCAGGGATAACAGGAACGTACCTGAATATAATAAAAGCAATATACAGTAAACCAACAGCTAACATCAAACTAAATGGAGAGAAACTCAAAGCAATTCCTCTAAAATCAGGAACAAGACAAGGCTGTCCACTCTCTCCATATCTCTTCAATATTGTACTTGAAGTTCTAGATACAGCAATAAGACAACAAAAGGAGATAAAGGGGATACAAATAGGAAAAGAACAAGTCAAACTTTCACTATTTGCAGGTGATATGATAGTTTACATAAGTGACCCAAAAAACTCCGCAAGGTTACTCCTAGAGCTGATAAACACCTTCAGCAATGTGGCAGGATACAAGGTAAACTCAAAAAAATCAGTGGCCCTATTATATACAGATGATGAAGTGACTGAGAAAGAAATCAGAGAAACATCACCTTTTACAATAGCCAAAAACAGCATGAAATATCTGGGGATAATGTTAACCAAGGAAGTGAAAGACCTGTATATCAAGAACTTTGTGTCTTTGAAGAAAGAAATCAAAGAAGATACCAGAAAATGGAAAGATCTCCCATGCTCTTGGATTGGTAGGATCAACATAATAAAAATGGCAATCTTGCCAAAAGCAGTCTATAGATTCAATGCAATCCCTATCAAAATTCCATTACAATTCTTCAAGGACCTGGAAAGAACATTAATCAACTTTATATGGAAAAACAAACGGCCTAGGATAGCCAAAACATCCTTTACAATAAAGGAACTTCAGGAGGCATCACCATACCTGACTTCAAGCTCTATTATAGAGCTATAGTCCTGAAAACAGCTTGGTATTGGCACAAAAATAGGCAGGTAGACCAATGGAACCGAATCGAAAGCCCTAATTTTAACCCACACACCTATGAACACCTGATTTTTGACAAAGAAGCTAAAACTGTACAGTGGAAAAAAGAAAGCATCTTCAACAAATGGTGCTGGCATAACTGGGTACTGGTATGCAGAAGACTGCAGATAGATCCATGTTTATCACCTTGTACAAAACTTAAGTCCAAATGGATCAAAGATCTCAACATACATCCAGCCACACTGAAACTTTTAGAAGAGAAAGTGGGAGATACTCTTCAATGAGTTGGTACAGGAGACCACTTCCTAAACATAACACCAGTGGCACAGGCACTGAGATCGACAATTAACAAATGGGACCTTCTGAAACTAAAAAGCTTCTGTAAGGCAAAGGACAGAGTCAAAAAGACAAAAAGGCAGGCCACAGAATGGGAAAAGATATTCACTAACCCTACATCTGACAGAGGGCTAATCTCCAAAATTTACAAAGAACTCAAGAAACAAGCCTCCAAAACACCAAAGGATCCACTTGAAAGGTGGGGTACAGAGCTAAATAGAGAATTCTCAGTAGAGGAGGCTAAAATGGCCAAGAGACACTTAAGAAAGTGCTCAACATCCTTAGCCATCAGGGAAATGCAAATTTAAACAACTCTGAGATACCATCTTACTCCTGTCAGAATGGCTAGAATCAAAAACACCGAAGACAATTTATGCTGGAGAGGATGTGGAGAGAGATGAACATTCCTCCACTGCTGGTGGGAATGCTGACTCATACAGCCTCTTTGGAAATCAGTATGGAGATTCCTCAGGAAAATGGGAATTAATCTACCACTAGACCCAGCAATTCCACTCTTAGGCATTTATCCAAATGAGGCAGGTTCATACAACAAGGGCATCTGCTCCACTATGTTTATAGCAGCATTGTTTGTAATAGCCAGAACCTGGAAGCAACCTAGATGCCCCTCAACTGAAGAGCGGATAGAGAAAATGTGGTACATTTACACAATGGAGTATTACTCAGCAGAAAAAGACAATGGAATCTTGAAATTCGCAGGGAAATGGATAGCACTGGAAGAAACCATCCTTAGTGAGGTAACCTAGTCACAAAAAGACAAACATGGTATGTACTCACTCATATATGGATTTTAGATATGGATCAGGATAGTGCCAGTCTGCACTTCCACAGATAGAGAGTCTGGGAAACAGGAAAGAACCTAAAAGATATGCATATATGCATAGTACCCAAGAGAAGAGGATGGAGACAAGATCCTCTGAATGGATGGGGAACAGGGCGAGGGGTCGGGGGTAGTGGGACCCGGGAAGAATAGAGGGGGGTAAAGAGGAAGGGAGTTGGTCATGGGGGAACAGGAAGTTGAGGGGGTGGGGGTAGAATAGGGGGAAGAGGGAATCATAGGATCGAAGACAGATCAGGCACCAGAGTGACCTCGAGTGATCCAAAGGTATAACATCAATTGGCAAGCTAAGCAATAGTGGAGGGACCACCTCGAATGCCCATTCCTGATAATGAACTTGATGTCTATAACCATCCAGGAGCCTTCATCCTGTGACTGATGGAAGCAGAGGCAAACACACAACTAATCACTGAACTGAACCCGAGGAACCCAGTGACAGAGAGAGAGGAGTGATGAGCAAATTGGCAAAGAATGGGCTGGCAAAACTAGCAGAGACAGCTGATCTAAACAGGGGAGAGCTCTTGGACCCCAGACCAACAGTGGGGAGGCCAGCATGGGACTGATCTGGACCCCCCAAATGTGAGTGTCAGTGAGAAGGCCTGGGCAACCTATGGGGCCCTGAGCTGTGGATCAGTGTCTATCCCTGGTATACAAACTGTCTTCATGTGCCTATAGCACAAAGAGAGATGCTCTCTCAGCCTAGACTCTTAGGGTAGTGCCTTGACCCTACCAAGAGTAAAATGACAGACTCTAGATATCCCCTATGTGGAAGGATTTGGCAATAGCGTGAGAGGGAGGGGGGGAAGGGGAGTGCGGGAAGAGGGGAGGGAGAGGGAACTGGGATTGACATGTAAAACAAGCTATTTAAAATTAAAATAAAAAAAAACTTATTCTCTTCATTTTCTGTGGATTCTGTTTTCATCTTGTATTGTTACCAAGTCCTTGGCTTCACAGTACCTGTATAGAAATCAAATGAGAGAAGCAAAGGCTCTGGCATAGTGTTCACCCCAACATAAGCTAACAGGAAGAAATACCAGATGTCTTTAATTTTGCTAAAAAATATGTTTGCTCCTAAATTTTCATGTTGATTCATATTTTGGCTTAGGTTGTCCAATTTAGAGAATGGGTATCATGCACAATTAATTCAGAAGAAAACACTTTTAGTGAATCATTACGTCCGTCCCTACTCAGAAGAATATTTCCCACATTTACAATAGATACAAAGGAATTTCCAAGCTTATCTAATAATGTGAAAATTTATGAATATGAAATTCCTTATACTCCGAAAAGTTCAAATATGCATCAATGTCAGTAAAATAGTAAAATGTAGTCACTTCCTGAAAGGCAATTTTGAGAAGACAGTAACATGCCTCAGTGATAGAATATTTGTTGTACGCACAAGGGTCCTTGGATTGGATTTATAGAACATAAAAATATGAAATAAAGTACTTTAAGCTAAAGGTTTACAGGTAGGATACAAAAACAAAATGTGGAGGACATGATTTGTTCAATCATATTAACAGAGCATAATAAAATCTAACAATTACAATGTTTCTAATTTTTTATTCTCTGATATTAACATTTTAAACCGCTTGCTTTTATATCAGTCTGTTTTTTATTTCAAATCTTTATGAATATTTATCATTGGTAGATAATTATTTTTATTATATATAGGTTATATAAAGTGACAGCTTTCATAATGATAATTTCATTCAATTACATAATATTCTTACTTTGACTATGTTTATTTTGTGTCTCTCTCCTATAACTCATATCATATCCTTCTAGTCCCATTTCTCTTCAAAAACAGTATCCTTTATATTTTCATGTGTGTGTGTTTGTGTGTGTGTGAGTGTGTGTTGTTTATATGGTGTTCATTAATCTTGGCTAGAATTAAAATGACCATGGAAACACAGCTCTAGTTATATCCATAAATATACTGGAAACGTTTTACTAAAGAAGAAACACAAGAAAGATCCACCCTGAATGTGAGTAGCACCATTACCATGAGTTTGGTTCCATTGTGAATCTAAAGAGCATGTGATGTTAGAATCCACATTCTTCACTCTCTCTCTTTGTGTTTACTAACAATAGACTAATTGTGGCCAGCTGCATTTTACTTCTGCTGTTAGGTCTTCTGTAATAGGTAGGATTATATGCTCAAATTATAAGCAATGTTAATCCCTTTCCTCCTTATTTTTCTTGGTCAAGATTTTTCGCATCTGTGAGAAAATAAATTAACACATGAATACATTACTGATTCAACAATAAAAAAGAAAGTATTTGGTATTTGCCATTCTAAGTCTGGCTTAGATAAGATTTTCATGTATGTATGTATACATACACCCTATTTTCTTTATCTACTCATTTGTAGGTTAAATTAGTCTCAGTACATACATAAAAAACTGTTGTGAATAGCATCATAAAACAAATAGACATAAAATTATCTCTGTAAAATTCTGAACTTAGGTTCTTTCCGCTGTAAACCAGGAGCAGTATAACTGCAGCACATACTAGTTCTACTTCTACTTTTTAGGAGCCTTCACACTTATATCTATAGTGATTACAGTAGTTTATATGTCTGTCATCATAGTACAGTGTTCCTCTTTATCGTTATAAACACCCACATTTCCTTTTACTGTTTTGTCAATGAATGTTATTTTAACCAAGAAATTGATCAGCTCTCAATGTATTTTTGATTTTCATTACCCTGATGGTTAAGGATGCTGACCATTGTTTAGTATTCTTCATAGATTTTAGATATCAATCTTCTCTCTGAAGTAAAGTGCAAAGATTTTCTCTTATTCTCTAGATTTCCTCTTGTTAATATTTCCTTTACTATGAAAAACTTTACAACTCCATGCAATATTGTTAGCCAATTCTTGCTATTTTGTCGAAATTTTACATTAATGGTCAGGTATCCTTGCCGAATGCCTAGATCTTGAAGTGTTTGTTTCTCCCTAGAACTTTCTGAGTTAGTTATACTAAAGGGTTTTGTCCATTTTAAATTGACACACTGTGAAATATAAGAGTATGGCTTTGTTCTTGTAAATGCGATTATGCTTTTCCCAACACTATTTATTGAAGAAAAGACTCTTAATTTCTTTCCTGTATACTTTTGGTTTCTTTTGTCAAAGTGCAGATGACTGGAGCTGTGTTGGTCTTTTTTGTTCTCTTTATTCTAGGCCATTAATCTATATGTTTTCTTTGTGAAAATATCATAATATTTTTGTTACTGTGACTCTATAGCTTAATTTGACATCAAACTTCCAGCAAAGCTCTTTGGACTTAGAGGTTCCTTGACTACTCAGGGTATTGGGGGCTTACACATGAATTTTAACATTGTCTTTTCTGTTTTTATGAAGTCTCTCAGTGGAATTTTGTGATAAACAACATATTCTGTATAGATATTTTTATCTACATGACTATTTTCACAATAGTAGTCTGTTGATCTATGAGTAGTGTCTTTCCATCTTGTAGTGCCTTCTCTAATTTCTTTCTTCTCTATACTAAAATATTCATTACACAGGGGTTTCCTTTCATCTCCTTTCTTGGTTTTAGTTCTCCATTGTATTTACATATTTATTGATATCATTGCAAATTAGATTTTTCCCTTGATTGTGTTCCTGTGATGATACCTACTTTTATGTAGGTATATAAAATGAATGCTGGCATGATATGTTGATTGTGTATCTTGCCACTTTACTGACTGTGTTTATCATTGCCAAGAGTTTTCTGGAATTGTCTTTAAGGTATTTAAGTATCTAGACATATCATCTGCAAGTAGAGATAATATCATTTCTTCCTTTCCCACTTTTCCTGTTCCTTATTGTACTGGTTAATATATTTAAGTACTGTACTGAATAGAGTACAAACAGTCACCACCTCATCTCATTTTTTATTATAGAAGAATAGATTTCAGTTTTTCCACATTTATGTAATATTTTCATAGCCTTGTCACATGCAAGCTTAATTATAGTGAAGTATGCTTCCCTATTTCTATTTTCTTCAGGGATTTTATCATTTAAAGGTATTGAACTTTGTTAAAGGCCTTCCAGCATCTGTTTAGATGATCACAATATTTTTGTCTTTGAACCTACTTGCTATATTACATCTATTGATTTATGAATTATGATCATCTTTTTATCTCTGAAATAAAGCCATCTTTCATTTATTTCTTTTTTTGTCCAAGTCCTTGATCTGTGTATATCTTCTTAGTGGGTAATTTTCTCATGTGCTTCTGATTTCATCTATATAAAGAAGAACAGATAACAGTAAGCAAAAGAATGACCTGACAAAAATCCAAATGTCAACATATGGTAAAAAAAATAGAATATCTCATTTTCATCATAAATAAGGTTGGAAAGCAAAGTAGCTAGGATTATGTTAAAATAAGTGAGGAGCTTAAAAATTTGTAAAACTGAAAGTAGTATTGAAGATGTAAAAGCAAATGTAGTAAATAAAGGGAAGCAATTAAGGAAAATAGTAGAGACAGGAAAATCTTATGGTTCAATATATGAGATAACAGGAAATAGATAAAAATACATACATTTTATCAAAGAAGGTAAGAACTGAAACAAAATTTTACCTACTTAAAAATAGCCGTATGCATGTATGATCTGGTAAACATAATGAGAAAACAGTCTATGAAGTTGAAAGACAGCAAGAAAGAGATTACAAGTGACTTTGAGGAAGGAGAAAAGGGAAGAAGAAAATGAAAAGAAATTTCACAAAGAAAGAAACAGGTAGAACTCATTTTAATAAACTATTTTGTTTAGCTCATTGCTTTTTAATTTTATCATCTTTCATTTTTCAAATTAACAAATAAAATTGTATCTACTTATAATACAATAAATTGCTACCTTTATACAGTAAACAGTATTTCTTCTTTCCTGAGAGCTCAAAAGAATTGGGGATCCCATCCTTGGCTTGTCTAAACATGACTTTGCTAAGGGAAAGTATTTACCTTTGTCTGGTATTTAGTTATGTTAATCAGGAGTGGGCTACAAGCAATAGTTATTCTGTCTTTCTTAATTATTGAGCTTAAGTTTGGACATCAGAGACCAAACTGTCTTATTGCAGTGGCTGTGGTGCTATCCCTTACCATAAGGACCTCAAGTAATATTTCTCACTATTCTCACTGGCTGTGCCGGTGTCTGAGGTTAAGGATGTACCATCAGTGCTCTGAAGGATTACATCCCTAATGCAGGATTCCCCAGTTCCACTCCTAGTCACTTTGCATGTTATTTTCACATCTAACCTGAGTTCAGACTATTTTGTTTTGTTTTGTTTTTCACTGCCACCGTCTTTGTCTAGTGTACTCACACCCTGTTTGTTCAGCTGGATGAGTTTCTATCCTATGGTCATGATGATTCTCTGGGTAGCACTTGCTTTAGCAGTGGTAGTGCATGGATCTTTGGGTTTTGGAGACATAATAATGTTGAAGTTTCTACTTTCTAATAAACTGATTAGCTTATAGACCATCTCTGAGAAGGCTCTCTCCTTAGCTGGAGCACTAGCTTTACAACAGATAGGCAGCAGTCATCTGTCTCTCTTGCAACTGGCAGATGTCTTGAGGAAGATTTAGATAATTTGCTAGGCATTTATTACCAGTAACTCTTTTCCTTTTACAGTTTCACAGTTAGAAAGAGATTCTCTATTTTCCCTGCCACTTTGTCCAAGATCCAAAAGTGGGGCCTCTCTGGGTCTTTTGGATTCTCCATTATGTTCTGATGAAACCCTCAATTGCCATTCCAAACTTTCACCTCTCTTTGCAGTCATAGATTTGAATTTCCCCGTAAAATTGACAGAGAACTTGGGTAGGGGGTTCTCTGTCTCCACTTTGTCTTCTGGGAGCTTCCTGGAGTGGTCTCTGATGTTGTTTCCTTTAGTTTTGCTATGGCCCAAGTCTCCAAATGATTGATTCTAAACTAGAAGTTCTCCTGGTTCATTCTCTGGAAACACTTCTGATTAATTCTGTTTTATTTTTTCTTTGAACAAGCACTATTTCTTCCAGAGTGACTAATCTAAGATTTACTATGTAGTCCAGATTCATCCTTTCATTTATTGGGATTATAGAAATATTCAACAACATTTTGATCTAAAGCTCGATTTTTTGTTATATCTTATGTAAACGTAATATACGTCTTCTCTATTCTGCTTCCTACATAATTGAAAACCTTCCTTTAACACATATCTATGTCCTACATATGAAAACAATTTTGAATAAAGTTCTTTGTAATATTTACCAGATCTCACAATTTTCTTTACCCACTATTTTCTATTCATTGTACCATAGCTGATTCTGTTAGACATTATTATTATGTATGTATAGATTCTTCTCTGAAGACTGTTTCTCCATCACAAAGTATAATTTGTATCCAGATTTCTGAAGTGGCTGTGAATAAGTGGTTAGTAGTTCGAATATCAAATATATCCACTAGATTTGCTTCAGGTTGACAAATGACACTACTCAATTTAAACCCCAAATGTGACATATGTATCACTGTTAACTTATGTTAGAGAACTTAAACATTTAAACCTAAGTTCTGGCCAGATGAGTACCATGGGTAAAGGTCCTTGCCACCAAATCTGATGACTTACGTCAGAGTTTCATGTGGTGGAAGCAGGGAACAGACTACCCTGTCCATTTCACACATGCTATGGTATATGCATACAAACTGAGCACACAGAAATACACTACATTGGATAACACAATAGAAATAATTAAAATTTGAACTTAAATTTCTGAATTTTAACTATGAAGTATAAACACTATGAGTAATGTGCATCTGGAATATGTTGGAATATAGATCATGTAATGTATGCGGAAGTTTTTGGCTAAACTACATAGCATTTCAAATTTTCCTTTCTATAAAAGCAGTGTCCCATGTGTTTGACAACTATTTTTTAACTTCTCAGCTATACCCTTCTAAATGGCTTCCTCCTTGAAGGAAAGACCAATTAATCAAAATGTAAATGACAATAAGAATATCATATTATGCTAGGTTGTGGTGGCACACATCTTTAATACCAGCTCTAGGGAGGCAGACATAGGCAGATCTCTGTGAGTTCAAGGCCAGCCTGCTCTATAATGTGAGTTCCAGGACAGACAGGGCTCCTATACAGGGAAACCCTGTCTCAAAAAAAGTAGTCATATTATGGGAAATTTAAATACTAGTGTAAGGTACGGTGCTTTCACACTTATGTTGCTCCTTATATTTAAAAATGTTTAAACCCTATTCCAAATATTTTAAATGTTTTGACTTGTTTTTTTTAATTAAGAAATCTAATTATGATCTCTCTGGTGTTGTAGAGACTAAAACACATTTAACAGAACAGCTCCAAGCAGAAACATCCACAAAACACTCTTTTGCATAAAACTCAAGGAACACTGTGGATGAAGGAGCAGACAGATTTTAAGAGGTAGAGATCAGAGTATTTGCTTTGATACTGTGTTTTTTAGTAATGGCAGATTCAATACTCAGAAAGTTTCACCAACTTGACTATCCAAATATGAACTGAGCAAAGAAAACATTAGACATGCTAAAGTGAACATTTGAATGAGTATGATTATGAGGCATTAACCCTTCATAGAGAACTGCAGTAAAATAAAGAATGCTGAGAGCAGGAGAAATATTCTTCCTCAGAAAGGACACAGAATTTGATCATCCAGTATCAAATGGCTGGTCCTGACATATACAAATTATTGGCTTGTATTTACATATTAAAGAATATGTGCATATATAGAAAATATATACATACAGCAGCAATAAATAAAGATGTTTATGAATTGAAAATGAACAAGGTGTAATATATGGGGGAGTTTGGAGAAAGGTAAGTGAAAGGATAAATAATGTAATCATATCCTGATTATTAAAAACAAAATTTTAAAGAAAAAAAACAAGCTGTTGTACATAATTAATATCAGAAAGCAATGAAGTAAACTTTCTTATTTAATTGAAATTGCTAATTTTGTTTCAACACCATTATAATTTATTTCAACCTAATTTTATAGGCCATATATATGTATATATCCACACAGCAGTTTTCATTATATTTAAAGACATTAAAGCCAAAAGAACATTATAAAATTCATGATGGCAGAACACAAATAATTTCTGCATTGGTAATTATAAATTTGATTTCTCTTTGGTGCACTAAATGTGCACTGAAAGCACTTATGATGTATAAAAATCATGTTTGTTTGTTTTTACTCTGCAGTGTTGAAATATGTCACTGTCTAATTATTTTCAAGATAAGTGGTATTTTATTTTGGGATATGGTAGAAAAAGTCCTTGATTATGATGAATAAAGTTGGATGGGATATAATTTCTCTAGTTTACTCTTGCTTTTGAAAGAAAAGGCGAATTTTTGCAGCATAATATGGCATTCATGCTATATTAAACTGTAAAATTATATTATTAACAAAAGTAAGTGGCTAGGAAAACTCACAAAACCACAACAGGAAGATGCATGCATGAAAATGCTAGGAAATGTGAGGTTATGGTGAGTCCTTCTAGTTCCTGCTCTTTGTTAAGCAAATGGTCATCAAACAGAATTTGTAATGTTCACTGTGTGAAGGAGTAAGAGTCAGAGTTAAGCACAGGAATTCTGAGATCTTGCCTCTGCAGACACAAAAGTTGAAATGAAGTTAAGAGGGTTGTTTTAACACATACATAGCCAGACACAATTGGGAAAAACAAACATAGAACAAAAAAAAATGATTGAAAGGCTAGGATCCTCTGGAGGAATCCCAAATTCTTCACTGAAAGAGTTCAGTAAAGAGTTAGTTGTCAATTTTACCACAGAATACTAATTTTATTAAAAACGAAGGATCCTAGAATTCCAGTTATAGACACATTTGAAATCCAGTCCTATATTCTGCATTTTGTTTATGTAAGATGAATTTAAAACAAGAGTTTGTGATCTGGACCTATACCACGTTCTTCTGATTACTGTATATTTATGGTATATTTTGAGGTCATGCTTGCCTGCATTTCTTTTTATCTTTGCTGTTGACTTCTCTTGCTATTTAGGGTCATTTACTTCCATATGAATTCCAGAACAGATTATATTCTAATTTATCAAATAATATCATCTTAACAGAAATTTCATTGAAATTGTAAGTTGCTTTTAGTTATATGGGTATTTTAACTATGCTAATTTTTTGGGTTCTAACATAAGAACTTTAAAACGATAGCTAATTTAACTGCCTTTTATATTGTGTGTAGAAGTTCACTCAACACAGAATGAAGGAATAGAAATTAATTGAAGCCTGTTCACTTATTCACATGGAGACCTAGCTTCACACACTTTGTGTGTCCTCCAAGAAATAAACTCTCTCCACACTCCATTGTTTCCATTTATAAAACAATTTAATAATTACTTACCTGGTAGGCATGAAGATAGTTTTTGGTTTTATGCTGATGTGTTCCTTGAGACACTGCTGTTTGTAAATCTAAATGGGTGCCTGACCCTGAGTGAACACTAAAGGAATTCATACAGGAACAGAATTGGTCCTATCAGTATTATCTTCCAACACACAGAAGTGAATTGATAGGTGGGTGAGTAAGAGAAGGAATCAGCTGGTGACTTAGAGAATATAGATAGAATCCCACATAGAAAATAGAGATGATGACACTGGCAAACTGTCCTGTATCATTTATTACACCATCAGCTGGTACTTTACAAAAAGATCCGATCCATGTTTCTGAAGTGTCCTTTATTTATTTCTAAACACATGGGGTTTCTATCATTTGACAGTAATTGTATAAATTAACATTTCACAATGATATTAAACCCAAGACTGGGGCCCATATAGCTTTAAAGGGCAAACTCAAGGTTACTGCAATTTGGCCAAAAATGTAGTAGAATGGCACAGAAAATGCTGCAGGGTAATAATAGATCACCTTGGAGGAAAATTGCCAGATAGAATTCAGCCTACAAGTTTTCACTTAACCTTGACCAGCCAGTGCATTGCTAAAACTGCTCTTATTCTCTCACAGCTCAAAGCAGGATACAGAGAATTTGCAAACCAAAGGTGGTCATGGCAAGTTCAACAGTCACACTCAGTGGAGCAGGAGTGACTTCTTCAAGTGGCACTAAGGTGCATTTATGTTGCGTTAACAATGTGGAAATAGTTGTACTTGACACAGAAATGAAGAAGATTAAAGTCTTTGTGTTCAGGATACAGACAGTGACAAAAGTCCACTTTCTTTTTCAGAGGCAGCCTGAATGCTGGTGGAGCCTCAGAGGGAACATAGCCTGTGTGTTAAGAGAGGATATTACGCTGTTAGAGCTGGTAATAAGATCAGAACCAGAATTAAAAATGTAACTAAGATGCAATGTATATACAATCAGTTTCAAACATTGATACCCAGAGTTTAGAAGTGTGCAGACACTTGTTAGAACATAGACTAGTACAAGAATTACACTACTTCTCTCACCTTAGAAATTTTCTTCTTTATGATGGATGTTTTTACAGAGGTAGCTACATATTGTTTTCAATTATTAAAGCTTGATTCTTTCTGTCATTTAATGGCATCAAATAATTCTAACATCTAATAATTAGTGTTGTAATTATATGACTTATTGGTACAATAAGCTTATTCTTTGCTTTATTTGATGTATTGTTCATAACTAGTATGAACCACAAGGGTATGGAATGTATAATTTTCCACTAACCAACCCTTTTTTGCTAGGATGTTAAGTGGAACACAAAACACTTATGTACACATAACTATCCTCCTCTTTATGATCAGTTCACAGCTACAGGAAAGAGTACACTATACTATTGTATGGTATCCTATACCCAAGTGGTCAGTGCTTATTAATGGATTAATGGCCTGGCCCTAATCAGCATGCATGCACACTTACTCTTTCCGTTCCCAGAGTACTGTCCACAATTGCTTCATAAGCCTTTTAACACAGCCTTGTACAAGGGTACCAGGAACTTCCTTAATTTTTCCTTGGATTTTTGTGTGATATGTTTTTGGAAAGTAAAATGAATGAAAGCATTGTCAAACAAAAGAGATTCTGTTTTACTCCTATTGTACTCCATAATTCCATTCCTGGTTACTTCCTCATTCTAGTGTTTCTTTCCCATAATGATTTTGGTCATTTTCAAAACAATGTATTGGGAGCATTGCTTGTAAAATTCCTGTTGCTTAGTTCCAGTTTGCAGAAAATCCATTTAAAATCCGCTTCCCACTCCTTCTGCAGCTAAGAAATATACCATTATTTGTCAAGCATATTATTCTGTAGTTTCCTTAGGAAGAGCAGTCAGGGTGATTTTCCCTGAGTCCTCTTCACTCTTGTGTGATTTCCTCACAGTTTGGAATCTTGAGTTTAGAGTATATGGATGGTATCCATCTTTTAGTCGTGGTTTTTGCTCAGTCAATCTTCATAGAAGAAAGAAATAGATTACATCACATTTTAACATTTCTTCTAGCTCAGGATATTAAGATTCTTTGGAGATTCATAATTTTCAGTATCTATGACACTCCTTGGAATAAAGCTGGGTTTTTCTAATTTACCGCACTATCCTGAATGGTGCCCTAGTGATCAGATAAATGAAGGCTTAAGTCCAACCCTAAGTCTGATATTTAGTACACTTATCCATTTTCTCTCTGCACATTTGCATCTACATTTATCACTTACAGTAATGGGAATGAAATAAACACTGTGGAAAAGTGAACTGAACTCTTTCACACATACGCAAAGCATAAAAGTTCATGCCTTGGTCTCCTCCTTAAAAACAAGGAGAAAAAAGTATTACCTTTCAAGGTTCTGTATCATGCAAATGAAACTCCCAGAATACACAGAATGTATAATGGGAACTGGTAAGTACTATTATTATATATACATCTATAGATGTATATGTATTTGGAATATGTTACTTTATTACAAGCTATCTCTGCTTACATTGAAGTTAATATTCATATTAATACTGTTGCCCTTTTTCTTATTTTTCTCATCTTGCGTAACCTAATGACATTTTATTTTGTAATACATGGCCCTGATTCCTAGTGCAGCATAAACAGTAAAATATTTCTACTTCAGTATCTTTGATTTTCATTCAAGTTGCTTAGAATAAGAAGATGAACTTGCTTGGCATCACCAACAAAATTATCCCAATAGTGTCCAACTTATTTTTCAAACTTCTTCCCTACAGCTCTCCATATTTTGCTATCAGTTACCACTCACCTTGGTCATCTTTAACCACACTTGACTAGAGAAAAGTTGTAGGTAGCTGTTTATATGAGTTGTCAGTGTGGTCACTACTATCTATAAATGCATCAATTTTGATAATATGTTACATGTCTAAGATTCCTAGACAGAAATTATCTTCCTCATTTCCATGGTATGCTATTAATTATATTGGTTTAGTTTATATTTGTGTATAATTAGTTGTATGTGGACACACAGCTCCTGGCAATTTGACAACATGTCTTCTTAATGTACCAGGATATATTGTATCTTTAACTCCACCTCTGCATATAAATACTGACTCAACTATTTTTTTCTTCTAACAATCACTTCTTGGTTAACTTAGTTTGCTCAACCTTCTTCATAGTCCTGTTCTTTAACATAAACTACAAGGCATTAAACTATTTGTTTATTTATTTAATCACCAATAATCTCAGATAAAGTAAACAGTGTTTCACTTTCAGAAATATTTTTCTTCTATTTACTCCACCACCTATTTACTTATTTATTTAAATAATTAATATTTGAGTTTTGGATTATTTTAACTAATATTGATATTTAGCATACTCATGATCTGAGACTGTGTTTTATGACATGAGCTAATGAGAACAATCTCTGTTGTGTGAGACAGAATTATAGAGTTAGGAGGAGAAAATACCTTTTCCTGAACTCTGCCCTGAAGGTATCCAAAAAAGCATATTTGAAATATTAATTTATTTGCAGTCATTCTCTTACATTAACATGTACCTATCATTTGCACAGATATACTTACAAGCATCGTACATGACTGTTTTAGATTTGTTAGAGTCTATTCAGCTTGGATTAACATGGTTACTACTGAACTCTCTCCCTTCTTCAGTCTTTTGTTGCTGGTTCACTGGCATTTTGAGTGACATAGGAGATAGAATAAATAATTTCACCTTTTCATTTTGCTTTTACATTTAAAGTCTTCAAATTTTTAAGTCGTGTCTGCCATACATTACACATGTTCTCAGTGCTTCATTTTCTGTTGCTGTCTGAGACAGTGATTAACATTGTCACTAGTGACAGAGAGAAAGGAAGGGGAAGGGAGAAAAAAGAAAGGAAGGAAGGAAGGAAGGAAGGAAAGAAGAAAAAAGAGAGAATACAAAAAATATTTTGTCCCTTTTGGATTGAACATGTTCTATTGAAGTTCACACATTTAAGTTTATTTTGGAAGCATCTAAGGCCAGTGTGAGGAAAATTGCATAGCTGCCTGAAGAAATGAGGATGTGGATATGAGAGGAGTGGGTAGAAGGTTGTCAAAATACATTGTATAAAATTCTTAAAAAATTAGTAAAAGCTAAGAACAGTAAAATTTGAGTCTCTGATATCACTTTTGCATTTTAGTACGTGAAAAAATAGTACTGTTAAATGTCTTTGATTTGATTATAAATTAATTGCTTGTTCTACCAACCTGTTTATTCTTTTTTTTTTTTTTTTGGTTTTACGAGACAGGGTTTCTCTGTATTGTTTTGGAGGCTGCGAACTCACAGAGATCCGCCTGCCTCTGCCTCCAGAGTGCTGGGATTAAAGGCGTGTTCCACTACCGCCCGGCCAACCTGTTTATTCTATCCTTATGATCACAATGGTCTCAATAAATTATGGCTAGTCACAAATTGGAAATAGTACAAGTGAACATTTTAGACCAGAGGAGAGACATCCATGAACTACCATATCCAATTTTACATTTAAAACGTTTTGATTACTATCTCATGAACTTCACACATGACATTAGTGAGATGGAAAGATAATAAACCATTTCATTTAATTTCTTAATACATATTTTTTTCACACAACTATTCACATATTTAAGTGACTACACATTAGCTTTTGGTGTAATTTTAATTTTCTTACACATATCATTATTTGTAGTTAGGGTGGAGAAAGTGTTTTGTGTGTGTGTGTGTGTGTGTGTGTGTGTGTGTGTGTGTGTTTTACAGGTTAGAGTCCCCTATCAAGGGAAGACAGCAGGGAAGAAACTCAAACAGGAATTTAGGGTTAGGAACTGATGTGGGGACCATGGAGGAACGCTGCGTACTGCCTTTCTCTTTGAGTTGCTCATTTACTATTCTTATTCAGTCTAGTACCACTTGTCCTGGGGTGTCATAGCCCACAGTGTACTAGGACCTCCTCCATCAATTAGAGATTAGGACATGTGCACAGGCCAACTTGAGGGCTTCTCAATTGAGATTCCCTCTTTCCACAAGTGTTCAGGTTTGTGTTAAGTTGACAAAAGCTAGTTGATAAAATACCTCCGCCTATCATTATTTGAGGCACTTTTTAAGGTTTAGTTCACCGTCATGAGAAAAAAAAAAGTAAGAAATAATGTCCCAGTGGTTAAAACAAGGTATCAAAACTACTTTGATTTGTTTCCAAATCCTTAGATTTCATGTGTTCACCGGTGAATTATCCTGATTAAAGGCAGGAATAACTTTCTTCGATTAAAAAGTTAAAGCTGATTCCAAAATCTTAGACAATTTTTGTAAGCGCAGTTTAGTCTCCTTAACATGAAACAGGAATAATCATACCTATCCCCTTCCAGACATGTTAAGTAACATTAAGAGGATTAGCACAGGCCAGTGCTCCAACTCCTCCAAGAACAGCACTCATGAGTGAAAAGTTCTGTCATTTAACTGTGGCCTGTGGCACACCCCAGCCTCTTTCAGTTTCTTCATCTGTAAAATGGGGATACTAATAACTCAGCTTTACATAATTAACCTTGATGTGGATTAATTAGTAATTGATAACTGCATAAAAACCAGTGTGAGGAAAATCACCTGACATCCCAGGAGCTCCCCAGTAAACCATAGTTTTGTATCAGTTCTGTCTTACTCCATAAAAGTGTTGTTTCAACCAGTTTATATTTCTCTGCTTAGAACCCACCCACTGAATCTGGAGTTATTAAAACGTCTGATTATTCACAGAAATCCCTAGCAAACAACTCTTACTTTATTCCATGTGAACAGAACATTTCTCAGTCTCCTTCGATACAGCTCTCCCAGGAAACAGGGAACATTAACATTGTTTATTTAAATTTTATAGAGTTTGTATCATTTTTATGTTCATGCTGCTTATCCCTCCAATTCAAGGATATTTAACCATGGAAAAATTCTATTTTTAAACCATAATCCTTCTTTATAATTATGAATAAAACCTCAAGGTAATGGCTATAATAAAAATAAGAGTGTATAAACTGTACACAGTTATCACAAAATGTTATTATGTAAAGACCATATCTCATATTTGCTGTGGAACTACCAGAAATACCTGAATACTGAACACAGTCACTCAATGCCAACTGCTAAGATGTGGCATGAATTGACATTTTGCTATGTAAATGATTACTTTTTCTCTTTTCCCTCTGAAACATATCCCTTTAAAATGAAAACTGCAACATATTAATGTAACAAGTGTGTAATTCTTCCCAGTTATTGAAATATATCTAATATAAAGATGTCTGTAATTTTGAGGAAACAGTTACTGATGCTACAGCTTAGATCTTAGGATACCTGTGGTTGTGTTCCCCAGGTGATGCTATAGACATGTGAATTCCTATGAAAGTTGCTGACACAGTCTCAAAGCAAAATACACTTATTTAGATTGATAGTTGCATTACTTAAAGGTATTTCTTGGGCTTCTTTGTGGAACAATGTCCTTTGGGCATGGCATGGCTTTGTACTCTCAACAGATGATACTATCTAGGTAACATCCCAAAGGCACACCAATGTTGTCATCATGAAGGAAAAGCTTCAAGGAATTGCCCTACCCAAGATAAATGGACAGTTAACAATTGTAGTACAAATAATAAAACCCAGAGCCAGATATTGGGGTTCAAAGCAGCCAAGCTACCAGAGAGTTCTTACCCATACCAGGGCTGGGGAGATCCCATACTTAACATGGCTAGAGACTAATTGCCCAAGACTGAATGCCAGTTCTGAAACCCATATCTCTCTAGTGCTGGTATTAAAGTTGTGATCTCTGTTTCACTCCTTAGATTGATTCACTCTCATGTAGCCCTGGTGGCTTTGAACTCACAGAGAGCCATATGCCTCTGTCTCCTGAGTGATGGGATTAAAGTTGTGTCCCACCACTGCCTGGCCTCTACGGCCGTGACTAGCTTTACATTCTCATCTCCAAGCAAGCTTTATTAGATCATAAACAATATATTACCATATTCGGTGGATGGGAAGGAAGGGCTTCAAGGTACCCTTTACCCTGAGAACATAAAAGCTGTTAGTTTCTGAGATACTGAGACTTTTCTTCTATGGCTCAGCAAGACAAAAGTTGATAATAAGCATGTGAATAACTGTGTTCCCCCAACCATGCTTCTGTGATTAACCCCTCACTCACACTCCTGTAATTATCTGTTCCAGCATGCTCCTATAAATACCTCACCTATACACCTGTGAGTATACCATCAGTCATATTGCTTTTCTGATCTGTCACTAGTGCCGAATTTTCAGTGAGTAGACACATTTGGTCATGGTACCCAGGAATTGCTAGCACAGCTTGCTTGTACAGTAAAATATAAAGTACATATCACTGTATATAAAAAAGTATTTAAGTTTCAGGACTAGATGTTCTTGCAAATTCAGTTCTGAAACTTGTTTTGTTCTAAATGTGAAAGCTGCTATTTTTTTAAATTGTTACAGGGATAGATTTACCCAGGATGAAATTTGGTATGCCAGTACCCCGTTGTGTTTCTACAGTCACAATTAAACTATTCCACACCAGTCTAATTGCATTACACTGGCAGTAGACAGGCATTTCCCACTTTTCTTTGCGTCAAACTGGTTCCATAATTAGCCAAAGTCCCTAGGCAGTTCAGCCTTCATGCTGAATATGCTCTTGAGTTTTCAGCTGAGACTAAATGGTTTACCAGGGTGAAAAGCAACTGCTCCCATTTTCCAATTTGCTCATCTAGATTTAGAACAGCATCAGAATATGACACTAATATTTTAATAAATGCATGCACTTAACTTTTAACTATAGTCTGTAAAATAAGTAGAATGTCAGAAATATAGACAAATGAGAACAAATCTATCATATTACCTATATCAGAGAAACAGTGTGGCTTAATACACTGTGATTGATAAATAAAATATTTCATGGAAGATGTTTCAGTCTCCTGATGCAAAAAAAATCTATAATATCATATAGGTGAGTAACTTCTCCTAAAGTCAGTATACTAATCTATTAGACTCCATACAGATCCAATAAACAAAGCTTTTGTAGCTTGGTCAAAGCTTGTTCTGTCTCTGGCTTTGTCTCTGCCAATGTCTGTGTCTCTCTCTCTCTCCCTCTACCTCTCTCTCTCACCCTCTGTCTCTCACTTCACCTCAGTGTGTGTATATATGTATATATGTGTGTGTGTATCTGTCATTGTGAGTGTGTGTGTGTGTGTGTGTGTGTGTGTGTGTGTGTGTGTGTGGACTTCCCAGTATAGGGGGACTACAAGAGTGAAAAATTAAAATGAAAGAAACAGTCCTGATGTCAGGAAATAAAAAAAGACAAAACGTAACTTCTAGGAAATTTTCTTTTGGGCCTCCAAAAATCTCACAAACATTGACATGGAAATATATTAGTCATTAATGCTCAACCTTATCTAATGATTATTCTACCACCTCTTATAACTTAAATTATCTTGTTTCTCTATTTTTATTTATTTTTAATTTTATGTATATATACATATATTTATTTATTTTTAAATTTAAATTAGAAACAAGGTTGCTTCACATGTCAATTCCAGGTCACACTCCCTTTTCTTGTCCTCCTCCCATGCCCTCCCAACCCAATATCCCCTCATTTCCCCAGGGAGGGTAAGGCCCTCCACAGGGGTATCCATAGTCTGTCATTTCATCCAGGGCAGGGCCTAGACCCTCCCCCAAGAGTTCAGGGTGAGAGTGCATCTCTCATTGTTGGATGGGAGCCCAAAATCCATTTGTATACCCAGAATAAATACTGATCTACTGCCCAAGGCTCAATAGATTACCTAGGCCTCCTCACTGACACCCACATTCAGGGGGTCTTGATCAGTCCCATGCCAGGATTCCTGGCATCAGTCTGGAATTCAAGAGCTAAACTTGTCAGCTCAGCTGTTTCTGAGGGTTAAACCACCCCAGTCTTAACCCCTTAGCTCATCAGTCCTCCCTCTCTGTCACTGGATTTCTTGAGTTCAAGTGAGTTATTAGCCATGGAATTCTGCCTCTGATTTCATCAGCCACTGAATGATGGTTCTGTTTCCCAGACTCTCTGGCCATGGGATTGTAGGCTGGCACTCCCCAGATCTATGTCTAAAATCCATATATGAGAGAGTACATGCCATGGTTCTCTTTTTGTGACTGGGTTACCTCACTCAGGATGGTTTCTTCTAGTGCCATCCATTTGCCTGCAAATTTCAGGATTCCATTTTTTTTCTGCTGAATAGTATTCCATTGTGTAAATGTACCACGTTTTCTCTATCCACTCTTTGGTTGAGGGGCATCTAGGTTGCTTCCAAGTTCTGGCTACTACAAATAATGCTGCTATGAACATAGTGGAATAGGCACACTTGTTGTATGAATGGGCATCTTTTAGGTATATGCCTAACAGTGGAATTGCTGGGTCCATTGGTAGACTGATTTCCATTTTCCTGAGGAATTTCCATAATGACTTCCAAAGTGGCTGTACAAGTTTACCCTCTCACTAGCAATGGACGAATGTTTCCCTTTCTCCACTTCCTTTCCAGAATAGTCTGACACGGATATTTTTGATTTTAGACATTCTGACAGGAGTAAGATGATATCTCAGGGTTGCTTTCATTTGTATTTACCTAATGGTTAAAGATGTTGAGCACTTTCTCAAGTGACTCTCAACCATTTTAGACTCCTCTATTGAGAATTCTCTATTTAGTTCTATAGCCCACTTTTTAATTGGATCCTTTGGTGTTTTGGGGACTTGTTTCTTGAGTTCTTTGTAAATTTTAGAGATCAGCCCTCTGTCAGATATGGAATTAGTGAATATCTTTTCCCATTCTGTGGGTAGCCTTTTTGTCTTGCTGACTGTGTCCTTCTCAGTTTCAGGAGGTCCTATGTATTAATGTTTGATCTCACTGTCTGTGCTACTGGTGTTATGTCCAGGAAGCTGTTTCCTGTACCAATTCGATCAAGGGTACCACCCACTTTCTCTTCTAACGAGTTCACTTTGGCTGGATTTAGGTTGAGGTCTTTGATCCATTTGGACTTAAGTTTTGTACATAGCAATACACATGGATCTTCTACATTGCAGCATGAAGTTATGCCAGCACCATTTGTTAAAGATGCTTTATTTTTTCCATTGTATATTTTTGACAAGGTTCCATGTGGTGGTGAGAAGAAGGTATATCCTTTTTTACGTGGATGAAATGTTCTATAGATATCTGTTAATCCCAGTTGGGTCATTACTTCTATTAGACCCTTTGCTTCTTTGTTGAGTTTCTCTCTCTGGAATTCCTGTCTAGTGCTGAGAGTGGGGTGTTGAAGTCTCCCACTATAAGTGTGTGTGGCTTTATAAGTGATTCAAGGTTTAGTAATGTTTTGTTTACGAATGTGGATGCCTTTGTTTTTGGGGCATAGATGTTCAGAATTGAAACTTCATCTTGGTGGATTTTGCCTGTGATGAGTATGTAATGACCTCCTTCATCTCTTTTGATAGATCTTATTTTAAGTCTAATTTGTTAGATATTAGGATTGCTACCCCTGCTTGTTTCTTGGGTCCATTTCATTGGAAAATATTTTGCCAACCTTTAACTCTCAGGTAATGTCTGCATTTCAGCGTGAGGTGTATTTCTTGTATGCAGAAGAAGCATGGGTTCTATCTTTGATTCCATTCTGTTAGCCTGTGTCTTTTTATGGGTGATTTAAGGCCATTAATATTGAGGGATATTAATGACCATTGATTGCTCATTCTTCTTTGATTTGGAATGGTTGTTGCTGTTGGAATTATATGTGGAATTCCAACCCTTTATTCTTTTGGCTGTCAGTATAGTGGGATTATCTAATGCCTATGTTTTTCTGGTTGTAGTTAACTTCCTTGTGTTGGAGTTTTTGTTCCAGAACTTTCTGTAGGGCTGGGTTAGTGGATATGTATTTCTTGAATCTAGTTTTGTCATAGAATAGCTTGTTTTCTCCATCTATAGTGATTGAGAGCTTTGTCGGGTATAATATTCTGGGCTGGCATCCATGGTCTCTTAGTGTCGGTAGAATATCTATCCAGGACCTTCTGGCTTTCAGTGTTTTCATGGAGAAGTCAGGTGTAATTCTTGTAGGTTTGCCTTTATATGTTACTTGGCCTTTTTCCTTAGCTGCTCTTAATATTCTTTCATTATTCTGTATATTTGCTGTCTTGATTATTATGTGGCGAGGGAACTTTATTTTGTGATCCACTCTATTTGGTGTTCTGTAAGTTTCTTGTACCGTTCATTGGCATGTATTTCTTTAGGTTGGAAAAGTTTTCTTCTATGATTTTGTTGAATATGTTTTCTGCCCCTTTGAGATGGTTTTCTTCTCCTTCTATACCTATTATTCTTAGGTTTGGTCTTTGCATGGTCTCCCAAATTTCCTGGATGGCTTGTGTTAGGGATTTGTTGGACTTAAGATTTTCTTTGGTTGATGAATCCATTTCTCCTAGTGTATCTTCCATACCTGAGATTCTCTTTTCCATCTCTTGTACTCTGTTGGTAAGTCTTGTATCTGTAGTACCTGACCATTTGCACAGCTTTTCTATTTCCAGCCTTTCTTCAGATTGTGCTTCTTTTATTGTCTCTATTTCAGTTTTCAACACTTGCACTGTGTGAATTGTTTCTTGCAGTTTTTGGTTTATCTTTTTGTCCATTTGTTGCATTTTATGAATTTTTTGGTTTGTTTTTTCTTTCATTTCTTGCATTTTTTGGTTTGTTTTTACTTCCATTTCTTTGAGGGATTTTCCTATATCCTCTTTTAGGGCCTCTATCATTTTCATGAAGTTGTTTTAAGATCATTCTCTTTTGCTTCATTTGCATTGGAATTTTGGAGTCTCTATAATCTGGCAGTTTCATATTTGTTTTTCTGTTGCTGAGTGTGTTTTCTTATTGTCTCTTTCCCATCTCTTCTTCTAGTGTGTGCAGAAAGAGCCCCTTACTTATCTGGTGGTTAGGGGACCAGAGATCCTCTAACCCTTTCGGTGGGTACAAACAAGTCCAATAATCTGGTATTTCTTCTATTCCTCGTCCTAGTTCTGGTCCCATGGTTGGAGAAGCAGCCCATGAATATGGGGTGCATAGTGTCTCACCTGGTCCCCTGGTCCCTTTGGTAGAAGAGAAGACCAGGATGGGAAGCTCTGTGGCAGTCCCCAGGCAATCCCCAGGCACTGAAATGCAGGCCTGGATGCAGGACCTGTTTTATCTGGTCCTGCTGGATCTGCTGGTCCCCTGGTCTCTTTGGTGGAAGCAAAGACCTGGGACCTGGGTTTCTTGGCTCCCGCTGGGATGGGAGGCTCTGTGGGAGTCCTCAGGCACTGGCTGGAAAGATGGCTCAGCAATTAAAGTCTAGGCTCACAACCAAAAATATCTTCTTTCTCTCTATCTACCTTTTGTCTTGTGATTCTTTTAGCCTTTCTTTCATTCTCTATGTCTTACTCCCTGTCTGTCTGTCTGGTGGCTGCCTCTCTGACCCCAGATGTCTTGTTCTCTTGTCCCTCTCTTCTCTCTTCTCTTCTTTCTCTTGAACCTATATTCCTCCTTCTACTTATAGTCTCTGCCTAGCTATTGACCATTCAGCTTTTTAATAGACCAATTAGGTGCCTTAGGTGGGCAAAGTAAAACACCAACATAGTTTTATATAATTAAACAATTGTAACATAAGCAAATGTAACCAATCTTTGCCTACTTCAACAAATGCAGCATAAACAAATGTAGAACACCTATGCATAGTTAAAGTAATATTCCAAAAGAGTAACTGCGTGTTGTCTCATTCTCCATCATTCTGCATTCAAAATATCTAGGTGCCATTGTGATGGAAGTAGTCTACAGACACATGTAGTCTGCTTAAGCTACTCCACATGGAGTCCAAAGTAAACTTTTTTCAGGCAATTTACCAATACCCTGCAGATTTGAGGCTGTGGTATGCATTAGAATATTTTTTTGGTATCTCTCCTGCTATCTTTAATTCAAATGCTATAAAGTTTTCATTTATTGGGAACACCTTTTCACTTTAATTTTTAGCATTATTAAAATCTCCTCCATTTTCCACCTTATGTACCTTGTTCTACACCTTCACTTCACACTTAATCATCCTGCCCCTGGGATTATAGGTAGTTAGAGCAAATAGAGTACCTTGACAGACTTTGTGTGTACATAAATTGTTCAACTTGTCATTTACAGGTCATTATAGTATTGTCCCAGAACACACCACTACTAAATTCAAACCTATGTAACACAGCCATCTTGTTTGCATATATTCATGATGGCCATTGAGACAGTTTTGGAGTCTGACTTGTTCACGAGTCCTTGGTCACCTGGTGGGTAGCAGTGGCATGCTTTGTTAGAGTGGCCCTAAGTGATGCACTACTACACAGTTTTCATAAAAATCTCACTTTTGTAGTGGAAGAACATGGCTGTCACTTGAATTCAGTTTCCTCTAGGATTTTATTTTGGTCAAGTTCATATTAATGATGATATCATTAATCTTTCTCTGGCAAAGAGAAATCCTGTATAAAAATACCAGATGAATTTCCTTCATTTCATCAAGGATATTGAAACACTTTCAGTGCCATTTCAGTTCATTAAAATGACATTAACTTGTCCTTTAAGACCATAAAAAGGGACTATAGATTTAAAGAACACCAGTTCCCCTCACTCTGCCTTTCTGCCACTCAACAGCACCAGAGCTGGTCAGGATGGGGAGGGGGTTCAAGTCTAGAGAATGGATGCTGCTATCATCTAGATGCCATAAGGCAATGTGGACAGCGATTTCTGTAGTATAGATTCTGAACTAAATCCCAGCTCTGTCTCCATGACAGTGTTTTCAGGATTTGCTGATACAGAATTCTATCTGATTTTTTAAATAATGCCATGACTATGGTCAATAATCTAAAGGGATAATTGAAATAAGGTTAAGAATCACAATATATCAGCACATTCTTCACAATACTCAATATAAACTTTGTCAAACTCCATCTTAAAATATTGTTCTTTGATACTTCAAATGTTTCCTTTTGTAAGTTGTACATTCTCAATCCTAGAGGCCAGGTCAGAAATGCAAGTACCTAGAGTTTTTCACCTCTATTATTTCTTTACTGGTATCTAAAATAATACAGTCATACTGCTGTATGTTTCCATAATAAACAGTAACGAGACCTCGGGAGAATGTACAAGCTTGTGACTAAGTGTGCTTATGTGTTTACAGGTGTTTATTCAGCAGGCAAAGAATTCTTAACCTGCTTGTGTATCAAACAGATTTACCGCTGGAGAGGAAGAAAAGGGAAGACAGACAGAAGGTAGAAGGGAGGGAGGAGAAGAGAGGGAAAAAATAACATGGAAAAGAGAGGAGAGGGGGAAGGGTGGGAGGGAGGGAGAGAGAGGGAGAGAGGGGGAAGGAAGAGACTTTATGTCTAAAAAACACTAAAATTCATGAATGTATATTTTGTGTCTTGTACTAAATACAAGCCAGATGTTTGGGGAGAGTATGCAGAGGATAGAAACAGAAAAAGGACAACTTAAATCATGTCTGATCACCCTTTTTAAAATGTGACTAATTGCTTTAGTTAGTGTTCCATTGCTGTGAGGATACAGCATGACCAAGTCTTATAAAATAAAAAAAAATTTTTTTTTGGTTTTTTGAGACAGGGTTTCTCTGTGGCTTTGGAGGCTGTCCTGGAACTCACTTTGTAGACCAGGCTGGCCTCAAACTCACAGAGACCCGCCTGCCTCTGCCTCCCAAGTGCTGGGATTAAAGGCGTGCGCCACCAACGCCCGGCTAATAATTGGCTTTTTTGTTTTGTTTGTTTTGTTTTGTTTTTTTACGAGTCAGGGTTTCTCTGTATTGTTTTGGAGGCAGTCGGTCCAGCCTGGCCTCGAACTCACAGAGATCTGCCTGCCTCTGCCTCCCGAGTGCTGGGATTAAAGGCGTGCACCATGACTGCCCTAAAATAAAATTTTAACTGGGGACTTGTCTAAGGTTTGAGAGAGCTAGTCCATTATCGTCACCACAGGGAGCATGAAACACAAAGACAGGCAAAGCGATGGAGGAAGAGTTGAGAGATTTATGTCCTGATCTACACACACACACACACACACACACACACACACACACAGAGAGAGAGAGAGAGAGAGACAGACAGACAGACAGACAGACAGACACAGAGACACAGAGACAGAGACACAGAGACAGAAACACAGTGACAGAGAGAGGATACTGGGTCTCCTGTGAGATTTTAAGACCTCAAAGCTCACTCCCAGTGACATACCTCCTCCAAAAATGCTACACCTCCTATTCATTCCAAGCAGTTCAACTGGGGAATAACATGCAAATATATGAAACTATGGGGCCATTCACATTCAAACCATCAAACTAATATATGCTGTTTGTTTGCCTGCACTGATCTAGAACCTCAGAAATGTGTTTTCTAAAGGGAATTCATCTGGAGAAAGGGTGAGGGCCTTGTGAAACTGCACCACACAAATTTATATAAGCAATCCATTTAGACAGTGTCTGTTTGAATCATAACGAGGAAGTCTACAAAATTTCATTACCAGACATGTCTTTTAAAATGCAACTGAAGAGAAAACATTTTCATGAGAAACACAAGATCCAACAGTTTTTGAAACAAACAATTTGTTATATGGAAAAGGAAAACTAATAGAAATCATAGATCAGTGCTGGAATCTTGGGATCCATGTCATCATTGTTTATACTAGCAATCTATCCAGAACAAATCATAGACAAATTATTTGAATCTAGATGCAAAGCTCCATCCCTGCAGTAAGCGATCTGTGATTAATTTATGCAGCTACTTGGGTCCATTTCGTATTAATAGTGAGTTTATCATATAGCTGTATTGAGGGCTTAGCTTTTTATCTGATTTATAAACACATTTAATGCATTTTGCCAATGCAAGTTTTAATGCATTTAATAAAATGCTCTATAAACTTTATTATTAATGTATAAATTTCATAGATAACTAAGTAGAGACTACATCTCCTATCTAGGTCATATTTTAAACAATTTATAATAATTTTTAATGTGTTATTTAGTTGCTTTTAGAATGTGGAATGAAGGGTTTGAAATGAGCCTGCAACATCTGTGAAATGCAAGGTTTTAAGATCTGAATGTATGTTGTACCATTCTTTCCTATGAAATAAAAACTATGAACAGAATGAAATTTGTCATGTTCCCTCATAATACCTAAGTTATGATATGCTTCTGTCCCAGTGCCCTGAACATTGCTGTACTAACATCAAGTTTCTTTGCCTACCGTATGTTCTAAGTGGCAAGATAGATTCACATATACAATAATCCATGTATGTGTGCTTGTTGTATGAAATTCATCACACAGAAAACCAGACAAGGAGGCTTTGCCATGGTGACGGCCTTATTGTTTGTGCTGAGATACCCAATGGCATTTTCTTTTACACCGCTCACCTTGGGGTTTCCTCTATTTGTCAGCCATTACAGTGCAGGGGGATTCAACCTAATATCAGCTATTCTTCAACATTATTGGCTCACCACCTCCTCATAGGATTAATTCAAATAACTCCATTTAGAGTTAGTAATAGCACTGCTGTCCTAAGTCTATGTTAAAGGACATACAGTATGGTTGTTCATGCATCCAGAATGGTCAGCCACCATTTCATTTGAATCTCCATACTGATTTCCATAGTGGCTGTACTAGTTGGCACTCCCACCAGCAGTGGAGGAGTATTCCCCTTTCTCCACATCCTCTCCAGCACACTGTTATTGGTGTTTTTGATTCTCACCATTCTGAGAGGAGTAAGATGATATCTCAGATTTGTTTTAATTTGCATTTACCTAATGGCTAGTGATGTTGGTGATGTCGAGCACTTTCTCAAGTGTCTCTCAGCCATTTTATACTCCTCTATGAGAATTCTCTATTTAGTTCAGTCCCCCACTTCTTAATTGCTTCGTGAGTTCTTTGTAAATTTTGAAGATCAGTCCTCTGTCAGATGTGGGGTTAGTGCATAACTATTCCCAATCTGTGGGGTGCCTTTTTGTCTTGCTGACTGTGTTCTTTGCCTTACAGAAGCTTCTCAGTTTCAGAAGGTCCCACTTATGAATTGTCAATATCAGTGTTTGTGCTACTGGTGTTCTGTTCAGGAAACAGTCTCCTGTACCAATTCATTCAAGGGTGCCTCCCATTTTCTCTTCTAAAAGGTTCAGTGTGGCTGGATTTATGTTGAGGTCTTTGATCCATTTAGACTTAAGTTTTATGCATGGCGATAGACATGGATCTACATGCCAGCACCATTTGTTGAAGATGCTATCTTTTTTCCATTGTATAATTTTAGCTTCTTTGTCGATAATCAGCTGTTCATAGGTTTGTGGATTAATCTCAGGGTTTTCACTTCGATTCCATTGGTATGCCTGTCTATTTTTCTGCCAATACCAAACTGTTTTCAGGACTATACTTCTATAATAGAGCTTGAAGTCAGGGATGGTGATGCCTCCAGACATTGCTTGTTGAGCAGTGTTGTCTTGGATATCCTGGGTTTTTTGTTTTTCCATACAAAGTTTAGAATTGTTCTTTCAAGGTCTGTGAAGAATTGTGCTGGGATTTTGATGGGGATTGCATTGAGTTTGTAGATTAATCTTGGCAGGATTTCCATTTTTACTACATTGATCCTACCTATCCAAGAGCATGGGAGATCTTTCCATTTCCTGGTGTCTTCTTTAATTTCTTTCTTTAAAGACTCAAAGTTCTTCCCATACAGGTCTTTTACTTGTTTGGTTAGTGTTACCCCCAGGTATTTTATGTTGTTTGTGGTAATTGTAAAGGGTGATGTTTCTCTGATTTCTCTTTCAGCCCTTTTATCACCTGTATATAGTAGGGCTACTGATTTTCTTGAGTTGATCTTGTATCCTGCCACATTGCTGAAGGTATCCCTGGTAGAGTTTTTTGGGTCACTTATGTAAACTATCATATCATCTGCAAATAGTGAAAGTTTTACCTCTTCCTTCCCAATTTGTATTCCCTTGATCTCCTTTTGTTTTCTTATTGCTCTAGTTAGAACTTCCAGTACAATATTGAAGAGCTATGGGGAGGATCATTATCATGTTTTAAGACCGGATTTTTCTGTACATCCCTAGCTGTCTTGGAACTCACGCTGTAGATGAGGCTGGCCTCAAACTCAGAGATCCTCCTGCCTCTACCTCCTGAGTGCTGGCATTAAAGGCATGTACCATAACCATTGAGTTGGATTAATAATATTATGCCATTATTCAATAATGTTAAATAATTTTACTGTGAATGGGTTAATATATACAGGTGATGAAAAATGTACTAATGACCTTAAGAAATGATAATAACAATATCCTCATTACACATTAATATAATGCTGAAGTCATGTAAAGTAAAAACATGGTTTGATATTAATTAGTAGCTATGGACAAGCAGGAGAAATCTGGTAATTGGTGTATAGACAAATGGGAATTCTTTAGCAATAATTAGGATGAAGGGAAATAAACGGTATTATATGTATAATGAGAGATAAAGGGCAGTTAAGAGATGTGTTCTTGACTTATTTGAATATATCTCACAGTGGTAGTAAATGAAAACACTGAAATTAATTCATTTTTATTTTTTCTTGAAATTTTTCATGTCTCATTGTATAGTGCTACAATGTCCAAGCCCTGATTCATTCCAGGCACTAGAAAATTACAGAAATGCTTATATATTAAATGTTGCTCTAGTAGATTTTCTCTTTAAAGGTTTTTTAATTTTGAGACATTAACTTTTATGAGAATTTGATAGATGAAACCATTAATACTTTCCTTTTCAAGAATGCAAATGAGTAGACCTCATTACTTTAATTCAAACATTAATTCTTGTCAGCATACACATATTCTTTCAAAAATTTACTTCACATTTCTTTCCAAAATATAATTTCTACCTTCACAGTCCTCTTAAGGAATGTACCCAAATATTACCTGTTCTTGAAGAAAATGCTTATTAAATATCACAGTATTTCTGTGCCATCCCAAAATTTCTCAATAGCCAAAAATAACTGTTTTATTTATAAAATTTACCATATATACTCAATTATTTTTTAACATAAAGTACTACTTATGTTCATTTCCACAATATAGTATTAAATTATTGAAATGTTTTAAAATGTAAATAATAAAATATTATATAAATGTAAATAAATTTATATAAAATGTTATATAAATATAAAAACAATAAAGTAAACTGATTCTTTTTCATTTTTCGTTTTTTCTCAATTTCCATTCATCAGCAAAGATTCAGTTTCTCATTCTCCATTGTTAAAATTGTTGTGGCTTACCTCTGAGACCTAGGCTCAATGAACAGGAAGGAAAGTTGGGACTGAGGATATTGAAATCATGTTTCACATTTAAATTAACACAATTTTTTATTCTTGGAGAGTTGAATTTTATTGAAATCAAAAGTGAAATTTTTAGAAGCATGTAAGTAAAAGTAATGCACACAAGAAACAATACAGATTTCAGAATACACAGAAAATATCTAGCTTATAATTATGGCCTTTTCGCATATTCAGAGTCTTCTCTAGGAGATTTTTTCCTTTTTCAATTTAAATTAGATACAATCTTGTATTCCTCTTTCTCTACGTCCTATCCAGCATAGACTGTCATTGGTGTTTTTTATTTTAGCCATTCTGACAGGAGTAAGATGGTGTCTCAGAATTATTTTGAGTTGCATTTCCCTGATGGCTAAGGGTGTTGAACACTTTCTTAAGTGTCTTTCACCCATCTTAGACTCCTCTATTGGAAATTCTCTACTTACTTCGGCACCACACTTTTTAATTGGATTGTTTGGGGTTTTGATGGCCAGCTTCTTGAATTCATTGTATATTTTGGAAATCAGTCTTCTGTCAGATGTGGGATTGGTGATCTTTTCCCATTCTGTGGACATGTTGACTGTGTCTTTTGCCTTTGGGATGCTTCCCAGTTTCAGGTGGTACCATTTATTAATTTGTTCATCTCAGTGTCTGTGCTACTAGTATTATGTTCAGGAAGCAGTCTCCTGTAACAATTCATTTGAGTGTACCACCTACTTTCTCTTGTAAGATGTTCATTGTGGCTAGATTTATTTTGAGGTCTTTGATCCATTTGGACTTAAGTTTTGTGCATTGCCATCGATATGCATCTATCTGCAATCTTCTACATGTCTTCATCCAGTTATTCCAGCACCATTTGTTGAATATGCTTTCTATTTTCCATTGTATAACTCTAGATTCTTTGTCAAAAATCAGGTGTTAGTAAGTGTGTGTGTTAAAATTAGGGTTTTCAATTAGAATCGATTGCTCTACCTGTCTACTGTTGTGCCAATACTAAGCTGTTTTCAAGACTATGGCTCTATAATAGAACTTGATGTCAGGGATGGTGATGCCACCTGAAGTTGCTTCATTATACAGAGTTGTTTTTGGCTCTCCTGGGTTTTTTGTTTTTCCATATAAAGGTGAATAATATTCTTTCAGGGTCTTTGAAGAATTGTGTTGTGATTTTGATGGGGATTGCAATGAATCCATAGATTGCTTTTGACAAGATTGCCATTTTTACTGTGTTGATACTACCAATCCAAAAGCATGGGAGATCTTTCCATATTCTATTATCTTCTTTAATTTCTTTCTTGAAAGACTCAAAGTTCCTAATGTATAGGTCTTCCACTTGTTTGGTTAGCCTCACCCCAAGATATTTTATGCTATTTGTGGCTATTGTAAATGATGATGTTTATCTGATTTCTTTCTCAGTCCATTATTGTTTGTATATAGTAAGTTTACAGATTTTTTAGTTAATTTTATAGTCTGTCACTTTGCTGAAGGTGTTTATCAGCTGTAGGAGTACTCTGGTAGAGTTTTTCAGGTCACTTAGGTAAAATATCATATCATCTGCAAATAGTGAAGTTTTGACTTCTTCCTTTCTAGTTTGTAACCCCTTGATCTCCATTTGTTGTCTTATTGCTCAAGCTAGACTTTCAAGTTTTCAAGTGCAATATTGAAGAGATATGGAGAAAGTAGACACCCTTGTCTTGTTCCTGATTTTCGAGGCATCACAATGATTTTCTCTCCATTTAGTTTAATGTTGGCCTTTGTTTGCTATATATTGTTTTTTTATTATGTTTAGGTATGTTCCTGTTTGGATTTTCTCAAAGGCTTTTTCAGCACTAGTGAGATGATCATGTGGGTTTTCTTATGCAATTTATTTATATAGTGGATTACACTGATGGATTTTGGTATGTTGAACCATTCCTGAATCCCTGGAATGAAGCCTACTTGATCATGGTAGATGATTTTTCTAATCTTTTCTTGGATTAGATTTGCCAGTATTTTGTTGAATATTTTTGCATCAATGTTCATGAGGGATATTGGTCTGTAGATCTCTTTCTTAGTTGTGCTTTTGTGTGTCTTGGGTACCAAGATATTTGTTGCCTTGTATACAGAGTTTGGCAATGTCCCTTCTGCTTCTATTTTGTGGAACAATTTGAGGAGTGCTGGTATTAGCTCTTCTTTGAATTTTTCTGGTAGAATTCTGCACTGAAACCATCTGGTCCTGGGCTTTTTTGGTTGGGAGACTTTTGATGACAGCTTCCATTTCATTAGGGGTTATAGGTCTACTGAAATTGTTTGTCTGTTCTTGATTTAATTTTGGTAAGTCATACCTGTAGGGAAAAGGGGCGAGCCAAAGAAACATACCCTGAGCAAAGCCAAAGAAACACACTTTCATCCAACAACCAGAAGCAAAGAAATGCTCTCTGACCCTGAAACCAGTGCCAAATAAACACACTTTGTCCCTTGAATCAAAGGCAGTGAAAGAAATACACCCTGGCCCTAAAACTAGAGCCAAAGGACTAAAAAGGATCAGTGAAAGAAACACACTTTGGCCCTGCAATCAGAGTCAAATCTGACCCTTACCCTGTGCTGAAAACTAGCCAATCTCTGAGCAGGAGATTGAAATCTGACCAATCCCCAACCTGTAAAAACATCCCCAGCCCTGCAAAAGCCCTATATAAACCCTGTGTCTGTTCAGCTTGTGGCTGTTCCTGCTACCCATCTTTCCTCTGCCACTCTCCTGAATTCTTCCCTCCCAATATACCCCTTCGATGACCTGTCATCGGGTGAAGACCTTCTTTTGAATGGACCAGAGACCACCTTGGACAGAGCAGAGTGAGCAGGGCTGTAGCACTCCTGCCAGGGAAACCTTCCCCTGACAGAGTGGAGTTGTTGCACTCTACTCTCCTCTATCTGGAGCGGGGCTGAACTGTAGCAACTTTCCAGGCTGTCCCTCTTTTGCTAGAGCAGAACTGCTACATTCTACATTCAGAAAACATCCCCATCTGGGAATTCCTCTCCTGCCAGAGCAGAGCTGAAACATTGGGAAAGCCTTTTCCTGAAGCAGGCTGTAAGCTGCTATGCTTACCCTGGCGTGTGGTATTAGTTGGCTCCGAAGCTCCAGGATACCTTACCTTCTAAGCTGTGTAACACTCAGTATTCTGTGGCTACTGAGTGCCAGAATACCTGTCCCATCTTATCTGTTGAAATACCTACAATATCTATCCAGAATATTGTTCATTTCATTTACATTTACAAATTTTGTAGAGTATAAGTTTTCAAAGTATGACATGATGATTTCCCCAGTTTCTGTTCCCCTTTTCATTCTGATTTTAATTAGCATCATAAACTTGTACAACCACTTTGGAAATCAGTATGGCAGTTTCTCAGGAAAATGGTAGTCAATCTACCTCAAGATCCAGCAATTCCTTTCTTGGGCATATATATATATATCCAAATAATATACTTTCATAGAACAGAGACATATGTTCAACTATGTTAATAGCAGTATTGCTTGTAATAGCCAGAATCAACAGAAGAATGAATGATGAAAATGTTTTACATTTACACAATGGATGATTACTGAGTGTGGGGGGGGGGGGGTGAAATCTTGAAATTCTCAGGCAAATGGATGGACCTGGAAGTAAAAAACCTAAGTGAGGTAACCCAATTACATAAAGACAATCAGGGTATGTACTCACTCATATATGGTTATTATACATACAGCAAAGGACTAGCAGCCTACAATCCACACCAACAGAGAACCTAGGAGACAAGGAGGACCCAAAGAGAAAAACGCATTGTCCCCCCAAGAAGGGGAGGGGGGGCAAGAACCCCTGAGCAAATTGGGAGTATGGGTTGAGAAAGGAGGGAGGTGGGAAGGGGAAAGAGGGAGAAGGGGATGGAGGAAGAGAACAGGAGAAAACAGGAGGACTGAGACAAGGGAGGAATAGAGGAATACAAGAAAGGATATGCCTTGATAGAGGGAGCCAGTACAGGTTTGGAGAGATATCTGGAACAGAGGAAAATTTAAGGAATCCATGGGGATGGCCCCAACTAAGTATCTAGGCTGAAAGGGAGGCCTTTTCCTTGAGAGAAGCCTTCCCACCAGCCTGGTTCTAGAGCCACATCAGTCCCAAATAAACACACAGGAGGCTATATTAATTATGAAGCTGTTGGCCTTGCTTGTTTCTTACTGGCTAGCTCTGACTTAAGTAATTACCCCATAATTGTTAATCTAAGTATTTCTCTTACTGGAGAACTTTCCGGGCTTCCTACCCCATGGCGTTACATCTCGACTCTCTTGTGTTTCTCCTTCCCAGAGTTCTCCTGGATTCCTAGTCCCTCCTATCTTGGTTCCCTATAGGCTCAACAGTGCTTTATTGACATAAGACTTCACCAACACTAGGCAATGACAGAGAGGCTGCCTTTGATGCCCTTCCCCTGTAATCAGATAGATGACTACCTTGGATGCCATTCAAAGCAGAAACAGGCACTCACTGCTAAACACTGAGTCATATTCCTGGATTCTAGTTGTAGAGAGGGAATAGGGATGAGCAAAGGAGCCAAGACTGTGCTGGTTAAACCTGCAAAAAAATAGTTGACCTGACTTAGTGAGTGCCCTCAGACACTATTCCTAAAGCTCTGGAATCAGCATTGGATTGAACCAAGCTCTCTGAATGTGGGTGACAGTTAGAAGGCCAGGCAGTCTCTGGGACCTCTAACAGTGGAGCCAGTGTTTATCCCTAAAGTACAAATGGATTTTGAGAGCCCATTCCCTATGAAGGGATACTATTGCAACCCAGATACAAGAAAGAGGGCCAAGGTCCTATCCCAAATGATGTAACAGACTTTGATGTTACTCCATGGAGGGCCTCACTATCCTTGGGAAGTTGATGGGGTGTGGTTTGTGGGGGCCTTTGGGGAGCATGGGATGATGGGAAGACGAGGGAATGGGGGATTGATATGTAAATAAGAGTGTGTCTAAAATTTAAAAAAAATATTAGTTAGGCTTTTTCCATAGATTATATTCCTCTGGTTATTTTTAGAACTCTCCTATGAAAGCAACTGAAAAAATTAAAAATAAGCTAGTCTGTTCCTGGCCTGATGTATTATTTATCATTAATAGGCATTTTTCACTGAACAAATATCATATGCATATAAATTTATGTTATACTAACAAGAAAAAGAAAGTCTTGTTTTACATGTCAATCCCAGGTCTCCTAACTGACACCCAACTTCAGGGGGTTTGGTCAGTCCTCTGCTAGTTTCCCAACTTTCAGTCTGGGATCCATGAACTTCTCCTTGTGCATGTCAGCTGTTTCTGTGTGTTTCTCCAGCCTCATCTTGACCCCTTTTCTCATCAGTCCTCCCTGTCTGCAATTGAATTCCAGGAGTTTGGACCAGTGTTTAGCTGTGGGTCTCTGCTTCAGATTCCATCAGCTTCTGGATGAAGGCTCTAGATTGTCATATATGGTAGTCATTAATCACATTATCAGAGAAGGGCATTTAGGTAGCCTCTCCACTATTGCTTAGATTCTTAATTGGTGGTCATCCTTGTAGGTCTCTGGACATTTCACTAGTGCCAAATTTCTCTTTAAACCTATACTGCTCCCTCTATTGTGGTATCTCTTTTCTTGTTCTCTTACATTCTTCCCCATCTTAGAGTTTTAAATATGTTGTATCATTTAGACATGAAATACCCCTGTGGTTTTCTCCTTGCTATAATAAGGCTATGATTGAAATGTGGGGATTTTACCATACTTGCTCCAGATGATTCAGTTAATATTTGCTAAATCATCTTATACAAGAAGTCCAGTTCTGAATCCTGGGTAAATAACTATAATAAAATAAGAATATTTTAAAAATGCAATTATCCATATTTTTAATATAAAAAACTCAGTGCAGGAAGGGATCCAGCTAAATTTAGTGTTGGCATTCAAAGCAACAGTGTAGCTCCAAAGCTATGGCCTTCCTACTCTTTCACGAATACAGTCCTAAGTTCAAAGAAATAAAAAAGATAAAATGGAAATAAAATTTTCCCTGTAGAGTTCTCCATGGCTACCCATCACCTTCAGGCTGAAAGTTTTCCAAACATTGTTATAAGATTTGCAAATATTCTTTTCCTGACTTTGTTCCTAACCTGTTTTTGAGGTGCCACACTCCCAAAATTTTGAATAAGGGCATATTTCTTATTATTTCTTTCTTCTATTCTTTATATGACTTAACTGTATATAGTTTTAAAAAATCAAACTTTGGATCTGTCCAAGTATCTCACACTAAAATAACATCAGTGAAAATATCCTTTCAGTCCACATCATCCTTTGAAAGCTGTCACTGTCCCCTTGCTGCTACACTACTCCTTCTGATGTATTCCAATCTTTCAACACTGACTCCTTCATAACTTACTTCCAAATCAATGCTAATGGGGAATGTGCCACACAGCATGTCTTGGTGAATTCTACAATCTGTTATAGAGTGTTATGTTTGCAGTCTTGTTCACAAGCTTTCAGACTGTGCTATGATTACATTCTGACCTGTGTGAATCCCTGTTCTCTTTGTCCTAGGCTCTTTTCCTTCAACTCACAAGAGAATGTACAAAGCCCTTCAGACCTTAGTACTGGGTATCCTGGTCTCAAATTATAAACTTATAATATGAATTTATCATCCTATTCATGTTTCCAAGGATCAAACACATCTTTGATGTCTTTAATTGATTAGTATTAATGACGGTGGAAATCAGCTCATTTACAGCCTGGATTCACATTCTTTCCCAAGTCTTAAGTCAACAGTATTGGCTAGGTTTCACTAATATCAAAGGAGCAGTTTTTGCTGCACCATTAAGAATTATTCTACCCTAGTCTTGTAGATTTGGGGCTATATAAGCCCCACTATTTTCTGTGTAGAACGCTATTTTCTAAAACCCTGCTTTATAGGAAGATAGCCTTGCTTAATTTGACCAAAATATCATGTTTGTCACTTACCCCTTCTCAGCACTTATAATGTTCAACATATATGTTGAATTGACAGTACTGATGGCAAGCAAGCACAAGGCCACCTACACAGCATCTCTTTCATCACATTTTAGGGCCCGGACTACTATTTCTGGGAATTTTCATAGCTGCTATCTGCCAATCCTGAATCTGCCATCAGGACACAAACCGTTTTCTTCACACTACATTTGTTGAACTGCCTTTCTAAATCCCTGAACACATGGACAACTGCCCACCATGTTAAACTATTTATTATTACCCTATTTTTGCGAAATATTTTCCACAAACTTTCATATACAAATAGCTTCATATTTATAGTGCCTGTGAGGAAAGACATCATTTTGTTTTGTATTCTTGCATTTTTTATTGCAGTGTTTAATAAAGCATATACACCCAATCAAGACAACAAACTGAGTTCAACAAAACTTCTTTTGTGAATTTATAGGCTGCACCTTCAAAGTCTAGAGTTGTGTGCAAGCTAAATACTTCAAATACAGCTGTAACAGACAGCCCTCAGTGTATCCCGTTGCTATAGACTAGGACACTGAGGGGTTGCTTAGTAGAAAATTCTGTGCTATGATATGTGCTTGGTTTCCCTATGTGTTTTCTCCTTGACTTAAAACTATAGAAAAAATGCTGAAATCTAGGAATGTTATGTAATTGACCTACTTCTTATATAACTGATTTGAAGTCATCAGAAATCCACCCATCTGTATCTGACCCTACCCAATGCTGTGTGGCAGATGAAACTGTAGATTTGTCATTACTCTGTTACTCAGTCAGTCACTTATCCAATTTGTTTAAATCATTCTTTCTCCTTGGCTTTTAAGCATACAAGAGTCATCTGACTGTTAAAAAATGTCCCCAACTATATGTGGATTAGAGGGAAGAGGGGGCCACTGGGAGAGTTAGAGGGAGAGGAAACTGCAATTAAGATACACTATGTGAAAAAAATATTTTTCAATAGAAGGAAAAGCTATACGTATATTTGTATATATTGTAGACTTTTTTGTTAATAGTTAATTCTATGATTCCTGGTGTCCTTTTCATACATAGCCATTGCTATATTTTATTGACCTCCTTTCGCTTATATTTGTCTCCCTCCATCTCCCTAAGAAGACTCCTTTTTCCCTTATTAGATCACTTTTATCCTGCTATTCCCCTTTGTGTTACCTCCCTCTCCTTTCCCATACTAAATAATTCAAATATAAATAAATGAACACATATATACATACATACGTGCATACATACATACTATGGAAACTCTACTCCTTTAAGAAGTTTCCACAAAATACAATTACCACACTCATATTCCTGTTTCTCACACTCCACAGATAAACATTTATGTTATGATCACATGTCTTCTTTTGAAGAAATCAACATCTGGGTAGGGCAGGAGAGCCAAGGCAGTTGAAAAGCTCACAGAAACTTCTGCAGCACCACTCTTTTCAGTGCTTGAAGATTTTTCACCCAGTTTTGGGTATGATAGAGCTAAAACAACATTCAGTAAAGCAGTTTGTCAATTGATTGCCTGACCTCATATTCCTCTCAGCTTCTGAGAGATGTAAATATGGATATGTGCCACCATTTCTAACAAACAGACAATTGGTTGTTTTATTTTTAAGATTAGAATTTAATTACAGTGTTTCTTCCTTTCTTTTCTTCCCTCCAAATCCTCCCATATATCTTTGCCTACACTTCTTCATGTCCAGGGTCTCCTTCTTTCATTAACTAAGGTTGAATCCATATGATAGTTTGTATATACATAGATAGTTCTATATATAACCCATTGAATCCATGCAATGTTACTTGTGTATGTTTTCAAGGCTGACTATTTGGTGCTGGACAGCTAACTGGTGTGCTCTTTCCTGAGAAGGAACATCTCTTCCAGTCCCAGCTTTTTCTCAGTTCCTTGTAGCTCTTTGTATAGAGTTGAGGCTAGGCATGTTTGTTGGTGTCCTCCTTGTTAAGTTCTTATTTGAACAAGTCATGTTGGTGAGATTATATGATGAGACTCTGATATTCCTAGGACACAATCTCACAAAAAAACTCTGATTCTCTGTGTCTTAAAAATCATTCTTTCCGCACTTTTGTCTATTAGGTACAGAAAAGTTTTGTAGATATATCCATTGGAACTGGGTGCCACAACTCTGCATTTTAATTGATTATGGTTTTCTGTAATTGTCTTTGTTACAAAAATAGGTTTCTTTGATATGGAATGAAGACTACCCTTTTCTGTAGGTATAAAGACACATGTTTTTGCAAATTGTTATCAGGTGTTATGCTGGTTTAGTACATTAACATTTGTAGATTGTCTTCCCATAATCATGATTTCGTTAGCACTGAGTAATTAGCTAAGTTTCCAGTACCCAGCATGATATTCCTTTTCTTGAGAAGGTCTTAAGTCCAGTTAGAGAGCTGTTCGTTACTGCTAAGATATTTTTGCCACTAATGCATCCATAAGGCTATCATGCCAGGCTAGGTATTTATGAGGCTTATACATATCATAGTTTGGTAGAAATGCTGGTTGCCTCCCTCCTCTGCAACTCCCAATGCATCTGGCATAATGAGAGGTAATCTTTGGGGAGTGAGCTTTCAGATTAGTTTTACTCTGGGCTCTGTTCCTGAAGTACATCATGTCATCAGCAGTAGGAACTTACCTTCCATCTCTAGGGGTTGGCCAAATGGGATAATATTTTACATAACATTGAACTATTCTTAAGTGGGTGTTTATGTCTGGTGTTAGCTTTTTTGTTCGGTGATCCTTGGCTCTTGGATGGAGTGTCATTTGCCCAGATGAGAAAGGTTTATTCAAGCTATACATGTTTATTTATGTACAGAATTACATACATTATGATTTTTCCTTTGTTGGTAAATAACTAATAGTATGATTCCTTGTGAAATTTTCAGTGATCTATATTGCTGTTTTACCTGTCTGCCTCTTTTTCATTTATTTATCTTCCCCCTTTCCCTAAGGACCCCCATTCTCATTTGCCTATCAGATCACTTGTATTCTGATACTTACCTTTTATGTTTTCCCCACATTCTCCATTATTTCTCTCCCTCCCCATCTCTAAGGAGCTCCAGTTTTTCCCATTTCCCTTATCACATTACTTATATATTTCTATTACACTGTTCTGTTCCTGTTAAGAGATAGCATGTCCAAAGCAACTCTTATAAAAGAAAACATTTAATCAGGGCTGCCTTACAGTTTGAAGGTTTGTCCATTGTGATCATAGGTGATGTCATGGTATCATGCATGTAGACATTGTGGAAGAGACTTCTTTGAGAGTTCCACAATCTTCATCCACAGGCAGAGAGATATGAGGGAGAGACAGACAGAGACAAAGACAAAAAAGATACATAGAAAGCATGGGCCTGGCAGAGATTTTGAAAATTTCATATCCCTCCCTACTGACACACTTCCTCCCAATACTTCTGATCCTACCAAATAATTCTAATCCCTGGTGAATAAACATGAAAACATATGAGCCTATAGGGCCATTCTTATTCATCTGCCTCACCTGCCATCCCATTTACCCTCCTCTATTATCTTTGGTGTTTATCTCCTTCCTCCTAAGTTTTAAGAGCAGTTTTAGGTTTATAAAAATTGAGTGGAAGAAATAAAAATTCCAGGTACCCATTCCTGGCTACATCCTATTCCACTATCCTAAGGTGAAACCTTTTATACCACCAGCACATAATAGACATTGTTACATGTTTATCCAACTAAGTGCATAGTTTAAATTGCAGTTAATTTCTGAGCTATATATTCTATGGATTTTGAAAAATGTTCACACACATGTACACACACACACAATGCTACAACATTAAACAAGACTTTTTCATAACTCTAAAAATAATGTGTGCTCTATTTTCTCATTCTTTCCTCCCCTAGAGCCCCTGACAACCATGGTCTTCTGACCTTCTCTCCAAACAGTCCTGTTCTCAGAGGGTCAGATAACTAGAAGGATATTATATGTTGTTTTTTCAGATTGGCTTCTCCTGCTTTTAGATATACGTTATTTAAGGATCCCCATACCTTCCCATGGAACCCTTTACTATGCTATACCTTGTCTTTATAGTATCTTTATTTCCCATTCATTAACTAAGTCATACTCAGTCACCCTCTCCTCTTGTGTTGCCTCTGTTTTCTCCTGTATGTATCCTCTTCATTTACCTCTCTGTCCCCACTATTCTTCACAATGAATAGTTATTCTTGGAGCTTTAGTTTTCTGTATTATTAAATATGTGCATATTATATCCAGATTTTAGCAACCAACTTGACAAATATACTACATTTTCTATGATAAAAAACAAAAAATCTTCTTGTATCATCCTCTGTATAGCATCTATGACGTTTAACTTTGAGAAACTGATGGAATGATATTTGTATGTAATAGGGGAAAAGACAGCCAGTGATTTAAATATGCAGAAAGAGGTGCAGAAAGGAGACATCACTATTTGGAAGTATGGCCTGAGATCCATGTCCAGGAACAACAGGTATTAACAAAACAGACACATTATTTTCTTTAACAGACAGAAGGAAGGCCCTTGGTGATTCCAATGACTTATGGGCTTCCAACTGGAACAGTGGTTATCAAAATTCCTAATGCTTCCATGCTTTAATACAGTTACCCATATTGTGTTAACCAGCAACCATAAAAATATTTCACTGATGCTGCATAACTATAATTTTGTTACTGTTATGAATCGAAAAGAATGTCAATATTTTAGAGATAGAGGTTTGCAAAAGGGTTTCAACAACTGAGTTAGAAATGCTGCTTTAGAACATCTCATTTGTTTTCTGATAGATGTTTGTATCTTCGCAATTTTCACTCATATTTTGATCATCTTCTAATTTCTTAATAGTTCAGGATTAACACTGAGGAAAATTACATCCTGTGATGTCAAATGGCATTAGTGAACTTGAGCTTCTTTTTGTGATGTCTCCATAACACTGCTCATCACTAGTAGTTTTAACATGTCCAGGGAGACTGACCTAGTGAGATCAAAGAGAAAATGTGCTCCTGAGACACCTTACAAACTTAGCACGGGTAGTGTCAAAAGCATTTTGTTTATCTTACAAAAGAAGACATTTAACTTCATAGTACATTAAAATCACTTTTATGGATGCTTTTACAAAGCATTGACATATAGGTCAATCTGTGTTTTGTGGCTTTACCCCTTCCATAGTGAGAAAACACAGGTACAGAGAACTTTTTAATATCCTTCTCCTTAGTGGAATCTTGTTGTATCACAATTTAAGGAGTTGAACATATTATACTTAACACCTACACTCAGTTTATGTTTTTCTTCATGGATAGGTCATAATAGCCTGAGACAAATTAACAAAGGATTCATACATGTTACTCTTTCTTTCTAATTAAAGTTATATTTGTGTGGCAAAGTATAAAAGAAATAATTATATGTCTGATCTAACTGTCATGATGAATAACTTAAAAATTCTGTTTTATATTAGAATATCTGCTCAATATTTATATGTAAATCAAATGACTAAGGTGCCTAGTTTTTTAATTTAAATTTAAATTAGGAACAAGGTTGCTTCACGGGTCAGTCCCAGGTCCCTCTCACTTTCCCTCTCCTCCTGCCACGCCCTCCCAACAACCCCCCCAATGGCGCCTCCATTCCCCAGGAAGGGTGAGGCCCTCTCCATGGGGGTGTCCATAGTCTATCATTTCATCCAGGACAGGGCCTAGACCCTCCCCCAAGAGTCCAGGCTCAGAGTGCATCTCTCATTGTGGGATGGGCACCCAAAGTCCATTTGTAAGCCAGGAATAAATACTGATCTACTACTACCCAAGGCCCCATAGATTGCCTAGGCCTCCTCACTGGCACCCACATTCAGGGGGACTTGATCAGTCCCATGCTGGATTCCCAGGCATCAGTCTGGGATTCAAGAGCTAACCTTTGTCAGGTCAGCTATTTCTGGGGGTTAAAACAGCCCAGTATTAACCCCTTTGCTCATCAGTCCTTCCTCTCTGTCACTGGGTTCCTTGAGTTCAGTTCAGTGTTTAGCTGTGCGTGTCTGCCTCTGCTTCCATCAGTCATTGGATGAAGGTTCTGTTTCCCAGACTCTCTGGACTTGGGATTGTAGGCTGCTACTCCCCAGATTTATGTCTAAAATCCATATATGAGAGAGTACATACCATGTTTGTCTTTTTGTGACTGTGTTACCTCACTCAGGATGGTTTCGTCTAGTGCCATCCATTTGCCTGCAAGTTTCAGGATTCCATTGTTGTTTTTTTTCTGCTGAATAGTACTCCATTGTGTATCCACTCTTCAGTTGAGGGACATCTAAGTTGTTTCCAAGTTCTGGCTGTTACAAATAATGCTGCTGTAAACATAGTGCAACAGATGTCCTTATTGTATGAATGTTCGTCTTTTGGATATATGCCTAAGAATGGAATTGCTGGGTCTTGTAGCAGGCTGATTCCCAGTTTTCTGAGGAATCTCTATACTGATTTCCAAATTGACTGTACAAGTTGGCACTCCCACCAGCAGTGGAGTAGTGTTCCCTTTTCTCCACATCCTATCCAACATAAACTGTAAGGGTGTTTATGATTTTGGCCATTCTGACAGGAGTAAGATGGTATCTCAGAGTTGTTTTGATTTGCATTTCTCTGATGGCTAGGGATGTTGAACACTTTCTCAAGTGCCTCTCAGCCATTTTCAACTCCTATATTGAGAATTCTCTATGTAGTTCAGTAGCCCACTTTTTATTTGGATCCTTTGGTGTTTTGAAGACTTGCTTCTTGAGTTCTTTGTAAATTTTGGAGATCAGCCCTCTGTCAGATATGGGGTTAGTGAATCCCTTTTCCCATTCTGTGGGCAGCCTTTTTTGTCTTATTGACTATGTCCTTTGCCTTATAGAAGCTTCTCAGTTTCAGGAGGTCCCATTTGTTAGTTATTGACCTCAGTATCTGTGCTACTGGTGTTATGTTCAGGAGGAGGTCTGTTGTACCAATTTGTTCTAGGGTACCACCTTTTAATTCTACTTGCAATATTTAGACTCAAACACTAATTTAAAAGCACATGTTCCCAAATATGCTTCTCAGTTACTGTAATACACACTATGATAAAAGCAACTTAACAAAGAAAAGATGTGTTTAAGTCTAAAAGTTATAGATCATCACCAAGGTTAGCCAAAGGAGTAAAGCAAGGCGAGAGAACTGAAGCAGAACCGTGGTGGGATGAGTTAACTGACTTGCTTTCTTTGTTTGCTTACCTTCTTTCTGTATACAACATTGAATGACCTGCCCAGACTCAACACTGTCTACAGGAGCCTAGGCTTCCCTACATCAATTAGAAATCTAGAAAATATCTCCCCAGACATACCCAGAAGTCAAACTGATGGAGATAATCCTCAGTTGCGATTTTCTCTTCCAAGCCTGTGTAAGTTTGTGTAAGGTTGACAAAAGTCAATTATGGCAGGGATGACATAGACATCTGACCTAGAAGATGTGGAAATCTCTTTTTATTGCCAGCATTACTGAGTCTTCTGCTCAAATTGTGCTTGTTTCCTCTTCTTGGAAGAGGTTTTGCCTGAGTTCCGTTCATTGCAGGTGGGCCATTCTGGGTAAATGACTATGTTTTTAGCAAGTTCTGATGTAGAGGTTGTAGCACAGTTTTTCAGCATCACTGTTAGCAGAGTCTTTCAGTGTGTCTATAAAGTACACTCCAAAGTGCCCTGGCAGCAAATCAGATGATTCGATTTGCAAAGACATGAAGGCCCACTTGAGTCCCACCAAATCACCCTCTACTGTAATCATCACATCTAGAACTGGCATTTGCTCCCTGATCATTCTCCCAAAATGAACAAATAAAGCAATGGGGGAAAGTGCTTCTTGGCAATGGCTTGAACTTAAATGGTGACAACAGCTGGTTCAGCAGATGTTATTCATATAATGCAACATCTGTGTTCCTGATGGTGGAACTGTGACTAAATTCATATCTCTAGTGTCCTAAAATATATTTAAGAAATTTTTAGTAAAACTGGGAAATATTAGATTAATTTAAGAGTTAATTTATTAAGATGATAGTAAGAACTTTCAGTTTACCAGTCATATATCTCCAACCTATATATAAAAAAGAAGCCTGCATTCTTAATTGTGTTTGAAAATGAACGTTCATGAAATCTTTGTCTGTAATTTAAAATGATTCACTCTGGCATAAGATTATTTATTGCACAACCACGAAGATTTGATTTCCATCCAAGCACCCATGTGAAAAAGCTAAATACAACCTTGTGGGAAGCAAAAACTGGAGAACCATTTGTGTGTGATAGCTAGTCATTTAATAACATAGGGCCGAGATTTAGTAAGAAATCTTGTCTCAAGTGAAAAAGGCAGCAAGAGAAAGAACAAGAAAGAGCAGGAAACCAAATGTCCTCCTCTACTGGATATAACAAACACATTCACACACACACACATACACACACACACACACACACACACACACACACACACACACACACAAAGTAAGACAGGTGCCCCAAATCTGATAATACATATTATTGACTAAAAATGGATAAAATCATAGGATAGAATATTACACAAAAAGGAATACAATTTTGAAGCATTAGCAAAAACTTTCTCAAATGTGCATTTCTTTTAAATATATTTACTTATTATGCATGTATAAAGTACTGCATGCATGCCTCAGGGGTCACTTTGAAGGAACCTGTTCTCTGTTTCCATCATGTAGGTTCTGCTGATTAAGCTGGGGTTCTTAGTCTTAAAGAATGTGTTATGTTTCTACGATATATAAATTTTTCAGTGTTCAAACCAATATGTAATAATTGAAAGGAAAAAGAAAGTAGATTTTGATTGTTAAATAACAGATGGGATTGTGACAGATAGAAAAAGAAAGACATGAAATACCAGAAGACAATAATTTGAATTTGTAAGATTTGACCATTATCTTCAATGTAGAATTAGTTTCATGATTGTTTATATGACAGTGTCAAAACTTATATTTAAATATGAGTTAGTTACTATATGCCAATTTCTTGTATAGCAAGAAATATTTACAATGTAAGTTGTTAGGTAAAAGTTAAGCAGGCAAAGAGGAGATTGAAGCAAGTCACTTGGATATGTATTCAGTTAAACAGCTCTTTCAACACACAGCTAAAAGTTATTGTAAATAGAACAAGATCAGTGTGAAGAAAAAGGGTTTGTGGAATGCCATTAGATTCATGGGTGATAGTTAACCACAGAAAATCCCAGAAAGCACAACCAAGGCCCTGGAACTCTGATGGGTGAGCTGCTGCAGCACATATTGTCTGCTGCTAGCTTCCCATTTGTATGGTTGTCCAAGTTGATAACGCCCATGCCCAGTTTCCACCAGCCCACTTTTTACTCCTATCCAAACGCGAAGCCTCTTTAAGGAAGTATTTTCCTTACTCTTGTGTTTAAATATTTAAATCATGCTCTTTAATAATTTATTTTCCCTAAAGACTGAAACTTCAATTTATATATAGCTATCACTTCTATCTAGTTTGAATTTTTATTTAACCAATTTATTTTTAAAAAGAAAGATGGTGTTAATGCTTGAAATTTTAGCTCAAGGACTTCGCTGACAAAGAATTTTACAAATAAGAAATGACATAGTTATTGAAAACATTATAGGGTGACCAAGGAGCTATAAAGGAATGAAGTCCAATCCTGATTAAAAGGCGATATTTTAAAGATAGTGACTTTGAGAAGTAATGTAAATGCCTCTCTGTATGTTAGAATTTCTGTCTTATGCAACAGAAACATACTGATTGTTTCTTGTCTTCTGTATTTGTGATGAATTCTCTGTAACCAACATAATGGCATAGTGTCGCTTTCAAGGCTTCACACCAGCATCATTAAGTCATCTGGCATCACTACTGGCTTCACAGAAGGAGACAAGGGCAACTCAGAGACATGACTCCAGTATGTCTAACATCAGCTACAAAGGAAGATTGACACAAAACATCTCAAGAAAAATGAAGTACTTTACTCAGTCTTATGTGTCACTCATTAGCTACAATGTACCTGGAAATACTATATTTTATAGCTCCTTATCCTTCACAAACTCTGGGAAATTTCTCTTAAAATGTAAATATGACTTATGTTACAGGATGGTGGGGGAGAAGGGAGGAGATTTCAAGATGAGAAGTAACAACAAAGAATTACCATCAGCTGAATCAGGTGACGGGAGATTGCTAAGTTAGAAAGCAGAATTGGTGCCCTGAGCTCAGGAGCAGTCTCCATCATGCTCAGCTAGGTTTCTGAGACTATATACACTTAACAATTATGCTAACTTTTCCATCTGTGAGTCTTCTTCTACTTAAGGTGGTGAGTTCTTGTGTATCATGCTTTCAAGGCGATCAAAGTGAGATGCATAGGTAAGTGCTCCTGAGTTCAGTAAGTACAAGGTAGAGTTAACTGATGAACATTGAGAGTACAAACACTATACAATAATGAGGTGAATAAGCACAATGAAGATTATGTCCATTTGTTTCTATTTTGAACTCATGAATTGTTTTAATTCAAGGAAATGCAATATGAGAAACTTTGTCTTCCATACTGGAGAGCCATGTTGAATTTTACGAAGTTGCAGATCATAGAATTCATTGCCACCATTTAGTGATATCACAATTAGAAGAAAAAATGTCAATAAGGTTTTCCAATGGGTCCTGTCCAGGTACAATAGACACATTTGATAGATTTCACTGATTCCTTATTTAACATTGGACAGTGTTTGCAATTACAGTGCAAATACTTTGAATCTACTCTTGGTGCTACTGTGTGCTCTATTATATATGCATATTTTGGGGAATGAGTGAGGAGCGCCAATAGTCACATAGGTTTCTATTTTGTAACAACACAAACTCTAAATGGTATCTCGAACGAAAGGTGTATTACATTATATATAAAGTCGATGCCTTTCTTATTTATTAGAATTATTGGACAGTATTTAGGCCTCCCAGCCTTGGAAAACAATGACTATTTCCAACTTTTGACTATAGGGAAATTTAACATGTGCATGGTAAAGCAGGAAATCTACATGATAGTTGAATTTGGCCAGTTAACACCTATGCACTAAACCTAAGAGAAATTATTTCTATGTATAACTCCTTTTTCTGTAACACATACACAGATACTGCCACACATACACACCCATTTGCATACACATCATATTAACTAAAATAGTCATCAGTGACCTCAGGTCAACAATCAACTCAATGTAGAAACCAGACCCACAAAGCCTAGTAATTTAGAATCTTGTTGTTGTTTGGAGCAGAAAACTTTCTAAAAGCTCCAAGCTTTTATTTTTTTCTCATCTCTATTCTAACAATATGAATTCATTTTTACTTTAACAAAGATGACAGAATCAGATTACAAATAAGCATTGCCTTAAATCTGGGCCATCTAGAGGTATTTATTCTTTCAATAAAGTACAATTAGAATCATTAAGGGGTCAAGACTAGGCCGGTAAAACCCACAGAAACAGCTGACCTGAAGCTCATGGACCTCAGACTGAAAGCTGGGAAAGCAGCATAGGACTGATCCGGACCCTCTGAACATGTGGGTCAGTAAGGAGGCTTAGGTAATCTAATTGGCTTCTGGTAGTAGATAAGTATTTATCCCTAGTATACAAATGGACTTTGGGATCCCACTACACATAGAGGGATACTCTTGCAGCCTAGACACATGGTGGAGGGTCTAGGCTTTGCTCCAAATGATATGACAGACTTTGATGATTCCTCATGGAAGGCCTTACCCTCCCTGGGGAGTAGAAAGAAGATGGGATAGGGGGTCAGGGGAGGAGGGGAGGGAGAGGGAACTGGGATTGACATGTAAAACAAGGTGGCTTCTAATTTAAACTTAAAATAGAAAAAATAGTTACTTCTTTACAAAAAATAATCATTTCTACAAACTTCAATTATCCTATAGTTTTTATCACCCCAATGCTCATCATCTTACTCTTGATCCCTTTAGAAACTTTAATCAAGGGAATAAATCATTATTAGTGATTTTGATAACTCACAATTTAGAACACAATATTGAGGAACAACTTTCTAAATGTCTCCACAAAATAGAATGTGATATAATAAAATTGTGAGACATTTAAAAATGCTATTTTACCTTTCAACAAAGCGTAACAGTTTGAGAGTGAATACCATGTTTCATATCTTTTAGTATAAAAGTTTATAATTTGAGTAGATTAAATAACATTTTAATGGAGTCAACCTTGTTTTGTGGCTATTATTTGTTATTTATATTTGTTTGTTTGTTTAACCAGGGTCATATTATGTATCCCATGATAGAAAATAGCTTTGAACTTGTGATGCTCAGACCTCAGGCTTTCAAATACTAGCATTGCAGGCATTTGCCACTAAGCCTATGCTTAGGCATTGATATGGTGATGATAGTTTCTTATCCTCATGAGTCTGTGCTAAATAGATACACTCTTAATTATGGTTATGTTAGGACAAGATTTTCCTCTTTAAGTAAATACCCTGAGAGGGATTTTAACTCTGTTTTCTGAGACACAGAGGATTCAGAACTAGAAAAGAAAACCAAAACCACTCTCATCATTCTGTGCCTCTTCACGAGACCAGACACAAGATTATATAGGATAGATACCAACATTTGTAAATATATGCCATACCAACCGCTCCTCATATATTCATCAATGCCAGTAGCCTATGCTATAATGCTTTCATTTGTCCTCCACAATAAGAGTCAGGACATTGAGTTTCCAGTCTGTGATGCTTTCCTTCTGATAAATGGACCACTCTCTTCATGTATTGGATCCCGTTGGTTATATAATATCCTAGAATTGTTGTAGGTGGGCCTAATAACATACACTTTCAGTAGCCCTGGAATCAAACTTTATTTCCTGGTCAGCAGCTTATCAGGAGGGCATGAGGGCACTAGGAGAAAAATATCTGTTGTTTTTCTGCCTTTATTTGGTCCCTCTAAAAAGAAAGTAGTTCAGAGACCTCCCTTCCCTCATGAGAATTATACAGTACTACCAGTTAAGAAATTCATGGGTTAAACAAATATAAAATTAATTTAGTATTAAATCTGCAGAAATGGTAATGCTAGCTACATTTTTAACTGGTTGTCTCAATTACTATGGAAAGCAAAAAAGAGACATTTTAAATACACTATACATATTTCTGACATAGTTATTTTTCCTTTTGGTTCAGACCACAGTGTGAATTTAAGTCACTTCTTCATATGTAGTGCTGCCTATAACATGTCATATGTTAGTCATTCCTCTGAAACTCTTCTTATGGTTTCCTCATCGGTTTCTTGTGGTTCTGGACATTAAACACAGGATCTTGTATATGTTGGGAAAGCTGCATCCTTAGCCTATTTAGTTTGGGATAATAAAAAATTGCATATTGACTTTAAAAGGATATTATGTCAGTATGTTCTCAAATAAACATTTAAAATAACCTATATTTGATCTTTGTCCTGCTTACCAAATTCTACAATAATAATCTCATCCAGACATAGAACTTCCTGATTCCAAAACACATCCTGTGTACCCTATTTATACTCATAGGGCAGTTCCTCTCTTTTCTATCTTTGGTTTGTTACTATTGAACACAATAGGATGTAGTGTTTAGATATTCCACTTGTATAATACGCCATAGCTTACTACATCATTACACATCCTACTCAATTCATACAACAAGTTAACACAGGAGCAAGATAGGATTCAGAGGTGTCAAGTAAAACATTCCCAATTCTAGTACTGGTAAGAATGGAATCAAGTTTCAATAGAGTTTTGCTTTTAAATTCTACTTCAACATTCTTAGCATTATCACCAGTCTTTAGGAAAATATATCTACAACTTACTGATGGGATGGATATCTTTTGACTTTATCAGCATACACTCAAGGACCAAGATATAAAATGTGTAATGCCAAAAGAGATCTATCCATGGTTGCCCTTGTTCAGTTCAGTTTTTGGCAGCCATTCTGGTAAGACTATAGGTAAAAGTTTTGAAATAACTCAGAGACACAGTCTCACAGAAAACTCCCTGATATTCCAACTCTTTTGTTTTCCTTTATTCTTCTCTCATACAACACATCCCAACTGCTGTCTCTAATCCTTGCCTTCCTCCTACCCGCCCTCCACCCCCACAACTTTCCCACTCCTCTAGATCCATTGCTGCTGTATTTCCCTCCATAAAAGAGCAGGCCTCCAAGTGATAAAAAATGAACTCAACATGACAATAACAAGATGGGATAAGAGTAGGCAAAACCAAAACAAACAAATAAAACCACTAAAACTACAAAAAAAAATACAAAACAAAAACCCTCATATCAAGGCTGCACAAGACAAACCCAGTGGGAAAAAAGGGGTCAGATGAGCAGGCAAAAAGTGAAAGATATCCCAACTCCCACCGTTATCAACCCCAAACTAAACAACCACAACTTTTATGTATAGGGCCTAAGGCAGACCCATGTAATCTCTATGGTTGCTGCTTTAATCCTCTGGCTCTCAAGTCTTTCTACAACTGCTTTTTAAATGTACTCTGAGCCTTACTTAGATGTGAGAGTTGTTTTGTAGATGTGTCTAAGGGGATTGGGTCCCATAACTTTTCCATTTGAATGGTTGTGGTATTCTCTAAAGGTGGCCATCTGTTGAAGAGAAGGTTCCCTGATAAGAGGTGAGGACTAACATTTACCCAAGGTTACAAAGAAAATATTTAGAATACAGTTAGGGATTATGCTGGTGGTTGTAGTGACTTCTGCAAGAAGTGACTTCACGATCCATCAGTGACTTCAGCAGCACTGAACACTTGTTTTAAATAACAAGCTTGAGTTCTCTTTTGTTGAGGTCTCATATCAAAGTACAAATCTGTTGGTTAATACCAAGTTGTTTATGCCACTACTGCACCCTTACAGTCACTGTGCTATGCTGGTTCTGATGTAAGGTATAGGCAACATGGCTAGGTAGCATCTATCTCCTTTGGAAGTATGTATGGTGCTTTCTGATACCATGAGAACTAGTCCTTAGAGATGCATTTAGGTCAATTCCAGCTCAAGAACAAATTATTTCTCTGTCTGAAGTGCATTGTGGCTTCAACAATAGGGACTTATGTAACAACTCTGTGTGTCAACCAAAGAAAGTAAGAATAGTGTTTGATATTTGGAGAATATCTTTGATTAGCAACTCAAAAGACAGCTCCCTTATGCATGGTATTAGGGATTTTGTAAATGGTTTAGGGGGATCATTATCATCCCAGATAAGAAAATTTCATTTAAATTATATGTTTATTTATACATATATTACCTGTATTGCAGATTTTTAGTAGATAATTAATAGTATGATTTCTTATGATTTTTTTCATAAATCCTGTTACTTTACCCTCCTGTCTCCTTCTTCTGTGTTTATCTAACTCCCATCTTGTGAGGAGCCGCCCTCGCTATCGCTATTGCCGTTAGAAGATGGCGCTGACATCTGCTGTCAGTTGGAGTTAACCGTTAGAAGATGGCGCTGACATCTGCTGTCAGTTGGAGTTAACCGTTAGAAGATGGCGCTGACATCTGCTGTCAGTTGGAGTTAACCGTTTAAGCTGTGCCTCTCCCGTGGCGTCATCTGGGGTGATGTGCAAACCACCAATCCCGGCTCTACACGTCTCACTCGGAGCTCCTAGGCTTATATAAGGGCCTGGGTTTCTTAGCTTGGGGTCTCCCTCTAAGAAGCTGATCATCTATCTCTCAAGATGCATTAAAGCTTTACTGCAGAAGGATCCGAGTGTTCTGCGTCGTTCTTGCTGGTGAGACGGTAGCGCGGGACATCTGGTGCCGAAACCCGGGAACTCTTCAACATCGCCGGCGCAGCGGGAGACCCCTCGGAAGACGGGGCGGATTCAGAACTGCAGGGACGTAAGTTCAGAGAGGTATGCTTTATCCTGAATACCCCCTTTCTTGACTTTGGCCTTAGTTTGTCATCACCGTGGGATGGGTCAGTGGAGGCTTTGGTGCTAGTCCTGTTTGTCCTTCTCCTTCATCGTGGCTGGTGCTGACAGAACGGTGCTGTCAGTCTGGTGCTGTCAGTCTGGTGCTGTCAGTCTGGTAACGGAGTTGAGCGCCGTTTTTTAGATAAGCCGCTAGCGCGATGGGGTTGTCACAGTCAGTGGTTACTGCCCTACAGACTGTGCTAAAACAAAGAGATCTCAAAATTGCACCACGAACACTTCAAAATTTTGTGAAGGAGGTAGATAGAGTGGCACCATGGTATGCTTGTTCCGGGTCCCTCACTGTGGCCTCATGGAACAAGCTAGGTAAAGAACTAGACAGGAAGCATGCAGAAGGAGATCTCCACTTAGGTACCAAAGCCATTTGGAAGCTAGTTAAAAACTGCTTGGAGGATGAGGCCTGTCACCCTGCTATAATAGAAAGTCAGGGAACCTTAGAGGAAGTTCAGGATAGCATGTCAGAAACTGAACGGAGTGAGAGAATGGGAGCTCGCAAAAGGAAAGACATGTCTAAGAAAAAAGGCCCTCCCCAAGAAGTTAAGAAAGGGGGAGAGAAAGAAGGGAGTGATCATTCACCCCCTAACAAATCTAAGAAAAAGAAAAAGCCAGAATCTAGTCTATACCCTACAGTAGAGCTAGAAGCCTTGGAGCTAGATAATTCTGATTCTGACACTCTGTATTCTAGCGAAGAAGGTGGTCTAGAGGAGGAGGTGGCACGGTATGAGGAAGAAAGATATCACCCTGATAGACACCGGCCACTGAAAACAAAAATGAATGTGAGGCCACCGCCTATAAATCCGGCGGGCTCACGCCCCTCAGCACCCCTGCAGTATGAGCTTCAGCTGAATAATGGTACTGACTCCTTTTTACCTTTAGAGGAACGGAGAAAAATACAAGTAGCTTTTCCAGTATTCGAGAATGCGGAAGGCGGAAGAGTACATACCCCTGTAGATTACAATCAAATCAAAGAATTGGCCGAATCCGTTCGTAATTATGGGGTCAATGCTAACTTTACCACATTACAGGTGGAAAGGCTTGCTAATTTTGCCATGACTCCCACTGACTGGCAGACGACAGTGAAAGCAGTGCTTCCCAACATGGGACAATACATGGAATGGAAGGCTCTCTGGTATGATGCAGCCCAGGCACAAGCTAGAGTTAATGCCACGGCTGAAGATGAGAATCAGAGGCAGTGGACATTTGAAATGCTGACAGGTCAGGGTCAACATGCCCTTAATCAAACCAACTACATCTGGGGTGTCTATGGTCAGGTGTCGGCCGCCGCTATTAAAGCATGGAAGGCCCTCACAAAAAGGGGAGAGTCCAGTGGACACCTTACAAAGATTGTCCAAGGACCCCAAGAGCCATTTTCAGACTTTGTGGCCAGAATGACAGAGGCCGCCAGTCGCATCTTTGGTGATTCAGAACAAGCTATGCCCCTGATTGAGCAACTTGTCTATGAACAAGCAACCCAGGAATGTCGAGCGGCTATCGCCCCTCGCAAAAGCAAAGGTTTACAAGATTGGCTCAGAGTGTGCAGGGAGCTGGGGGACCCCTAACCAATGCAGGACTAGCTGCCGCCATTTTACAAACGCACAGGTATAGAGATTTATCTAGTCGAAAAGCTTGTTTTAATTGTGGGAGAATGGGGCACCTTAAGAAAGATTGTCAAGCCCCTGAAAGAACAAGAGAATCGAAGCTTTGCCATCGTTGTGGTAAAGGTTATCATAGGGCTAGCGAATGCAGGTCAGTCCGGGATGTAAAAGGGAGGCTTCTGCCCCCTATTGAAGAACCCAAGGTACCCCAATCAAAAAACGGGTCACGGGGCCCATGGTCCCAGGGCCCTCAGAAATATGGGAACCAATTTCAGAAAAGCAATCAAGAGGAAGTAGAGGTTTCCGAGGAACCCCCGGAATGGACTTGCGTGCCGCCTCCGACTTCTTACTCATGCCCCAAATGAATGTTCAACCGGTCCCAGTCCATTCCCCTGGACCTTTGCCCCCTGCCACCATTGGGCTTATTCTGGGCCGTGGCTCCTTAACTTTACAGGGACTCATTATATATCCTGGAATTGTTGACCCGTATCATAAAGAGGAGATTCAAGTTCTCTGTTCTAGCCCTCGGGGTGTATTTTCTATAAAGCAGGGAGATAGAATTGCACAACTGGTGTTGCTGCCCTCCCTCGGGGATGGAGAAACCTACACTTTACAAAAAAGGGCTATGGGATCTTCTGGAAGTGATTCAGCCTATCTGGCTATACCCCTAAATGAGAGACCTACAATAAAATTGTTAATTAATGGAAAAGAATTTGAAGGGATAATGGATACGGGAGCAGACAAAAGCATTATTTCACTCCATTGGTGGCCGAAGTCTTGGCCCACTGTTGTTTCATCTCATTCTCTACAAGGTCTTGGATACCAGTCCTCTCCTGCCATCAGTGCCTCAGCCTTAACCTGGCGGAATGCTGAGGGCAAACAGGGATGTTTTACCCCCTATGTGTTGCCACTCCCTGTAAATTTATGGGGACGGGATGTGTTACAAGCCATGGGCATGACCCTAACTAATGAATACTCCCCCAGGCATCAGCCATTATGGCAAAGATGGGGTATACAAACGGTAGAGGCTTGGGTAGGCAAGAACAAGGCAGAATAAAACCCATTACGCAACACGGAAATCGGGGTAGAAAAGGACTGGGTTTTATTTAGGGGCCGTTGAGGCTTCACGACCCATACCATGGAAAACAGAGGAGCCGTTATGGGTCTCTCAATGGCCTCTATCCTCTGAAAAATTAGAGGCTGTCACAAGATTAGTGCAAGAACAGGAACGGCTGGGGCATCTAGAGCCTTCTACCTCCCCATGGAATACACCAATTTTTGTTATTAAGAAGAAATCTGGGAAGTGGAGATTACTCCATGACCTGCGGGCCATTAACAATCAGATGCATCTTTTTGGCCCTGTTCAAAGAGGCCTTCCTTTGCTTTCTGCACTTCCTCAAGATTGGAAGCTTATTATTATAGATATTAAGGATTGTTTCTTCTCTATTCCACTTTACCCACGGGATAGACCAAGGTTTGCCTTCACTATCCCTTCTCTTAATCATATGGAACCAGACAAGAGATTTCAGTGGAAGGTACTGCCGCAAGGCATGGCCAATAGCCCAACAATATGTCAGCTGTATGTGCAGGAGGCTTTGGAGCCAATTAGGAAGCAATTTACATCTTTAATCGTTATCCATTATATGGACGATATTCTTATTTGTCACAAAGAGTTAGATGTTTTACAAAAGGCTTTCCCCATGCTGGTGGCTGAATTAAAACAGTGGGGATTAGAGATTGCCTCAGAAAAGGTTCAAATTGCAGATACAGGCCTCTTTTTGGGCTCAATGATTACTCCCAAAAATATAGTTCCTCAGAAAATAGAAATTCGCAAAGACCACTTACAAACATTAAATGATTTTCAGAAACTTCTGGGAGATATAAATTGGTTGAGGCCCTTTTTAAAAATTCCATCTGCTGATCTAAAACCCCTCTTCGATCTCCTGGAGGGTGAGCCTCATATCTCCTCACCCAGAAAATTTACCCCTGCCGCCCACCGAGCCTTACAGATGGTGGAAGAGGCCTTACAGGAAGCACAATTACAACGTATTGAGGAGTCACTACCTTTTAATCTGTGTGTTTTTAAGACAGCTCAATTGCCAACTGCAGTCCTGTGGCAACATGGACCATTACTTTGGATTCATCCAAATGCTTCCCCTGCTAAGATTATTGACTGGTACCCTGATGCTGTTGCACAGCTCGCGCTTCGCGGAATAAAAGCAGCTGTTACACATTTTGGCAGGGATCCTGATTCCTTGATTGTGCCTTATACTGCTGCACAAGTTCAGACCTTGGCAGCCACATCTAGTGATTGGGCAGTTTTAGTTACTTCCTTTTCAGGACAAATTGATAATCATTTTCCAAAGCATCCAATTTTACAGTTTGCCCTAAACCAGGCTATAGTGTTTCCACAAGTGACAGCTAAAGACCCACTCCCAGATGGGACTGTGGTGTACACTGATGGATCAAAAACTGGTATGGGAGCTTATGTGGTCAAGGATAGGGTTATATCTAAACAATATAATGAAACTTCACCTCAAGTTGTAGAATGTCTGATAGTACTGGAGGTTCTTGAGGCTTTTCCAGGACCCCTCAATATTGTATCAGATTCCTCTTATGTGGTTAATGCAGTTAATCTCCTTGAGATAGCTGGAATAATAAGATCCTCCAGCAGAGTTGCTAACATCTTTCAAAAGATACAAGCTGCCTTGTTAAATAGGAGATTTCCTGTTTTCATTACCCATGTCCGAGCACATTCTGGACTCCCAGGTCCCATGTCCTTAGGGAATGACTTAGCGGACAAGGCTACAAAGCTGGTGGCCGCTGCCTTGTCTACCCATGCACAAGCAGCAAAAGAATTCCATCAGCGCTTTCATGTGACGGCTGAGACCTTGCGCCGTCGTTTTGCTCTATCCAGGAAAGAGGCTAGGGAAATTGTTACTCAATGCCAGAATTGCTGCGAATTCTTACCTACTCCCCACATGGGAATAAACCCACGTGGCATTAGACCATTGCAGATGTGGCAGATGGATGTTACTCATATTCCCTCTTTTGGAAGGCTTCAATATGTTCATGTTTCTGTTGACACCTGTTCTGGCGTAATGTTCGCCACACCCCTAACAGGGGAAAAGGCCTCATATGTGATTCAACATTGCCTTGAGGCCTGGAGTGCTTGGGGAAAACCCAGAATTTTAAAAACAGACAATGGACCAGCATATACCTCTCAAAAATTCCGACAGTTTTGTCGGCAAATGGATGTTACCCATCTAACTGGCCTACCTTATAACCCTCAAGGACAGGGCATTGTGGAACGTGCCCATCGTACACTCAAATCATATCTGATTAAACAAAAGGGGAGTATTGAGGATGTTCTACCCTCGGTACCAAGAGTTGCTGTATCCATGGCACTTTTTACCCTTAATTTCTTGAACTCTGATGCCCAAGGCCACACTGCGGCCGATCGCCACAGTTTAGAGCCTGATAGGCCAAAAGAAATGGTAAAATGGAAAGATGTCTTGACTGATCTCTGGAAAGGCCCGGATCCTATTCTTATAAGATCCAGGGGAGCTGTGTGTGTTTTTCCACAGGAGGAAGAAAACCCCCTGTGGATCCCTGAAAGACTCACTCGAAGAGCTCCTTCACAACTCCAGAATAAGAAGGATGGAGGCCAAGTGGGTGATGAAGACTCTCCTACTCGGGATGATGGTTCCTAGTATGATGGGAGAGTTACGGTGGGCCATCATGTCTACCTTCCCCTACCGATGCCAGTGATGCAGAATGCCCAGGTGTTCCCTAGATTTTTCACAACTAATAGAGAGTTGGGGCTTGCCTTTTTGCCTTTAGATCCTCAGATACAGAGTTTTCAGGATGAGAGAACCTTGTCATTGGTAGGAAGCTTGTGCTTTACTGTGATTTCTTCATTAAAGGATAATTTTATTCATATGGATCCAGAAAGATCTAATGCTAATCCTTTTGAATTAATGGAAGCTGTACTGATCTTTCTCCTATGATAGTGAGAAGGGACAGATTACTTTTGATTGGAAAGGGGCATTAGGCAACAGTCTGAGTGAGGGACAGAGCTATGGATCATCTGATTGGTCCTCCTCCAATGTTAAGTATACCCCTTTTAAGAGAACTAATTATTCAGCTGCCCTTTATTTGGGTTGTGAGTAATGATACCTTAGGTAAGAATCAGAAAGAAATAAATTGCTCTGCTTAGAATTGTTTTTATGCATTATGCTGGGATGCTATTAAGCACCCTTTTGCTTTGGTAATGCGCATGCCTCGATTTGTTCCAGTTCCTGTTGAGACGCCAAGTAATTTGAGTTTGTTTAGGGAAAAGCGAGATTTTTGGGATCTCTGCTATTATTGTGGGCCTGATAGCCACCGCCGCGGTTACTGCTTCGGTTACCGCCTCGGCCCTTGCACTTTCTGCCACTGTGCAGACAACTCAAACCATTAATGAACTATAGGCCACTGTGACCATGGTCCTAGATAAACAGGCCACTGCCAATTCTCAGATACAAGGAGGCCTGATGTTGGTAAACCAACAGATTAATTTGGTTCAGGAACAATTGGATATATTGTGGCAGATGGCCCAATTGGGATGTGAACAAAAGTTGCCTGGCCTTTGTGTCACTTCAGTACAATATGAGAATTTTACAAGAGCAGCTAACCTGTCACAAGCTCTGTCTCAACATTTATTACAGAATTGGACTTTTGAGTTTGAGCAGACACTCCGTGAGTTGAGAATG